>NC_139217.1:423247413-423995867 GCF_055691185.1 Crinia signifera
TTGATCCCTAGGTGTGCGAGAGTGCTAGCATGTGGCGCGGGCCACTTGATCCCTAGGTGGGCCAGAGTGCTAGCAGGTGGCACGGGCCACTTAATCCCTAGGCGGGCCAGAGTGCTAGCAGGTGGTGCTGGGCACCTGATTCCTTGGTGGGCCAGAGTGCTAGCAGGTGGCATGGGCCACTTGATGCCTAGGTGGCCTAGAGTGCTAGCATGTGGCGCGGGCCACTTGATCCCTAGATGGGCCAGAGCGCTAGCAGGTGGCGAGGGGCACCTGATCCCTAGGCAGGCCAGAGTGCTAGCAGGTGGTGCGAGCCACTTGATCCGTAGGTGGGCCACAGCGCTAGCAGGTGGTGCGGGCCACCTGATCCCTAGGTGTGCGGGAGTGCTAGCAGGTGGCGTGGGCCACTTGATCCCTAGGTGGGCCAGAGCGCTAGCAGGTGGTGAGGGGCACCTGATCCCTAGGCGGGCCATAGCGCTAGCAGGTGGCATGGGCCACTTGATCCCTAGGTGGGCGAGAGTGCTAGCAGGTAACACAGGCCACTTGATCCCTAGCACTAGCAGGTGGCACGAGCAAATTGATCCCTAGGTGGGCCAGAGCTCTAGCAGGTGGCACGGGCCACTTGATCCCTAGGCGGGCCACAGCGCTAGCAGGTGGTGCGGGCCACCTGATCCCTAGGTGTGCGAGAGTGCTAGCATGTGGCGTAGGCCACTTGATCCCTAGGTGGGCCAGAGTGCTAGCAGGTGGCACGGGCCACTTGATCCCTAGGCGGGCCAGAGTGCTAGCAGGTGGCATCGGCCACTTGATGCCTAGGTGGCCTAGAGTGCTAGCATATGGCGCGGGCCACTTGATCCCTAGACGGGCCAGAGCGCTAGCAGGTGGCGATGGGCACCTGATCCCTAGGCAGGCCAGAGTGCTAGCAGGTGGTGCGAGCCACTTGATCCCTAGGTGGGCCACAGCAATAGCAGGTGGTGCGGGCCACCTGATCCCTAGGTGTGCGGGAGTGCTAGCAGGTGGCGCGGGCCACTTGATCCCTAGGTGGGCCAGAGCGCTAGCAGGTGGTGACGGGCACCTGATCCCTAGGCGGGCCATAGCGCTAGCAGGTGGCATGGGCCACTTGATCGCTAGGTGGGCGAGAGTGCTAGCAGGTGACACAGGCCACTTGATCCCTAGCACTAGCAGGTGGCACGAACGAATTGATCCCTAGGCGGGCCAGAGCTCTAGCAGGTGGCATGGGCCACTTGATCTCTAGGCGGGCCACAGCGCTAGCAGGTGGTGCGGGCCACCTGATCCCTAGGTGTGCGAGAGTACTAGCATGTGGCGCGGGCCACTTGATCCCTAGGTGGGCCAGAGTGCTAGCAGGTGGCACAGGCCACTTGATCCCTAGGCGGGCCAGAGTGCTAGCAGGTGGTGCTGGGCACCTGATCCCTAGGCGGGCCATAGCGCTAGCAGGTGGCATGGGCCACTTGATCCCTAGGTGGGCAAGAGTGCTAGCAGGTGACACAGGCCACTTGATCCCTAGCGCTAGCAGGTGGCAGGAGCGACTTGATCCCTAGGTGGGCCAGAGCTCTAGCAGGTGGCACGGGCCACTTGATCCGTAGGTGGGCCACAGCGCTAGCAGGTGGTGCGGGCCACCTGATCCCTAGGTGTTCGGGAGTGCTAGCAGGTGGCGCGGGCCACTTGATCCCTAGGTGGGCCAGAGCGCTAGCAGGTGGTGAGGGGCACCTGATCCCTAGGCGGGCCATAGCGCTAGCAAGTGGCATGGGCCACTTGATCCCTAGGTGGGCGAGAGTGCTAGCAGGTAACACAGGCCACTTGATCCCTAGCACTAGCAGGTGGCACGAGCGAATTGATCCCTAGGCGGGCCAGAGCTCTAGCAGGTGGCACGGGCCCCTTGATCCCTAGGCGGGCCACAGCGCTAGCAGGTGGTGCGGGCCACCTGATCCCTAGGTGTGCGAGAGTGCTAGCATGTGGCGCGGGCCACTTGATCCCTAGGTGGGCCAGAGTGCTAGCAGGTGGCATGGGCCACTTGATTCCTAGGCGGGCCAGAGTGCTAGCAGGTGGTGCTGGGCACCTGATTCCTTGGTGGGCCAGAGTGGTAGCAGGTGGCATGGGCCACTTGATGCCTAGGTGGCCTAGAGTGCTAGCATGTGGCGCGGGCCACTTGATCCCTAGACGTGCCAGAGCGCTAGCAGGTGGCGAGGGGCACCTGATCCCTAGGCAGGCCAGAGTGCTAGCAGGTGGTGCGAGCCACTTGATCCCTAGGCGGGCAACAGCGCTAGCAGGTGGTGCAAGCCACCTGATCCCTAGGTGTGCGAGAGTGCTAGCATGTGGCGCGGGCCACTTGATCACTAGGTGGGCCAGAGTGCTAGCAGGTGGCACGGGCCACTTGATCCCTAGGCGGGCCAGAGTGCTAGCAGGTGGTGCTGGGCACCTGATTCCTTGGTGGGCCAGAGTGCTAGCAGGTGGCATGGGCCACGTGATGCCTAGGTGGCCTAGAGTGCTAGCATGTGGCGCGGGCCACTTGATCCCTAGATGGGCCAGAGCGCTAGCAGGTGGCGAGGGGCACCTGATCCCTAGGTATGCCAGAGTGCTAGCAGGTGGTGCGAGCCACTTGATCCCTAGGTGGGCCACAGCGCTAGCAGGTGGTGCGGGCCACCTGATCCCTAGGTGTGCGGGAGTGCTAGCAGGTGGCGTGGGCCACTTGATCCCTAGGTGGGCCAGAGCTCTAGCAGGTGGTGAGGGGCACCTGATCCCTAGGCGGGCCATAGCGCTAGCAGGTGGCATGGGCCACTTGATCCCTAGGTGGGCGAGAGTGCTAGCAGGTGACACAGGCCACTAGATCCCTAGCACTAGCAGGTGGCACGAGCGAATTGATCCCTAGGCGGGCCAGAGCTCTAGCAGGTGGCACGGGCCACTTGATCCCTAGGCGGGCCACAGCGCTAGCAGGTGGTGCGGGCCACCTGATCCCTAGGTGTGCGAGAGTGCTAGCATGTGGCACGGGCCACTTGATCCCTAGGTGGGCCAGAGTGCTAGCAGGTGGCACGGGCCACTTAATCCCTATGTGGGCCAGAGTGCTAGCAGGTGGTGCTGGGCACCTGATTCCTTGGTGGGCCAGAGTGCTAGCAGATGGCATGGACCACTTGATGCCTAGGTGGCCTAGAGTGCTAGCATGTGGCGCGGGCCACTTGATCCCTAGATGGGCCAGAGCGCTAGCAGGTGGCGATGGGCACCTAATCCCTAGGCAGGCAAGAGTGCTAGCAGGTGGTGCGAGCCACTTGAATACTAGGTGGGCCACAGCGCTAGCAGGTGGTGCGGGCCACCTGATCCCTAGGTGTGCAGGAGTGCTAGCAGGTGGCGCGGGCCACTTGATCCCTAGGTGGGCCAGAGCGCTAGCAGGTGGTGAGGGGCACCTGATCCCTAGGCGGGCCATAGCGCTAGCAGGTGGCATGGGCCACTTGATCCCTAGGTGGGCGAGAGTGCTAGCAGGTGACACAGGCCACTTGATCCCTAGCACTAGCAGGTGGCACGAGCAAATTGTTCCCTAGGCGGGCCAGAGCTCTAGCAGGTGGCATGGGCCACTTGATCCCTAGGCGGGCCACAGCGCTAGCAGGTGGTGCGGGCCACCTGATCCCTAGGTGTGCGAGAGTGCTAGCATGTGGCGCGGGCCACTTGATCCCTAGGTGGGCCAGAGTGCTAGCAGGTGGCACGGGCCACTTAATCCCTAGGAGGGCCAGAGTGCTAGCAGGTGGTGCTGGGCACCTGATTCCTTGGTGGGCCAGAGTGCTAGCAGGTGGCATGGGCCACTTGATGCCTAGGTGGCCTAGAGTGCTAGCATGTGGCGCGGGCCACTTGATCCCTAGATGGGCCAGAGCGCTAGCAGGTGGCGATGGGCACCTGATCCCTAGGCAGGCCAGAGTGCTAGCAGGTGGTGCGAGCCACTTGATCCCTAGGTGGGCCACAGCGCTAGCAGGTGGTGCGGGCCACCTGATCCCTAGGTGTGCGGGAGAGCTAGCAGGTGGCGCGGGCCACTTGATCCCTAGGTGGGCCAGAGCGCTAGCAGGTGGTGAGGGGCACCTGATCCCTAGGCGGGCCATAGCGCTAGCAGGTGGCATGGGCCACTTGATCCCTAGGTGGGCGAGAGTGCGAGCAGGTGACACAGGCCACTTGATCCCTAGCACTAGCAGGTGGAACGAGCGAATTGATCCCTAGGCGGGCCAGAGCTCTAGCAGGTGGCATGGGCCACTTGATCCCTAGGCGGGCCACAGCGCTAGCAGGTGGTGCGGGCCACCTGATCCCTAGGTGTGCGAGAGTGCTAGCATGTGGCGCGGGCCACTTGATCCCTAGGTGGGCCAGAGTGCTAGCAGGTGGCACGGGCCACTTGATCCCTAGGCGGGCCAGAGTGCTAGCAGGTGGTGCTGGGCACCTGATCCCTAGGCGGGCCATAGTGCTAGCAGGTGGCATGGGCCACTTAATCCCTAGGTGGGCGAGAGTGCTAGCAGGTGACACAGGCCACTTGATCCCTAGCGCTAGCAAGTGGCAGGAGCGACTTGATCCATAGGTGGGCCAGAGCTCTAGCAGGTGGCACGGGCCACTTGATCCCTAGGTGGGCCACAGCGCTAGCAGGTGGTGCGGGCCACCTGATCCCTAGGTGTGCGGGGGTGCTAGCAGGTGGCACGGGCCACTTGATCCCTAGGTGGGCCAGAGCGCTAGCAGGTGGTGAGGGGCACCTGATCCCTAGGCGGGCCATAGCGCTACCAGGTGGCATGGGCCACTTGATCCCTAGGTGGGCGAGCGTGCTAGCAGGTAACACAGGCCACTTGATCCCTAGCACTAGCAGGTGGCACGAGCGAATTGATCCCTAGGCGGGCCAGAGCTCTAGCAGGTGGCACGGGCCACTTGATCCCTAGGCGGGCCACAGCGCTAGCAGGTGGTGTGGGCCACCTGATCCCTAGGTGTGCGAGAGTGCTAGCATGTGGCGCGGGCCACTTGATCCCTAGGTGGGCCAGAGTGCTAGCAGGTGGCACGGGCCACTTAATCCCTAGGCGGGCCAGAGTGCTAGCAGGTGGTGCTGGGCACCTGATTCCTTGGTGGGCCAGAGTGCTAGCAGGTGGCATGGGCCACTTGATGCCTAGGTGGCCTAGAGTGCTAGCATGTGGCGCGGGCCACTTGATCCCTAGATGGGCCAGAGCGCTAGCAGGTGGCGAGGGGCACCTGATCCCTAGGCAGGCCAGAGTGCTAGCAGGTGGTGCGAGCCACTTCATCCCTAGGTGGGCCACAGCGCTAGCAGGTGGTGCGGGCCACCTGATCCCTAGGTGTGCGCGAGTGCTAGCAGGTGGCGCGGGCCACTTGATCCCTAGGTGGGCCAGAGCGCTAGCAGGTGGTGAGGGGCACCTGATCCCTAGGCGGGCCATAGCGCTAGCAGGTGGCATGGGCCACTTGATCCCTAGGAGGGCGAGAGTGCTAGCAGGTGACACAGGCCACTAGATACCTAGCACTAGCAGGTGGCACGAGCGAATTGATCCCTAGGCGGGCCAGAGCTCTAGCAGGTGGCACGGGCCACTTGATCCCTAGGCGGGCCACAGCGCTAGCAGGTGGTGCGGGCCACCTGATCCCTAGGTGTGCGAGAATGCTAGCATGTGGCGCGGGCCACTTGATCCCTAGGTGGGCCAGAGTGCTAGCAGGTGGCACGGGCCACTTAATCCCTAGGTGGGCCAGAGTGCTAGCAGGTGGTGCTGGGCACCTGATTCCTTGGTGGGCCAAAGTGCTAGCAGGTGGCATGGGCCACTTGATGCCTAGGTGGCCTAGAGTGCTAGCATGTGGTGCGGGCCACTTGATCCCTCGATGGGCCAGAGCGCTAGCAGGTGGCGATGGGCTCCTGATCCCTAGGCAGGCCAGAGTGCTAGCAGGTGGTGCGAGCCACTTGATCCCTAGGTGGGCCACAGCGCTAGCAGGTTGTGCGGGCCACCTGATCCCTAGGTGTGCGGAAGTGCTAGCAGGTGGCTCGGGCCACTTGATCCCTAGGTGGGCCAGAGCGCAAGCAGGTGGTGAGGGGCACCTGATCCCTAGGCGGGCCATAGCGCTAGCAGGTGGCATGGGCCACTTGATCCCTAGGTGGGCGAGAGTGCTAGCAGGTGTCACAGGCCACTTGATCCCTAGCACTAGCAGGTGGCACGAGCGAAATGATCCCTAGGCGGGCCAGAGCTCTAGCAGGTGGCATGGGCCACTTGATCCCTAGGCGGGCCACAGCGCTAGCAGGTTGTGCGGGCCACTTGATCCCTAGGTGGGCCAGAGCGCTAGCAGGTGGTGAGGGGCACCTGATCCCTAGGCGGGCCATAGCGCTAGCAGGTGGAATGGGCCACTTGATCCCTAGGTGGGCGAGAGTGCTAGCAGCTGTCACAGGCCACTTGATCCCTAGCACTAGCAGGTGGCACGAGCGAATTGATCCCTAGGCGGGCCAGAGCTCTAGCAGGTGGCATGGGCCACTTGATCCCTAGGTGGGCGAGAGTGCTAGCAGGTGACACAGGCCACTAGATCCCTAGCACTAGCAGGTGGCACGAGCGAATTGATCCCTAGGCGGGCCAGAGCTCTAGCAGGTGGCATGGGCCACTTGATCCCTAGGCGGGCCACAGCGCTAGCAGGTGGTGCGGGCCACCTGATCCCTAGGTGTGCGAGAGTGCTAGCATGTGGCGCGGGCCACTTGATCCCTAGGTGGGCCAGAGTGCTAGCAGGTGGCACGGGCCACTTAATCCCTAGGAGGGCCAGAGTGCTAGCAGGTGGTGCTGGGCACCTGATTCCTTGGTGGGCCAGAGTGCTAGCAGGTGGCATGGGCCACTTGATGCCTAGGTGGCCTAGAGTGCTAGCATGTGGCGCGGGCCACTTGATCCCTAGATGGGCCAGAGCGCTAGCAGGTGGCGATGGGCACCTGATCCCTAGGCAGGCCAGAGTGCTAGCAGGTGGTGCGAGCCACTTGATCCCTAGGTGGGCCACAGCGCTAGCAGGTGGTGCGGGCCACCTGATCCCTAGGTGTGCGGGAGTACTAGCAGGTGGCGCGGGCCACTTGATCCCTAGGTGGGCCACAGCGCTAGCAGGTGGTGAGGGGCATCTGATCCCTAGGCGGGCCATAGCGCTAGCAGGTGGCATGGGCCACTTGATCCCTAGGTGGGCGAGAGTGCTAGCAGGTGACACAGGACACTTGATCCCTAGCACTAGCAGGTGGCACGAGCGAATTGATCCCTAGGCGGGCCAGAGCTCTAGCAGGTGGCATGGGCCACTTGATCCCTAGGTGGGCCACAGCGCTAGCAGGTGGTGCGGGCCACCTGATCCCTAGGTGTGCGAGAGTGCTAGCATGTGGCGCGGGCCACTTGATCCCTAGGTGGGCCAGAGTGCTAGCAGGTGGCACGGGCCACTTGATCCCTAGGCGGGCCAGAGTGCTAGCAGGTGGTGCTGGGCACCTGATCCCTAGGCGGGCCATAGCGCTAGCAGGTGGCATGGGCCACTTAATCCCTAGGTGGGCGAGAGTGCTAGCAGGTGACACAGGCCACTTGATCCCTAGCGCTAGCAGGTGGCAGGAGTGACTTGATCCATAGGTGGGCCAGAGCTCTAGCAGGTGGCACGGGCCACTTGATCCCTAGGCGGGCCACAGCGCTAGCAGGTGGTGCGGGCCACCTGATCCCTAGGTGTGCGAGAGTGCTAGCATGTGGCACGGGCCACTTGATCCCTAGGTGGGCCAGAGTGCTAGCAGGTGGCACGGGCCACTTAATCCCTATGTGGGCCAGAGTGCTAGCAGGTGGTGCTGGGCACCTGATTCCTTGGTGGGCCAGAGTGCTAGCAGATGGCATGGACCACTTGATGCCTAGGTGGCCTAGAGTGCTAGCATGTGGCGCGGGCCACTTGATCCCTAGATGGGCCAGAGCGCTAGCAGGTGGCGATGGGCACCTGATCCCTAGGCAGGCAAGAGTGCTAGCAGGTGGTGCGAGCCACTTGAATACTAGGTGGGCCACAGCGCTAGCAGGTGGTGCGGGCCACCTGATCCCTAGGTGTGCAGGAGTGCTAGCAGGTGGCGCGGGCCACTTGATCCCTAGGTGGGCCAGAGCGCTAGCAGGTGGTGAGGGGCACCTGATCCCTAGGCGGGCCATAGCGCTAGCAGGTGGCATGGGCCACTTGATCCCTAGGTGGGCGAGAGTGCTAGCAGGTGACACAGGCCACTTGATCCCTAGCACTAGCAGGTGGCACGAGCAAATTGTTCCCTAGGCGGGCCAGAGCTCTAGCAGGTGGCATGGGCCACTTGATCCCTAGGCGGGCCACAGCGCTAGCAGGTGGTGCGGGCCACCTGATCCCTAGGTGTGCGAGAGTGCTAGCATGTGGCGCGGGCCACTTGATCCCTAGGTGGGCCAGAGTGCTAGCAGGTGGCACGGGCCACTTAATCCCTAGGAGGGCCAGAGTGCTAGCAGGTGGTGCTGGGCACCTGATTCCTTGGTGGGCCAGAGTGCTAGCAGGTGGCATGGGCCACTTGATGCCTAGGTGGCCTAGAGTGCTAGCATGTGGCGCGGGCCACTTGATCCCTAGATGGGCCAGAGCGCTAGCAGGTGGCGATGGGCACCTGATCCCTAGGCAGGCCAGAGTGCTAGCAGGTGGTGCGAGCCACTTGATCCCTAGGTGGGCCACAGCGCTAGCAGGTGGTGCGGGCCACCTGATCCCTAGGTGTGCGGGAGAGCTAGCAGGTGGCGCGGGCCACTTGATCCCTAGGTGGGCCAGAGCGCTAGCAGGTGGTGAGGGGCACCTGATCCCTAGGCGGGCCATAGCGCTAGCAGGTGGCATGGGCCACTTGATCCCTAGGTGGGCGAGAGTGCGAGCAGGTGACACAGGCCACTTGATCCCTAGCACTAGCAGGTGGCACGAGCGAATTGATCCCTAGGCGGGCCAGAGCTCTAGCAGGTGGCATGGGCCACTTGATCCCTAGGCGGGCCACAGCGCTAGCAGGTGGTGCGGGCCACCTGATCCCTAGGTGTGCGAGAGTGCTAGCATGTGGCGCGGGCCACTTGATCCCTAGGTGGGCCAGAGTGCTAGCAGGTGGCACGGGCCACTTGATCCCTAGGCGGGCCAGAGTGCTAGCAGGTGGTGCTGGGCACCTGATCCCTAGGCGGGCCATAGTGCTAGCAGGTGGCATGGGCCACTTAATCCCTAGGTGGGCGAGAGTGCTAGCAGGTGACACAGGCCACTTGATCCCTAGCGCTAGCAAGTGGCAGGAGCGACTTGATCCATAGGTGGGCCAGAGCTCTAGCAGGTGGCACGGGCCACTTGATCCCTAGGTGGGCCACAGCGCTAGCAGGTGGTGCGGGCCACCTGATCCCTAGGTGTGCGGGGGTGCTAGCAGGTGGCACGGGCCACTTGATCCCTAGGTGGGCCAGAGCGCTAGCAGGTGGTGAGGGGCACCTGATCCCTAGGCGGGCCATAGCGCTACCAGGTGGCATGGGCCACTTGATCCCTAGGTGGGCGAGCGTGCTAGCAGGTAACACAGGCCACTTGATCCCTAGCACTAGCAGGTGGCACGAGCGAATTGATCCCTAGGCGGGCCAGAGCTCTAGCAGGTGGCACGGGCCACTTGATCCCTAGGCGGGCCACAGCGCTAGCAGGTGGTGTGGGCCACCTGATCCCTAGGTGTGCGAAAGTGCTAGCATGTGGCGCGGGCCACTTGATCCCTAGGTGGGCCAGAGTGCTAGCAGGTGGCACGGGCCACTTAATCCCTAGGCGGGCCAGAGTGCTAGCAGGTGGTGCTGGGCACCTGATTCCTTGGTGGGCCAGAGTGCTAGCAGGTGGCATGGGCCACTTGATGCCTAGGTGGCCTAGAGTGCTAGCATGTGGCGCGGGCCACTTGATCCCTAGATGGGCCAGAGCGCTAGCAGGTGGCGAGGGGCACCTGATCCCTAGGCAGGCCAGAGTGCTAGCAGGTGGTGCGAGCCACTTCATCCCTAGGTGGGCCACAGCGCTAGCAGGTGGTGCGGGCCACCTGATCCCTAGGTGTGCGCGAGTGCTAGCAGGTGGCGCGGGCCACTTGATCCCTAGGTGGGCCAGAGCGCTAGCAGGTGGTGAGGGGCACCTGATCCCTAGGCGGGCCATAGCGCTAGCAGGTGGCATGGGCCACTTGATCCCTAGGTGGGCGAGAGTGCTAGCAGGTGACACAGGCCACTAGATACCTAGCACTAGCAGGTGGCACGAGCGAATTGATCCCTAGGCGGGCCAGAGCTCTAGCAGGTGGCACGGGCCACTTGATCCCTAGGCGGGCCACAGCGCTAGCAGGTGGTGCGGGCCACCTGATCCCTAGGTGTGCGAGAATGCTAGCATGTGGCGCGGGCCACTTGATCCCTAGGTGGGCCAGAGTGCTAGCAGGTGGCACGGGCCACTTAATCCCTAGGTGGGCCAGAGTGCTAGCAGGTGGTGCTGGGCACCTGATTCCTTGGTGGGCCAAATTGCTAGCAGGTGGCATGGGCCACTTGATGCCTAGGTGGCCTAGAGTGCTAGCATGTGGTGCGGGCCACTTGATCCCTCGATGGGCCAGAGCGCTAGCAGGTGGCGATGGGCTCCTGATCCCTAGGCAGGCCAGAGTGCTAGCAGGTGGTGCGAGCCACTTGATCCCTAGGTGGGCCACAGCGCTAGCAGGTTGTGCGGGCCACCTGATCCCTAGGTGTGCGGGAGTGCTAGCAGGTGGCTCGGGCCACTTGATCCCTAGGTGGGCCAGAGCGCAAGCAGGTGGTGAGGGGCACCTGATCCCTAGGCGGGCCATAGCGCTAGCAGGTGGCATGGGCCACTTGATCCCTAGGTGGGCGAGAGTGCTAGCAGGTGTCACAGGCCACTTGATCCCTAGCACTAGCAGGTGGCGCGAGCGAAATGATCCCTAGGCGGGCCAGAGCTCTAGCAGGTGGCATGGGCCACTTGATCCCTAGGCGGGCCACAGCGCTAGCAGGTTGTGCGGGCCACTTGATCCCTAGGTGGGCCAGAGCGCTAGCAGGTGGTGAGGGGCACCTGATCCCTAGGCGGGCCATAGCGCTAGCAGGTGGAATGGGCCACTTGATCCCTAGGTGGGCGAGAGTGCTAGCAGGTGTCACAGGCCACTTGATCCCTAGCACTAGCAGGTGGCACGAGCGAATTGATCCCTAGGCGGGCCAGAGCTCTAGCAGGTGGCATGGGCCACTTGATCCCTAGGTGGGCGAGAGTGCTAGCAGGTGACACAGGCCACTAGATCCCTAGCACTAGCAGGTGGCACGAGCGAATTGATCCCTAGGCGGGCCAGAGCTCTAGCAGGTGGCATGGGCCACTTGATCCCTAGGCGGGCCACAGCGCTAGCAGGTGGTGCGGGCCACCTGATCCCTAGGTGTGCGAGAGTGCTAGCATGTGGCGCGGGCCACTTGATCCCTAGGTGGGCCAGAGTGCTAGCAGGTGGCACGGGCCACTTAATCCCTAGGAGGGCCAGAGTGCTAGCAGGTGGTGCTGGGCACCTGATTCCTTGGTGGGCCAGAGTGCTAGCAGGTGGCATGGGCCACTTGATGCCTAGGTGGCCTAGAGTGCTAGCATGTGGCGCGGGCCACTTGATTCCTAGATGGGCCAGAGCGCTAGCAGGTGGCGATGGGCACCTGATCCCTAGGCAGGCCAGAGTGCTAGCAGGTGGCGCGGGCCACTTGATCCCTAGGTGGGCCACAGCGCTAGCAGGTGGTGAGGGGCATCTGATCCCTAGGCGGGCCATAGCGCTAGCAGGTGGCATGGGCCACTTGATCCCTAGGTGGGCGAGAGTGCTAGCAGGTGACACAGGACACTTGATCCCTAGCACTAGCAGGTGGCACGAGCGAATTGATCCCTAGGCGGGCCAGAGCTCTAGCAGGTGGCATGGGCCACTTGATCCCTAGGTGGGCCACAGCGCTAGCAGGTGGTGCGGGCCACCTGATCCCTAGGTGTGCGAGAGTGCTAGCATGTGGCGCGGGCCACTTGATCCCTAGGTGGGCCAGAGTGCTAGCAGGTGGCACGGGCCACTTGATCCCTAGGCGGGCCAGAGTGCTAGCAGGTGGTGCTGGGCACCTGATCCCTAGGCGGGCCATAGCGCTAGCAGGTGGCATGGGCCACTTAATCCCTAGGTGGGCGAGAGTGCTAGCAGGTGACACAGGCCACTTGATCCCTAGCGCTAGCAGGTGGCAGGAGCGACTTGATCCATAGGTGGGCCAGAGCTCTAGCAGGTGGCACGGGCCACTTGATCCCTAGGTGGGCCACAGTGCTAGCAGGTGGTGCGGGCCACCTGATCCCTAGGTGTGCGGGGGTGCTAGCAGGTGGCACGGGCCACTTGATCCCTAGGTGGGCCAGAGCGCTAGCAGGTGGTGAGGGGCACCTGATCCCTAGGCGGGCCATAGCGCTACCAGGTGGCATGGGCCACTTGATCCCTAGGTGGGCGAGAGTGCTAGCAGGTGACACAGGCCACTAGATCCCTAGCACTAGCAGGTGGCACAAGCGAATTGATCCCTAGGCGGGCCAGAGCTCTAGCAGGTGGCACGGGCCACTTGATCCCTAGGCGGGCCACAGCGCTAGCAGGTGGTGCGGGCCACCTGATCCCTAGGTGTGCGAGAGTGCTAGCATGTGGCGCGGGCCACTTGATCCCTAGGTGTGCGAGAGTGCTAGCATGTGGCACGGGCCACTTAATCCCTAGGAGGGCCAGAGTGCTAGAAGGTGGTGCTGGGCACCTGATTCCTTGGTGGGCCAGAGTGCTAGCAGGTGGCATGGGCCACTTGATGCCTAGGTGGCCTAGAGTGCTAGCATGTGGCGCGGGCCACTTGATCCCTAGATGGGCCAGAGCGCTAGCAGGTGGCGATGGGCACCTGATCCCTAGGCAGGCCAGAGTGCTAGCAGGTGGTGCGAGCCACTTGATCCCTAGGTGGGCCACAGCGCTAGCAGATGGTGCGGGCCACCTGATCCCTAGGTGTGCGGAGTGCTAGCAGGTGGCGCGGGCCACTTAATCCCTAGGTGGGCCAGAGCGCTAGCAGGTGGTGAGGGGCACCTGATCCCTAGGCGGGCCATAGCGCTAGCAGGTGGCATGGGCCACTTGATCCCTAGGTGGGCGAGAGTGCTAGCAGGTGACACAGGCCACTTGATCCCTAGCACTAGCAGGTGGCACGAGCGAATTGATCCCTAGGCGGGCCAGAGCTCTAGCAGGTGGCATGGGCCACTTGATCCCTAGGCGGGCCACAGCGCTAGCAGGTGGTGCGGGCCACCTGATCCCTAGGTGTGCGAGAGTGCTAGCATGTGGCGCGGGCCACTTCATCCCTAGGTGGGCCAGAGTGCTAGCAGGTGGCACGGGCCACTTGATCCCTAGGCGGGCCAGAGTGCTAGCAGGTGGTGCTGGGCACCTTATCCCTAGGCGGGCCATAGCGCTAGCAGGTGGCATGGGCCACTTGATCCCTAGGTGGGCGAGAGTGCTAGCAGGTGACACAGGCCACTTGATCCCTAGCGCTAGCAGGTGGCAGGAGCGACTTGATCCCTAGGTGGGCCAGAGCTCTAGCAGGTGGCACGGGCCACTTGATCCCTAGGTGGGCCACAGCGCTAGCAGGTGGTGCGGGCCACCTGATCCCTAGGTGTGCGGGGGTGCTAGCAGGTGGCGCCGGCCACTTGATCCCTAGGTGGGCCAGAGCGCTAGCAGGTGGTGAGGGGCACCTGATCCCTAGGCGGGCCAGAGTGCTAGCAGGTGGTGCGAGCCATTTGATCCCTAGGTGGGCCACAGCGCTAGCAGGTGGTGCGGGCCACCTGATCCCTAGGTGTGCGGGATTGCTAGCAGGTGGCGCGGGCCACTTGATCCCTAGGTGGGCCAGAGCGCTAGCAGGTGGTGAGGGGCACCTGATCCCTAGGCGGGCCAGAGTGCTAGCAGGTGGTGCTGGGCACCTGATCCCTAGGCGGGCCATAGCGCTAGCAGGTGGCATGGGCCGCTTGATCCCTAGGTAGGCGAGAGTGCTAGCAGGTGACACAGGCCACTTGATCCCTAGCGCTAGCAGGTGGCAGGAGCGACTTGATCCCTAGGTGGGCCAGAGCTCTAGCAGTTGGCAGGGGCCACTTGATCCCTAGGTGGGCCACAGCGCTAGCAGGTGGTGCGGGCCACCTGATCCCTAGGTGTGCGGGGGTGCTAGCAGGTGGCGCGGGCCACTTGATCCCTAGGTGGGCCAGAGCGCTAGCAGGTGGTGAGGGGCACCTGATCCCTAGGCGGGCCATAGCGCTAGCATGTGGCATGGGCCACTTGATCCTTAGGTGGGCCAGAGTGCTAGCAGGTGGCACGGGCCACTTAATCCCTAGGTGGGCCAGAGTGCTAGCAGGTGGCACGGGCCACTTGATCCCTAGGCGGGCCAGAGTGCTAGCAGGTGGTGCTGGGCACCTGATCCCTAGGCGGGCCATAGTGCTAGCAGGTGGCATGGGCCACTTAATCCCTAGGTGGGCGAGAGTGCTAGCAGGTGACACAGGCCACTTGATCCCTAGCGCTAGCAGGTGGCAGGAGCGACTTGATCCATAGGTGGGCCAGAGCTCTAGCAGGTGGCACGGGCCACTTGATCCCTAGGTGGGCCACAGCGCTAGCAGGTGGTGCGGGCCACCTGTTCCCTAGTTGTGCGGGGGTGCTAGCAGGTGGCACGGGCCACTTGATCCCTAGGTGGGCCAGAGCGCTAGCAGGTGGTGAGGGGCACCTGATCCCTAGGCGGGCCATAGCGCTACCAGGTGGCATGGGCCACTTGATCCCTAGGTGGGCGAGAGTGCTAGCAGGTAACACAGGCCACTTGATCCCTAGCACTAGCAGGTGGCACGAGCGAATTGATCCCTAGGCGGGCCAGAGCTCTAGCAGGTGGCACGGGCCACTTGATCCCTAGGCGGGCCACAGCGCTAGCAGGTGGTGTGGGACACCTGATCCCTAGGTGTGCGAGAGTGCTAGCATGTGGCGCGGGCCACTTGATCCCTAGGTGGGCCAGAGTGCTAGCAGGTGGCACGGGCCACTTAATCCCTAGGCGGGCCAGAGTGCTAGCAGGTGGTGCTGGGCACCTGATTCCTTGATGGGCCAGAGTGCTAGCAGGTGGCATGGGCCACTTGATGCCTAGGTGGCCTAGAGTGCTAGCATGTGGCGCAGGCCACTTGATCCCTAGATGGGCCAGAGCGCTAGCAGGTGGCGAGGGGCACCTGATCCCTAGGCAGGCCAGAGTGCTAGCAGGTGGTGCGAGCCACTTGATCCCTAGGTGGGCCACAGCGCTAGCAGGTGGTGCGGGCCACCTGATCCCTAGGTGTGCGGGAGTGCTAGCAGGTGGCGCGGGCCACTTGATCCCTAGGTGGGCCAGAGCGCTAGCAGGTGGTGAGGGGCACCTGATCCCTAGGCGGGCCATAGCGCTAGCAGGTGGCATGGGCCACTTGATCGATAGGTGGGCGAGAGTGCTAGCAGGTGACACAGGCCACTAGATCCCTAGCACTAGCAGGTGGCACGAGCGAATTGATCCCTAGGCGGGCCAGAGCTCTAGCAGGTGGCACGGGCCACTTGATCCCTAGGCGGGCCACAGCGCTAGCAGGTGGTGCGGGCCACTTGATCCCTAGGTGGGCCAGAGCGCTAGCAGGTGGTGAGGGGCACCTGATCCCTAGGCGGGCCATAGCGCTAGCAGGTGGCATGGGCCACTTGATCCCTAGGTGGGCGAGAGTGCTAGCAGGTGTCACAGGCCACTTGATCCCTAGCAGTAGCAGGTGGCACGAGCGAATTGATCCCTAGGCGGGCCAGAGCTCTAGCAGGTGGCATGGGCCACTTGATCCCTAGGCGGGCCACAGCGCTAGCAGGTGGTGCGGGCCACCTGATCCCTAGGTGGGCCAGAGCGCTAGCAGGTGGTGAGGGGCACCTGATCCCTAGGCGGGCCATAGCGCTAGCAGGTGGCATGGGCCACTTGATCCCTAGGTGGGCGAGAGTGCTAGCAGGTGACACAGGCCACTAGATCCCTAGCACTAGCAGGTGGCACAAGCGAATTGATCCCTAGGCGGGCCAGAGCTCTAGCAGGTGGCATGGGCCACTTGATCCCTAGGCGGGCCACAGCGCTAGCAGGTGGTGCGGGCCACCTTATCCCTAGGTGGGCCAGAGCGCTAGCAGGTGGTGAGGGGCACCTGATCCCTAGGCGGGCCATAGCGCTAGCAGGTGGCATGGGCCACTTGATCCCTAGGTGGGCGAGAGTGCTAAGAGGTGACACAGGCCACTAGATCCCTAGCACTAGCAGGTGGCACGAGCGAATTGATCCCTAGGCGGGCCAGAGCTCTAGCAGGTGGCACGGGCAACTTGATCCCTAGGCGGGCCACACCGCTAGCAGGTGGTGCGGGCCACCTGATCCCTAGGTGTGCGAGAGTGCTAGCATGTGGCGCGGGCCACTTGATCCCTAGGTGGGCCAGAGCGCTAGCAGGTGGTGAGGGGCACCTGATCCCTAGGCGGGCCATAGCGCTAGCAGGTGGCATGGGCCACTTGATCCCTACGTGGGCGAGAGTGCTAGCAGGTGACACAGGTCACTTGATCCCTAGCACTAGCAGGTGACACGAGCGAATTGATCCCTAGGCGGGCCAGAGCTATAGCAGGTGGCATGGGCCACTTGATCCCTAGGCGGGTCACAGCGCTAGCAGGTGGTGCGGGCCACCTGATCCCTAGGTGTGCGAGAGTGCTAGCATGTGGCGCGGGCCACTTGATCCCTAGGTGGGCCAGAGTGCTAGCAGGTGGCACGGGCCACTTAATCCCTAGGAGGGCCAGAGTGCTAGCAGGTGGTGCTGGGCACCTGATTCCTTGGTGGGCCAGAGTGCTAGCAGGTGGCATGGGCCACTTGATGCCTAGGTGGCCTAGAGTGCTAGCATATGGCGCGGGCCACTTGATCCCTAGATGGGCCAGAGCGCTAGCAGGTGGCGATGGGCACCTGATCCCTAGGCAGGCCAGAGTGCTAGCAGGTGGTGCGAGCCACTTGATCCATACGTGGGCCACAGCGCTAGCAGATGGTGCGGGCCATCTGATCCCTAGGTGTGCGGAGTGCTAGCAGGTGGCGTGGGCCACTTGATCCCTAGGTGGGCCAGAGCGCTAGCAGGTGGTGAGGGGCACCTGATCCCAAGGCGGGCCATAGCGCTAGCAGGTGGCATGGGCCACTTGATCCCTAGGTGGGCGAGAGTGCTAGCAGGTGACACAGGCCACTTGATCCCTAGCACTAGCAGGTGGCCCGAGCGAATTGATCCCTAGGCGGGCCAGAGCTCTAGCAGGTGGCATGGGCCACTTGATCCCTAGGCGGGCCACAGCGCTAGCAGGTGGTGCGGGCCACCTGATCCCTAGGTGTGCGAGAGTGCTATCATGTGGCGCGGGCCACTTGATCCCTAGGTGGGCCAGAGTGCTAGCAGGTGGCACGGGCCACTTGATCCCTAGGCGGGCCATAGCGCTAGCAGGTGGCATGGGCCACTTGATCCCTAGGTGGGCGAGAGTGCTAGCAGGTGACACAGGCCACTTGATCCCTAGCGCTAGCAGGTGGCAGGAGCGACTTGATCCCTAGGTGGACCAGAGCTCTAGCAGTTGGCACGGGCCACTTGATCCCTAGGTGGGCCACAGCGCTAGCAGGTGGTGCGGGCCACCTGATCCCTAGGTGTGCGGGGGTGCTAGCAGGTGGCGCGGGCCACTTGATCCCTAGGTGGGCCAGAGCGCTAGCAGGTGGTGAGGGGCACCTGATCCCTAGGCGGGCCAGAGTGCTAGCAGGTGGTGTGAGCCATTTGATCCCTAGGTGGGCCACAGCGCTAGCAGGTGGTGCGGGCCACCTGATCCCTAGGTGTGCGGGTTTGCTAGCAGGTGGCGCAGGCCACTTGATCCCTAGGTGGGCCAGAGCGCTAGCAGGTGGTGAGGGGCACCTGATCCCTAGGCGGGCCATAGCGCTAGCAGGTGGCATGGGCCACTTGATCCCTAGGTGGGCGAGAGTGCTAGCAGGTGACACAGGCCACTTGATCCCTAGCGCTAGCAGGTGGCAGGAACGACTTGATCCCTAGGTGGGCCAGAGCTCTAGCAGGTGGCACGGGCCACTTGATCCCTAGGTGGGCCACAGCGCTAGCAGGTGGTGCGGGCCACCTGATCCCTAGGTGTGCGGGGGTGCTAGCAGGTGGCGCGGGCCACTTGATCCCTAGGAGGGCCAGAGTGCTAGCAGGTGGTGCTGGGCACCTGATTCCTTGGTGGGCCAGAGTGCTAGCAGGTGGCATGGGCCACTTGATGCCTAGGTGGCCTAGAGTGCTAGCATGTGGCGCGGGCCACTTGATCCCTAGATGGGCCACAGCGCTAGCAGGTGGCGATGGGCACCTGATCCCTAGGCAGGCCAGAGTGCTAGCAGGTGGTGCGAGCCACTTGATCCCTAGGTGGGCCACAGCGCTAGCAGATGGTGCGAGCCACCTGAATCCTAGGTGTGCGGAGTGCGAGCAGGTGGCTCGGGCCACTTGATCCCTAGGTGGGCCACAGCGCTAGCAGGTGGTGCGGGCCACCTGATCCCTAGGTGTGCGAGGGTGCTAGCAGGTGGCGCGGGCCACTTTTTCCCTAGGTGGGACAGAGCGCTAGCAGGTGGTGAGGGGCACCTGATCCCTAGGCGGGCCAAAGTGCTAGCAGGTGGTGCGAGCCATTTGATCCCTAGGTGGGCCACAGCGAAAGCAGGTGGTGCGGGCCACCTGATCCCTAGGTGTGCGGGATTGCTAGCAGGTGGCGCGGGCCACTTGATCCCTAGGTGGGCCAGAGCGCTAGCAGGTGGTGAGGGGCACCTGATCCCTAGGCGGACCATAGCGCTAGCAGGTGGCATGGGCCACTTGATCCCTAGGTGGGCGAGAATGCTAGCAGGTGACACAGGCCACTTGATCCCTAGCACTAGCAGGTGGCACGAGCGAATTGATCCCTAGGCGGGCCAGAGCTCTAGCAGGTGGCATGGGCCACTTGATCCCTAGGTGGGCCACAGCGCTAGCAGGTGGTGCGGGCCACCTGATCCCTAGGTGTGCGGGGGTGCTAGCAGGTGGCACGGGCCACTTGATCCCTAGGTGGGCCAGAGCGCTAGCAGGTGGTGAGGGGCACCTGATCCCTAGGCGGGCCATAGCGCTACCAGGTGGCATGGGCCACTTGATCCCTAGGTGGGCGAGAGTGCTAGCAGGTAACACAGGCCACTTGATCCCTAGCACTAGCAGGTGGCACGAGCGAATTGATCCCTAGGCGGGCCAGAGCTCTAGCAGGTGGCACGGGCCACTTGATCCCTAGGCGGGCCACAGCGCTAGCAGGTGGTGTGGGACACCTGATCCCTAGGTGTGCGAGAGTGCTAGCATGTGGCGCGGGCCACTTGATCCCTAGGTGGGCCAGAGTGCTAGCAGGTGGCACGGGCCACTTAATCCCTAGGCGGGCCAGAGTGCTAGCAGGTGGTGCTGGGCACCTGATTCCTTGATGGGCCAGAGTGCTAGCAGGTGGCATGGGCCACTTGATGCCTAGGTGGCCTAGAGTGTTAGCATGTGGCGCGGGCCACTTGATCCCTAGATGGGCCAGAGCGCTAGCAGGTGGCGAGGGGCACCTGATCCCTAGGCAGGCCAGAGTGCTAGCAGGTGGTGCGAGCCACTTGATCCCTAGGTGGGCCACAGCGCTAGCAGGTGGTGCGGGCCACCTGATCCCTAGGTGTGCGGGAGTGCTAGCAGGTGGCGCGGGCCACTTGATCCCTAGGTGGGCCAGAGCGCTAGCAGGTGGTGAGGGGCACCTGATCCCTAGGCGGGCCATAGCGCTAGCAGGTGGCATGGGCCACTTGATCCCTAGGTGGGCAAGAGTGCTAGCAGGTGACACAGGCCACTAGATCCCTAGCACTAGCAGGTGGCACGAGCGAATTGATCCCTAGGCGGGCCAGAGCTCTAGCAGGTGGCACGGGCCACTTGATCCCTAGGCGGGCCACAGCGCTAGCAGGTGGTGGGGGCCACTTGATCCCTAGGTGGGCCAGAGCGCTAGCAGGTGGTGAGGGGCACCTGATCCCTAGGCGGGCCATAGCGCTAGCAGGTGGCATGGGCCACTTGATCCCTAGGTGGGCGAGAGTGCTAGCAGGTGTCACAGGCCACTTGATCCCTAGCACTAGCAGGTGGCACGAGCGAATTGACCCCTAGGCGGGCCAGAGCTCTAGCAGGTGGCATGGGCCACTTGATCCCTAGGCGGGCCACAGCGCTAGCAGGTGGTGCGGGCCACCTGATCCCTAGGTGGGCCAGAGCGCTAGCAGGTGGTGAGGGGCACCTGATCCCTAGGCGGGCCATAGCGCTAGCAGGTGGCATGGGCCACTTGATCCCTAGGTGGGCGAGAGTGCTAGCAGGTGACACAGGCCACTAGATCCCTAGCACTAGCAGGTGGCACAAGCGAATTGATCCCTAGGCGGGCCAGAGCTCTAGCAGGTGGTGCGGGCCACCTGATCCCTAGGTGTGCGAGAGTGCTAGCATGTGGCGCGGGCCACTTGATCCCTAGGTGTGCGAGAGTGCTAGCATGTGGCACGGGCCACTTAATCCCTAGGAGGGCCAGAGTGCTAGCAGGTGGTGCTGGGCACCTGATTCCTTGGTGGGCCAGAGTGCTAGCAGGTGGCATGGGCCACTTGATGCCTAGGTGGCCTAGAGTGCTAGCATGTGGCACGGGCCACTTGATCCCTAGATGGG
This sequence comes from Crinia signifera, assembly GCF_055691185.1. Classification (NCBI taxonomy): domain Eukaryota; kingdom Metazoa; phylum Chordata; class Amphibia; order Anura; family Myobatrachidae; genus Crinia; species Crinia signifera. The sequence continues at coordinate 423,268,093 of NC_139217.1, forward strand.
CCAGAGCGCTAGCAGGTGGCGATGGGCACCTGATCCCTAGGCAGGCCAGAGTGCTAGCAGGTGGTGCGAGCCACTGATCCCTAGGTGGGCCACAGCGCTAGCAGATGGTGCGGGCCACCTGATCCCTAGGTGTGCGGAGTGCTAGCAGGTGGCGCGGGCCACTTGATCCCTAGGTGGGCCTGAGCGCTAGCAGGTGGTGAGGGGCACCTGATCCCTAGGCGGGCCATAGCGCTAGCAGGTGGCATGGGCCACTTGATCCCTAGGTGGGCGAGAGTGCTAGCAGGTGACACAGGCCACTTGATCCCTAGCACTAGCAGGTGGCACGAGCGAATTGATCCCTAGGCGGGCCAGAGCTCTAGCAGGTGGCATGGGCCACTTGATCCCTAGGCGGGCCACAGCGCTAGCAGGTGGTGCGGGCCACCTGATCCCTAGGTGTGCGAGAGTGCTAGCATGTGGCGCGGGCCACTTCATCCCTAGGTGGGCCAGAGTGCTAGCAGGTGGCACGGGCCACTTGATCCCTGGGCGGGCCAGAGTGCTAGCAGGTGGTGCTGGGCACCTTATCCCTAGGCGGGCCATAGCGCTAGCAGGTGGCATGGGCCACTTGATCCCTAGGTGGGCGAGAGTGCTAGCAGGTGACACAGGCCACTTGATCCCTAGCGCTAGCAGGTGGCAGGAGCGACTTGATCCCTAGGTGGGCCAGAGCTCTAGCAGGTGGCACGGGCCACTTGATCCCTAATTGGGCCACAGCGCTAGCAGGTGGTGCGGGCCACCTGATCCCTAGGTGTGCGGGGGTGCTAGCAGGTGGCGCGGGCCACTTGATCCCTAGGTGGGCCAGAGCGCTAGCAGGTGGTGAGGGGCACCTGATCCCTAGGCGGGCCAGAGTGCTAGCAGGTGGTGCTGGGCACCTGATCCCTAGGCGGGCCATAGCGCGAGCAGGTGGCATGGGCCGCTTGATCCCTAGGTGGGCGAGAGTGCTAGCAGGTGACACAGGCCACTTGATCCCAAGCGCTAGCAGGTGGCAGGAGCGACTTAATCCCTAGGTGGGCCAGAGCTCTAGCAGGTGGCACGGGCCACTTGATCCCTAGGTGGGCCACAGTGCTAGCAGGTGGTGCGGGCCACCTGATCCCTAGGTGTGCGGGGGTGCTAGCAGGTGGCGCGGGCCACTTGATCCCTAGGTGGGCCAGAGCGCTAGCAGGTGGTGAGGGGCACCTGATCCCTAGGCGGGCCATAGCGCTAGCATGTGGCATGGGCCACTTGATCCTTAGGTGGGCCAGAGTGCTAGCAGGTGGCACGGGCCACTTAATCCCTAGGTGGGCCAGAGTGCTAGCAGGTGGTGCTGGGCACCTGATTCCTTGGTGGGCCAAAGTGCTAGCAGGTGGCATGGGCCACTTGATGCCTAGGTGGCCTAGAGTGCTAGCATGTGGCGCGGGCCACTTGATCCCTAGATGGGCCAGAGCGCTAGCAGGTGGCGATGGGCACCTGATCCCTAGGCAGGCCAGAGTACTAGCAGGTGGTGCGAGCCTTTTGATCCCTAGGTGGGCCACAGCGCTAGCAGGTGGTGCGGGCCACCTGATCCCTAGGTGTGCGGGAGTGCTAGCAGGTGGCGCGGGCCACTTGATCCCTAGGTGGGCCAGAGCGCTAGCAGGTGGTGCTGGGCACCTGATCCCTAGGCGGGCCATAGCGCTAGCAGGTGGCATGGGCCGCTTGATCCCTAGGTGGGCGAGAGTGCTAGCAGGTGACACAGGCCACTTGATCCCTAGCGCTAGCAGGTGGCAGGAGCGACTTGATCCCTAGGTGGGCCAGAGCTCTAGCAGGTGGCACGGGCCACTTGATCCCTAGGAGGGCCACAGCGCTAGCAGGTGGTGCGGGCCACCTGATCCCTAGGTGTGCGGGGGTGCTAGCAGGTGGCGCGGGCCACTTGATCCCTAGGTGGGCCAGAGCGCTAGCAGGTGGTGAGTGGCACCTGATCCCTAGGCGGGCCATAGCGCTAGCATGTGGCATGGGCCACTTGATCCCTAGGTGGGCGAGAGTGCTATCAGGTAACACAGGCCACTTGATCCCTAGCACTAGCAGGTGGCACGAGCGAATTGATCCCTAGGCGGGCCAGAGCTCTAGCAGGTGGCTTGGGCCACTTGATCCCTAGGTGGGCGAGAGTGCTAGCAGGTGACACAGGCCACTTGATCCCTAGCACTAGCAGGTGGCACGAGCGAATTGATCCCTAGGCGGGCCAGAGCTCTAGCAGGTGGCATGGGCCACTTGATCCCTAGGCGGGCCACAGCGCTAGCAGGTGGTGCGGGCCACCTGATCCCTAGGTGTGCGAGAGTGCTAGCATGTGGCGCGGGCCACTTGATCCCTAGGTGGGCCAGAGTGCTAGCAGGTGGCACGGGCCACTTGATCCCTAGGCGGGCCATAGCGCTAGCAGGTGGCATGGGCCACTTGATCCCTAGGTGGGCGAGAGTGCTAGCAGGTGACACAGGCCACTTGATCCCTAGCGCTAGCAGGTGGCAGGAGCGACTTGATCCCTAGGTGGGCCAGAGCTCTAGCAGGTGGCACGGGCCACTTGATCCCTAGGTGGGCCACAGCGATAGCAGGTGGTGCGGGCCACCTGATCCCTAGGTGTGCGGGGGTGCTAGCAGGTGGCGCGGGCCACTTGATTCCTAGGTGGGCCAGAGCGCTAGCAGGTGGTGAGGGGCACCTAATCCCTAGGCGGGCCAGAGTGCTAGCAGGTGGTGCGAGCCATTTGATCCCTAGGTTGGCCACAGCGCTAGCAGGTGGTGCGGGCCACCTGATCCCTAGGTGTGCGGGAGTGCTAGCAGGTGGCGCGGGCCACTTGATCCCTAGGTGGGCCAGAGCGCTAGCAGGTGGTGAGGGGCACCTGATCCCTAGGCGGGCCATAGCGCTAGCAGGTGGCATGGGCCACTTGATCCCTAGGTGGGCGAGAGTGCTAGCAGGTGACACAGGCCACTTGATCCCTAGCACTAGCAGGTGGCACGAGCGAATTCATCCCTAGGCGGGCCAGAGCTCTAGCAGGTGGCATGGGCCACTTGATCCCTAGGCGGGCCACAGCGCTAGCAGGTGGTGCGGGCCACCTGATCCCTAGGTGTGCGAGAGTGCTAGCATGTGGCGCGGGCCACTTGATCCCTAGGTGGGCCAGAGTGCTAGCAGGTGGCATGGGCCGCTTGATCCCTAGGTGGGCGAGAGTGCTAGCAGGTGACACAGGCCACTTGATCCCTAGCGCTAGCAGGTGGCAGGAGCGACTTGATCCCTAGGTGGGCCAGAGCTCTAGCAGGTGGTACGGGCCACTTGATCCCTAGGTGGGCCACAGCGCTAGCAGGTGGTGCGGGCCACCTGATCCCTAGGTGTGCGAGAGTGCTAGCATGTGGCGCGGGCCACTTGATCCCTAGGTGGGCCAGAGTGCTAGCAGGTGGCACGGGCCACTTAATCCCTAGGTGGGCCAGAGTGCTAGCAGGTGGCATGGGCCACTTGATGCCTAGGTGGCCTAGAGTGCTAGCATGTGGCGCGGGCCACTTGATCCCTAGATGGGCCAGAGCGCTAGCAGGTGGCGATGGGCACCTGATCCCTAGGCAGGCCAGAGTGCTAGCAGGTGGTGCAGGCCACTTGATCCCTAGGTGGGCCACAGCGCTAGCAGGTGGTGCGGGCCACCTGATCCCTAGGTGTGCGGGAGTGCTAGCAGGTGGCGCGGGCCACTTGATCCCTAGGTGGGCCAGAGCGCTAGCAGGTGGTGAGGGGCACCTGATCCCTAGGCGGGCCATAGCGCTAGCAGGTGGCATGGGCCACTTGATCCCTAGGTGGGCGAGAGTGCTAGCAGGTGACACAGGCCACTTGATCCCTAGCGCTAGCAGGTGGCAGGAGCGACTTGATCCCTAGGTGGGCCAGAGCTCTAGCAGGTGGCACGGGCCACTTGATCCCTAGGTGGGCCACAGCGCTAGCAGGTGGTGCGGGCCACCTGATCCCTAGGTGTGCGAGGGTGCTAGCAGGTGGCGCGGGCCACTTGATCCCTAGGTGGGACAGAGCGCTAGCAGGTGGAGAGGGGCACCTGATCCCTAGGCGGGCCAGAGTGCTAGCAGGTGGTGCGAGCCATTTGATCCCTAGGCGGGCCAGAGTGCTAGCAGGTGGTGCTGGGCACCTGATCCCTAGGCGGGCCATAGCGCTAGCAGGTGGCATGGGCCACTTGATCCCTAGGTGGGCGAGAGTGCTAGCAGGTGACACAGGTCACTAGATCCCTAGCACTAGCAGGTGGCACGAGCGAATTGATCCCTAGGCGGGCCAGAGCTCTAGCAGGTGGCACGGGCCACTTGATCCCTAGGCGGGCCACAGCGCTAGCAGGTGGTGCGGGCCACCTGATCCCTAGGTGTGCGAGAATGCTAGCATGTGGCGCGGGCCACTTGATCCCTAGGTGGGCCAGAGTGCTAGCAGGTGGCACGGGCCACTTGATCCCTAGGTGGGCCAGAGTGCTAGCAGGTGGTGCTGGGCACCTGATTCCTTGGTGGGCCAGAGTGCTAGCAGGTGGCATGGGCCACTTGATGCCTAGGTGGCCTAGAGTGCTAGCATGTGGCGCGGGCCACTTGATCCCTAGATGGGCCAGAGCGCTAGCCGGTGGCGAGGGGCACCTGATCCCTAGGCAGGCCAGAGCACTAGCAGGTGGTGCAGGCCACTTGATCCCTAAGTGGGCCAGAGTGCTAGGAGGTGGCGTGGGCCACTTGATCCCTAGGCGGGCCAGAGCGCTAGCAGGTGGCGAGTGGCACCTGATCCCTAGGCGGGCCAGAGCGCAAGCAGGTGGCACGGGCCACTTAATCCCTAGGCGTGCCAGAGCGCTAGCAGGTGGCGAGGGGCACCTGATCCCTAGGCGGGCCATAGCACTAGGAGGTGGCATGGGCCACTTGATCCCTAGGTGGGCCGGAGTGCTAGCAGGTGACACAGGCCACTTGATCCCTAGCACTAGCAGGTGGCACAAGCGACTTGATCCCTAGGCGGGCCAGAGCTCTAGCAGGTGGCATGGGCCACTTGATCCCTAGGCGGGCCACAGCGCTAGCAGGTGGTGCGGGCCACCTGATCCCTAGGTGTGCGAGAGTGCTAGCATGTGGCGCAGGCCACTTGATCCCTAGGTGGGCCAGAGTGCTAGCAGGTGGCACGGGCCACTTAATCCCTAGGTGGGCCAGAGTGCTAGCAGGTGGTGCTGGGCACCTGATTCCTTGGTGGGCCAAAGTGCTAGCAGGTGGCATGGGCCACTTGATGCCTAGGTGGCCTAGAGTGCTAGCATGTGGCGTGGGCCACTTGATCCCTAGATGGGCCAGAGCGCTAGCAGGTGGCGATGGGCACCTAATCCCTAGGCAGGCCAGAGTGCTAGCAGGTGGTGCGAGCCACTTGATCCGTAGGTGGGCCACAGCGCTAGCAGGTGGTGCGGGCCACCTGATCCCTAGGTGTGCGGGAGTGCTAGCAGGTGGCGCGGGCCACTTGATCCCTAGGTGGGCCAGAGCGCTAGCAGGTGGTGAGGGGCACCTGATCCCTAGGCGGGCCATAGCGCTAGCAGGTGGCATGGGCCACTTGATCCCTAGGTGGGCGAGAGTGCTAGCAGGTGACACAGGCCACTTGATCCCTAGCACTAGCAGGTGGCACGAGCGAATTGATCCCTAGGCGGGCCAGAGCTCTAGCAGGTGGCATGGGCCACTTGATCCCTAGGCGGGCCACAGCACTAGCAGGTGGTGCGGGCCACCTGATCCCTAGGTGTGCGAGAGTGCTAGCATGTGGCGCGGGCCACTTGATCCCTAGGTGGGCCAGAGTGCTAGCAGGTGGCACGGGCCACTTAATCCCTAGGAGGGCCAGAGTGCTAGCAGGTGGTGCTGGGCACCTGATTCCTTGGTGGGCCAGAGTGCTAGCAGGTGGCATTGGCCACTTGATGCCTAGGTGGCCTAGAGTGCAAGCATGTGGCGCGGGCCACTTGATCCCTAGATGGGCCAGAGCGCTAGCAGGTGGCGAGGGGCACCTGATCCCTAGGCAGGCCAGAGTGCTAGCAGGTGGTGCAAGCCACTTGATCCCTAGGTGGGCCACAGCGCTAGCAGGTGGTGCGGGCCACCTGATCCCTAGGTGTGCGGGAGTGCTAGCAGGTGGCGCGGGCCACTTGATCCCTAGGTGGGCCAGAGCGCTAGCAGGTGGTGAGGGGCACCTGATCCCTAGGCGGGCCATAGCGCTAGCCGGTGGCATGGGCCACTTGATCCCTAGGTGGGCGAGAGTGCTAGCAGGTGACACAGGCCACTTGATCCCTAGCACTAGCAGGTGGCACGAGCGAATTGATCCCTAGGTGTGCGAGAGTGCTAGCATGTGGCGCGGGCCACTTGATCCCTAGGTGGGCCAGAGTGCTAGCAGGTGGCACGGGCCACTTAATCCCTAGGAGGGCCAGAGTGCTAGCAGGTGGTGCTGGGCACCTGATTCCTTGGTGGGCCAGAGTGCTAGCAGGTGGCATTGGCCACTTGATGCCTAGGTGGCCTAGAGTGCAAGCATGTGGCGCGGGCCACTTGATCCCTAGATGGGCCAGAGCGCTAGCAGGTGGCGAGGGGCACCTGATCCCTAGGCAGGCCAGAGTGCTAGCAGGTGGTGCAAGCCACTTGATCCCTAGGTGGGCCACAGCGCTAGCAGGTGGTGCGGGCCACCTGATCCCTAGGTGTGCGGGAGTGCTAGCAGGTGGCGCGGGCCACTTGATCCCTAGGTGGGCCAGAGCGCTAGCAGGTGGTGAGGGGCACCTGATCCCTAGGCGGGCCATAGCGCTAGCCGGTGGCATGGGCCACTTGATCCCTAGGTGGGCGAGAGTGCTAGCAGGTGACACAGGCCACTTGATCCCTAGCACTAGCAGGTGGCACGAGCGAATTGATCCCTAGGCGGGCCAGAGCTCTAGCAGGTGGCATGGGCCACTTGATCCCTAGGTGGGCCAGAGCGCTAGCAGGTGGTGAGGGGCACCTGATCCCTAGGCGGGCCATAGCGCTAGCAGGTGGCATGGGCCACTTGATCCCTAGGTGGGCGAGAGTGCTAGCAGGTGACACAGGCCACTTGATCCCTAGCACTAGCAGGTGGCACGAGCGAATTGATCCCTAGACGGGCCAGAGCTCTAGCAGGTGGCATGGGCCACTTGATCCCTAGGTGGGCCAGAGCGCTAGCAGGTGGTGAGGGGCACCTGATCCCTAGGCGGGCCATAGCGCTAGCATGTGGCATGGGCCACTTGATCCCTAGGTGGGCGAGAGTGCTATCAGGTAACACAGGCCACTTGATCCCTAGCACTAGCAGGTGGCACGAGCGAATTGATCCCTAGGCGGGCCAGAGCTCTAGCAGGTGGCTTGGGCCACTTGATCCCTAGGTGGGCGAGAGTGCTAGCAGGTGACACAGGCCACTTGATCCCTAGCACTAGCAGGTGGCACGAGCGAATTGATCCCTAGGCGGGCCAGAGATCTAGCAGGTGGCATGGGCCACTTGATCCCTAGGCGGGCCACAGCGCTAGCAGGTGGTGCGGGCCACCTGATCCCTAGGTGTGCGAGAGTGCTAGCATGTGGCGCGGGCCACTTGATCCCTAGGTGGGCCAGAGTGCTAGCAGGTGGCACGGGCCACTTGATCCCTAGGCGGGCCATAGTATTAGCAGGTGGCATGGGCCACTTGATCCCTAGGTGGGCGAGAGTGCTAGCAGGTGACACAGGCCACTTGATCCCTAGCGCTAGCAGGTGGCAGGAGCGACTTGATCCCTAGGTGGGCCAGAGCTCTAGCAGGTGGCACGGGCCACTTGATCCCTAGGTGGGCCACAGCGATAGCAGGTGGTGCGGGCCACCTGATCCCTAGGTGTGCGGGGGTGCTAGCAGGTGGCGCGGGCCACTTGATCCCTAGGTGGGCCAGAGCGCTAGCAGGTGGTGAGGGGCACCTGATCCCTAGGCGGGCCAGAGTGCTAGCAGGTGGTGCGAGCCATTTGATCCCTAGGTTGGCCACAGCGCTAGCAGGTGGTGCGGGCCACCTGATCCCTAGGTGTGCGGGAGTGCTAGCAGGTGGCGCGGGCCACTTGATCCCTAGGTGGGCCAGAGCGCTAGCAGGTGGTGAGGGGCACCTGATCCCTAGGCGGGCCATAGCGCTAGCAGGTGCCATGGGCCACTTGATCCCTAGGTGGGCGAGAGTGCTAGCAGGTGACACAGGCCACTTGATCCCTAGCACTAGCAGGTGGCACGAGCGAATTCATCCCTAGGCGGGCCAGAGCTCTAGCAGGTGGCATGGGCCACTTGATCCCTAGGCGGCCCACAGCGCTAGCAGGTGGTGCGGGCCACCTGATCCCTAGGTGTGCGAGAGTGCTAGCATGTGGCGCGGGCCACTTGATCCCTAGGTGGGCCAGAGTGCTAGCAGGTGGCACGGGCCACTTGATCCCTAGGTGGGCCAGAGTGCTAGCAGGTGGTGCTGGGCACCTGATCCCTAGGCGGGCCATAGCGCTAGCAGGTGGCATGGGCCGCTTGATCCCTAGGTGGGCGAGAGTGCTAGCAGGTGACACAGGCCACTTGATCCCTAGCGCTAGCAGGTGGCAGGAGCGACTTGATCCCTAGGTGGGCCAGAGCTCTAGCAGGTGGCACGGGCCACTTGATCCCTAGGTGGGCCACAGCGCTAGCAGGTGGTGCGGGACACCTGATCCCTAGGTGTGCGAGAGTGCTAGCATGTGGCGCGGGCCACTTGATCCCTAGGTGGGCCAGAGTGCTAGCAGGTGGCACGGGCCACTTAATCCCTAGGCGGGCCAGAGTGCTAGCAGGTGGTGCTGGGCACATGATTCCTTGGTGGGCCAGAGTGCTAGCAGGTGGCATGGGCCACTTGATGCCTAGGTGGCCTAGAGTGCTAGCATGTGGCGCGGGCCACTTGATCCCTAGATGGGCCAGAGCGCTAGCAGATGGCGATGGGCACCTGATCCCTAGGCAGGCCAGAGTGCTAGCAGGTGGTGCAGGCCACTTGATCCCTAGGTGGGCCACAGCGCTAGCAGGTGGTGCGGGCCACCTGATCCCTAGGTGTGCGGGAGTGCTAGCAGGTGGCGCGGGCCACTTGATACCTATGTGGGCCAGAGCGCTAGCAGGTGGTGAGGGGCACCTGATCCCTAGGCGGGCCATAGCGCTAGCAGGTGGCATGGGCCACTTGATCCCTAGGTGGGCGAGAGTGCTAGCAGGTGACACAGGCCACTAGATCCCTAGCACTAGCAGGTGGCACGAGCGAATTGATCCCTAGGCGGGCCAGAGCTCTAGCAGGTGGCACGGGCCACTTGATCCCTAGGCAGGCCACTGCGCTAGCAGGTGGTGCGGGCCACCTGATCCCTAGGTGTGCGAGAATGCTAGCATGTGGCGCGGGCCACTTGATCCCTAGGTGGGCCAGAGTGCTAGCAGGTGGCACGGGCCACTTGATCCCTAGGCGGGCCAGAGTGCTAGCAGGTGGTGCTGGGCACCTGATTCCTTGGTGGGCCAGAGTGCTAGCAGGTGGCATGGGCCACTTGATGCCTAGGTGGCCTAGAGTGCTAGCATGTGGCGCGGGCCACTTGATCCCTAGATGGGCCAGAGCGCTAGCAGGTGGCGAGGGGCACCTGATCCCTAGGCAGGCCAGAGCACTAGCAGGTGGTGCAGGCCACTTGATCCCTAAGTGGGCCAGAGTGCTAGGAGGTGGCGTGGGCCACTTGATCCCTAGGCGGGCCAGAGCGCTAGCAGGTGGCGAGTGGCACCTGATCCCTAGGCGGGCCAGAGCGCAAGCAGGTGGCACGGGCCACTTAATCCCTAGGCGTGCCAGAGCGCTAGCAGGTGGCGAGGGGCACCTGATCCCTAGGCGGGCCATAGCACTAGGAGGTGGCATGGGCCACTTGATCCCTAGGTGGGCCAGAGTGCTAGCAGGTGACACAGGCCACTTTATCCCTAGCACTAGCAGGTGGCACAAGCGACTTGATCCCTAGGCAGGCCAGAGCTCTAGCAGGTGGCATGGGCCACTTGATCCCTAGGCGGGCCACAGCGCTAGCAGGTGGTGCGGGACACCTGATCCCTAGGTGTGCGAGAGTGCTAGCATGTGGCGCAGGCCACTTGATCCCTAGGTGGGCCAGAGTGCTAGCAGGTGGCACGGGCCACTTAATCCCTAGGTGGGCCAGAGTGCTAGCAGGTGGTGTTGGGCACCTGATTCCTTGGTGGGCCAAAGTGCTAGCAGGTGGCATGGGCCACTTGATGCCTAGGTGGCCTAGAGTGCTAGCATGTGGCGCGGGCCACTTGATCCCTAGATGGGCCAGAGCGCTAGCAGGTGGCGATGGGCACCTAATCCCTAGGCAGGCCAGAGTGCTAGCAGGTGGTGCGAGCCACTTGATCCGTAGGTGGGCCACAGCGCTAGCAGGTGGTGCGGGCCACCTGATCCCTAGGTGTGCGGGAGTGCTAGCAGGTGGCGCGGGCCACTTGATCCCTAGGTGGGCCAGAGCGCTAGCAGGTGGTGAGGGGCACCTGATCCCTAGGCGGGCCATAGCGCTAGCGGGTGGCATGGGCCACTTGATCCCTAGGTGGGCGAGAGTGCTAGCAGGTGACACAGGCCACTTGATCCCTAGCACTAGCAGGTGGCACGAGCGAATTGATCCCTAAGCGGGCCAGAGCTCTAGCAGGTGGCATGGGCCACTTGATCCCTAGGCGGGCCACAGCGCTAGCAGGTGGTGCGGGCCACCTGATCCCTAGGTGTGCGAGAGTGCTAGCATGTGGCGCGGGCCACTTGATCCCTAGGTGGGCCAGAGTGCTAGCAGGTGGCACGGGCCACTTAATCCCTAGGAGGGCCAGAGTGCTAGCAGGTGGTGCTGGGCACCTGATTCCTTGGTGGGCCAGAGTGCTAGCAGGTGGCATGGGCCACTTGATGCCTAGGTGGCCTAGAGTGCTAGCATGTGGCGCGGGCCACTTGATCCCTAGATGGGCCAGAGCGCTAGCAGGTGGCGAGGGGCACCTGATCCCTAGGCAGGCCAGAGTGCTAGCAGGTGGTGCAAGCCACTTGATCCCTAGGTGGGCCACAGCGCTAGCAGGTGGTGCGGGCCACCTGATCCCTAGGTGTGCGGGAGTGCTAGTAGGTGGCGCGGGCCACTTGATCCCTAGGTGGGCCAGAGCGCTAGCAGGTGGTGAGGGGCACCTGATCCCTAGGCGGGCCATAGCGCTAGCCGGTGGCATGGGCCACTTGATCCCTAGGTGGGCGAGAGTGCTAGCAGGTGACACAGGCCACTTGATCCCTAGCACTAGCAGGTGGCACGAGCGAATTGATCCCTAGGCGGGCCAGAGCTCTAGCAGGTGGCATGGGCCACTTGATCCCTAGGCGGGCCACAGCGCTAGCAGGTGGTGCGGGTCACCTGATCCCTAGGTGTGCGAGAGTGCTAGCATGTGGCGCGGGCCACTTGATCCCTAGGTGGGCCAGAGTGCTAGCAGGTGGCACGGGCCACTTGATCCCTAGGCGGGCCAGAGTGCTAGCAGGTGGTGCTGGGCACCTGATCCCTAGGCGGGCCATAGCGCTAGCAGGTGGCATGGGCCACTTGATCCCTAGGTGGGCGAGAGTGCTAGCAGGTGACACAGGCCACTTGATCCCTAGCGCTAGCAGGTGGCAGGAGCGACTTGATCCCTAGGTGAGCCAGAGCTCTAGCAGGTGGCACGGGCCACTTGATCCCTAGGTGGGCCACAGCGCTAGCAGGTGGTGCGGGCCACCTGATCCCTAGGTGTGCGGGGGTGCTAGCAGGTGGCACGGGCCACTTGATCCCTAAGTGGGCCAAAGCGCTAGCAGGTGGTGAGGGGCACCTGATCCCTAGGCGGGCCAGAGTGCTAGCAGGTGGTGCGAGCCATTTGATCCCTAGGTGGGCCACAGCGCTAGCAGGTGGTGCGGGCCACCTGATCCCTAGGTGTGCGGGAGTGCTAGCAGGTGGCGCGGGCCACTTGATCCCTAGGTGGGCCAGAGCGCTAGCAGGTGGTGAGGGGCACCTGATCCCTAGGCGGGCCATAGCGCTAGCAGGTGGCATGGGCCACTTGATCCCTAGGTGGGCTAGAGTGCTAGCAGGTGACACAGGCCTCTTGATCCCTAGCACTAGCAGGTGGCACGAGCGAATTGATCCCTAGGCGGGCCAGAGCTCTAGCAGGTGGCATGGGCCACTTGATCCCTAGGCGGGCCACTCGCTAGCAGGTGGTGCGGGCCACCTGATCACTAGGTGTGCGAGAGTGCTAGCATATGGCGCGGGCCACTTGATCCCTAGGTGGGCCAGAGTGCTAGCAGGTGGCACGGGCCACTTGATCCCTAGGCGGGCCAGAGTGCTAGCAGGTGGTGCTGGGCACCTGATCCCTAGGCGGGCCATAGCGCTAGCAGGTGGCATGGGCCGCTTGATCCCTAGGTGGGCGAGAGTGCTAGCAGGTGACACAGGCCACTTGATCCCTAGCGCTAGCAGGTGGCAGGAGCGACTTGATCCCTAGGTGGGCCAGAGCTCTAGCAGGTGGCACGGGCCACTTGATCCCTAGGAGGGCCACAGCGCTAGCAGGTGGTGCGGGCCACCTGATCCCTAGGTGTGCGGGGGTGCTAGCAGGTGGCGCGGGCCACTTGATCCCTAGGTGGGCCAGAGCGCTAGCAGGTGGTGAGGGGCACCTGATCCCTAGGCGGGCCATAGCGCTAGCATGTGGCATGGGCCACTTGATCCCTAGGTGGGCGAGAGTGCTATCAGGTAACACAGGCCACTTGATCCCTAGCACTAGCAGGTGGCACGAGCGAATTGATCCCTAGGCGGGCCAGAGCTCTAGCAGGTGGCTTGGGCCACTTGATCCCTAGGTGGGCGAGAGTGCTAGCAAGTGACACAGGCCACTTGATCCCTAGCACTAGCAGGTGGCACGAGCGAATTGATCCCTAGGCGGGCCAGAGCTCTAGCAGGTGGCATGGGCCACTTGATCCCTAGGCGGGCCACAGCGCTAGCAGGTGGTGCGGGCCACCTGATCCCTAGGTGTGCGAGAGTGCTAGCATGTGGCGCGGGCCACTTGATCCCTAGGTGGGCCAGAGTGCTAGCAGGTGGCACGGGCCACTTGATCCCTAGGCGGGCCATAGCGCTAGCAGGTGGCATGGGCCACTTGATCCCTAGGTGGGCGAGAGTGCTAGCAGGTGACACAGGCCACTTGATCCCTAGCGCTAGCAGGTGGCAGGAGCGACTTGATCCCTAGGTGGGCCAGAGCTCTAGCAGGTGGCACGGGCCACTTGATCCCTAGGTGGGCCACAGCGATAGCAGGTGGTGCGGGCCACCTGATCCCTAGGTGTGCGGGGGTGCTAGCAGGTGGCGCGGGCCACTTGATCCCTAGGTGGGCCAGAGCGCTAGCAGGTGGTGAGGGGCACCTGATCCCTAGGCGGGCCAGAGTGCTAGCAGGTGGTGCGAGCCATTTGATCCCTAGGTTGGCCACAGCGCTAGCAGGTGGTGCGGGCCACCTGATCCCTAGGTGTGCGGGAGTGCTAGCAGGTGGCGCGGGCAACTTGATCCCTAGGTGGGCCAGAGCGCTAGCAGGTGGTGAGGGGCACCTGATCCCTAGGCGGGCCATAGCGCTAGCAGGTGGCATGGGCCACTTGATCCCTAGGTGGGCGAGAGTGCTAGCAGGTGACACAGGCCACTTGATCCCTAGCATTAGCAGGTGGCACGAGCGAATTCATCCCTAGGCGGGCCAGAGCTCTAGCAGGTGGCATGGGCCACTTGATCCCTAGGCGGGCCACAGCGCTAGCAGGTGGTGCGGGCCACCTGATCCCTAGGTGTGCGAGAGTGCTAGCATGTGGCGTGGGCCACTTGATCCCTAGGTTGGCCAGAGTGCTAGCAGGTGGCACGGGCCACTTGATCCCTAGGTGGGCCAGAGTGCTAGCAGGTGGTGCTGGGCACCTGATCCCTAGGCGGGCCATAGCGCTAGCAGGTGGCATGGGCCGCTTGATCCCTAGGTGGGCGAGAGTGCTAGCAGGTGACACAGGCCACTTGATCCCTAGCGCTAGCAGGTGGCAGGAGCGACTTGATCCCTAGGTGGGCCAGAGCTCTAGCAGGTGGCACGGGCCACTTGATCCCTAGGTGGGCCACAGCGCTAGCAGGTGGTGCGGGCCACCTGATCCCTAGGTGTGCGAGAGTGCTAGCATGTGGCGCGGGCCACTTGATCCCTAGGTGGGCCAGAGTGCTAGCAGGTGGCACGGGCCACTTAATCCCTAGGCGGGCCAGAGTGCTAGCAGGTGGTGCTGGGCACATGATTCCTTGGTGGGCCAGAGTGCTAGCAGGTGGCATGGGCCACTTGATGCCTAGGTGGCCTAGAGTGCTAGCATGTGGCGCGGGCCACTTGATCCCTAGATGGGCCAGAGCGCTAGCAGGTGGCGATGGGCACCTGATCCCTAGGCAGGCCAGAGTGCTAGCAGGTGGTGCAGGCCACTTGATGCCTAGGTGGCCTAGAGCGCTAGCAGGTGGTGCGGGCCACCTGATCCCTAGGTGTGCAGGAGTGCTAGCAGGTGGCGCGGGCCACTTGATCCCTAGGTGGGCCAGAGCGCTAGCAGGTGGTGAGGGGCACCTGATCCCTAGGCGGGCCATAGCGCTAGCAGGTGGCATGGGCCACTTGATCCCTAGGTGGGCGAGAGTGCTAGCAGGTGACACAGGCCACTAGATCCCTAGCACTAGCAGGTGGCACGAGCGAATTGATCCCTAGGCGGGCCAGAGCTCTAGCAGGTGGCACGGGCCACTTGATCCCTAGGCGGGCCCCAGCGCTAGCAGGTGGTGCGGGCCACCTGATCCCTAGGTGTGCGAGAATGCTAGCATGTGGCGCGGGCCACTTGATCCCTAGGTGGGCCAGAGTGCTAGCAGGTGGCACGGGCCACTTGATCCCTAGGCGGGAAAGAGTGCTAGCAGGTGGTGCTGGGCACCTGATTCCTTGGTGGGCCAGAGTGCTAGCAGGTGGCATGGGCCACTTGATGCCTAGGTGGCCTAGAGTGCTAGCATGTGGCGCGGGCCACTTGATCCCTAGATGGGCCAGAGCGCTAGCCGGTGGCGAGGGGCACCTGATCCCTAGGCAGGCCAGAGCACTAGCAGGTGGTGCAGGCCACTTGATCCCTAAGTGGGCCAGAGTGCTAGGAGGTGGCGTGGGCCACTTGATCCCTAGGCGGGCCAGAGCGCTAGCAGGTGGCGAGTGGCACCTGATCCCTAGGCGGGCCAGAGCGCAAGCAGGTGGCACGGGCCACTTAATCCCTAGGCGTGCCAGAGCGCTAGCAGGTGGCGAGGGGCACCTGATCCCTAGGCGGGCCATAGCACTAGGAGGTGGCATGGGCCACTTGATCCCTAGGTGGGCCGGAGTGCTAGCAGGTGACACAGGCCACTTGATCCCTAGCACTAGCAGGTGGCACAAGCGACTTGATCCCTAGGCGGGCCAGAGCTCTAGCAGGTGGCATGGGCCACTTGATCCCTAGGCGGGCCACACCGCTAGCAGGTGGTGTGGGACACCTGATCCCTAGGTGTGCGAGAGTGCTAGCATGTGGCGCAGGCCACTTGATCCCT
This sequence comes from Crinia signifera, assembly GCF_055691185.1. NCBI lineage: Eukaryota > Metazoa > Chordata > Amphibia > Anura > Myobatrachidae > Crinia > Crinia signifera. Next base: position 423,283,628 of record NC_139217.1, read on the forward strand.
AGGTGGGCCAGAGTGCTAGCAGGTGGCACGGGCCACTTAATCCCTAGGTGGGCCAGAGTGCTAGCAGGTGGTGCTGGGCACCTGATTCCTTGGTGGGCCAAAGTGCTAGCAGGTGGCATGGGCCACTTGATGCCTAGGTGGCCTAGAGTGCTAGCATGTGGCGCGGGCCACTTGATCCCTAGATGGGCCAGAGCGCTAGCAGGTGGCGATGGGCACCTAATCCCTAGGCAGGCCAGAGTGCTAGCAGGTGGTGCGAGCCACTTGATCCGTAGGTGGGCCACAGCGCTAGCAGGTGGTGCGGGCCACCTGATCCCTAGGTGTGCGGGAGTGCTAGCAGGTGGCGCGGGCCACTTGATCCCTAGGTGGGCCAGAGCGCTAGCAGGTGGTGAGGGGCACCTGATCCCTAGGCGGGCCATAGCGCTAGCAGGTGGCATGGGCCACTTGATCCCTAGGTGGGCGAGAGTGCTAGCAGGTGACACAGGCCACTTGATCCCTAGCACTAGCAGGTGGCACGAGCGAATTGATCCCTAGGCGGGCCAGAGCTCTAGCAGGTGGCATGGGCCACTTGATCCCTAGGCGGGCCACAGCACTAGCAGGTGGTGCGGGCCACCTGATCCCTAGGTGTGCGAGAGTGCTAGCATGTGGCGCGGGCCACTTGATCCCTAGGTGGGCCAGAGTGCTAGCAGGTGGCACGGGCCACTTAATCCCTAGGAGGGCCAGAGTGCTAGCAGGTGGTGCTGGGCACCTGATTCCTTGGTGGGCCAGAGTGCTAGCAGGTGGCATTGGCCACTTGATGCCTAGGTGGCCTAGAGTGCAAGCATGTGGCGCGGGCCACTTGATCCCTAGATGGGCCAGAGCGCTAGCAGGTGGCGAGGGGCACCTGATCCCTAGGCAGGCCAGAGTGCTAGCAGGTGGTGCAAGCCACTTGATCGCTAGGTGGGCCACAGCGCTAGCAGGTGGTGCGGGCCACCTGATCCCTAGGTGTGCGGGAGTGCTAGCAGGTGGCGCGGGCCACTTGATCCCTAGGTGGGCCAGAGCGCTAGCAGGTGGTGAGGGGCACCTAATCCCTAGGCGGGCCATAGCGCTAGCCGGTGGCATGGGCCACTTGATCCCTAGGTGGGCGAGAGTGCTAGCAGGTGACACAGGCCACTTGATCCCTAGCACTAGCAGGTGGCACGAGCGAATTGATCCCTAGGCGGGCCAGAGCTCTAGCAGGTGGCATGGGCCACTTGATCCCTAGGCGGGCCACAGCGCTAGCAGGTGGTGCGGGTCACCTGATCCCTAGGTGTGCGAGAGTGCTAGCATGTGGCGCGGGCCACTTGATCCCTAGGTGGGCCAGAGTGCTAGCAGGTGGCACGGGCCACTTGATCCCTAGGCGGGCCAGAGTGCTAGCAGGTGGTGCTGGGCACCTGTTCCCTAGGCGGGCCATAGCGCTAGCAGGTGGCATGGGCCACTTGATCCCTAGGTGGGCGAGAGTGCTAGCAGGTGACACAGGCCACTTGATCCCTAGCGCTAGCAGGTGGCAGGAGCGACTTGATCCCTAGGTGAGCCAGAGCTCTAGCAGGTGGCACGGGCCACTTGATCCCTAGGTGGGCCACAGCGCTACACTCAGGTGGTGCGGGCCGCCTGATCCCTAGGTGTGCGGGGGTGCTAGCAGGTGGCACGGGCCACTTGATCCCTAAGTGGGCCAAAGCGCTAGCAGGTGGTGAGGGGCACCTGATCCCTAGGCGGGCCAGAGTGCTAGCAGGTGGTGCGAGCCATTTGATCCCTAGGTGGGCCACAGCGCTAGCAGGTGGTGCGGGCCACCTGATCCCTAGGTGTGCGGGAGTGCTAGCAGGTGGCGCGGGCCACTTGATCCCTAGGTGGGCCAGAGCGCTAGCAGGTGGTGAGGGGCACCTGATCCCTAGGCGGGCCATAGCGCTAGCAGGTGGCATGGGCCACTTGATCCCTAGGTGGGCGAGAGTGCTAGCAGGTGACACAGGCCTCTTGATCCCTAGCACTAGCAGGTGGCACGAGCGAATTGATCCCTAGGCGGGCCAGAGCTCTAGCAGGTGGCATGGGCCACTTGATCCCTAGACGGGCCATTCGCTAGCAGGTGGTGCGGGCCACCTGATCCCTAGGTGTGCGAGAGTGCTAGCATGTGGCGCGGGCCACTTGATCCCTAGGTGGGCCAGAGTGCTAGCAGGTGGCACGGGCCACTTGATCCCTAGGCGGGCCAGAGTGCTAGCAGGTGGTGCTGGGCACCTGATCCCTTGGTGGGCCATAGCACTAGCAGGTGGCATGGGCCACTTGATCCCTAGGTGGGCGAGAGTGCTAGCAGGTGACACAGGCCACTTGATCCTTAGCGCTAGCAGGTGGCAGGAGCGACTTGATCCCTAGGTGGGCCAGAGCTCTAGCAGGTGGCACAGGCCACTTGATCCCTAGGTGGGCCACAGCGCTAGCAGGTGGTGCTGGCCACCTGATCCCTAGGTGTGCGGGGGTGCTAGCAGGTGGTGCGGGCCACTTGATCCCTAGGTGGGCCAGAGCGCTAGCAGGTGGTGAGGGGCACCTGATCCCTAGGCGGGCCAGAGTGCTAGCAGGTGGTGCGAGCCATTTGATCCCTAGGTGGGCCACAGCGCTAGCAGGTGGTGCGGGCCACCTGATCCCTAGGTGTGCGGGAGTGCTAGCAGGTGGCGCGGGCCACTTAATCCCTAGGTGGGCCAGAGCGCTAGCAGGTGGTGAGGGGCACCTGATCCCTAGGCGGGCCATAGCGCTAGCAGGTGGCATGGGCCACTTGATCCCTAGGTGGGCGAGAGTGCTAGCAGGTGACACAGGCCACTTGATCCCTAGCACTAGCAGGTGGCACGAGCGAATTGATACCTAGGCGGGCCAGAGCTCTAGCAGGTGGCATGGGCCACTAGATCCCTAGGCGGGCCACAGCGCTAGCAGGTGGTGTGGGCCACCTGATCCCTAGGTGTGCGAGAGTGCTAGCATGTGGCGCGGGCCACTTGATCCCTAGGTGGGCCAGAGTGCTAGCAGGTGGCATGGGCCACTTGATCCCTAGGCGGGCCAGAGTGCTAGCAGGTGGTGCTGGGCACCTGATCCCTAGGCGGGCCATAGCGCTAGCAGATGGCATGGGCCGCTTGATCCCTAGGTGGGCGAGAGTGCTAGCAGGTGACACAGGCCACTTGATCCCTAGCGCTAGCAGGTGGCAGGAGCGACTTGATCCCTAGGTGGGCCAGAGCTCTAGCAGGTGGCACGGGCCACTTGATCCCTAGGTGGGCCACAGCGCTAGCAGGTGGTGCGGGCCACCTGATCCCTAGGTGTGCAGGGGTGCTAGCAGGTGGCGCGGGCCACTTGATCCCTAGGGGGGCCAGAGCGCAAGCAGGTGGTGAGGGGCTCCTAATCCCTAGGCGGGCCATAGCGCTAGCAGGTGGCATGGGCCACTTGATCCCTAGGTGGGCGAGAGTGCTAGCAGGTAACACAGGCCACTTGATCCCTAGCACTAGCAGGTGGCACGAGCGAATTGATCCCTAGGCGGGCCAGAGCTCTAGCAGGTGGCACGGGCCACTTGATCCCTAGGCGGGCCACAGCGCTAGCAGGTGGTGCGGGCCACCTGATCCCTAGGTGTGCGAGAATGCTAGCATGTGGCGCGGGCCACTTGATCCCTAGGTGGGCCAGAGTGCTAGCAGGTGGTGCTGGGCACCTGATTCCTTGGTGGGCCAGAGTGCTAGCAGGTGGCATGGGCCACTTGATGCCTAGGTGGCCTAGAGTGCTAGCATGTGGCGCGGGCCACTTGATCCCTAGATGGGCCAGAGCGCTAGCAGGTGGCGAGGGGCACCTGATCCCTAGGCAGGCCCGAGTGCTAGCAGGTGGTGCGAGCCACTTGATCCCTAGGCAGGCCAAAGCACTAGCAGGTGGTGAGGGGCACCTGATCCCTAGGCAGGCCAGAGCGCTAGGAGGTGGCGTGGGCCACTTGATCCCTAGGCGGGCCAGAGCGCTAGCAGGTGGCGAGTGGCACCTGATCCCTAGGCGGGCCAGAGCGCAAGCAGGTGGCACGGGCCACTTAATCCCTAGGCGGGCCAGAGCGCTAGCAGGTGGCGAGGGGCACCTGATCCCTAGGCGGTCCATAGCACTAGGAGGTGGCATGGGCCACTTGATCCCTAGGTGGGCCAGAGTGCTAGCAGGTGACACAGGCCACTTGATCCCTAGCACTAGCAGGTGGCACGAGCGACTTGAACCCTAGGCGGGCCAGAGCTCTAGCAGGTGGCATGGGCCACTTGATCCCTAGGCGGGCCACAGCGCTAGCAGGTGGTGCTGGCCACCTGATCCCTAGGTGTGCGAGAGTGCTAGCATGTGGCGCGGGCCACTTGATCCCTAGGTGGGCCAGAGTGCTAGCAGGTGGCACGGGCCACTTAATCCCTAGGTGGGCCAGAGTGCTAGCAGGTGGTGCTGGGCACCTGATTCCTTGGTGGGCCAAAGTGCTAGCAGGTGGCATGGGCCACTTGATGCCTAGGTGGCCTAGAGTGCTAGCATGTGGCGCGGGCCACTTGATCCCTAGATGGGCCAGAGCGCTAGCAGGTGGCGATGGGCACCTGATCCCTAGGCAGGCCAGAGTGCTAGCAGGTGGTGCGAGCCACTTGATCCCTAGGTGCGCCACAGCGCTAGCAGGTGGTGCGGGCCACCTGATCCCTAGGTGTGCGGGAGTGCTAGCAGGTGGCGCGGGCCACTTGATCCCTAGGTGGGCCAGAGCGCTAGCAGGTGGTGAGGGGCACCTGATCCCTAGGCGGGCCATAGCGCTAGCAGGTGGCATGGGCCACTTGATCCCTAAGTGGGCGAGAGTGCTAGCAGGTGACACAGGCCACTTGATCCCTAGCACTAGCAGGTGGCACGAGCGAATTGATCCCTAGGCGGGCCAGAGCTCTAGCAGGTGGCATGGGCCACTTGATCCCTAGGTGGGCCACAGCGCTAGCAGGTGGGCGGGCCACCTGATCCCTAGGTGTGCGAGAGTGCTAGCAGGTGACACAGGCCACTTGATCCCTAGCACTAGCAGGTGGCACGAGCGAATTGATCCCTAGGCGGGCCAGAGCTCTAGCAGGTGGCATGGGCCACTTGATCCCTAGGTGGGCCACAGCGCTAGCAGGTGGGCGGGCCACCTGATCCCTAGGTGTGCGAGAGTGCTAGCATGTGGCGCGGGCCACTTGATCCCTAGCTGGGCCAGAGTGCTAGCAGGTGGCACGGGCCACTTAATCCCTAGGAGGGCCAGAGTGCTAGCAGGTGGTGCTGGGCACCTGATTCCTTGGTGGGCCAGAGTGCTAGCAGGTGGCATGGGCCACTTGATGCCTAGGTGGCCTAGAGTGCTAGCATGTGGCGCGGGAAATTGATCGCTAGATGGGCCAGAGCGCTAGCAGGTGGCGAGGGGCACCTGATCCCTAGGCAGGCCAGAGTGCTAGCAGGTGGTGCGAGCCACTTGATCCCTAGGTGGGCCACAGCGCTAGCAGGTGGTGCGGGCCACCTGATCCCTAGGTGTGCGGGAGTGCTAGCAGGTGGCGCGGGCCACTTGATCCCTAGGTGGGCCAGAGCGCTAGCAGGTGGTGAGGGGCACCTGATCCCTAGGCGGGCCATAGCGCTAGCAGGTGGCATGGGCCACTTGATCCCTAGGTGGGCGAGAGTGCTAGCAGGTGACACAGGCCACTAGATCCCTAGCACTAGCAGGTGGCACGAGCGAATTGATCCCTAGGCGGGCCAGAGCTCTAGCAGGTGGCACGGGCCACTTGATCCCTAGGCGGGCCACACCGCTAGCAGGTGGTGCGGGTCACCTGATCTCTAGGTGTGCGAGAGTGCTAGCATGTGGCGCGGGCCACTTGATCCCTAGGTGGGCCAGAGTGCTAGCAGGTGGCACGGGCCACTTAATCCCTAGGTGGGCCAGAGTGCTAGCAGGTGGTGCTGGGCACCTGATTCCTTGGTGGGCCAGAGTGCTAGCAGGTGGCACGGGCCTCTTGATGCCTAGGTGGCCTAGAGTGCTAGCATGTGGCGCGGGCCACTTGATCCCTAGATGGGCGAGAGCGCTAGCAGGTGGCAATGGGCACCTGATCCCTAGGCAGGCCAGAGTGCTAGCAGGTGGTGCAAGCCACTTGATCCCTAGGTGGGCCACAGCGCTAGCAGGTGGTGCGGGCCACCTGATCCCTAGGTGTGCGGGAGTGCTAGCAGGTGGCGCGGGCCACTTGATCCCTAGGTGGGCCAGAGCGCTAGCAGGTGGTGAGGGGCACCTGATCCCTAGGCGGGCCATAGCGCTAGCAGGTGGCATGGGCCACTTGATCCCTAGGTGGGCGAGAGTGCTAGCAGGTGACACAGGCCACTTGATCCCTAGCACTAGCAGGTGGCACGAGCGAATTGATCCCTAGGCGGGCCAGAGCTCTAGCAGGTGGCATGGGCCACTTGATCCCTAGGCGGGCCACAGCGCTAGCAGGTGGTGCGGGCCACCTGATCTCTAGGTGTGCGAGAGTGCTAGCATGTGGCACGGGCCACTTGATCCCTAGGTGGGCCAGAGTGCTAGCAGGTGGCACGGGCCACTTAATCCCTAAGAGGGCCAGAGTACTAGCAGGTGGTGCTGGGCACCTGATTCCTTGGTGGGCCAGAGTGCTAGCAGGTGGCATGGGCCACTTGATGCCTAGGTGGCCTAGAGTGCTAGCATGTGGCGCGGGCCACTTGATCCCTAGATGGGCCAGAGCGCTAGCAGGTGGCGATGGGCACCTGATCCCTAGGCAGGCCAGAGTGCTAGCAGGTGGTGCGAGCCACTTGATCCCTAGGTGGGCCACAGCGCTAGCAGGTGGTGCGGGCCACCTGATCCCTAGGTGTGCGGGAGTGCTAGCAGGTGGCGCGGGCCACTTGATCCCTAGGTGGGCCAGAGCGCTAGCAGGTGTTGAGGGGCACCTGATCCCTAGGCGGGCCATAGCGCTAGCAGGTGGCATGGGCCACTTGATCCCTAGGTGGGCGAGAGTGCTAGCAGGTGACACAGGCCACTTGATCCCTAGCACTAGCAGGTGGCACGAGCGAATTGATCCCTAGGCGGGCCAGAGCTCTAGCAGGTGGCATGGGCCACTTGATCCCTAGGCGGGCCACAGCGCTAGCAGGTGGTGCGGGTCACCTGATCCCTAGGTGTGCGAGAGTGCTAGCATGTGGCGCGGGCCACTTGATCCCTAGGTGGGCCAGAGTGCTAGCAGGTGGCACGGGCCACTTGATCCCTAGGCGGGCCAGAGTGCTAGCAGGTGGTGCTGGGCACCTGATCCCTAGGCGGGCCATAGCGCTAGCAGGTTGCATGGGCCACTTGATCCCTAGGTGGGCGAGAGTGCTAGCAGGCGACACAGGCCACTTGATCCCTAGCGCTAGCAGGTGGCAGGAGCGACTTGATCCCTAGGTGGGCCAGAGCTCTAGCAGGTGGCACGGGCCACTTGATCCCTAGGTGGGCCACAGCGCTAGCAGGTGGTGCGGGCCACCTGATCCCTAGGTGTGCGGGGGTGCTAGCAGGTGGCACGGGCCACTTGATCCCTAGGTGGGCCAAAGCTAGCAGGTGGTGAGGGGCACCTGATCCCTAGGCGGGCCAGAGTGCTAGCAGGTGGTGCGAGCCATTTGATCCCTAGGTGGGCCACAGCGCTAGCAGGTGGTGCGGGCCACCTGATCCCTAGGTGTGCGGGATTGCTAGCAGGTGGCGCGGGCCACTTGATCCCTAGGTGGGCCAGAGCGCTAGCAGGTGGTGAGGGGCACCTGATCCCTAGGCGGGCCATAGCGCTAGCAGGTGGCATGGGCCACTTGATCCCTAGGTGGGCGAGAGTGCTAACAGGTGACACAGGCCACTTGATCCCTAGCACTAGCAGGTGGCACGAGCGAATTGATCCCTAGGCGGGCCAGAGCTCTAGCAGGTGGCATGGGCCACTTGATCCCTAGGTGGGCCAGAGCGCTAGCAGGTGGTGAGGGGCACCTGATCCCTAGGCGGGCCATAGCGCTAGCATGTGGCATGGGCCACTTGATCCCTAGGTGGGCGAGAGTGCTATCAGGTAACACAGGCCACTTGATCCCTAGCACTAGCAGGTGGCACGAGCGAATTGATCCCTAGGCGGGCCTAGAGCTCTAGCAGGTGGCTTGGGCCACTTGATCCCTAGGTGGGCGAGAGTGCTAGCAGGTGACACAGGCCACTTGATCCCTAGCACTAGCAGGTGGCACGAGCGAATTGATCCCTAGGCGGGCCAGAGCTCTAGCAGGTGGCATGGGCCACTTGATCCCTAGGCGGGCCACAGCACTAGCAGGTGGTGCGGGCCACCTGATCCCTAGGTGTGCGAGAGTGCTAGCATGTGGCGCGGGCCACTTGATCCCTAGGTGGGCCAGAGTGCTAGCAGGTGGCACGGGCCACTTGATCCCTAGGCGGGCCATAGTATTAGCAGGTGGCATGGGCCACTTGATCCCTAGGTGGGCGAGAGTGCTAGCAGGTGACACAGGCCACTTGATCCCTAGCGCTAGCAGGTGGCAGGAGCGACTTGATCCCTAGGTGGGCCAGAGCTCTAGCAGGTGGCACGGGCCACTTGATCCCTAGGTGGGCCACACCGATAGCAGGTGGTGCGGGCCACCTGATCCCTAGGTGTGCGGGGGTGCTAGCAGGTGGCGCGGGCCACTTGATCCCTAGGTGGGCCAGAGCGCTAGCAGGTGGTGAGGGGCACCTGATCCCTAGGCGGGCCAGAGTGCTAGCAGGTGGTGCGAGCCATTTGATCCCTAGGTTGGTCACAGCGCTAGCAGGTGGTGCGGGCCACCTGATCCCTAGGTGTGCGGGAGTGCTAGCAGGTGGCGCGGGCCACTTGATCCCTAGGTGGGCCAGAGCGCTAGCAGGTGGTGAGGGGCACCTGATCCCTAGGCGGGCCATAGCGCTAGCAGGTGCCATGGGCCACTTGATCCCTAGGTGGGCGAGAGTGCTAGCAGGTGACACAGGCCACTAGATCCCTAGCACTAGCAGGTGGCACGAGCGTATTCATCCCTAGGCGGGCCAGAGCTCTAGCAGGTGGCATGGGCCACTTGATCCCTAGGTGGCCCACAGCGCTAGCAGGTGGTGCGGGCCACCTGATCCCTAGGTGTGCGAGAGTGCTAGCATGTGGCGCGGGCCACTTGATCCCTAGGTGGGCCAGAGTGCTAGCAGGTGGCACGGGCCACTTGATCCCTAGGTGGGCCAGAGTGCTAGCAGGTGGTGCTGGGCACCTGATCCCTAGGCGGGCCATAGCGCTAGCAGGTGGCATGGGCCGCTTGATCCCTAGGTGGGCGAGAGTGCTAGCAGGTGACACAGGCCACTTGATCCCTAGCGCTAGCAGGTGGCAGGAGCGACTTGATCCCTAGGTGGGCCAGAGCTCTAGCAGGTGGCACGGGCCACTTGATCCCTAGGTGGGCCACAGCGCTAGCAGGTGGTGCGGGCCACCTGATCCCTAGGTGTGCGAGAGTGCTAGCATGTGGCGCGGGCCACTTGATCCCTAGGTGGGCCAGAGTGCTAGCAGGTGGCACGGGCCACTTAATCCCTAGGCGGGCCAGAGTGCTAGCAGGTGGTGCTGGGCCACCTAAACCCTAGGTGTGCGAGAGTGCTAGCATGTGGCGCGGGCCACTTGATCCCTAGGTGGGCCAGAGTGCTAGCAGGTGGCACGGGCCACTTAATCCCTAGGCGGGCCAGAGTGCTAGCAGGTGGTGCTGGGCACATGATTCCTTGGTGGGCCAGAGTGCTAGCAGGTGGCATGGGCCACTTGATGCCTAGGTGGCCTAGAGTGCTAGCATGTGGCGCGGGCCACTTGATCCCTAGATGGGCCAGAGCGCTAGCAGGTGGCGATGGGCACCTGATCCCTAGGCAGGCCAGAGTGCTAGCAGGTGGTGCAGGCCACTTGATCCCTAGGTGGGCCACAGCGCTAGCAGGTGGTGCGGGCCACCTGATCCCTAGGTGTGCGGGAGTGCTAGCAGGTGGCGCAGGCCACTTGATCCCTAGGTGGGCCAGAGCGCTAGCAGGTGGTGAGGGGCACCTGATCCCTAGGCGGGCCATAGCGCTAGCAGGTGGCATGGGCCACTTGATCCCTAGGTGGGCGAGAGTGCTAGCAGGTGACACAGGCCACTAGATCCCTAGCACTAGCAGGTGGCACGAGCGAATTGATCCCTAGGCAGGCCAGAGCTCTAGCAGGTGGCACGGGCCACTTGATCCCTAGGCGGGCCAGAGTGCTAGCAGGTGGTGCTGGGCACCTGATTCCTTGGTGGGCCAGAGTGCTAGCAGGTGGCATGGGCCACTTGATGCCTAGGTGGCCTAGAGTGCTAGCATGTGGCGCGGGCCACTTGATCCCTAGATGGGCCAGAGCGCTAGCAGGTGGCGAGGGGCACCTGATCCCTAGGCAGGCCAGAGCACTAGCAGGTGGTGCAGGCCACTTGATCCCTAAGTGGGCCAGAGTGCTAGGAGGTGGCGTGGGCCACTTGATCCCTAGGCGGGCCAGAGCACTAGCAGGTGGCGAGTGGCACCTGATCCCTAGGCGGGCCAGAGCGCAAGCAGGTGGCACGGGCCACTTAATCCCTAGGCGTGCCAGAGCGCTAGCAGGTGGCGAGGGGCACCTGATCCCTAGGCGGGCCATAGCACTAGGAGGTGGCATGGGCCACTTGATCCCTAGGTGGGCCAGAGTGCTAGCAGGTGACACAGGCCACTTGATCCCTAGCACTAGCAGGTGGCACAAGCGACTTGATCCCTAGGCAGGCCAGAGCTCTAGCAGGTGGCATGGGCCACTTGATCCCTAGGCGGGCCACAGCGCTAGCAGGTGGTGCGGGCCACCTGATCCCTAGGTGTGCGAGAGTGCTAGCATGTGGCGCAGGCCACTTGATCCCTAGGTGGGCCAGAGTGCTAGCAGGTGGCACGGGCCACTTAATCCCTAGGTGGGCCAGAGTGCTAGCAGGTGGTGCTGGGCACCTGATTCCTTGGTGGGCCAAAGTGCTAGCAGGTGGCATGGGCCACTTGATGCCTAGGTGGCCTAGAGTGCTAGCATGTGGCGCGGGCCATTTGATCCCTAGATGGGCCAGAGCGCTAGCAGGTGGCGATGGGCACCTAATCCCTAGGCAGGCCAGAGTGCTAGCAGGTGGTGCGAGCCACTTGATCCGTAGGTGGGCCACAGCGCTAGCAGGTGGTGCGGGCCACCTGATCCCTAGGTGTGCGGGAGTGCTAGCAGGTGGCGCGGGCCACTTGATCCCTAGGTGGGCCAGAGCGCTAGCAGGTGGTGAGGGGCACCTGATCCCTAGGCGGGCCATAGCGCTAGCAGGTGGCATGGGCCACTTGATCCCTAGGTGGGCGAGAGTGCTAGCAGGTGACACAGGCCACTTGATCCCTAGCACTAGCAGGTGGCACGAGCGAATTGATCCCTAGGCGGGCCAGAGCTCTAGCAGGTGGCATGGGCCACTTGATCCCTAGGCGGGCCACAGCGCTAGCAGGTGGTGCGGGCCACCTGATCCCTAGGTGTGCGAGAGTGCTAGCATGTGGCGCGGGCCACTTGATCCCTAGGTGGGCCAGAGTGCTAGCAGGTGGCACGGGCCACTTAATCCCTAGGAGGGCCAGAGTGCTAGCAGGTGGTGCTGGGCACCTGATTCCTTGGTGGGCCAGAGTGCTAGCAGGTGGCATGGGCCACTTGATGCCAAGGTGGCCTAGAGTGCTAGCATGTGGCGCGGGCCACTTGATCCCTAGATGGGCCAGAGCGCTAGCAGGTGGCGATGGGCACCTGATCCCTAGGCAGGCCAGAGTTCTAGCAGGTGGTGCAAGCCACTTGATCCCTAGGTGGGCCACAGCGCTAGCAGGTGGTGCGGGCCACCTGATCCCTAGGTGTGCGGGAGTGCTAGCAGGTGGCGCGGGCCACTTGATCCCTAGGTGGGCCAGAGCGCTAGCAGGTGTTGAGGGGCACCTGATCCCTAGGCGGGCCATAGCGCTAGCAGGTGGCATGGGCCACTTGATCCCTAGGTGGGCGAGAGTGCTAGCAGGTGACACAGGCCACTTGATCCCTAGCACTAGCAGGTGGCACGAGCGAATTGATCCCTAGGCGGGCCAGAGCTCTAGCAGGTGGCATGGGCCACTTGATCCCTAGGCGGGCCACAGCGCTAGCAGGTGGTGCGGGTCACCTGATCCCTAGGTGTGCGAGAGTGCTAGCATGTGGCGCGGGCCACTTGATCCCTAGGTGGGCCAGAGTGCTAGCAGGTGGCACGGGCCACTTGATCCCTAGGCGGGCCAGAGTGCTAGCAGGTGGTGCTGGGCACCTGATCCCTAGGCGGGCCATAGCGCTAGCAGGTTGCATGGGCCACTTGATCCCTAGGTGGGCGAGAGTGCTAGCAGGCGACACAGGCCACTTGATCCCTAGCGCTAGCAGGTGGCAGGAGCGACTTGATCCCTAGGTGGGCCAGAGCTCTAGCAGGTGGCACGGGCCACTTGATCCCTAGGTGGGCCACAGCGCTAGCAGGTGGTGCGGGCCACCTGATCCCTAGGTGTGCGGGGGTGCTAGCAGGTGGCACGGGCCACTTGATCCCTAGGTGGGCCAAAGCTAGCAGGTGGTGAGGGGCACCTGATCCCTAGGCGGGCCAGAGTGCTAGCAGGTGGTGCGAGCCATTTGATCCCTAGGTGGGCCACAGCGCTAGCAGGTGGTGCGGGCCACCTGATCCCTAGGTGTGCGGGATTGCTAGCAGGTGGCGCGGGCCACTTGATCCCTAGGTGGGCCAGAGCGCTAGCAGGTGGTGAGGGGCACCTGATCCCTAGGCGGGCCATAGCGCTAGCAGGTGGCATGGGCCACTTGATCCCTAGGTGGGCGAGAGTGCTAACAGGTGACACAGGCCACTTGATCCCTAGCACTAGCAGGTGGCACGAGCGAATTGATCCCTAGGCGGGCCAGAGCTCTAGCAGGTGGCATGGGCCACTTGATCCCTAGGTGGGCCAGAGCGCTAGCAGGTGGTGAGGGGCACCTGATCCCTAGGCGGGCCATAGCGCTAGCATGTGGCATGGGCCACTTGATCCCTAGGTGGGCGAGAGTGCTATCAGGTAACACAGGCCACTTGATCCCTAGCACTAGCAGGTGGCACGAGCGAATTGATCCCTAGGCGGGCCAGAGCTCTAGCAGGTGGCTTGGGCCACTTGATCCCTAGGTGGACGAGAGTGCTAGCAGGTGACACAGGCCACTTGATCCCTAGCACTAGCAGGTGGCACGAGCGAATTGATCCCTAGGCCGGCCAGAGCTCTAGCAGGTGGCATGGGCCACTTGATCCCTAGGCGGGCCACAGCGCTAGCAGGTGGTGCGGGCCACCTGATCCCTAGGTGTGCGAGAGTGCTAGCATGTGGCGCGGGCCACTTGATCCCTAGGTGGGCCAGAGTGCTAGCAGGTGGCACGGGCCACTTGATCCCTAGGCGGGCCATAGTATTAGCAGGTGGCATGGGCCACTTGATCCCTAGGTGGGCGAGAGTGCTAGCAGGTGACACAGGCCACTTGATCCCTAGCGCTAGCAGGTGGCAGGAGCGACTTGATCCCTAGGTGGGCCAGAGCTCTAGCAGGTGGCACGGGCCACTTGTTCCCTAGGTGGGCCACAGCGATAGCAGGTGGTGCGGGCCACCTGATCCCTAGGTGTGCGGGGGTGCTAGCAGGTGGCGCGGGCCACTTGATCCCTAGGTGGGCCAGAGCGCTAGCAGGTGGTGAGGGGCACCTGATCCCTAGGCGGGCCAGAGTGCTAGCAGGTGGTGCGAGCCATTTGATCCCTAGGTTGGCCACAGCGCTAGCAGGTGGTGCGGGCCACCTGATCCCTAGGTGTGCGGGAGTGCTAGCAGGTGGCGCGGGCCACTTGATCCCTAGGTGGGCCAGAGCGCTAGCAGGTGGTGAGGGGCACCTGATCCCTAGGCGGGCCATAGCGCTAGCAGGTGCCATGGGCCACTTGATCCCTAGGTGGGCAAGAGTGCTAGCAGGTGACACAGGCCACTTGATCCCTAGCACTAGCAGGTGGCACGAGCGAATTCATCCCTAGGCGGGCCAGAGCTCTAGCAGGTGGCATGGGCCACTTGATCCCTAGGTGGCCCACAGCGCTAGCAGGTGGTGCGGGCCACCTGATCCCTAGGTGTGCGAGAGTGCTAGCATGTGGCGCGGGCCACTTGATCCCTAGGTGGGCCAGAGTGCTAGCAGGTGGCACGGGCCACTTGATCCCTAGGTGGGCGAGAGTGCTAGCAGGTGGTGCTGGGCACCTGATCCCTAGGCGGGCCATAGCGCTAGCAGGTGGCATGGGCCGCTTGATCCCTAGGTGGGCGAGAGTGCTAGCAGGTGACACAGGCCACTTGATCCCTAGCGCTAGCAGGTGGCAGGAGCGACTTGATCCCTAGGTGGGCCAGAGCTCTAGCAGGTGGCACGGGCCACTTGATCCCTAGGTGGGCCACAGCGCTAGCAGGTGGTGCGGGCCACCTGATCCCTAGGTGTGCAAGAGTGCTAGCATGTGGCGCGGGCCACTTGATCCCTAGGTGGGCCAGAGTGCTAGCAGGTGGCACGGGCCACTTAATCCCTAGGCGGGCCAGAGTGCTAGCAGGTGGTGCTGGGCACATGATTCCTTGGTGGGCCAGAGTGCTAGCAGGTGGCATGGGCCACTTGATGCCTAGGTGGCCTAGAGTGCTAGCATGTGGCGCGGGCCACTTGATCCCTAGATGGGCCAGAGCGCTAGCAGGTGGCGATGGGCACCTGATCCCTAGGCAGGCCAGAGTGCTAGCAGGTGGTGCAGGCCACTTGATCCCTAGGTGGGCCACAGCGCTAGCAGGTGGTGCGGGCCACCTGATCCCTAGGTGTGCGGGAGTGCTAGCAGGTGGCGCGGGCCACTTGATCCCTAGGTGGGCCAGAGCGCTAGCAGGTGGTGAGGGGCACCTGATCCCTAGGCGGGCCATAGCGCTAGCAGGTGGCATGGGCCACTTGATCCCTAGGTGGGCGAGAGTGCTAGCAGGTGACACAGGCCACTAGATCCCTAGCACTAGCAGGTGGCACGAGCGAATTGATCCCTAGGCGGGCCAGAGCTCTAGCAGGTGGCACGGGCCACTTGATCCCTAGGCGGGCCACAGCGCTAGCAGGTGGTGCGGGCCACCTGATCCCTAGGTGTGCGAGAATGCTAGCATGTGGCGCGGGCCACTTGATCCCTAGGTGGGCCAGAGTGCTAGCAGGTGGCACGGGCCACTTGATCCCTAGGCGGGCCAGAGTGCTAGCAGGTGGTGCTGGGCACCTGATTCCTTGGTGGGCCAGAGTGCTAGCAGGTGGAATGGGCCACTTGATGCCTAGGTGGCCTAGAGTGCTAGCATGTGGCGCGGGCCACTTGATCCCTAGATGGGCCAGAACGCTAGCAGGTGGCGAGGGGCACCTGATCCCTAGGCAGGCCAGAGCACTAGCAGGTGGTGCAGGCCACTTGATCCCTAAGTGGGCCAGAGTGCTAGGAGGTGGCGTGGGCCACTTGATCCCTAGGCGGGCCAGAGCACTAGCAGGTGGCGAGTGGCACCTGATCCCTAGGCGGGCCAGAGCGCAAGCAGGTGGCACGGGCCACTTAATCCCTAGGCGTGCCAGAGCGCTAGCAGGTGGCGAGGGGCACCTGATCCCTAGGCGGGCCATAGCACTAGGAGGTGGCATGGGCCACTTGATCCCTAGGTGGGCCAGAGTGCTAGCAGGTGACACAGGCCACTTGATCCCTAGCACTAGCAGGTGGCACAAGCGACTTGATCCCTAGGCAGGCCAGAGCTCTAGCAGGTGGCATGGGCCACTTGATCCCTAGGCGGGCCACAGCGCTAGCAGGTGGTGCGGGCCACCTGATCCCTAGGTGTGCGAGAGTGCTAGCATGTGGCGCAGGCCACTTGATCCCTAGGTGGGCCAGAGTGCTAGCAGGTGGCACGGGCCACTTAATCCCTAGGTGGGCCAGAGTGCTAGCAGGTGGTGCTGGGCACCTGATTCCTTGGTGGGCCAAAGTGCTAGCAGGTGGCATGGGCCACTTGATGCCTAGGTGGCCTAGAGTGCTAGCATGTGGCGCGGGCCACTTGATCCCTAGATGGGCCAGAGCGCTAGCAGGTGGCGATGGGCACCTAATCCCTAGGCAGGCCAGAGTGCTAGCAGGTGGTGCGAGCCACTTGATCCGTAGGTGGGCCACAGCGCTAGCAGATGGTGCGTGCCACCTGATCCCTAGGTGTGCGGGAGTGCTAGCAGGTGGCGCGGGACACTTGATCCCTAGGTGGGCCAGAGCGCTAGCAGGTGGTGAGGGGCACCTGATCCCTAGGCGGGCCATAGCGCTAGCAGGTGGCATGGGCCACTTGATCCCTAGGTGGGCGAGAGTGCTAGCAGGTGACACAGGCCACTTGATCCCTAGCACTAGCAGGTGGCACGAGCGAATTGATCCCTAGGCGGGCCAGAGCTCTAGCAGGTGGCATTCGCCACTTGATCCCTAGGCGGGCCACAGCGCTAGCAGGTGGTGCGGGCCACCTGATCCCTAGGTGTGCGAGAGTGCTAGCATGTGGCGCGGGCCACTTGATCCCTAGGTGGGCCAGAGTGCTAGCAGGTGGCACGGGCCACTTAATCCCTAGGAGGGCCAGAGTGCTAGCAGGTGGTGCTGGGCACCTGATTCCTTGGTGGGCCAGAGTGCTAGCAGGTGGCATGGGCCACTTGATGCCAAGGTGGCCTAGAGTGCTAGCATGTGGCGCGGGCCACTTGATCCCTAGATGGGCCAGAGCGCTAGCAGGTGGCGAGGGGCACCTGATCCCTAGGCAGGCCAGAGTGCTAGCAGGTGGTGCAAGCCACTTGATCCCTAGGTGGGCCACAGCGCTAGCAGGTGGTGCGGGCCACCTGATCCCTAGGTGTGCGGGAGTGCTAGCAGGTGGCGCGGGCCACTTGATCCCTAGGTGGGCCAGAGCGCTAGCAGGTGGTGAGGGGCACCTGATCCCTAGGCGGGCCATAGCGCTAGCCGGTGGCATGGGCCACTTGATCCCTAGGTGGGCGAGAGTGCTAGCAGGTGACACAGGCCACTTGATCCCTAGCACTAGCAGGTGGCACGAGCGAATTGATCCCTAGGCGGGCCAGAGCTCTAGCAGGTGGCATGGGCCACTTGATCCCTAGGCGGGCCACAGCGCTAGCAGGTGGTGCGGGTCACCTGATCCCTAGGTGTGCGAGAGTGCTAGCATGTGGCGCGGGCCACTTGATCCCTAGGTGGGCCAGAGTGCTAGCAGGTGGCACGGGCCACTTGATCCCTAGGGGGGCCAGAGTGCTAGCAGGTGGTGCTGGGCACCTGATCCCTAGGCGGGCCATAGCGCTAGCAGGTGGCATGGGCCACTTGATCCCTAGGTGGGCGAGAGTGCTAGCAGGTGACACAGGCCACTTGATCCCTAGCGCTAGCAGGTGGCAGGAGCGACTTGATCCCTAGGTGAGCCAGAGCTCTAGCAGGTGGCACGGGCCACTTGATCCCTAGGTGGGCCACAGCGCTAGCAGGTGGTGCGGGCCACCTGATCCCTAGGTGTGCGGGGGTGCTAGCAGGTGGCACGGGCCACTTGATCCCTAAGTGGGCCAAAGCGCTAGCAGGTGGTGAGGGGCACCTGATCCCTAGGCGGGCCAGAGTGCTAGCAGGTGGTGCGAGCCATTTGATCCCTAGGTGGGCCACAGCGCTAGCAGGTGGTGCGGGCCACCTGATCCCTAGGTGTGCGGGAGTGCTAGCAGGTGGCGCGGGCCACTTGATCCCTAGGTGGGCCAGAGCGCTAGCAGGTGGTGAGGGGCACCTGATCCCTAGGCGGGCCATAGCGCTAGCAGGTGGCATGGGCCACTTGATCCCTAGGTGGGCGAGAGTGCTAGCAGGTGACACAGGCCTCTTGATCCCTAGCACTAGCAGGTGGCACGAGCGAATTGATCCCTAGGCGGGCCAGAGCTCTAGCAGGTGGCATGGGCCACTTGATCCCTAGGCGGGCCACTCGCTAGCAGGTGGTGCGGGCCACCTGATCACTAGGTGTGCGAGAGTGCTAGCATATGGCGCGGGCCACTTGATCCCTAGGTGGGCCAGAGTGCTAGCAGGTGGCAAGGGCCACTTGATCCCTAGGCGGGCCAGAGTGCTAGCAGGTGGTGCTGGGTACCTGATCCCTAGGCGGGCCATAGCGCTAGCAGGTGGCATGGGCCGCTTGATCCCTAGGTGGGCGAGAGTGCTAGCAGGTGACACAGGCCACTTGATCCCTAGCGCTAGCAGGTGGCAGGAGCGACTTGATCCCTAGGTGGGCCAGAGCTCTAGCAGGTGGCACGGGCCACTTGATCCCTAGGAGGGCCACAGCGCTAGCAGGTGGTGCGGGCCACCTGATCCCTAGGTGTGCGGGGGTGCTAGCAGGTGGCGCGGGCCACTTGATCCCTAGGTGGGCCAGAGCGCTAGCAGGTGGTGAGGGGCACCTGATCCCTAGGCGGGCCATAGCGCTAGCATGTGGCATGGGCCACTTGATCCCTAGGTGGGCGAGAGTGCTAGCAGGTGACACAGGCCACTTGATCCCTAGCACTAGCAGGTGGCACGAGCGAATTGATCCCTAGGCGGGCCAGAGCTCTAGCAGGTGGCATGGGCCACTTGATCCCTAGGCGGGCCACAGCGCTAGCAGGTGGTGCGGGCCACCTGATCCCTAGGTGTGCGAGAGTGCTAGCATGTGGCGCGGGCCACTTGATCCCTAGGTGGGCCAGAGTGCTAGCAGGTGGCACGGGCCACTTGATCCCTAGGTGGGCCATAGCGCTAGCAGGTGGCATGGGCCACTTGATCCCTAGGTGGGCGAGAGTGCTAGCAGGTGACACAGGCCACTTGATCCCTAGCGCTAGCAGGTGGCAGGAGCGACTTGATCCCTAGGTGGGCCAGAGCTCTAGCAGGTGGCACGGGCCACTTGATCCCTAGGTGGGCCACAGCGATAGCAGGTGGTGCGGGCCACCTGATCCCTAGGTGTGCGGGGGTGCTAGCAGGTGGCGCGGGCCACTTGATCCCTAGGTGGGCCAGAGCGCTAGCAGGTGGTGAGGGGCACCTGATCCCTAGGCAGGCCAGAGTGCTAGCAGGTGGTGCGAGCCATTTGATCCCTAGGTTGGCCACAGCGCTAGCAGGTGGTGCGGGCCACCTGATCCCTAGGTGTGCGGAAGTGCTAGCAGGTGGCGCGGGCAACTTGATCCCTAGGTGGGCCAGAGCGCTAGCAGGTGGTGAGGGGCACCTGATCCCTAGGCGGGCCATAGCGCTAGCAGGTGGCATGGGCCACTTGATCCCTAGGTGGGCGAGAGTGCTAGCAGGTGACACAGGCCACTTGATCCCTAGCATTAGCAGGTGGCACGAGCGAATTCATCCCTAGGCGGGCCAGAGCTCTAGCAGGTGGCATGGGCCACTTGATCCCTAGGCGGGCCACAGCGCTAGCAGGTGGTGCGGGCCACCTGATCCCTAGGTGTGCGAGAGTGCTAGCATGTGGCGTGGGCCACTTGATCCCTAGGTTGGCCAGAGTGCTAGCAGGTGGCACGGGCCACTTGATCCCTAGGTGGGCCAGAGTGCTAGCAGGTGGTGCTGGGCACCTGATCCCTAGGCGGGCCATAGCGCTAGCAGGTGGCATGGGCCGCTTGATCCCTAGGTGGGCGAGAGTGCTAGCAGGTGACACAGGCCACTTGATCCCTAGCGCTAGCAGGTGGCAGGAGCGACTTGATCCCTAGGTGGGCCAGAGCTCTAGCAGGTGGCACGGGCCACTTGATCCCTAGGTGGGCCACAGCGCTAGCAGGTGGTGCGGGCCACCTGATCCCTAGGTGTGCGAGAGTGCTAGCATGTGGCGCGGGCCACTTGATCCCTAGGTGGGCCAGAGTGCTAGCAGGTGGCACGGGCCACTTAATCCCTAGGCGGGCCAGAGTGCTAGCAGGTGGTGCTGGGCACATGATTCCTTGGTGGGCCAGAGTGCTAGCAGGTGGCATGGGCCACTTGATGCCTAGGTGGCCTAGAGTGCTAGCATGTGGCGCGGGCCACTTGATCCCTAGATGGGCCAGAGCGCTAGCAGGTGGCGATGGGCACCTGATCCCTAGGCAGGCCAGAGTGCTAGCAGGTGGTGCAGGCCACTTGATCCCTAGGTGGGCCACAGCGCTAGCAGGTGGTGCGGGCCACCTGATCCCTAGGTGTGCGGGAGTGCTAGCAGGTGGCGCGGGCCACTTGATCCCTAGGTGGGCCAGAGCGCTAGCAGGTGGTGAGGGGCACCTGATCCCTAGGCGGGCCATAGCGCTAGCAGGTGGCATGGGCCACTTGATCCCTAGGTGGGCGAGAGTGCTAGCAGGTGACACAGGTCACTAGATCCCTAGCACTAGCAGGTGGCACGAGCGAATTGATCCCTAGGCGGGCCAGAGCTCTAGCAGGTGGCACGGGCCACTTGATCCCTAGGCGGGCCACAGCGCTAGCAGGTGGTGCGGGCCACCTGATCCCTAGGTGTGCGAGAATGCTAGCATGTGGCGCGGGCCACTTGATCCCTAGGTGGGCCAGAGTGCTAGCAGGTGGCACGGGCCACTTGATCCCTAGGTGGGCCAGAGTGCTAGCAGGTGGTGCTGGGCACCTGATTCCTTGGTGGGCCAGAGTGCTAGCAGGTGGCATGGGCCACTTGATGCCTAGGTGGCCTAGAGTGCTAGCATGTGGCGCGGGCCACTTGATCCCTAGATGGGCCAGAGCGCTAGCCGGTGGCGAGGGGCACCTGATCCCTAGGCAGGCCAGAGCACTAGCAGGTGGTGCAGGCCACTTGATCCCTAAGTGGGCCAGAGTGCTAGGAGGTGGCGTGGGCCACTTGATCCCTAGGCGGGCCAGAGCGCTAGCAGGTGGCGAGTGGCACCTGATCCCTAGGCGGGCCAGAGCGCAAGCAGGTGGCACGGGCCACTTAATCCCTAGGCGTGCCAGAGCGCTAGCAGGTGGCGAGGGGCACCTGATCCCTAGGCGGGCCATAGCACTAGGAGGTGGCATGGGCCACTTGATCCCTAGGTGGGCCGGAGTGCTAGCAGGTGACACAGGCCACTTGATCCCTAGCACTAGCAGGTGGCACAAGCGACTTGATCCCTAGGCGGGCCAGAGCTCTAGCAGGTGGCATGGGCCACTTGATCCCTAGGCGGGCCACAGCGCTAGCAGGTGGTGCGGGCCACCTGATCCCTAGGTGTGCGAGAGTGCTAGCATGTGGCGCAGGCCACTTGATCCCTAGGTGGGCCAGAGTGCTAGCAGGTGGCACGGGCCACTTAATCCCTAGGTGGGCCAGAGTGCTAGCAGGTGGTGCTGGGCACCTGATTCCTTGGTGGGCCAAAGTGCTAGCAGGTGGCATGGGCCACTTGATGCCTAGGTGGCCTAGAGTGCTAGCATGTGGCGCGGGCCACTTGATCCCTAGATGGGCCAGAGCGCTAGCAGGTGGCGATGGGCACCTAATCCCTAGGCAGGCCAGAGTGCTAGCAGGTGGTGCGAGCCACTTGATCCGTAGGTGGGCCACAGCGCTAGCAGGTGGTGCGGGCCACCTGATCCCTAGGTGTGCGGGAGTGCTAGCAGGTGGCGCGGGCCACTTGATCCCTAGGTGGGCCAGAGCGCTAGCAGGTGGTGAGGGGCACCTGATCCCTAGGCGGGCCATAGCGCTAGCAGGTGGCATGGGCCACTTGATCCCTAGGTGGGCGAGAGTGCTAGCAGGTGACACAGGCCACTTGATCCCTAGCACTAGCAGGTGGCACGAGCGAATTGATCCCTAGGCGGGCCAGAGCTCTAGCAGGTGGCATGGGCCACTTGATCCCTAGGCGGGCCACAGCACTAGCAGGTGGTGCGGGCCACCTGATCCCTAGGTGTGCGAGAGTGCTAGCATGTGGCGCGGGCCACTTGATCCCTAGGTGGGCCAGAGTGCTAGCAGGTGGCACGGGCCACTTAATCCCTAGGAGGGCCAGAGTGCTAGCAGGTGGTGCTGGGCACCTGATTCCTTGGTGGGCCAGAGTGCTAGCAGGTGGCATTGGCCACTTGATGCCTAGGTGGCCTAGAGTGCAAGCATGTGGCGCGGGCCACTTGATCCCTAGATGGGCCAGAGCGCTAGCAGGTGGCGAGGGGCACCTGATCCCTAGGCAGGCCAGAGTGCTAGCAGGTGGTGCAAGCCACTTGATCCCTAGGTGGGCCACAGCGCTAGCAGGTGGTGCGGGCCACCTGATCCCTAGGTGTGCGGGAGTGCTAGCAGGTGGCGCGGGCCACTTGATCCCTAGGTGGGCCAGAGCGCTAGCAGGTGGTGAGGGGCACCTGATCCCTAGGCGGGCCATAGCGCTAGCCGATGGCATGGGCCACTTGATCCCTAGGTGGGCGAGAGTGCTAGCAGGTGACACAGGCCACTTGATCCCTAGCACTAGCAGGTGGCACGAGCGAATTGATCCCTAGGCGGGCCAGAGCTCTAGCAGGTGGCATGGGCCACTTGATCCCTAGGCGGGCCACAGCGCTAGCAGGTGGTGCGGGTCACCTGATCCCTAGGTGTGCGAGAGTGCTAGCATGTGGCGCGGGCCACTTGATCCCTAGGTGGGCCAGAGTGCTAGCAGGTGGCACGGGCCACTTGATCCCTAGGCGGGCCAGAGTGCTAGCAGGTGGTGCTGGGCACCTGTTCCCTAGGCGGGCCATAGCGCTAGCAGGTGGCATGGGCCACTTGATCCCTAGGTGGGCGAGAGTGCTAGCAGGTGACACAGGCCACTTGATCCCTAGCGCTAGCAGGTGGCAGGAGCGACTTGATCCCTAGGTGGGCCAGAGCTCTAGCAGGTGGCACGGGCCACTTGATCCCTAGGTGGGCCACAGCGCTAGCAGGTGGTGCGGGCCACCTGATCCCTAGGTGTGCGGGGGTGCTAGCAGGTGGCACGGGCCACTTGATCCCTAAGTGGGCCAAAGCGCTAGCAGGTGGTGAGGGGCACCTGATCCCTAGGCGGGCCAGAGTGCTAGCAGGTGGTGCGAGCCATTTGATCCCTAGGTGGGCCACAGCGCTAGCAGGTGGTGCGGGCCACCTGATCCCTAGGTGTGCGGGAGTGCTAGCAGGTGGCGCGGGCCACTTGATCCCTAGGTGGGCCAGAGCGCTAGCAGGTGGTGAGGGGCACCTGATCCCTAGGCGGGCCATAGCGCTAGCAGGTGGCATGGGCCACTTGATCCCTAGGTGGGCGAGAGTGCTAGCAGGTGACACAGGCCTCTTGATCCCTAGCACTAGCAGGTGGCACGAGCGAATTGATCCCTAGGCGGGCCAGAGCTCTAGCAGGTGGCATGGGCCACTTGATCCCTAGGCGGGCCATTCGCTAGCAGGTGGTGCGGGCCACCTGATCCCTAGGTGTGCGAGAGTGCTAGCATGTGGCGCGGGCCACTTGATCCCTAGGTGGGCCAGAGTGCTAGCAGGTGGCACGGGCCACTTGATCCCTAGGCGGGCCAGAGTGCTAGCAGGTGGTGCTGGGCACCTGATCCCTAGGCGGGCCATAGCACTAGCAGGTGGCATGGGCCACTTGATCCCTAGGTGGGCGAGAGTGCTAGCAGGTGACACAGGCCACTTGATCCCTAGCGCTAGCAGGTGGCAGGAGCGACTTGATCCCTAGGTGGGCCAGAGCTCTAGCAGGTGGCACGGGCCACTTGATCCCTAGGTGGGCCACAGCGCTAGCAGGTGGTGCTGGCCACCTGATCCCTAGGTGTGCGGGGGTGCTAGCAGGTGGTGCGGGCCACTTGATCCCTAGGTGGGCCAGAGCGCTAGCAGGTGGTGAGGGGCACCTGATCCCTAGGCGGGCCAGAGTGCTAGCAGGTGGTGCGAGCCATTTGATCCCTAGGTTGGCCACAGCGCTAGCAGGTGGTGCGGGCCACCTGATCCCTAGGTGTGCGGGAGTGCTAGCAGGTGGCGCGGGCCACTTAATCCCTAGGTGGGCCAGAGCGCTAGCAGGTGGTGAGGGGCACCTGATCCCTAGGCGGGCCATAGCGCTAGCAGGTGGCATGGGCCACTTGATCCCTAGGTGGGCGAGAGTGCTAGCAGGTGACACAGGCCACTTGATCCCTAGCACTAGCAGGTGGCACGAGCGAATTGATACCTAGGCGGGCCAGAGCTCTAGCAGGTGGCATGGGCCACTAGATCCCTAGGCGGGCCACAGCGCTAGCAGGTGGTGTGGGCCACCTGATCCCTAGGTGTGCGAGAGTGCTAGCATGTGGCGCGGGCCACTTGATCCCTAGGTGGGCCAGAGTGCTAGCAGGTGGCATGGGCCACTTGATCCCTAGGCGGGCCAGAGTGCTAGCAGGTGGTGCTGGGCACCTGATCCCTAGGCGGGCCATAGCGCTAGCAGGTGGCATGGGCCGCTTGATCCCTAGGTGGGCGAGAGTGCTAGCAGGTGACACAGGCCACTTGATCCCTAGCGCTAGCAGGTGGCAGGAGCGACTTGATCCCTAGGTGGGCCAGAGCTCTAGCAGGTGGCACGGGCCACTTGATCCCTAGGTGGGCCACAGCGCTAGCAGGTGGTGCGGGCCACCTGATCCCTAGGTGTGCAGGGGTGCTAGCAGGTGGCGCGGGCCACTTGATCCCTAGGGGGGCCAGAGCGCTAGCAGGTGGTGAGGGGCTCCTAATCCCTAGGCGGGCCATAGCGCTAGCAGGTGGCATGGGCCACTTGATCCCTAGGTGGGCGAGAGTGCTAGCAGGTAACACAGGCCACTTGATCCCTAGCACTAGCAGGTGGCACGAGCGAATTGATCCCTAGGCGGGCCAGAGCTCTAGCAGGTGGCACGGGCCACTTGATCCCTAGGCGGGCCACAGCGCTAGCAGGTGGTGCGGGCCACCTGATCCCTAGGTGTGCGAGAATGCTAGCATGTGGCGCGGGCCACTTGATCCCTAGGTGGGCCAGAGTGCTAGCAGGTGGTGCTGGGCACCTGATTCCTTGGTGGGCCAGAGTGCTAGCAGGTGGCATGGGCCACTTGATGCCTAGGTGGCCTAGAGTGCTAGCATGTGGCGCGGGCCACTTGATCCCTAGATGGGCCAGAGCGCTAGCAGGTGGCGAGGGGCACCTGATCCCTAGGCAGGCCAGAGTGCTAGCAGGTGGTGCGAGCCACTTGATCCCTAGGCAGGCCAAAGCACTAGCAGGTGGTGAGGGGCACCTGATCCCTAGGCAGGCCAGAGCGCTAGGAGGTGGCGTGGGCCACTTGATCCCTAGGCGGGCCAGAGCGCTAGCAGGTGGCGAGTGGCACCTGATCCCTAGGCGGGCCAGAGCGCAAGCAGGTGGCACGGGCCACTTAATCCCTAGGCGGGCCAGAGCGCTAGCAGGTGGCGAGGGGCACCTGATCCCTAGGCGGTCCATAGCACTAGGAGGTGGCATGGGCCACTTGATCCCTAGGTGGGCCAGAGTGCTAGCAGGTGACACAGGCCACTTGATCCCTAGCACTAGCAGGTGGCACGAGCGACTTGATCCCTAGGCGGGCCAGAGCTCTAGCAGGTGGCATGGGCCACTTGATCCCTAGGCGGGCCACAGCGCTAGCAGGTGGTGCTGGCCACCTGATCCCTAGGTGTGCGAGAGTGCTAGCATGTGGCGCAGGCCACTTGATCCCTAGGTGGGCCAGAGTGCTAGCAGGTGGCACGGGCCACTTAATCCCTTGGTGGGCCAAAGTGCTAGCAGGTGGCATGGGCCACTTGATGCCTAGGTGGCCTAGAGTGCTAGCATGTGGCGCGGGCCACTTGATCCCTAGATGGGCCAGAGCGCTAGCAGGTGGCGATGGGCACCTGATCCCTAGGCAGGCCAGAGTGCTAGCAGGTGGTGCGAGCCACTTGATCCCTAGGTGCGCCACAGCGCTAGCAGGTGGTGCGGGCCACCTGATCCCTAGGTGTGCGGGAGTGCTAGCAGGTGGCGCGGGCCACTTGATCCCTAGGTGGGCCAGAGCGCTAGCAGGTGGTGAGGGGCACCTGATCCCTAGGCGGGCCATAGCGCTAGCAGGTGGCATGGGCCACTTGATCCCTAGGTGGGCGAGAGTGCTAGCAGGTGACACAGGCCACTTGATCCCTAGCACTAGCAGGTGGCACGAGCGAATTGATCCCTAGGCGGGCCAGAGCTCTAGCAGGTGGCATGGGCCACTTGATCCCTAGGTGGGCCACAGCGCTAGCAGGTGGGCGGGCCACCTGATCCCTAGGTGTGCGAGAGTGCTAGCATGTGGCGCGGGCCACTTGATCCCTAGCTGGGCCAGAGTGCTAGCAGGTGGCACGGGCCACTTAATCCCTAGGAGGGCCAGAGTGCTAGCAGGTGGTGCTGGGCACCTGATTCCTTGGTGGGCCAGAGTGCTAGCAGGTGGCATGGGCCACTTGATGCCTAGGTGGCCTAGAGTGCTAGCATGTGGCGCGGGCCACTTGATCGCTAGATGGGCCAGAGCGCTAGCAGGTGGCGAGGGGCACCTGATCCCTAGGCAGGCCAGAGTGCTAGCAGGTGGTGCGAGCCACTTGATCCCTAGGTGGGCCACAGCGCTAGCAGGTGGTGCGGGCCACCTGATCCCTAGGTGTGCGGGAGTGCTAGCAGGTGGCGCGGGCCACTTGATCCCTAGGTGGGCCAGAGCGCTAGCAGGTGGTGAGGGGCACCTGATCCCTAGGCGGGCCATAGCGCTAGCAGGTGGCATGGGCCACTTGATCCCTAGGTGGGCGAGAGTGCTAGCAGGTGACACAGGCCACTAGATCCCTAGCACTAGCAAGTGGCACGAGCGAATTGATCCCTAGGCGGGCCAGAGCTCTAGCAGGTGGCACGGGCCACTTGATCCCTAGGCGGGCCACACCGCTAGCAGGTGGTGCGGGCCACCTGATCTCTAGGTGTGCGAGAGTGCTAGCATGTGGCGCGGGCCACTTGATCCCTAGGTGGGCCAGAGTGCTAGCAGGTGGCACGGGCCACTTAATCCCTAGGTGGGCCAGAGTGCTAGCAGGTGGTGCTGGGCACCTGATTCCTTGGTGGGCCAGAGTGCTAGCAGGTGGCACGGGCCTCTTGATGCCTAGGTGGCCTAGAGTGCTAGCATGTGGCGCGGGCCACTTGATCCCTAGATGGGCGAGAGCGCTAGCAGGTGGCAATGGGCACCTGATCCCTAGGCAGGCCAGAGTGCTAGCAGGTGGTGCGAGCCACTTGATCCCTAGGTGGGCCATAGCGCTAGCAGGTGGTGCGGGCCACCTGATCCCTAGGTGTGCGGGAGTGCTAGCAGGTGGCGCGGGCCACTTGATCCCTAGGTGGGCCAGAGCGCTAGCAGGTAGTGAGGGGCACCTGATCCCTAGGCGGGCCATAGCGCTAGCAGGTGGCATGGGCCACTTGATCCCTAGGTGGGCGAGAGTGCTAGCAGGTGACACAGGCCACTTGATCCCTAGCACTAGCAGGTGGCATGAGCGAATTGATCCCTAGGCGGGCCAGAGCTCTAGCAGGTGGCATGGGCCACTTGATCCCTAGGCGGGCCACAGCGCTAGCAGGTGGTGCGGGCCACCTGATCTCTAGGTGTGCGAGAGTGCTAGCATGTGGCACGGGCCACTTGATCCCTAGGTGGGCCAGAGTGCTAGCAGGTGGCACGGGCCACTTAATCCCTAGGAGGGCCAGAGTACTAGCAGGGGGTGCTGGGCACCTGATTCCTTGGTGGGCCAGAGTGCTAGCAGGTGGCATGGGCCACTTGATGCCTAGGTGGCCTAGAGTGCTAGCATGTGGCGCGGGCCACTTGATCCCTAGATGGGCCAGAGCGCTAGCAGGTGGCGATGGGCACCTGATCCCTAGGCAGGCCAGAGTGCTAGCAGGTGGTGCGAGCCACTTGATCCCTAGGTGGGCCACAGCGCTAGCAGGTGGTGCGGGCCACCTGATCCCTAGGTGTGCGGGAGTGCTAGCAGGTGGCGCGGGCCACTTGATCCCTAGGTGGGCCAGAGCGCTAGCAGGTGTTGAGGGGCACCTGATCCCTAGGCGGGCCATAGCGCTAGCAGGTGGCATGGGCCACTTGATCCCTAGGTGGGCGAGAGTGCTAGCAGGTGACACAGGCCACTTGATCCCTAGCACTAGCAGGTGGCACGAGCGAATTGATCCCTAGGCGGGCCAGAGCTCTAGCAGGTGGCATGGGCCACTTGATCCCTAGGCGGGCCACAGCGCTAGCAGGTGGTGCGGGTCACCTGATCCCTAGGTGTGCGAGAGTGCTAGCATGTGGCGCGGGCCACTTGATCCCTAGGTGGGCCAGAGTGCTAGCAGGTGGCACGGGCCACTTGATCCCTAGGCGGGCCAGAGTGCTAGCAGGTGGTGCTGGGCACCTGATCCCTAGGCGGGCCATAGCGCTAGCAGGTTGCATGGGCCACTTGATCCCTAGGTGGGCGAGAGTGCTAGCAGGCGAAACAGGCCACTTGATCCCTAGCGCTAGCAGGTGGCAGGAGCGACTTGATCCCTAGGTGGGCCAGAGCTCTAGCAGGTGGCACGGGCCACTTGATCCCTAGGTGGGCCACAGCGCTAGCAGGTGGTGCGGGCCACCTGATCCCTAGGTGTGCGGGGGTGCTAGCAGGTGGCACGGGCCACTTGATCCCTAGGTGGGCCAAAGCTAGCAGGTGGTGAGGGGCACCTGATCCCTAGGCGGGCCAGAGTGCTAGCAGGTGGTGCGAGCCATTTGATCCCTAGGTGGGCCACAGCGCTAGCAGGTGGTGCGGGCCACCTGATCCCTAGGTGTGCGGGAGTGCTAGCAGGTGGCGCGGGCCACTTGATCCCTAGGTGGGCCAGAGCGCTAGCAGGTGGTGAGGGGCACCTGATCCCTAGGCGGGCCATAGCGCTAGCAGGTGGCATGGGCCACTTGATCCCTAGATGGGCGAGAGTGCTAGCAGGTGACACAGGCCTCTTGATCCCTAGCACTAGCAGGTGGCACGAGCGAATTGATCCCTAGGCGGGCCAGAGCTCTAGCAGGTGGCATGGGCCACTTGATCCCTAGGCGGGCCACTCGCTAGCAGGTGGTGCGGGCCACCTGATCCCTAGGTGTGCGAGAGTGCTAGCATGTGGCGCGGGCCACTTGATCCCTAGGTGGGCCAGAGTGCTAGCAGGTGGCACGGGCCACTTGATCCCTAGGCGGGCCAGAGTGCTAGCAGGTGGTGCTGGGCACCTGATCCCTAGGCGGGCCATAGCGCTAGCAGGTGGCATGGGCCACTTGATCCCTAGGTGGGCGAGAGTGCTAGCAGGTGACACAGGCCACTTGATCCCTAGCGCTAGCAGGTGGCAGGAGCGACTTGATCCCTAGGTGGGCCAGAGCTCTAGCAGGTGGCACGGGCCACTTGATCCCTAGGTGGGCCACAGCGCTAGCAGGTGGTGTTGGCCACCTGATCCCTAGGTGTGCGGGGGTGCTAGCAGGTGGCGCGGGCCACTTGATCCCTAGGTGGGCCAGAGCGCTAGCAGGTGGTGAGGGGCACCTGATCCCTAGGCGGGCCAGAGTGCTAGCAGGTGGTGCGAGCCATTTGATCCCTAGGTGGGCCACAGCGCTAGCAGGTGGTGCGGGCCACCTGATCCCTAGGTGTGCGGGAGTGCTAGCAGGTGGCGCGGGCCTCTTGATTTCTAGGTGGGCCAGAGCGCTAGCAGGTGGTGAGGGGCACCTGATCCCTAGGCGGGCCATAGCGCTAGCAGGTGGCATGGGCCACTTGATCCCTAGGTGGGCGAGAGTGCTAGCAGGTGACACAGGCCACTTGATCCCTAGCACTAGCAGGTGGCACGAGCGAATTGATCCCTAGGCGGGCCAGAGCTCTAGCAGGTGGCATGGGCCACTTGATCCCTAGGTGTGCGAGAGTGCTAGCATGTGGCGCGGGCCACTTGATCCCTAGGTGGGCCAGAGTGCTAGCAGGTGGCACGGGCCACTTGATCCCTAGGCAGGCCAGAGTGCTAGCAGGTGGTGAGGGGCACCTGATCCCTAGGCGGGCCAGAGTGCTAGCAGGTGGTGCTGGGCACCTGATCCCTAGGCGGGCCATAGCGCTAGCAGGTGGCATGGGCCGCTTGATCCCTAGGTGGGCGAGAGTGCTAGCAGGTGACACAGGCCACTTGATCCCTAGCGCTAGCAGGTGGCAGGAGCGACTTGATCCCTAGGTGGGCCAGAGCTCTAGCAGGTGGCACGGGCCACTTGATCCCTAGGTGGGCCACAGCGCTAGCAGGTGGTGCGGGCCACCTGATCCCTAGGTGGGCCACAGCGCTAGCAGGTGGTGCGGGCCACCTGATCCCTAGGTGTGCAGGGGTGCTAGCAGGTGGCGCGGGCCACTTGATCCCTAGGGGGGCCAGAGCGCTAGCAGGTGGTGAGGGGCACCTGATCCCTAGGCGGGCCATAGCGCTAGCAGGTGGCATGGGCCACTTGATCCCTAGGTGGGCGAGAGTGCTAGCAGGTAACACAGGCCACTTGATCCCTAGCACTAGCAGGTGGCACGAGCGAATTGATCCCTAGGCGGGCCAGAGCTCTAGCAGGTGGCACGGGCCACTTGATCCCTAGGCGGGCCACAGCGCTCGCAGGTGGTGCGGGCCACCTGATCCCTAGGTGTGCGAGAATGCTAGCATGTGGCGCGGGCCACTTGATCCCTAGGTGGGCCAGAGTGCTAGCAGGTGGCACGGGCCACTTGATCCCTAGGCAGGCCAGAGTGCTAGCAGGTGGTGCTGGGCACCTGATTCCTTGGTGGGCCAGAGTGCTAGCAGGTGGCATGGGCCACTTGATGCCTAGGTGGCCTAGAGTGCTAGCATGTGGCGCGGGCCACTTGATCCCTAGATGGGCCAGAGCGCTAGCAGGTGGCGATGGGCACCTGATCCCTAGGCAGGCCAGAGTGCTAGCAGGTGGTGCGAGCCACTTGATCCCTAGGTGGGCCACAGCGCTAGCAGGTGGTGCGGGCCACCTGATCCCTAGGTGTGCGGGAGTGCTAGCAGGTGGCGCGGGCCACTTGATCCCTAGGTGGGCCAGAGCGCTAGCAGGTGTTGAGGGGCACCTGATCCCTAGGCGGGCCATAGCGCTAGCAGGTGGCATGGGCCACTTGATCCCTAGGTGGGCGAGAGTGCTAGCAGGTGACACAGGCCACTTGATCCCTAGCACTAGCAGGTGGCACGAGCGAATTGATCCCTAGGCGGGCCAGAGCTCTAGCAGGTGGCATGGGCCACTTGATCCCTAGGCGGGCCACAGCGCTAATAGGTGGTGCGGGTCACCTGATCCCTAGGTGTGCGAGAGTGCTAGCATGTGGCGCGGGCCACTTGATCCCTAGGTGGGCCAGAGTGCTAGCAGGTGGCACGGGCCACTTGATCCCTAGGCGGGCCAGAGTGCTAGCAGGTGGTGCTGGGCACCTGATCTCTAGGCGGGCCATAGCGCTAGCAGGTTGCATGGGCCACTTGATCCCTAGGTGGGCGAGAGTGCTAGCAGGCGACACAGGCCACTTGATCCCTAGCGCTAGCAGGTGGCAGGAGCGACTTGATCCCTAGGTGGGCCAGAGCTCTAGCAGGTGGCACGGGCCACTTGATCCCTAGGTGGGCCACAGCGCTAGCAGGTGGTGCGGGCCACCTGATCCCTAGGTGTGCGGGGGTGCTAGCAGGTGGCACGGGCCACTTGATCCCTAGGTGGGCCAAAGCTAGCAGGTGGTGAGGGGCACCTGATCCCTAGGCGGGCTAGAGTGCTAGCAGGTGGTGCGAGCCATTTGATCCCTAGGTGGGCCACAGCGCTAGCAGGTGGTGCGGGCCACCTGATCCCTAGGTGTGCGGGAGTGCTAGCAGGTGGCGCGGGCCACTTGATCCCTAGGTGGGCCAGAGCGCTAGCAGGTGGTGAGGGGCACCTGATCCCTAGGCGGGCCATAGCGCTAGCAGGTGGCATGGGCCACTTGATCCCTAGATGGGCGAGAGTGCTAGCAGGTGACACAGGCCTCTTGATCCCTAGCACTAGCAGGTGGCACGAGCGAATTGATCCCTAGGCGGGCCAGAGCTCTAGCAGGTGGCATGGGCCACTTGATCCCTAGGCGGGACACTCGCTAGCAGGTGGTGCGGGCCACCTGATCCCTAGGTGTGCGAGAGTGCTAGCATGTGGCGCGGGCCACTTGATCCCTAGGTGGGCCAGAGTGCTAGCAGGTGGCACGGGCCACTTGATCCCTAGGCGGGCCAGAGTGCTAGCAGGTGGTGCTGGGCACCTGATCCCTAGGCCGGCCATAGCGCTAGCAGGTGGCATGGGCCACTTGATCCCTAGGTGGGCGAGAGTGCTAGCAGGTGACACAGGCCACTTGATCCCTAGCGCTAGCAGGTGGCAGGAGCGACTTGATCCCTAGGTGGGCCAGAGCTCTAGCAGGTGGCACGGGCCACTTGATCCCTAGGTGGGCCACAGCGCTAGCAGGTGGTGCTGGCCACCTGATCCCTAGGTGTGCGGGGGTGCTAGCAGGTGGCGCGGGCCACTTGATCCCTAGGTGGGCCAGAGCGCTAGCAGGTGGTGAGGGGCACCTGATCCCTAGGCGGGCCAGAGTGCTAGCAGGTGGTGCGAGCCATTTGATCCCTAGGTGGGCCACAGCGCTAGCAGGTGGTGCGGG
Organism: Crinia signifera; assembly: GCF_055691185.1. NCBI lineage: Eukaryota > Metazoa > Chordata > Amphibia > Anura > Myobatrachidae > Crinia > Crinia signifera. Next base: position 423,316,110 of record NC_139217.1, read on the forward strand.
CCACCTGATCCCTAGGTGTGCGGGAGTGCTAGCAGGTGGCGCGGGCCTCTTGATCCCTAGGTGGGCCAGAGCGCTAGCAGGTGGTGAGGGGCACCTGATCCCTAGGCGGGCCATAGCGCTAGCAGGTGGCATGGGCCACTTGATCCCTAGGTGGGCGAGAGTGCTAGCAGGTGACACAGGCCACTTGATCCCTAGCGCTAGCAGGTGGCAGGAGCGACTTGATCCCTAGGTGGGCCAGAGCTCTAGCAGGTGGCACGGGCCACTTGATCCCTAGGTGAGCCACAGCGCTAGCAGGTGGTGCGGGCCACCTGATCCCTAGGTGTGCAGGGGTGCTAGCAGGTGGCGCGGGCCACTTGATCCCTAGGGGGGCCAGAGCGCTAGCAGGTGGTGAGGGGCACCTGATCCCTAGGCGGGCCATAGCGCTAGCAGGTGGCATGGGCCACTTGATCCCTAGGTGGGCGAGAGTGCTAGCAGGTAACACAGGCCACTTGATCCCTAGCACTAGCAGGTGGCACGAGCGAATTGATCCCTAGGCGGGCCAGAGCTCTAGCAGGTGGCACGGGCCACTTGATCCCTAGGCGGGCCACAGCGCTAGCAGGTGGTGCGGGCCACCTGATCCCTAGGTGTGCGAGAATGCTAGCATGTGGCGCGGGCCACTTGATCCCTAGGTGGGCCAGAGTGCTAGCAGGTGGCACGGGCCACTTGATCCCTAGGCAGGCCAGAGTGCTAGCAGGTGGTGCTGGGCACCTGATTCCTTGGTGGGCCAGAGTGCTAGCAGGTGGCATGGGCCACTTGATGCCTAGGTGGCCTAGAGTGCTAGCATGTGGCGCGGGCCACTTGATCCCTAGATGGGCCAGAGCGCTAGCAGGTGGCGAGGGGCACCTGATCCCTAGGCAGGCCAGAGTGCTAGCAGGTGGTGCGAGCCACTTGATCCCTAGGCAGGCCAAAGCACTAGCAGGTGGTGAGGGGCACCTGATCCCTAGGCAGGCCAGAGCACTAGCAGGTGGTGCAGGCCACTTGATCCCTAAGTGGGCCAGAGTGCTAGGAGGTGGCGTGGGCCACTTGATCCCTAGGCGGGCCAGAGCGCTAGCAGGTGGCGAGTGGCACCTGATCCCTAGGCGGGCCAGAGCGCAAGCAGGTGGCATGGGCCACTTAATCCCTAGGCGGGCCAGAGCGCTAGCAGGTGGCGAGGGGCACCTGATCCCTAGGCAGGCCAGAGTGCTAGCAGGTGGTGCGAGCCACTTGATCCCTAGGTGTGCCACAGCGCTAGCAGGTGGTGCGGGCCTCCTGATCCCTAGGTGTGCGGGAGTGCTAGCAGGTGGCGCGGGCCACTTGATCCCTAGGTGGGCCAGAGTGCTAGCAGGTGACACAGGCCACTTGATCCCTAGCTCTAGCAGGTGGCACGAGCGACTTGATCCCTAGGCGGGCCAGAGTGGCATGGGCCACCTGATCCCTAGGTGTGCGGGGGTGCTAGCAGGTGGCGCGGGCCACTTGATCCCTAGATGGGCCAGAGCGCTAGCAGGTGGCGATGGGCACCTGATCCCTAGGCAGGCCAGAGTGCTAGCAGGTGGTGCGAGCCACTTGATCCCTAGGTGGGCCACAGCGCTAGCAGGTGGTGCGGGCCACGTGATCCCTAGGTGTGCGGGAGTGCTAGCAGGTGGCGCGGGCCACTTGATCCCTAGGTGGGCCAGAGCGCTAGCAGGTGGTGAGGGGCACCTGATCCCTAGGCGGGCCATAGCGCTAGCAGGTGGCATGGGCCACTTGATCCCTAGGTGGGCGAGAGTGCTAGCAGGTGACACAGGCCACTTGATCCCTAGCACTAGCAGGTGGCACGAGCGAATTGATCCCTAGGCGGGCCAGAGCTCTAGCAGGTGGCATGGGCCACTTGATCCCTAGGCGGGCCACAGCGCTAGCAGGTGGTGCGGGCCACCTGATCCCTAGGTGTGCGAGAGTGCTAGCATGTGGTGCGGGCCACTTGATCCCTAGGTGGGCCAGAGTGCTAGCAGGTGGCATGGGCCACTTGATCCCTAGGTGGGCCAGAGTGCTAGCAGGTGGTGCTGGGCACCTGATCCCTAGGCGGGCCATAGCGCTTGCAGGTGGCATGGGCCACTTGATGGCTAGGTGGGCGAGAGTGCTAGCAGGTGACACAGGCCACTTGATCCCTAGCGCTAGCAGGTGGCAGGAGCGACTTGATCCCTAGGTGGGCCAGAGCTCTAGTAGGTGGCACGGGCCACTTGATCCCTAGGTGGGCCACAGCGCTAGCAGGTGGTGCAGGCCACCTGATCCCTAGGTGTGCGGGGGTGCTAGCAGGTGGCGCGGGCCACTTGATCCCTAGGTGGGCCAGAGCGCTAGCAGGTGGTGAGGGGCACCTGATCCCTAGGCGGGCCAGAGTGCTAGCAGGTGGTGCGAGCCATTTGATCCCTAGGTGGGCCACAGCGCTAGCAGGTGGTGTGGGCCACCTGATCCCTAGGTGTGCGGGAGTGCTAGCAGGTGGCGCGGGCCACTTGATCCCTAGGTGGGCCAGAGCGCTAGCAGGTGGTGAGGGGCAACTGATCCCTAGGCGGGCCATAGCGCTAGCAGGTGGCATGGGCCACTTGATCCCTAGGTGGGCGAGAGTGCTAGCAGGTGACACAGGCCACTTGATCCCTAGCGCTAGCAGGTGGCAGGAGCGACTTGATCCCTAGGTGGGCCAGAGCTCTAGCAGGTGGCACGGGCCACTTGATCCCTAGGTGGGCCACAGCGCTAGCAGGTGGTGCGGGCCACCTGATCCCTAGGTGTGCGGGGGTGTTAGCAGGTGGCGCGGGCCACTTGATCCCTAGGTGGGCCAGAGCGCTAGCAGGTGGTGAGGGGCACCTGATCCCTAGGCGGGCCATAGTGCTAGCAGGTGGCATGGGCCACTTGATCCCTAGGTGGGCGAGAGTGCTAGCAGGTAACACAGGCCACTTGATCCCTAGCACTAGCAGGTGACACGAGCGAATTGATCCCTAGGCGGGCCAGAGCTCTAGCAGGTGGCATGGGCCACTTGATCCCTAGGCGGGCCACTCGCTAGCAGGTGGTGCGGGCCACCTGATCCCTAGGTGTGCGAGAGTGCTAGCATGTGGCGCGGGCCACTTGATCCCTAGGTGGGCCAGAGTGCTAGCAGGTGGCACGGGCCACTTGATCCCTAGGCGGGCCAGAGTGCTAGCAGGTGGTGCTGGGCACCTGATCCCTAGGCGGGCCATAGCGCTAGCAGGTGGCATGGGCCACTTGATCCCTAGGTGGGCGAGAGTGCTAGCAGGTGACACAGGCCACTTGATCCCTAGCGCTAGCAGGTGGCAGGAGCGACTTGATCCCTAGGTGGGCCAGAGCTCTAGCAGGTGGCACGGGCCACTTGATCCCTAGGTGGGCCACAGCGCTAGCAGGTGGTGCTGGCCACCTGATCCCTAGGTGTGCGGGGGTGCTAGCAGGTGGCGCGGGCCACTTGATCCCTAGGTGGGCCAGAGCGCTAGCAGGTGGTGAGGGGCACCTGATCCCTAGGCGGGCCAGAGTGCTAGCAGGTGGTGCGAGCCATTTGATCCCTAGGTGGGCCACAGCGCTAGCAGGTGGTGCGGGCCACCTGATCCCTAGGTGTGCGGGAGTGCTAGCAGGTGGCGCGGGCCTCTTGATCCCTAGGTGGGCCAGAGCGCTAGCAGGTGGTGAGGGGCACCTGATCCCTAGGCGGGCCATAGCGCTAGCAGGTGGCATGGGCCACTTGATCCCTAGGTGGGCGAGAGTGCTAGCAGGTGACACAGGCCACTTGATCCCTAGCACTAGCAGGTGGCACGAGCGAATTGATCCCTAGGCGGGCCAGAGCTCTAGCAGGTGGCATGGGCCACTTGATCCCTAGGCGGGCCACAGCGCTAGCAGGTGGTGCGGGCCACCTGATCCCTAGGTGTGCGAGAGTGCTAGCATGTGGCGCGGGCCACTTGATCCCTAGGTGGGCCAGAGTGCTAGCAGGTGGCACGGGCCACTTGATCCCTAGGCAGGCCAGAGTGCTAGCAGGTGGTGCTGGGCACCTGATCCCTAGGCGGGCCATAGCGCTAGCAGGTGGCATGTGCCGCTTGATCCCTAGGTGGGCGAGAGTGCTAGCAGGTGACACAGGCCACTTGATCCCTAGCGCTAGCAGGTGGCAGGAGCGACTTGATCCCTAGGTGGGCCAGAGCTCTAGCAGGTGGCACGGGCCACTTGATCCCTAGGTGGGCCACAGCGCTAGCAGGTGGTGCGGGCCACCTGATCCCTAGGTGTGCAGGGGTGCTAGCAGGTGGCGCGGGCCACTTGATCCCTAGGGGGGCCAGAGCGCTAGCAGGTGGTGAGGGGCACCTGATCCCTAGGCGGGCCATAGCGCTAGCAGGTGGCATGGGCCACTTGATCCCTAGGTGGGCGAGAGTGCTAGCAGGTAACACAGGCCACTTGATCCCTAGCACTAGCAGGTGGCACGAGCGAATTGATCCCTAGGCGGGCCAGAGCTCTAGCAGGTGGCACGGGCCACTTGATCCCTAGGCGGGCCACAGCGCTAGCAGGTGGTGCGGGCCACCTGATCCCTAGGTGTGCGAGAATGCTAGCATGTGGCGCGGGCCACTTGATCCCTAGGTGGGCCAGAGTGCTAGCAGGTGGCACGGGCCACTTGATCCCTAGGCAGGCCAGAGTGCTAGCAGGTGGTGCTGGGCACCTGATTCCTTGGTGGGCCAGAGTGCTAGCAGGTGGCATGGGCCACTTGATGCCTAGGTGGCCTAGAGTGCTAGCATGTGGCGCGGGCCACTTGATCCCTAGATGGGCCAGAGCGCTAGCAGGTGGCGAGGGGCACCTGATCCCTAGGCAGGCCAGAGAGCTAGCAGGTGGTGCGAGCCACTTGATCCCTAGGCAGGCCAAAGCACTAGCAGGTGGTGAGGGGCACCTGATCCCTAGGCAGGCCAGAGCACTAGCAGGTGGTGCAGGCCACTTGATCCCTAAGTGGGCCAGAGTGCTAGGAGGTGGCGTGGGCCACTTGATCCCTAGGCGGGCCAGAGCGCTAGCAGGTGGCGAGTGGCACCTGATCCCTAGGCGGGCCAGAGCGCAAGCAGGTGGCATGGGCCACTTAATCCCTAGGCGGGCCAGAGCGCTAGCAGGTGGCGAGGGGCACCTGATCCCTAGGCAGGCCAGAGTGCTAGCAGGTGGTGCGAGCCACTTGATCCCTAGGTGTGCCACAGCGCTAGCAGGTGGTGCGGGCCACCTGATCCCTAGGTGTGCGGGAGTGCTAGCAGGTGGCGCGGGCCACTTGATCCCTAGGTGGGCCAGAGTGCTAGCAGGTGACACAGGCCACTTGATCCCTAGCTCTAGCAGGTGGCACGAGCGACTTGATCCCTAGGCGGGCCAGAGTGGCATGGGCCACCTGATCCCTAGGTGTGCGGGGGTGCTAGCAGGTGGCGCGGGCCACTTGATCCCTAGAAGCGCCAGAGCGCTAGCAGGTGGCGATGGGCACCTGATCCCTAGGCAGGCCAGAGTGCTAGCAGGTGGTGCGAGCCACTTGATCCCTAGGTGGGCCACAGCGCTAGCAGGTGGTGCGGGCCACGTGATCCCTAGGTGTGCGGGAGTGCTAGCAGGTGGCGCGGGCCACTTGATCCCTAGGTGGGCCAGAGCGCTAGCAGGTGGTGAGGGGCACCTGATCCCTAGGCGGGCCATAGCGCTAGCAGGTGGCATGGGCCACTTGATCCCTAGGTGGGCGAGAGTGCTAGCAGGTGACACAGGCCACTTGATCCCTAGCACTAGCAGGTGGCACGAGCGAATTGATCCCTAGGCGGGCCAGAGCTCTAGCAGGTGGCATGGGCCACTTGATCCCTAGGCGGGCCACAGCGCTAGCAGGTGGTGCGGGCCACCTGATCCCTAGGTGTGCGAGAGTGCTAGCATGTGGCGCGGGCCACTTGATCCCTAGGTGGGCCAGAGTGCTAGCAGGTGGCATGGGCCACTTGATCCCTAGGCGGGCCAGAGTGCTAGCAGGTGGTGCTGGGCACCTGATCCCTAGGCGGGCCATAGCGCTTGCAGGTGGCATGGGCCACTTGATCGCTAGGTGGGCGAGAGTGCTAGCAGGTGACACAGGCCACTTGATCCCTAGCGCTAGCAGGTGGCAGGAGCGACTTGATCCCTAGGTGGGCCAGAGCTCTAGTAGGTGGCACGGGCCACTTGATCCCTAGGTGGGCCACAGCGCTAGCAGGTGGTGCAGGCCACCTGATCCCTAGGTGTGCGGGGGTGCTAGCAGGTGGCGCGGGCCACTTGATCCCTAGGTGGGCCAGAGCGCTAGCAGGTGGTGAGGGGCACCTGATCCCTAGGCGGGCCAGAGTGCTAGCAGGTGGTGCGAGCCATTTGATCCCTAGGTGGGCCACAGCGCTAGCAGGTGGTGCGGGCCACCTGATCCCTAGGTGTGCGGGAGTGCTAGCAGGTGGCGCGGGCCACTTGATCCCTAGGTGGGCCAGAGCGCTAGCAGGTGGTGAGGGGCACCTGATCCCTAGGCGGGCCATAGCGCTAGCAGGTGGCATGGGCCACTTGATCCCTAGGTGGGCGAGAGTGCTAGCAGGTGACACAGGCCACTTGATCCCTAGCGCTAGCAGGTGACAGGAGCGACTTGATCCCTAGGTGGGCCAGAGCTCTAGCAGGTGGCACGGGCCACTTGATCCCTAGGTGGGCCACAGCGCTAGCAGGTGGTGCGGGCCACCTGATCCCTAGGTGTGCGGGGGTGTTAGCAGGTGGCGCGGGCCACTTGATCCCTAGGTGGGCCAGAGCGCTAGCAGGTGGTGAGGGGCACCTGATCCCTAGGCGGGCCATAGTGCTAGCAGGTGGCATGGGCCACTTGATCCCTAGGTGGGCGAGAGTGCTAGCAGGTAACACAGGCCACTTGATCCCTAGCACTAGCAGGTGACACGAGCGAATTGATCCCTAGGCGGGCCTGAGCTCTAGCAGGTGGCATGGGCCACTTGATCCCTAGGCGGGCCAGAGCGCTAGCAGGTGGTGTGGGCCACCTGATCCCTAGGTGTGCGAGAGTGCTAGCATGTGGCGCGGGCCACTTGATCCCTAGGTGGGCCAGAGTGCTAGCAGGTGGCACGGGCCACTTAATCCCTAGGTGGGCCAGAGTGCAAGCAGGTGGTGCTGGGCACCTGATTCCTTGGTGGGCCAGAGTGCTAGCAGGTGGCATTGGCCACTTGATGCCTAGGAGGCCTAGAGTGCTAGCATGTGGCGCGGGCCACTTGATCCCTAGATGGGCCAGAGCGCTAGCAGGTGGCGATGGGCACCTGATCCTTAGGCAGGCCAGAGTGCTAGCAGGTGGTGCAAGCCACTTGATCCCTAGGTGGGCCACAGCGCTAGCAGGTGGTGCGGGCCACCTGATCCCTAGGTGTGCGGGAGTGCTAGAAGGTGGCGCGGGCCACTTGATCCCTAGGTGGGCCAGAGCGCTAGCAGGTGGTGAGGGGCACCTGATCCCTAGGCGGGCCATAGCGCTAGCAGGTGGCATGGGCCACTTGATCCCTAGGTGGGCGAGAGTGCTAGCAGGTGACACAGGCCACTTGATCCCTAGCACTAGCAGGTGGCATGAGCGAATTGATCCCTAGGCGGGCCAGAGCTCTAGCAGGTGGCATGGGCCACTTGATCCCTAGGCGGGCCACAGCGCTAGCAGGTGGTGCGGGCCACCTGATCCCTAGGTGTGCGAGAGTGCTAGCATGTGGCGCGGGCCACTTGATCCCTAGGTGGGCCAGAGTGCTAGCAGGTGGCACGGGCCACTTGATCCCTAGGCGGGCCAGAGTGCTAGCAGGTGGTGCTGGGCACCTGATCCCTAGGTGGGCCATAGCGCTTGCAGGTGGAATGGGCCACTTGAGCCCTAGGTGGGCGAGAGTGCTAGCAGGTGACACAGGCCACTTGATCCCTAGCACTAGCAGGTGGCAGGAGCGACTTGATCCCTAGGTGGGCCAGAGCTCTAGCAGGTGGCACGGGCCACTTGATCCCTAGGTGGGCCACAGCGCTAGCAGGTGGTGCGGGCCACCTGATCCCTAGGTGTGCGGGGGTGCTAGCAGGTGGCGCGGGCCACTTGATCCCTAGGTGGGCCAGAGCACTAGCAGGTGGTGAGGGGCACCTGATCCCTAGGCAGGCCAGAGTGCTAGCAGGTGGTGCGAGCCATTTGATCCCTAAGTGGGCCACAGCGCTAGCAGGTGGTGCGGGCCACCTGATCCCTAGGTGTGCGGGAGTGCTAGCAGGTGGCGCGGGCCACTTGATCCCTAGGTGGGCCAGAGCGCTAGCAGGTGGTGAGGGGCACCTGATCCCTAGGCGGGCCATAGCGCTAGCAGGTGGCATGGGCCACTTGATCCCTAGGTGGGCGAGAGTGCTAGCAGGTGACACAGGCCACTTGATCCCTAGCACTAGCAGGTGGCATGAGCGAATTGATCCCTAGGCGGGCCAGAGCTCTAGCAGGTGGCATGGGCCACTTGATTCCTAGGCGGGCCACAGCGCTAGCAGGTGGTGCGGGCCACCTGATCCCTAGGTGTGCGAGAGTGCTAGCATGTGGCGCGGGCCACTTGATCCCTAGGTGGGCCAGAGTGCTAGCAGGTGGCACGGGCCACTTGATCCCTAGGCGGGCCAGAGTGCTAGCAGGTGGTGAGGGGCACCTGATCCCTAGGCGGGCCATAGCGCTAGCAGGTGGCATTGGCCGCTTGATCCCTAGGTGGGCGATAGTGCTAGCAGGTGACACAGGCCACTTGATCCCTAGCGCTAGCAGGTGGCAGGAGCGACTTGATCCCTAGGTGGGCCAGAGCTCTAGCAGGTGGCACGGGCCACTTGATCCCTAGGTGGGCCACAGCGCTAGCAGGTGGTGCGGGCCACCTGATCCCTAGGTGTGCGGGAGTGCTAGCAGGTGGCACGGGCCACTTGATCCCTAGGTGGGCCAGAGCGCTAGCAGGTGGTGAGGGGCACCTGATCCCTAGGCGGGCCATAGCGTTAGCAGGTGGCATGGGCCACTTGATCCCTAGGCGGGCCACAGCGCTAGCAGGTGGTGCGGGCCACCTGATCCCTAGGTGTGCGAGAGTGCTAGCATGTGGCGCGGGCCACTTGATCCCTAGGTGGGCCAGAGTGCTAGCAGGTGGCACGGGCCACTTGATCCCTAGGCAGGCCAGAGTGCTAGCAGGTGGTGCTGGGCACCTGATCCCTAGGCGGGCCATAGCGCTAGCAGGTGGCATGGGCCGCTTGATCCCTAGGTGGGCGAGAGTGCTAGCAGGTGACACAGGCCACTTGATCCCTAGCGCTAGCAGGTGGCAGGAGCGACTTGATCCCTAGGTGGGCCAGAGCTCTAGCAGGTGGCACGGGCCACTTGATCCCTAGGTGGGCCACAGCGCTAGCAGGTGGTGCGGGCCACCTGATCCCTAGGTGTGCAGGGGTGCTAGCAGGTGGCGCGGGCCACTTGATCCCTAGGGGGGCCAGAGCGCTAGCAGGTGGTGAGGGGCACCTGATCCCTAGGCGGGCCATAGCGCTAGCAGGTGGCATGGGCCACTTGATCCCTAGGTGGGTGAGAGTGCTAGCAGGTAACACAGGCCACTTGATCCCTAGCACTAGCAGGTGGCACGAGCGAATTGATCCCTAAGCGGGCCAGAGCTCTAGCAGGTGGCACGGGCCACTTGATCCCTAGGCGGGCCACAGCGCTAGCAGGTGGTGCGGGCCACCTGATCCCTAGGTGTGCGAGAATGCTAGCATGTGGCGCGGGCCACTTGATCCCTAGGTGGGCCAGAGTGCTAGCAGGTGGCACGGGCCACTTGATCCCTAGGCAGGCCAGAGTGCTAGCAGGTGGTGCTGGGCACCTGATTCCTTGGTGGGCCAGAGTGCTAGCAGGTGGCATGGGCCACTTGATGCCTAGGTGGCCTAGAGTGCTAGCATGTGGCGCGGGCCACTTGATCCCTAGATGGGCCAGAGCGCTAGCAGGTGGCGAGGGGCACCTGATCCCTAGGCAGGCCAGAGTGCTAGCAGGTGGTGCGAGCCACTTGATCCCTAGGCAGGCCAAAGCACTAGCAGGTGGTGAGGGGCACCTGATCCCTAGGCAGGCCAGAGCACTAGCAGGTGGTGCAGGCCACTTGATCCCTAAGTGGGCCAGAGTGCTAGGAGGTGGCGTGGGCCACTTGATCCCTAGGCGGGCCAGAGCGCTAGCAGGTGGCGAGTGGCACCTGATCCCTAGGCGGGCCAGAGCGCAAGCAGGTGGCATGGGCCACTTAATCCCTAGGCGGGCCAGAGCGCTAGCAGGTGGCGAGGGGCACCTGATCCCTAGGCAGGCCAGAGTGCTAGCAGGTGGTGCGAGCCACTTGATCCCTAGGTGGGCCACAGCGCTAGCAGGTGGTGCGGGCCACGTGATCCCTAGGTGTGCGGGAGTGCTAGCAGGTGGTGAGGGGCACCTGATCCCTAGGCGGGCCATAGCGCTAGCAGGTGGCATGGGCCACTTGATCCCTAGGTGGGCGAGAGTGCTAGCAGGTGACACAGGCCACTTGATCCCTAGCACTAGCAGGTGGCACGAGCGAATTGATCCCTAGGCGGGCCAGAGCTCTAGCAGGTGGCATGGGCCACTTGATCCCTAGGCGGGCCACAGCGCTAGCAGGTGGTACGGGCCACCTGATCCCTAGGTGTGCGAGAGTGCTAGCATGTGGCGCGGGCCACTTGATCCCTAGGTGGGCCAGAGTGCTAGCAGGTGGCATGGGCCACTTGATCCCTAGGCGGGCCAGAGTGCTAGCAGGTGGTGCTGGGCACCTGATCCCTAGGCGGGCCATAGCGCTTGCAGGTGGCATGGGCCACTTGATCGCTAGGTGGGCGAGAGTGCTAGCAGGTGACACAGGCCACTTGATCCCTAGCGCTAGCAGGTGGCAGGAGCGACTTGATCCCTAGGTGGGCCAGAGCTCTAGTAGGTGGCACGGGCCACTTGATCCCTAGGTGGGCCACAGCGCTAGCAGGTGGTGCAGGCCACCTGATCCCTAGGTGTGCGGGGGTGCTAGCAGGTGGCGCGGGCCACTTGATCCCTAGGTGGGCCAGAGCGCTAGCAGGTGGTGAGGGGCACCTGATCCCTAGGCGGGCCAGAGTGCTAGCAGGTGGTGCGAGCCATTTGATCCCTAGGTGGGCCACAGCGCTAGCAGGTGGTGCGGGCCACCTGATCCCTAGGTGTGCGGGAGTGCTAGCAGGTGGCGCGGGCCACTTGATCCCTAGGTGGGCCAGAGCGCTAGCAGGTGGTGAGGGGCACCTGATCCCTAGGCGGGCCATAGCGCTAGCAGGTGGCATGGGCCACTTGATCCCTAGGTGGGCGAGAGTGCTAGCAGGTGACACAGGCCACTTGATCCCTAGCGCTAGCAGGTGGCAGGAGCGACTTGATCCCTAGGTGGGCCAGAGCTCTAGCAGGTGGCACGGGCCACTTGATCCCTAGGTGGGCCACAGCGCTAGCAGGTGGTGCGGGCCACCTGATCCCTAGGTGTGCGGGGGTGTTAGCAGGTGGCGCGGGCCACTTGATCCCTAGGTGGGCCAGAGCGCTAGCAGGTAGTGAGGGGCACCTGATCCCTAGGCGGGCCATAGTGCTAGCAGGTGGCATGGGCCACTTGATCCCTAGGTGGGCGAGAGTGCTAGCAGGTAACACAGGCCACTTGATCCCTAGCACTAGCAGGTGACACGAGCGAATTGATCCCTAGGCGGGCCAGAGCTCTAGCAGGTGGCATGGGCCACTTGATCCCTAGGCGGGCCAGAGCGCTAGCAGGTGGTGTGGGCCACCTGATCCCTAGGTGTGCGAGAGTGCTAGCATGTGGCGCGGGCCACTTGATCCCTAGGTGGGCCAGAGTGCTAGCAGGTGGCACGGGCCACTTAATCCCTAGGTGGGCCAGAGTGCAAGCAGGTGGTGCTGGGCACCTGATTCCTTGGTGGGCCAGAGTGCTAGCAGGTGGCATTGGCCACTTGATGCCTAGGAGGCCTAGAGTGCTAGCATGTGGCGCGGGCCACTTGATCCCTAGATGGGCCAGAGCGCTAGCAGGTGGCGATGGGCACCTGATCCCTAGGCAGGCCAGAGTGCTAGCAGGTGGTGCAAGCCACTTGATCCCTAGGTGGGCCACAGCGCTAGCAGGTGGTGCGGGCCACCTGATCCCTAGGTGTGCGGGAGTGCTAGAAGGTGGCGCGGGCCACTTGATCCCTAGGTGGGCCAGAGCGCTAGCAGGTGGTGAGGGGCACCTGATCCCTAGGCGGGCCATAGCGCTAGCAGGTGGCATGGGCCACTTGATCCCTAGGTGGGCGAGAGTGCTAGCAGGTGACACAGGCCACTTGATCCCTAGCACTAGCAGGTGGCATGAGCGAATTGATCCCTAGGCGGGCCAGAGCTCTAGCAGGTGGCATGGGCCACTTGATCCCTAGGCGGGCCACAGCGCTAGCAGGTGGTGCGGGCCACCTGATCCCTAGGTGTGCGAGAGTGCTAGCATGTGGCGCGGGCCACTTGATCCCTAGGTGGGCCAGAGTGCTAGCAGGTGGCACGGGCCACTTGATCCCTAGGCGGGCCAGAGTGCTAGCAGGTGGTGCTGGGCACCTGATCCCTAGGTGGGCCATAGCGCTTGCAGGTGGCATGGGCCACTTGAGCCCTAGGTGGGCGAGAGTGCTAGCAGGTGACACAGGCCACTTGATCCCTAGCGCTAGCAGGTGGCAGGAGCGACTTGATCCCTAGGTGGGCCAGAGCTCTAGCAGGTGGCACGGGCCACTTGATCCCTAGGTGGGCCACAGCGCTAGCAGGTGGTGCGGGCCACCTGATCCCTAGGTGTGCGGGGGTGCTAGCAGGTGGCGCGGGCCACTTGATCCCTAGGTGGGCCAGAGCGCTAGCAGGTGGTGAGGGGCACCTGATCCCTAGGCAGGCCAGAGTGCTAGCAGGTGGTGCGAGCCATTTGATCCATAAGTGGGCCACAGCGCTAGCAGGTGGTGCGGGCCACCTGATCCCTAGGTGTGCGGGAGTGCTAGCAGGTGGCGCGGGCCACTTGATCCCTAGGTGGGCCAGAGCGCTAGCAGGTGGTGAGGGGCACCTGATCCCTAGGCGGGCCATAGCGCTAGCAGGTGGCATGGGCCACTTGATCCCTAGGTGGGCGAGAGTGCTAGCAGGTGACACAGGCCACTTGATCCCTAGCACTAGCAGGTGGCATGAGCGAATTGATCCCTAGGCGGGCCAGAGCTCTAGCAGGTGGCATGGGCCACTTGATTCCTAGGCGGGCCACAGCGCTAGCAGGTGGTGCGGGCCACCTGATCCCTAGGTGTGCGAGAGTGCTAGCATGTGGCGCGGGCCACTTGATCCCTAGGTGGGCCAGAGTGCTAGCAGGTGGCACGGGCCACTTGATCCCTAGGCGGGCCAGAGTGCTAGCAGGTGGTGAGGGGCACCTGATCCCTAGGCGGGCCATAGCGCTAGCAGGTGGCATTGGCCGCTTGATCCCTAGGTGGGCGAGAGTGCTAGCAGGTGACACAGGCCACTTGATCCCTAGCGCTAGCAGGTGGCAGGAGCGACTTGATCCCTAGGTGGGCCAGAGCTCTAGCAGGTGGCACGGGCCACTTGATCCCTAGGTGGGCCACAGCGCTAGCAGGTGGTGCGGGCCACCTGATCCCTAGGTGTGCGGGAGTGCTAGCAGGTGGCACGGGCCACTTGATCCCTAGGTGGGCCAGAGCGCTAGCAGGTGGTGAGGGGCACCTGATCCCTAGGCGGGCCATAGCGTTAGCAGGTGGCATGGGCCACTTGATCCCTAGGCGGGCCAGAGCTCTAGCAGGTGGCACGGGCCACTTGATCCCTAGACGGGCCAGAGCGCTAGCAGGTGGTGTGGGCCACCTGATCCCTAGGTGTGCGAGAGTGCTAGCATGTGGCGCGGGCCACTTGATCCCTAGGTGGGCCAGAGTGCTAGCAGGTGGCATGGGCCACTTGATGCCTAGGAGGCCTAGAGTGCTAGCATGTGGCGCGGGCCACTTGATCCCTAGATGGGCCAGAGCACTAGCAGGTGGCGATGGGCACCTGATCCCTAGGCAGGCCAGAGTGCTAGCAGGTGGTGCGAGCCACTTGATCCCTAGGTGGGCCACAGCGCTAGCAGGTGGTGCGGGCCACCTGATCCCTAGGTGTGCGGGAGTGCTAGCAGGTGGCGCGAGCCATTTGATCCCTAAGTGGGCCACAGCGCTAGCAGGTGGTGCGGGCCACCTGATCTCTAGGTGTGCGGGAGTGCTAGCAGGTGGCGCGGGCCACTTGATCCCTAGGTGGGCCAGAGCGCTAGCAGGTGGTGAGGGGCACCTGATCCCTAGGCGGGCCATAGCGCTAGCAGGTGGCATAGGCCACTTGATCCCTAGGTGGGCGAGAGTGCTAGCAGGTGACACAGGCCACTTGATCCCTAGCACTAGCAGGTGGCATGAGCGAATTGATCCCTAGGCGGGCCAGAGCTCTAGCAGGTGGCATGGGCCACTTGATCCCTAGGCGGGCCACAGCGCTAGCAGGTGGTGCGGGCCACCTGATCCCTAGGTGGGCGAGAGTGCTAGCATGTGGCGCGGGCCACTTGATCCCTAGGTGGGCCAGAGTGCTAGCAGGTGGCACGGGCCACTTGATCCCTAGGCGGGCCAGAGTGCTAGCAGGTGGTGAGGGGCACCTGATCCCAAGGCGGGCCATAGCGCTAGCAGGTGGCATTGGCCGCTTGATCCCTAGGTGGGCGAGAGTGCTAGCAGGTGACACAGGCCACTTGATCCCTAGCGCTAGCAGGTGGCAGGAGCGACTTGATCCCTAGGTGGGCCAGAGCTCTAGCAGGTGGCACGGGCCACTTGATCCCTAGGTGGGCCACAGCGCTAGCAGGTGGTGCGGGCCACCTGATCCCTAGGTGTGCGGGAGTGCTAGCAGGTGGCGCGGGCCACTTGATCCCTAGGTGGGCCAGAGCGCTAGCAGGTGGTGAGGGGCACCTGATCCCTAGGCGGGCCATAGCGTTAGCAGGTGGCATGGGCCACTTGATCCCTAGGCGGGCCAGAGCTCTAGCAGGTGGCACGGGCCACTTGATCCCTAGACGGGCCAGAGCGCTAGCAGGTGGTGTGGGCCACCTGATCCCTAGGTGTGCGAGAGTGCTAGCATGTGGCGCAGGCCACTTGATCCCTAGGTGGGCCAGAGTGCTAGCAGGTGGCATGGGCCACTTGATGCCTAGGAGGCCTAGAGTGCTAGCATGTGGCGCGGGCCACTTGATCCCTAGATGGGCCAGAGCGCTAGCAGGTGGCGATGGGCACCTGATCCCTAGGCAGGCCAGAGTGCTAGCAGGTGGTGCGAGCCACTTGATCCCTAGGTGGGCCACAGCGCTAGCAGGTGGTGCGGGCCACCTGATCCCTAGGTGTGCGGGAGTGCTAGCAGGTGGCGCGGGCCACTTGATCCCTAGGTGGGCCAGAGCGCTAGCAGGTGGTGAGGGGCACCTGATCCCTAGGCGGGCCATAGCGTTAGCAGGTGGCATGGGCCACTTGATCCCTAGGTGGGCGAGAGTGCTAGCAGGTGACACAGGCCACTTGATTCCTAGCACTAGCAGGTGGCACGAGCGAATTGATCCCTAGGCGGGCCAGAGCTCTAGCAGGTGGCATGGGCCACTTGATCCCTAGGCGGGCCACAGCGCTAGCAGGTGGTGCGGGCCACTTGATCCCTAGGTGGGCCAGAGTGCTAGCATGTGGCGCGGGCCACTTGATCCCTAGGTGGGCCAGAGTGCTAGCAGGTGGCACGGGCCACTTGATCCCTAGGCGGGCCAGAGTGCTAGCAGGTGGTGCTGGGCACCTGATCCCTAGGCGGGCCATAGCGCTAGCAGGTGGCATGGGCCGCTTGATCCCTAGGTGGGCGAGAGTGCTAGCAGGTGACACAGGCCACTTGATCCCTAGCGCTAGCAGGTGGCAGGAGCGACTTGATCCCTAGGTGGGCCAGAGCTCTTGCAGGTGGCACGGGCCACTTGATCCCTAGGTGGGCCACAGCGCTAGCAGGTGGTGCGGGCCACCTTATCCCTAGGTGTTCGGGGGTGCTAGCAGGTGGCGCGGGCCACTTGATCCCTAGGGTGGCCAGAGCGCTAGCAGGTGGTGAGGGGCACCTGATCCCTAGGCGGGCCATAGCGCTAGCAGGTGGCATGGGCCACTTGATCCCTAGGTGGGCGAGAGTGCTAGCAGGTAACACAGGCCACTTGATCCCTAGCACTAGCAGGTGGCACGAGCGACTTGATCCCTAGGTGGGCCAGAGCTCTAGCAGATGGCACGGGCCACATGATCCGTAGGCGGGCCACAGCGCTAGCAGGTGGTGTGGGCCACCTGATCCCTAGGTGTGCGAGAGTGCTAGCATGTGGCGCGGGCCACTTGATCCCTAGGTGGGCCAGAGTGCTAGCAGGTGGCACGGGCCACTTAATCCCTAGGCGGGCCAGAGTGCTAGCAGGTGGTGCTGGGCACCTGATTCCTTGGTGGGCCAGAGTGCTAGCAGGTGGCATGGGCCACTTGATGCCTAGGTGGCCTAGAGTGCTAGCATGTGGCGCGGGCCACTTGAACCCTAGATGGGCCAGAGCGCTAGCAGGTGGCGATGGGCACCTGATCCCTAGGCAGGCCAGAGTGCTAGCAGGTGGTGCGGGCCACTTGATCCCTAGGTGGGCCACAGCGCTAGCAGGTGGTGCGGGCCACCTGATCCCTAGGTGTGCGGGAGTGCTAGCAGGTGGCACGGGCCACTTGATCCCTAGGTGGGCCAGAGCGCTAGCAGGTGGTGAGGGGAACCTGATCCCTAGGCGGGCCATAGCGTTAGCAGGTGGAATGGGCCACTTGATCCCTAGGCGGGCCAGAGCTCTAGCAGGTGGCACGGGCCACTTGATCCCTAGACGGGCCAGAGCGCTAGCAGGTGGTGTGGGCCACCTGATCCCTAGGTGTGCGAGAGTGCTAGCATGTGGCGCGGGCCACTTG
Source organism: Crinia signifera (assembly GCF_055691185.1). Lineage (NCBI taxonomy): Eukaryota > Metazoa > Chordata > Amphibia > Anura > Myobatrachidae > Crinia > Crinia signifera. The sequence continues at coordinate 423,333,036 of NC_139217.1, forward strand.
ATCCCTAGGTGGGCCAGAGTGCTAGCAGGTGGCATGGGCCACTTGATGCCTAGGAGGCCTAGAGTGCTAGCATGTGGCGCGGGCCACTTGATCCCTAGATGGGCCAGAGCGCTAGCAGGTGGCGATGGGCACCTGATCCCTAGGCAGGCCAGAGTGCTAGCAGGTGGTGCGAGCCACTTGATCCCTAGGTGGGCCACAGCGCTAGCAGGTGGTGCGGGCCACCTGATCCCTAGGTGTGCGGGAGTGCTAGCAGGTGGCGCGAGCCATTTGATCCCTAAGTGGGCCACAGCGCTAGCAGGTGGTGCGGGCCACCTGATCCCTAGGTGTGCGGGAGTGCTAGCAGGTGGCGCGGGCCACTTGATCCCTAGGTGGGCCAGAGCGCTAGCAGGTGGTGAGGGGCACCTGATCCCTAGGCGGGCCATAGCGCTAGCAGGTGGCATAGGCCACTTGATCCCTAGGTGGGCGAGAGTGCTAGCAGGTGACACAGGCCACTTGATCCCTAGCACTAGCAGGTGGCATGAGCGAATTGATCCCTAGGCGGGCCAGAGCTCTAGCAGGTGGCATGGGCCACTTGATCCCTAGGCGGGCCACAGCGCTAGCAGGTGGTGCGGGCCACCTGATCCCTAGGTGTGCGAGAGTGCTAGCATGTGGCGCGGGCCACTTGATCCCTAGGTGGGCCAGAGTGCTAGCAGGTGGCACGGGCCACTTGATCCCTAGGCGGGCCAGAGTGCTAGCAGGTGGTGAGGGGCACCTGATCCCTAGGCGGGCCATAGCGCTAGCAGGTGGCATTGGCCGCTTGATCCCTAGGTGGGCGAGAGTGCTAGCAGGTGACACAGGCCACTTGATCCCTAGCGCTAGCAGGTGGCAGGAGCGACTTGATCCCTAGGTGGGCCAGAGCTCTAGCAGGTGGCACGGGCCACTTGATCCCTAGGTGGGCCACAGCGCTAGCAGGTGGTGCGGGCCACCTGATCCCTAGGTGTGCGGGAGTGCTAGCAGGTGGCGCGGGCCACTTGATCCCTAGGTGGGCCAGAGCGCTAGCAGGTGGTGAGGGGCACCTGATCCCTAGGCGGGCCATAGCGTTAGCAGGTGGCATGGGCCACTTGATCCCTAGGCGGGCCAGAGCTCTAGCAGGTGGCACGGGCCACTTGATCCCTAGACGGGCCAGAGCGCTAGCAGGTGGTGTGGGCCACCTGATCCCTAGGTGTGCGAGAGTGCTAGCATGTGGCGCGGGCCACTTGATCCCTAGGTGGGCCAGAGTGCTAGCAGGTGGCATGGGCCACTTGATGCCTAGGAGGCCTAGAGTGCTAGCATGTGGCGCGGGCCACTTGATCCCTAGATGGGCCAGAGCGCTAGCAGGTGGCGATGGGCACCTGATCCCTAGGCAGGCCAGAGTGCTAGCAGGTGGTGCGAGCCACTTGATCCCTAGGTGGGCCACAGCGCTAGCAGGTGGTGCGGGCCACCTGATCCCTAGGTGTGCGGGAGTGCTAGCAGATGGCGCGGGCCACTTGATCCCTAGGTGGGCCATAGCGCTAGCAGGTGGTGAGGGGCACCTGATCCCTAGGCGGGCCATAGCGTTAGCAGGTGGCATGGGCCACTTGATCCCTAGGTGGGCGAGAGTGCTAGCAGGTGACACAGGCCACTTGATTCCTAGCACTAGCAGGTGGCACGAGCGAATTGATCCCTAGGCGGGCCAGAGCTCTAGCAGGTGGCATGGGCCACTTGATCCCTAGGCGGGCCACAGCGCTAGCAGGTGGTGCGGGCCACTTTATCCCTAGGTGTGCGAGAGTGCTAGCATGTGGCGCGGGCCACTTGATCCCTAGGTGGGCCAGAGTGCTAGCAGGTGGCACGGGCCACTTAATCCCTAGGCGGGCCAGAGTGCTAGCAGGTGGTGCTGGGCACCTGATTCCTTGGTGGGCCAGAGTGCTAGCAGGTGGCATGGGCCACTTGATGCCTAGGTGGCCTAGAGTGCTAGCATGTGGCGCGGGCCACTTGAACCCTAGATGGGCCAGAGTGCTAGCAGGTGGCGATGGGCACCTGATCCCTAGGCAGGCCAGAGTGCTAGCAGGTGGTGCGGGCCACTTGATCCCTAGGTGGGCCACAGCGCTAGCAGGTGGTGCGGGCCACCTGATCCCTAGGTGTGCGGGAGTGCTAGCAGGTGGCGCGGGCCACTTGATCCCTAGGTGGGCCAGAGCGCTAGCAGGTGGTGAGGGGCACCTGATCCCTAGGCGGGCCATAGCGCTAGCAGGTGGCATGGGCCACTTGATCCCTAGGTGGGCGAGAGTGCTAGCAGGTGACACAGGCCACTAGATCCCTAGCACTAGCAGGTGGCACGAGCGAATTGATCCCTAGGCGGGCCAGAGCTCTAGCAGGTGGCACGGGCCACTTGATCCCTAGGCGGGCCACAGCGCTAGCAGGTGGTGCGGGCCACCTGATCCCTAGGTGTGCGAGAATGCTAGCATGTGGCGCGGGCCACTTGATCCCTAGGTGGGCCAGAGTGCTAGCAGGTGGCACGGGCCACTTGATCCCTAGGCGGGCCAGAGTGCTAGCAGGTGGTGCTGGGCACTTGATTCCTTGGTGGGCCAGAGTGCTAGCAGGTGGCATGGGCCACTGGATGCCTAGGCAGGCCAGAGTGCGAGCAGGTGGTGCGAGCCACTTGATCCCTAGGCAGGCCAAAGCACTAGCAGGTGGTGAGGGGCACCTGATCCCTGGGCAGGCCAGAGCACTAGCAGGGCTTGATCCCTAAGTGGGCCAGAGTGCTAGGAGGTGGCGTGGGCCACTTGATCCCTAGGCGGGCCAGAGCGCTAGCAGGTGGCGAGTGGCACCTGATCCCTAGGCGGGCCAGAGCGCAAGCAGGTGGCACGGGCCACTTAATCCCTAGGCGGGCCAGAGCGCTAGCAGGTGGCGAGGGGCACCTGATCCCTAGGCGGGCCATAGCACTAGGAGGTGGCATGGGCCACTTGATCCCTAGGTTGGCCAGAGTGCTAGCTGGTGACACAGGCCACTTGATCCCTAGCACTAGCAGGTGGCACGAGCGACTTGATCCCTAGGCGGGCCAGAGCTCTAGCAGGTGGCATGGGCCACTTGATCCCTAGGCGGGCCACAGCGCTAGCAGGTGGTGCGGGCCACCTGATCCCTAGGTGTGCGAGAGTGCTAGCATGTGGCGCGGGCCACTTGATCCCTAGGTGGGCCAGAGTGCTAGCAGGTGGCACGGGCCACTTAATCCCTAGGAGGGCCAGAGTGCTAGCAGGTGGTGCTGGGCACCTGATTCCTTGGTGGGCCAGAGTGCTAGCAGGTGGCATGGGCCACTTGATGCCTAGGTGGCCTAGAGAGCTAGCATGTGGCGTGGGCCACTTGACCCCTAGATGGGCCAGAGCGCTAGCAGGTGGCGATGGGCACCTGATCCCTAGGCAGGCCAGAGTGCTAGCAGGTGGTGCGAGCCACTTGATCCCTAGGTGGGCCACAGCGCTAGCAGGTGGTGCGGGACACCTGATTCCTAGGTGTGCGGGAGTGCTAGCAGGTGGCGCGGGCCACTTGATCCCTAGGTGGGCCAGAGCGCTAGCAGGTGGTGAGGGGCACCTGATCCCTAGGCGGGCCATAGCGCTAGCAGGTGGCATGGGCCACATGATCCCTAGGTGGGCGAGAGTGCTAGCAGGTGGCATGGGCCACTTGATGCCTAGGTGGCCTAGAGAGCTAGCATGTGGCGTGGGCCACTTGACCCCTAGATGGGCCAGAGCGCTAGCAGGTGGCGATGGGCACCTGATCCCTAGGCAGGCCAGAGTGCTAGCAGGTGGCATGGGCCACTTGATCCCTAGGTGGGGGAGAGTGCTAGCAGGTGACACAGGCCACTTGATCCCTAGCACTAGCAGGTGGCACGAGCGAATTGATCCCTAGGCGGGCCAGAGCTCTAGCAGGTGGCACGGGCCACTTGATCCCTAAGCGGGCCACAGCGCTAGCAGGTGGTGCGGGCCACCTGATCCCTAGGTGTGCGAGAGTGCTAGCATGTGGCGCGGGCCACTTAATCCCTAGGAGGGCCAGAGTGCTAGCAGGTGGTTCTGGGCACCTGATTCCTTGGTGGGCCAGAGTGCTAGCAGGGGGCATGGGCCACTTGATCCCTAGGTGGGCCAGAGTGCTAGCAGGTGGCGCGGGCCACTTGATCCCTAGGTGGGCCAGAGTGCTAGCAGGTGGCATGGGCCACTTAAACCCTAGGCGGGCCAGAGTGCTAGCAGGTGGTGCTGGGCACCTGATTCTTTGGTGGGCCAGAGTGCTAGCAGGTGGCATGGGCCACTTGATGCCTAGGTGGCCTAGAGTGCTAGTATGTGGCGCGGGCCACTTGATCCCTAGATGGGCCAGAGCGCTAGCAGGTGGCGAGGGGCACCTGATCCCTAGGCAGGCCAGAGTGCTAGCAGGTGGTGCGAGCCACTTGATCCCTAGGTGGGCCACAGCGCTAGCAGGTGGCACGGGCCACTTGATCCCTAGGCGGGCCAGAGTGCTAGCAGGTGGTGCTGGCCACTTGATCCCTAGATGGGCCAGAGCGCTAGCAGGTGGCGAGGGGAACCTAATCCCTAGGTGGGCCAGAGCTCTACCAGGTGGCACGAGCGACTTGATCCCTAGGCGGGCTAGAGCTCTACCAGATGGCACGGGCCACTTGATCACTAGGCGGGCCACAGCGCTAGCAGGTAGTGAGGGGCACCTGATCCCTAGGTGGGCCAGAGCGCTTGCAGGTGGCACGGGCCACTTGATCCCTAGGCAGGCCAGAGTGCTAGCAGGTGGTGCGGGCCACCTGATGCCTAGGGGGGCCAGAACGCTAGCAGGTGGCGAGGGGCACCTGATCCCTAGGCGGGCCAGAGCGCTAGCAGATGGTGAGGGGCACCTGATCCCTAGGCGGGCCAGAGTGCTGGCAGGTGGCGAGGGACACTTGATCCCTAGGCAGGCCAGAGCGCTAGCAGGTGGTGCGGGCCACCTGATTCCTAGGCGGGGCAGAGTGCTAGCAGGTGGTGCGGGCCACCTGATCCCTAGGCGGACCATAGAGTTAGCAGGTGGTGCGGGCCACCTGATCCCTAGTGGGCCAAAGCGCTAGCAGGTTGTGCGGGCTACCTGATCCCTAGGCGGGCCAGAGCGCTAGCAGGTGACATGGGCCACCTGATCCCTAGGCGGACCATAGAGTTAGCAGGTGGTGCGGGCCACCTGATCCCTAGTGGGCCAAAGCGCTAGCAGGTGGTGTGGGCCACCGGATCCCTAGGAGGGCCAGAGCGCTTGTAGGTGGTGAGGTGCACCTGATCCCTAGGTGGGCCAGAGCGCTAGCAGGTGGTGCGGGCCACTTGATCCCTAGATGGGCCAGAGTGCTAGCAGATGGCGAGGGGCACCTGATCCCTAGGCGTGCCAAAACACTAGCAGGTGGCGCGGGCCACTTTATCCCTAGGCGGGCAAGAGCACTAGCAGGTGGCGCGTTCCACCTGATCCCTAGGCGGGCCAGAGTGCTAGCAGGTAACACGGGCCAATTGATCCCTAGGGGGGCCAAAGCGCCAGCAGGTTGTGCGGGCTACCTGATCCCTAGGCGGGCCGGAGTGCTAGCAGGTGATATGGGCCATTTGATCCCTAGCGCTAGCAGGTGGCACGGACCACCTGATCTCTAGGCGGACCAGAGTGCTAGCAGGTGACACGGGCCACTTAATCCCTAGCACTTGCAGGTGGCATGAGCGACTTGATCCCTAGGCGGGCCAGAGCTCTACAAGGTGGCACGGGCCACTTGATCCCTAGGCGGGCCAGAGCGCTAGCAGGTGGTGAGGGGCATCTGATCCCTAGGCGGGCCAGTGCGCTAGCAGGTGGTGAGGGGCACCTGATCCCTAGGTGTGCCAGAGCACTAGCAGGTGACACGGGCCTCTTGATCCCTAGGCGGGCCAGAGTGCTAGCAGGTGGTGAGGGCCACTTGATCCCTAGGCGGGCCAGAGCACTAGCAGGTGGTGTGGGCCACCTGATCCCTAGGAGGGCCAGAGCGCTAGTAGGTGGTGAGGGGCACCTGATCCCTAGGCGGGCCAGAGCGCTAGCAGGTGGCACGGGCCACTTGATCCCTAGGTTGGCCAGAGCGCTAGCAGGTGGTGCGGGCCACTTGATCCATAGATGGGCCAGAGTGCTAGCAGGTGACATGGGCCACTTGATCCCTAGCGCTAGCAGGTGTCACGGGCCACCTGGTCCATAGGCGGGCCAGCGCACTAGCAGGTGGTGTGGGCCACCTGATCCCTAGGCGGGCCAGAGCGCTAGCAGGTGGTGAGGGGCACCTGATCCCTAGGCGGGCCAGAGCACTAGTAGGTGACACGGGCCACTTGATCCCTAGGCGGGCCAGAGCGCTAGCAGGTGGTGCGGGCCACCTGATCCCTAGGCGGGCCAGAGCACTAGCAGGTGGTGTGGGCCACCTGATCCCTAGGAGGGCCAGAGCGCTAGTAGGTGGTGAGGGGCACCTGAACCCTAGGCGGGCCAGAGCGCTAGCAGGTGGCACGGGCCACTTGATCCTTAGATGGGCCAGAGCGCTAGCAGCTGGTGCGGGCCACTTGATCCCTAGGCGGGCCAGAGTGCTAGCAGGTGGCGAGGGGCACCTGATCCCTAGGCGGGCCAAAGCGCTAGCATTTGACACGGGCCACTTGATCCCTAGGCGAGCCAAAACGCTAGCAGGTGGTGCGGGCCACTTGATCCCTAGGCGGGCCAGAGCACTAGCAGGTGGTGTGGGCCACCTGATCCCTAGGAGGGCCAGATCGCTAGTAGGTGGTGAGGGGCACCTGATCCCTAGGCGGGCCAGAGCGCTAGCAGGTGGCACGGGCCACTTGATCCCTAGGTTGGCCAGAGCGCTAGCAGGTGGTGCGGGCCACTTGATCCATAGATGGGCCAGAGTGCTAGCAGGTGACATGGGCCACTTGATCCCTAGCGCTAGCAGGTGTCACGGGCCACCTGGTCCATAGGCGGGCCAGACCACTAGCAGGTGGTGTGGGCCACCTGATCCCTAGGCGGGCCAGAGCGCTAGCAGGTGGTGAGGGGCACCTGATCCCTAGGCGGGCCAGAGCACTAGTAGGTGACACGGGCCACTTGATCCCTAGGCGGGCCAGAGCGCTAGCAGGTGGTGCGGGCCACCTGATCCCTAGGCGGGCCAGAGCAAAGGCAGGTGGTGTGGGCCACCTGATCCCTAGGAGGGCCAGAGCGCTAGTAGGTGGTGAGGGGCACCTGAACCCTAGGCGGGCCAGAGCGCTAGTAGGTGGGGAGGGGCACCTGAACCCTAGGCGGGCCAGAGCGCTAGCAGGTGGAACGGGCCACTTGATCCTTAGATGGGCCAGAGCGCTAGCAGCTGGTGCGGGCCACTTGATCCCTAGGCGGGCCAGAGTGCTAGCAGGTGGCGAGGGGCACCTGATCCCTAGGCGGGCCAAAGCGCTAGCATTTGACACGGGCCACTTGATCCCTAGGCGAGCCAGAGCGCTAGCAGGTGGTGCGGGCCACTTGATCCCTAGGCGGGCCAGAGCACTAGCAGGTGGTGTGGGCCACCTGATCCCTAGGAGGGCCAGAGCGCTAGTAGGTGGTGAGGGGCACCTGATCCCTAGGCGGGCCAGAGCGCTAGCAGGTGGCACGGGCCACTTGATCCCTAGGTTGGCCAGAGCGCTAGCAGGTGGTGCGGGCCACTTGATCCATAGATGGGCCAGAGTGCTAGCAGGTGACATGGGCCACTTGATCCCTAGCGCTAGCAGGTGTCACGGGCCACCTGGTCCATAGGCGGGCCAGAGCACTAGCAGGTGGTGTGGGCCACCTGATCCCTAGGCGGGCCAGAGCGCTAGCAGTTGGTGAGGGGCACCTGATCCCTAGGCGGGCCAGAGCACTAGTAGGTGACACGGGCCACTTGATCCCTAGGCGGGCCAGAGCGCTAGCAGGTGGTGCGGGCCACCTGATCCCTAGGCGGGCCAGAGCACTAGCAGGTGGTGTGGGCCACCTGATCCCTAGGAGGGCCAGAGCGCTAGTAGGTGGTGAGGGGCACCTGAACCCTCGGCGGGCCAGAGCGCTATCAGGTGGCACAGGCCACTTGATCCTTAGATGGGCCAGAGCGCTAGCAGCTGGAGCGGGCCACTTGATCCCTAGGCGGGCCAGAGTGCTAGCAGGTGGCGAGGGGCACCTGATCCCTAGGCGGGCCAAAGCGCTAGCATTTGACACGGGCCACTTGATCCCTAGGCGAGCCAGAGCGCTAGCAGGTGGTGCGGGCCACTTGATCCCTAGGCGGGCCAGAGCACTAGCAGGTGGTGTGGGCCACCTGATCCCTAGGAGGGCCAGATCGCTAGTAGGTGGTGAGGGGCACCTGATCCCTAGGCGGGCCAGAGCGCTAGCAGGTGGCACGGGCCACTTGATCCCTAGGTTGGCCAGAGCGCTAGCAGGTGGTGCGGGCCACTTGATCCATAGATGGGCCAGAGTGCTAGTAGGTGACATGGGCCACTTGATCCCTAGCGCTAGCAGGTGTCACGGGCCACCTGGTCCATAGGCGGGCCAGACCACTAGCAGGTGGTGTGGGCCACCTGATCCCTAGGCGGGCCAGAGCGCTAGCAGGTGGTGAGGGGCACCTGATCCCTAGGCGGGCCAGAGCACTAGTAGGTGACACGGGCCACTTGATCCCTAGGCGGGCCAGAGCGCTAGCAGGTGGTGCGGGCCACCTGATCCCTAGGCGGGCCAGAGCACTAGCAGGTGGTGTGGGCCACCTGATCCCTAGGAGGGCCAGAGCGCTAGTAGGTGGTGAGGGGCACCTGAACCCTAGGCGGGCCAGAGCGCTAGCAGGTGGCACGGGCCACTTGATCCTTAGATGGGCCAGAGCGCTAGCAGCTGGTGCGGGCCACTTGATCCCTAGGCGGGCCAGAGTGCTAGCAGGTGGCGAGGGGCACCTGATCCCTAGGCGGGCCAAAGCGCTAGCATTTGACACGGGCCACTTGATCCCTAGGCGAGCCAGAGCGCTAGCAGGTGGTGCGGGCCACTTGATCCCTAGGCGGGCCAGAGCACTAGCAGGTGGTGTGGGCCACCTGATCCCTAGGAGGGCCAGAGCGCTAGTACATGGTGAGGGGCACCTGATCCCTAGGCGGGCCAGAGCGCTAGCAGGTGGCACGGGCCACTTGATCCCTAGGTTGGCAAGAGCGCTAGCAGGTGGTGCGGGCCACTTTATCCCTAGATGGGCCAGAGTGCTAGCAGGTGACATGTGCCATTGATCCCTAGCGCTAGCAAGTGGCACGGGCCGCCTGATCCATAGGTGGGCCAGAGCACTAGCAGGTGGTGTGGGCCACCTGATCCCTAGGCGGGCCAGAGCGCTAGCAGGTGGTGAGGGGCACCTGATCCCTAGGCGGGCCAGAGCACTAGCAGGTGGCAGGGGCCACTTGATCCCTAGGCAGGCCAGAGCGCTAGCAGGTGGTGAGGGGCACCTGATCCCTAGGCGGGCCAAAGCGCTAGCAGGTGACACGGCCCACTTGATCCCTAGGCGGGCAAGAGCGCTAGCAGGTGGTGCGGGCCACCTGATCCCTAAGCGGGCCAGAGCGCTAGGAGGTGGTGCGGGCCACCTGATCCCTAGGTGGGCCAGAGCGCTAGCAGGTGGTGAGGGGCACCTGATTACTTGGTGGGCCAGAGCGCTAGCATGTGGCACGGGCCACTTGATCCCTAGGTGGGCGAGAGTGCTAGCAGGTGGCGCGGGCCACTTTATCCCTAGGCGGGCAAGAGCACTAGCAGGTGGCGCGTGCCACTTGACCCCTAGGCGGGCCAGAGTGCTAGTAGGTGACACGGGCCACTTGATCCCAAGAGGGGCCAAAGCGCTAGCAGGTTGCGCGGGCTACATGATCCCTAGGCGGCCCAGAGTGCTAGCAGGTGATACGGGCCATTTGATCCCTAGCGCTAGCAGGTGGCACATACCACCTGATCCCTAGGCGGACCAGAGTGCTAGCAGGTGACACGGGCCACTTAATCCCTAGCACTAACAGGTGGCACGAGCAACTTGATCCCTAGGTGGGCCAGAGCTCTACCAGGTGGTATGGGCCACTTGATCCCTAGGCGGGCCAGAGTGCTAGCAGGTGGTGAGGGGCATCTGATCCCTAGGCGGGCCAGAGCGCTAGCAGGTGGCACGGGCCACTTGATCCCTAGGCGGGCCAGAGCGCTAGCAGGTGGCGAGGGGCACCTGATCCCTAGGCAGGCCAGAGCGCTAGCAGGTGGCGAGGGGCACCTGATCCCTAGGCGGGCCAGAGCGTTAGCAGGTGGTGAGGGACACCTGATCCCTAGGCGGGCCAGAGCGCTAGCAGGTGGTGTGGGCCACCTGATCCCTAGCCGGGCCAGAGCGCTAGCAGGTGGTGAGGGGTACCTGATTCCTAGGCGGGCCAGAGCGCTAGCAGGTGGTGCGGGCCACTTGATCCATAGATGGGCCAGAGTGCTAGCAGGTGACATGGGCCACTTGATCCCTAGCGCTAGCAGGTGTCACGGGCCACCTGATCCATAGGCGGGCCAGAGCACTAGCAGGTGGTGTGGGCCACCTGATCCCTAGGCGGGCCAGAGCGCTAGCAGGTGGTGAGGGGCACCTGATCCCTAGGCGGGCCAGATCACTAGCAGGTGACAGGGGCCACTTGATCCCTAGGCGGGCCAGAGCGCTAGCAGGTGTTGCGGGCCACCTGATCCCTAGGCGGGCCAGAGCACTAGTAGGTGGTGTGGGGCACCTGATCCCTAGGCGGGCCAAAGCGCTAGCATTTGACACGTGCCACTTGATCCCTAGGCGGGCCAGAGCGCTAGCAGGTGGTGCGGGCCACTTGATCCCTAGGCGGGCCAGAGCACTAGCAGGTGGTGTGGGCCACCTGATCCCTAGGAGGGCCAGATCGCTAGTAGGTGGTGAGGGGCACCTGATCCCTAGGCGGGCCAGAGCGCTAGCAGGTGGCACGGGCAACTTGATCCATAGATGGGCCAGAGTGCTAGCAGGTGACATGGGCCACTTGATCCCTAGCGCTAGCAGGTGTCACGGGCCACCTGGTCCATAGGCGGGCCAGACCACTAGCAGGTGGTGTGGGCCACCTGATCCCTAGGCGGGCCAGAGCGCTAGCAGGTGGTGAGGGGCACCTGATCCCTAGGCGGGCCAGAGCACTAGTAGGTGACACGGGCCACTTGATCCCTAGGCGGGCCAGAGCGCTAGCAGGTGGTGCGGGCCACCTGATCCCTAGGCGGGCCAGAGCAAAGGCAGGTGGTGTGGGCCACCTGATCCCTAGGAGGGCCAGAGCGCTAGTAGGTGGTGAGGGGCACCTGAACCCTAGGCGGGCCAGAGCGCTAGTAGGTGGGGAGGGGCACCTGAACCCTAGGCGGGCCAGAGCGCTAGCAGGTGGCACGGGCCACTTGATCCTTAGATAGGCCAGAGCGCTAGCAGCTGGTGCAGGCCACTTGATCCCTAGGCAGGCCAGAGTGCTAGCAGGTGGCGAGGGGCACCTGATCCCTAGGCGGGCCAAAGCGCTAGCATTTGACACGGGCCACTTGATCCCTAGGCGAGCCAGAGCGCTAGCAGGTGGTGCGGGCCACTTGATCCCTAGGCGGGCCGGAGCACTAGCAGGTGGTGTGGGCCACCTGATCCCTAGGAGGGCCAGAGCGCTAGTAGGTGGTGAGGGGCACCTGATCCCTAGGCGGGCCAGAGCGCTAGCAGGTGGCACGGGCCACTTGATCCCTAGGTTGGCCAGAGCGCTAGCAGGTGGTGCGGGCCACTTGATCCATAGATGGGCCAGAGTGCTAGCAGGTGACATGGGCCCACTTGATCCCTAGCGCTAGCAGGTGTCACGGGCCACCTGGTACATAGGCGGGCCAGAGCACTAGCAGGTGGTGTGGGCCACCTGATCCCTAGGCGGGCAAGAGCGCTAGCAGGTGGTGAGGGGCACCTGATCCCTAGGCGGGCCAAAGCGCTAGCATTTGACACGGGCCACTTGATCCCTAGGCAGGCCAGAGCGCTAGCAGGTGGTGCGGGCCACTTGATCCCTAGGCGGGCCAGAGCACTAGCAGGTGGTGTGGGCCACCTGATCCCTAGGAGGGCCAGAGCGCTAGTAGGTGGTGAGGGGCACCTGATCCCTAGGCGGGCCAGAGCGCTACCAGGTGGCACGGGCCACTTGATCCCTAGGTTGGCAAGAGCGCTAGCAGGTGGTGCGGGCCACTTGATCCCTAGGCGGGCCAGAGTGTATGCAGGTGGCGAGGGGCACCTGATCCCTAGGCGGGCCAAAGCACTAGCATTTGACACGGGCCACTTGATCCCTAGGCGAGCCAGAGCGCTAGCAGGTGGTGCGGGCCACTTGATCCCTAGGCGGGCCAGAGCACTAGCAGGTGGTGTGGGCCACCTGATCCCTAGGAGGGCCAGATCGCTAGTAGGTGGTGAGGGGCACCTGATCCCTAGGCGGGCCAGAGCGCTAGCAGGTGGCACGGGCCACTTGATCCCTAGGTTGGCCAGAGCGCTAGCAGGTGGTGCGGGCCACTTGATCCATAGATGGGCCAGAGTGCTAGCAGGTGACATGGGCCACTTGATCCCTAGCGCTAGCAGGTGTCACGGGCCACCTGGTCCATAGGCGGGCCAGACCACTAGCAGGTGGTGTGGGCCACCTGATCCCTAGGCGGGCCAGAGCGCTAGCAGGTGGTGAGGGGCACCTGATCCCTAGGCGGGCCAGAGCGCTAGTAGGTGACACGGGCCACTTGATCCCTAGGCGGGCCAGAGCGCTAGCAGGTGGTGCGGGCCACCTGATCCCTTGGCGGGCCAGAGCACTAGCAGGTGGTGTGGGCCACCTGATCCCTAGGAGGGCCAGAGCGCTAGTAGGTGGTGAGGGGCACCTGAACCCTAGGCGGGCCAGAGCGCTAGTAGGTGGTGAGGGGCACCTGAACCCTAGGCGGGCCAGAGCGCTAGCAGGTGTCACGGGCCACCTGGTCCATAGGCGGGCCAGACCACTAGCAGCTGGTGCGGGCCACTTGATCCCTAGGCGGGCCAGAGTGCTAGCAGGTGGCGAGGGGCACCTGATCCCTAGGCGGGCCAAAGCGCTAGCATTTGACACGGGCCACTTGATCCCTAGGCGAGCCAGAGCGCTAGCAGGTGGTGCGGGCCACTTGATCCCTAGGCGGGCCAGAGCACTAGCAGGTGGTGTGGGCCACCTGATCCCTAGGAGGGCCAGAGCGCTAGTACGTGGTGAGGGGCACCTGATCCCTAGGCGGGCCAGAGCGCTAGCAGGTGGCACGGGCCACTTGATCCCTAGGTTGGCAAGAGCGCTAGCAGGTGGTGCGGGCCACTTGATCCCTAGATGGGCCAGAGTGCTAGCAGGTGACATGTGCCATTGATCCCTAGCGCTAGCAAGTGGCACAGGCCGCCTGATCCATAGGTGGGCCAGAGCACTAGCAGGTGGTGTGGGCCACCTGATCCCTAGGTGGGCCAGAGCGCTAGCAGGTGGTGAGGGGCACCTGATCCCTAGGCGGGCCAGAGCACTAGCAGGTGGCAGGGGCCACTTGATCCCTAGGCAGGCCAGAGCGCTAGCAGGTGGTGAGGGGCACCTGATCCCTAGGCGGGCCAAAGCGCTAGCAGGTGGCACGGGCCACTTGATCCCTAGGCGGGCAAGAGCGCTAGCAGGTGGTGCGGGCCACCTGATCCCTAAGCGGGCCAGAGCGCTAGGAGGTGGTGCGGGCCACCTGATCCCTAGGTGGGCCAGAGCGCTAGCAGGTGGTGAGGGGCACCTGATTACTTGGTGGGCCAGAGCGCTAGCATGTGGCACGGGCCACTTGATCCCTAGGTGGGCGAGAGTGCTAGCAGGTGGCGCGGGCCACTTTATCCCTAGGCGGGCAAGAGCACTAGCAGGTGGCGCGTGCCACTTGACCCCTAGGCGGGCCAGAGTGCTAGTAGGTGACACGGGCCACTTGATCCCAAGAGGGGCCAAAGCGCTAGCAGGTTGCGCGGGCTACATGATCCCTAGGCGGCCCAGAGTGCTAGCAGGTGATACGGGCCATTTGATCCCTAGCGCTAGCAGGTGGCACATACCACCTGATCCCTAGGCGGACCAGAGTGCTAGCAGGTGACACGGGCCACTTAATCCCTAGCACTAGCAGGTGGCACGAGCGACTTGATCCCTAGGTGGGCCAGAGCTCTACCAGGTGGTATGGGCCACTTGATCCCTAGGCGGGCCAGAGTGCTAGCAGGTGGTGAGGGGCATCTGATCCCTAGGCGGGCCAGAGCGCTAGCAGGTGGCACGGGCCACTTGATCCCTAGGCGGGCCAGAGCGCTAGCAGGTGGTGCGGGCCACCTGACCCCTAGGCGGGCCAGAACGCTAGCAGGTGGCGAGGGGCACCTGATCCCTAGGCAGGCCAGAGCGCTAGCAGGTGGCGAGGGGCACCTGATCCCTAGGCGGGCCAGAGCGTTAGCAGGTGGTGAGGGACACTTGATCCCTAGGCGGGCCAGAGCGCTAGCAGGTGGTGTGGGCCACCTGATCCCTAGCCGGGCCAGAGCGCTAGCAGGTGGTGAGGGGTACCTGATTCCTAGGCGGGCCAGAGCGCTAGCAGGTGGTGCGGGCCACTTGATCCATAGATGGGCCAGAGTGCTAGCAGGTGACATGGGCCACTTGATCCCTAGCGCTAGCAGGTGTCACGGGCCACCTGATCCATAGGCGGGCCAGAGCACTAGCAGGTGGTGTGGGCCACCTGATCCCTAGGCGGGCCAGAGCGCTAGCAGGTCGTGAGGGGCACCTGATCCCTAGGCGGGCCAGATCACTAGCAGGTGACAGGGGCCACTTGATCCCTAGGCGGGCCAGAGCGCTAGCAGGTGTTGCGGGCCACCTGATCCCTAGGCGGGCCAGAGCACAAGTAGGTGGTGTGGGGCACCTGATCCCTAGGCGGGCCAAAGCGCTAGCATTTGACACGGGCCACTTGATCCCTAGGCGGGCCAGAGCGCTAGCAGGTGGTGCGGGCCACTTGATCCCTAGGCGGGCCAGAGCACTAGCAGGTGGTGTGGGCCACCTGATCCCTAGGAGGGCCAGAGCGCTAGTAGGTGGTGAGGGGCACCTGATCCCTAGGCGGGCCAGAGCGCTAGCAGGTGGCACGGGCCACTTGATCCCTAGGTTGGCAAGAGCGCTAGCAGGTGGTGCGGGCCACTTGATCCCTAGCTGGGCCAGAGTAATAGCAGGTGACATGTGCCATTGATCCCTAGCGCTAGCAAGTGGCACGGGCCGCCTGATCCATAGGTGGACCAGAGCACTAGCAGGTGGTGTGGGCCACCTGATCCCTAGGCGGGCCAGAGCGCTAGCAGGTGGTGAGGGGCACCTGATCCCTAGGCGGGCCAGAGCACTAGCAGGTGGCACGGGCCACTTGATCCCTAGGCAGGCCAGAGCGCTAGCAGGTGGTGAGGGGCACCTGATCCCTAGGCGGGCCAAAGCGCTAGCAGGTGGCACGGGCCACTTGATCCCTAGGCGGGCAAGAGCGCTAGCAGGTGGTGCGGGCCACCTGATCCCTAAGCGGGCCAGAGCGCTAGGAGGTGGTGCGGGCCCCCTGATCCCTAGGTGGGCCAGAGCGCTAGCAGGTGGTGAGGGGCACCTGATTACTTGGTGGGCCAGAGCGCTAGCATGTGGCACATGCCACTTGATCCCTAGGTGGGCGAGAGTGCTAGCAGGTGGCGCGGGCCACTTTATCCCTAGGCGGGCAAGAGCACTAGCAGGTGGCGCGTGCCACTTGACCCCTAGGCGGGCCAGAGTGCTAGTAGGTGACACGGGCCACTTGATCCCAAGAGGGGCCAAAGCGCTAGCAGGTTGCGCGGGCTACATGATCCCTAGGCGGCCCAGAGTGCTAGCAGGTGATACGGGCCATTTGATCCCTAGCGCTAGCAGGTGGCACATACCACCTGATCCCTAGGCGGACCAGAGTGCTAGCAGGTGACACGGGCCACTTAATCCCTAGCACTAGCAGGTGGCACGAGCGACTTGATCCCTAGGTGGGCCAGAGCTCTACCAGGTGGTATGGGCCACTTGATCCCTAGGCGGGCCAGAGTGCTAGCAGGTGGTGAGGGGCATCTGATCCCTAGGCGGGCCAGAGCGCTAGCAGGTGGCGAGGGGCACCTGATCCCTAGGCAGGCCAGAGCGCTAGCAGGTGGCGAGGGGCACCTGATCCCTAGGCAGGCCAGAGCGCTAGCAGGTGGAGAGGGGCACCTGATCCCTAGGCGGGCCAGAGCGCTAGCAGGTGGCGAGGGGCACCTGATCCCTAGGCAGGCCAGAGCGCTAGCAGGTGGCGAGGGGCACCTGATCCCTAGGCGGGCCAGAGTGCTAGCAGGTGGTGCTGGGCACCTGATTCTTTGGTGGGCCAGAGTGCTAGCAGGTGGCATGGGCCACTTGATGCCTAGGTGGCCTAGAGTGCTAGCATGTGGCGCGGGCCACTTGATCCCTAGATGGGCCAGAGCGCTAGCAGGTGGCGAGGGGCACCTGATCCCTAGGCAGGCCAGAGTGCTAGCAGGTGGTGCGAGCCACTTGATCCCTAGGTGGGCCACAGCGCTAGCAGGTGGCACGGGCCACTTGATCCCTAGGCGGGCCAGAGTGCTAGCAGGTGGTGCTGGCCACTTGATCCCTAGATGGGCCAGAGCGCTAGCAGGTGGCGAGGGGAACCTAATCCCTAGGTGGGCCAGAGCTCTACCAGGTGGCACGAGCGACTTGATCCCTAGGCGGGCCAGAGCTCTACCAGATGGCACGGGCCACATGATCACTAGGCGGGCCACAGCGCTAGCAGGTAGTGAGGGGCACCTGATCCCTAGGTGGGCCAGAGCGCTAGCAGGTGGTGAGGGGCACCTGATCCCTAGGCGGGCCAGAGCACTAGCAGGTGGCAGGGGCCACTTGATCCCTAGGCAGGCCAGAGCGCTAGCAGGTGGTGAGGGGCACCTGATCCCTAGGCGGGCCAAAGCGCTAGCAGGTGGCACGGGCCACTTGATCCCTAGGCGGGCAAGAGCGCTAGCAGGTGGTGCGGGCCACCTGATCCCTAAGCGGGCCAGAGCGCTAGGAGGTGGTGCAGGCCACCTGATCCCTAGGCAGGCCAGAGCGCTAGCAGGTGGTGAGGGGCACCTGATTACTTGGTGGGCCAGAGCGCTAGCATGTGGCACGGGCCACTCGATCCCTAGGTGGGCGAGAGTGCTAGCAGGTGGCGCGGGCCACTTTATCCCTAGGCGGGCAAGAGCACTAGCAGGTGGCGCGTGCCACTTGACCCCTAGGCGGGCCAGAGTGCTAGTAGGTGACACGGGCCACTTGATCCCAAGAGGGGCCAAAGCGCTAGCAGGTTGCGCGGGCTACATGATCCCTAGGCGGCCCAGAGTGCTAGCAGGTGATACGGGCCATTTGATCCCTAGCGCTAGCAGGTGGCACATACCACCTGATCCCTAGGCGGACCAGAGTGCTAGCAGGTGACACGGGCCACTTAATCCCTAGCACTAGCAGGTGGCACGAGCAACTTGATCCCTAGGTGGGACAGAGCTCTACCAGGTGGTATGGGCCACTTGATCCCTAGGCGGGCCAGAGTGCTAGCAGGTGGTGAGGGGCATCTGATCCCTAGGCGGGCCAGAGCGCTAGCAGGTGGCACGGGCCACTTGATCCCTAGGCGGGCCAGAGCGCTAGCAGGTGGTGCGGGCCACCTGACCCCTAGGCGGGCCAGAACGCTAGCAGGTGGCGAGGGGCACCTGATCCCTAGGCAGGCCAGAGCGCTAGCAGGTGGCGAGGGGCACCTGATCCCTAGGCGGGCCAGAGCGTTAGCAGGTGGTGAGGGACACCTGATCCCTAGGCGGGCCAGAGCGCTAGCAGGTGGTGTGGGCCACCTGATCCCTAGCCGGGCCAGAGCGCTAGCAGGTGGTGAGGGGTACCTGATTCCTAGGCGGGCCAGAGCGCTAGCAGGTGGTGCGGGCCACTTGATCCATAGATGGGCCAGAGTGCTAGCAGGTGACATAGGCCACTTGATCCCTAGCGCTAGCAGGTGTCACGGGCCACCTGATCCATAGGCGGGCCAGAGCACTAGCAGGTGGTGTGGGCCACCTGATCCCTAGGCGGGCCAGAGCGCTAGCAGGTCGTGAGGGGCACCTGATCCCTAGGCGGGCCAGATCACTAGCAGGTGACAGGCGCCACTTGATCCCTAGGCGGGCCAGAGCGCTAGCAGGTGTTGCGGGCCACCTGATCCCTAGGCGGGCCAGAGCACTAGTAGGTGGTGTGGGGCACCTGATCCCTAGGCGGGCCAAAGCGCTAGCATTTGACACGGGCCACTTGATCCCTAGGCAGGCCAGAGCGCTAGCAGGTGGTGCGGGCCACTTGATCCCTAGGCGGGCCAGAGCACTAGCAGGTGGTGTGGGCCACCTGATCCCTAGGAGGGCCAGAGCGCTAGTAGGTGGTGAGGGGCACCTGATCCCTAGGCGGGCCAGAGCGCTACCAGGTGGCACGGGCCACTTGATCCCTAGGTTGGCAAGAGCGCTAGCAGGTGGTGCGGGCCACTTGATCCCTAGGTTGGCAAGAGCGCTAGCAGGTGGTGCGGGCCACTTGATCCCTAGCTGGGCCAGAGTAATAGCAGGTGACATGTGCCATTGATCCCTAGCGCTAGCAAGTGGCACGGGCCGCCTGATCCATAGGTGGACCAGAGCACTAGCAGGTGGTGTGGGCCACCTGATCCCTAGGCGGGCCAGAGCGCTAGCAGGTGGTGAGGGGCACCTGATCCCTAGGCGGGCCAGAGCACTAGCAGGTGGCACGGGCCACTTGATCCCTAGGCAGGCCAGAGCGCTAGCAGGTGGTGAGGGGCACCTGATCCCTAGGCGGGCCAAAGCGCTAGCAGGTGGCACGGGCCACTTGATCCCTAGGCGGGCAAGAGCGCTAGCAGGTGGTGTGGGCCACCTGATCCCTAAGCGGGCCAGAGCGCTAGGAGGTGGTGCGGGCCCCCTGATCCCTAGGTGGGCCAGAGCGCTAGCAGGTGGTGAGGGGCACCTGATTACTTGGTGGGCCAGAGCGCTAGCATGTGGCACGGGCCACTTGATCCCTAGGTGGGCGAGAGTGCTAGCAGGTGGCGCGGGACACTTTATCCCTAGGCGGGCAAGAGCACTAGCAGGTGGCGCGTGCCACTTGACCCCTAGGCGGGCCAGAGTGCTAGTAGGTGACACGGGCCACTTGATCCCAAGAGGGGCCAAAGCGCTAGCAGGTTGCGCGGGCTACATGATCCCTAGGCGGCCCAGAGTGCTAGCAGGTGATACGGGCCATTTGATCCCTAGCGCTAGCAGGTGGCACATACCACCTGATCCCTAGGCGGACCAGAGTGCTAGCAGGTGACACGGGCCACTTAATCCCTAGCACTAGCAGGTGGCACGAGCGACTTGATCCCTAGGTGGGCCAGAGCTCTACCAGGTGGTATGGGCCACTTGATCCCTAGGCGGGCCAGAGTGCTAGCAGGTGGTGAGGGGCATCTGATCCCTAGGCGGGCCAGAGCGCTAGCAGGTGGAGAGGGGCACCTGATCCCTAGGCAGGCCAGAGCGCTAGCAGGTGGCGAGGGGCACCTGATCCCTAGGCAGGCCAGAGCGCTAGCAGGTGGAGAGGGGCACCTGATCCCTAGGCGGGCCAGAGCGCTAGCAGGTGGCGAGGGGCACCTGATCCCTAGGCAGGCCAGAGCGCTAGCAGGTGGCGAGGTGCACCTGATCCCTAGGCGGGCCAGAGTGCTAGCAGGTGGTGCTGGGCACCTGATTCTTTGGTGGGCCAGAGTGCTAGCAGGTGGCATGGGCCACTTGATGCCTAGGTGGCCTAGAGTGCTAGCATGTGGCTCGGGCCACTTGATCCCTAGATGGGCCAGAGCGCTAGCAGGTGGCGAGGGGCACCTGATCCCTAGGCAGGCCAGAGTGCTAGCAGGTGGTGCGAGCCACTTGATCCCTAGGTGGGCCACAGCGCTAGCAGGTGGCACGGGCCACTTGATCCCTAGGCGGGCCAGAGTGCTAGCAGGTGGTGCTGGCCACTTGATCCCTAGATGGGCCAGAGCGCTAGCAGGTGGCGAGGGGAACCTAATCCCTAGGTGGGCCAGAGCTCTACCAGGTGGCACGAGCGACTTGATCCCTAGGCGGGCCAGAGCTCTACCAGATGGCACGGGCCACATGATCACTAGGCGGGCCACAGCGCTAGCAGGTAGTGAGGGGCACCTGATCCCTAGGTGGGCCAGAGCGCTTGCAGGTGGCACGGGCCACTTGATCCCTAGGCAGGCCAGAGTGCTAGCAGGTGGTGCGGGCCACCTGATGCTTAGGAGGGCCAGAACGCTAGCAGGTGGCGAGGGGCACCTGATCCCTAGGCGGGCCAGAGCGCTAGCAGATGGCGAGGGGCACCTGATCCCTAGGCGGGCCAGAGTGCTGGCAGGTGGCGAGGGACACTTGATCCCTAGGCAGGCCAGAGCGCTAGTAGGTGGTGCGGGCCACCTGATTCCTAGGCGGGGCAGAGTGCTAGCAGGTGGTGCGGGCCACCTGATCCCTAGGCGGACCATAGAGTTAGCAGGTGGTGCGGGCCACCTGATCCCTAGTGGGCCAAAGCGCTAGCAGGTTGTGCGGGCTACCTGATCCCTAGGCGGGCCAGAGCGCTAGCAGGTGACATGGGCCACTTGATCTCTAGCGCTAGCAGGTGGCACGGGCCACCTAATCCCTAGGCGGGCCAGAGCACTAGCAGGTGGTGTGGGCCACCTGATCCCAAGGCGGGCCAGAGCGCTAGCAGGTGGTGCGGGCCACCTGACCCCTAGGCGGGCCAGAACGCTAGCAGGTGGCGAGGGGCACCTGATCCCTAGGCAGGCCAGAGCGCTAGCAGGTGGCGAGGGGCACCTGATCCCTAGGCGGGCCAGAGCGTTAGCAGGTGGTGAGGGACACCTGATCCCTAGGCAGGCCAGAGCGCTAGCAGGTGGCGAGGGGCACCTGATCCCTAGGCGGGCCAGAGTGCTAGCAGGTGGTGCTGGGCACCTGATTCTTTGGTGGGCCAGAGTGCTAGCAGGTGGCATGGGCCACTTGATGCCTAGGTGGCCTAGAGTGCTAGCATGTGGCGCGGGCCACTTGATCCCTAGATGGGCCAGAGCGCTAGCAGGTGGCGAGGGGCACCTGATCCCTAGGCAGGCCAGAGTGCTAGCAGGTGGTGCGAGCCACTTGATCCCTAGGTGGGCCACAGCACTAGCAGGTGGCACGGGCCACTTGATCCCTAGGCGGGCCAAAGTGCTAGCAGGTGGTGCTGGCCACTTGATCCCTAGATGGGCCAGAGCGCTAGCAGGTGGCGAGGGGAACCTAATCCCTAGGTGGGCCAGAGCTCTACCAGGTGGCACGAGCGACTTGATCCCTAGGCGGGCCAGAGCTCTACCAGATGGCACGGGCCACATGATCACTAGGCGGGCCACAGCGCTAGCAGGTAGTGAGGGGCACCTGATCCCTAGGCGGGCCAGAGCGCTAGCAGGTGGTGAGGGGCACCTGATCCCTAGGCGGGCCAGAGCACTAGCAGGTGGCAGGGGCCACTTGATCCCTAGGCAGGCCAGAGTGCTAGCAGGTGGTGAGGGGCACCTGATCCCTAGGCGGGCCAAAGCGCTAGCAGGTGGCACGGGCCACTTGATCCCTAGGCGGGCAAGAGCGCTAGCAGGTGGTGCGGGCCACCTGATCCCTAAGCGGGCCAGAGCGCTAGGAGGTGGTGCGGGCCACCTGATCCCTAGGTGGGCCAGAGCGCTAGCAGGTGGTGAGGGGCACCTGATTACTTGGTGGGCCAGAGCGCTAGCATGTGGCACGGGCCACTTGATCCCTAGGTGGGCGAGAGTGCTAGCAGGTGGCGCGGGCCACTTTATCCCTAGGCGGGCAAGAGCACTAGCAGGTGGCGCGTGCCACTTGACCCCTAGGCGGGCCAGAGTGCTAGTAGGTGACACGGGCCACTTGATCCCAAGAGGGGCCAAAGCGCTAGCAGGTTGCGCGGGCTACATGATCCCTAGGCGGCCCAGAGTGCTAGCAGGTGATACGGGCCATTTGATCCCTAGCGCTAGCAGGTGGCACATACCACCTGATCCCTAGGCGGACCAGAGTGCTAGCAGGTGACACGGGCCACTTAATCCCTAGCACTAGCAGGTGGCACGAGCGACTTGATCCCTAGGTGGGACAGAGCTCTACCAGGTGGTATGGGCCACTTGATCCCTAGGCGGGCCAGAGTGCTAGCAGGTGGTGAGGGGCATCTGATCCCTAGGCGGGCCAGAGCGCTAGCAGGTGGCACGGGCCACTTGATCCCTAGGCGGGCCAGAGCGCTAGCAGGTGGTGCGGGCCACCTGACCCCTAGGCGGGCCAGAACGCTAGCAGGTGGCGAGGGGCACCTGATCCCTAGGCAGGCCAGAGCGCTAGCAGGTGGCGAGGGGCACCTGATCCCTAGGCGGGCCAGAGCGTTAGCAGGTGGTGAGGGACACCTGATCCCTAGGCGGGCCAGAGCGCTAGCAGGTGGTGTGGGCCACCTGATCCCTAGCCGGGCCAGAGCGCTAGCAGGTGGTGAGGGGTACCTGATTCCTAGGCGGGCCAGAGCGCTAGCAGGTGGTGCGGGCCACTTGATCCATAGATGGGCCAGAGTGCTAGCAGGTGACATGGGCCACTTGATCCCTAGCGCTAGCAGGTGTCACGGGCCACCTGATCCATAGGCGGGCCAGAGCACTAGCAGGTGGTGTGGGCCACCTGATCCCTAGGCGGGCCAGAGCGCTAGCAGGTCGTGAGGGGCACCTGATCCCTAGGCGGGCCAGATCACTAGCAGGTGACAGGGGCCACTTGATCCCTAGGCGGGCCAGAGCGCTAGCAGGTGTTGCGGGCCACCTGATCCCTAGGCGGGCCAGAGCACTAGTAGGTGGTGTGGGGCACCTGATCCCTAGGCGGGCCAAAGCGCTAGCATTTGACACGGGCCACTTGATCCCTAGGCGGGCCAGAGCGCTAGCAGGTGGTGCGGGCCACTTGATCCCTAGGCGGGCCAGAGCACTAGCAGGTGGTGTGGGCCACCTGATCCCTAGGAGGGCCAGAGCGCTAGTAGGTGGTGAGGGGCACCTGATCCCTAGGCGGGCCAGAGCGCTACCAGGTGGCACGGGCCACTTGATCCCTAGGTTGGCAAGAGCGCTAGCAGGTGGTGCGGGCCATTTGATCCCTAGGTTGGCAAGAGCGCTAGCAGGTGGTGCGGGCCACTTGATCCCTAGCTGGGCCAGAGTAATAGCAGGTGACATGTGCCATTGATCCCTAGCGCTAGCAAGTGGCACGGGCCGCCTGATCCATAGGTGGACCAGAGCACTAGCAGGTGGTGTGGGCCACCTGATCCCTAAGCGGGCCAGAGCGCTAGCAGGTGGTGAGGGGCACCTGATCCCTAAGTTGGCCAGAGCACTAGCAAGTGGCACGGGCCACTTGATCCCTAGGCAGGCCAGAGCGCTAGCAGGTGGTGAGGGGCACCTGATCCCTAGGCGGGCCAAAGCGCTAGCAGGTGGCACGGGCCACTTGATCCCTAGGCGGGCAAGAGCGCTAGCAGGTGGTGCGGGCCACCTGATCCCTAAGCGGGCCAGAGCGCTAGGAGGTGGTGCGGGCCCCCTGATCCCTAGGTGGGCCAGAGCGCTAGCAGGTGGTGAGGGGCACCTGATTACTTGGTGGGCCAGAGCGCTAGCATGTGGCACGGGCCACTTGATCCCTAGGTGGGCGAGAGTGCTAGCAGGTGGCGCGGGCCACTTTATCCCTAGGCGGGCAAGAGCACTAGCAGGTGGCGCGTGCCACTTGACCCCTAGGCGGGCCAGAGTGCTAGTAGGTGACACGGGCCACTTGATCCCAAGAGGGGCCAAAGCGCTAGCAGGTTGCGCGGGCTACATGATCCCTAGGCGGCCCAGAGTGCTAGCAGGTGATACGGGCCATTTGATCCCTAGCGCTAGCAGGTGGCACATACCACCTGATCCCTAGGCGGACCAGAGTGCTAGCAGGTGACACGGGCCACTTAATCCCTAGCACTAGCAGGTGGCACGAGCGACTTGATCCCTAGGTGGGACAGAGCTCTACCAGGTGGTATGGGCCACTTGATCCCTAGGCGGGCCAGAGTGCTAGCAGGTGGTGAGGGGCATCTGATCCCTAGGCGGGCCAGAGCGCTAGCAGGTGGCGAGGGGCTCCTGATCCCTAGGCAGGCCAGAGCGCTAGCAGGTGGCGAGGGGCACCTGATCCCTAGGCAGGCCAGAGCGCTAGCAGGTGGAGAGGGGCACCTGATCCCTAGGCGGGCCAGAGCGCTAGCAGGTGGCGAGGGGCACCTGATCCCTAGGCAGGCCAGAGCGCTAGCAGGTGGCGAGGGGCACCTGATCCCTAGGCGGGCCAGAGTGCTAGCAGGTGGTGCTGGGCACCTGATTCTTTGGTGGGCCAGAGTGCTAGCAGGTGGCATGGGCCACTTGATGCCTAGGTGGCCTAGAGTGCTAGCATGTGGCTCGGGCCACTTGATCCCTAGATGGGCCAGAGCGCTAGCAGGTGGCGAGGGGCACCTGATCCCTAGGCAGGCCAGAGTGCTAGCAGGTGGTGCGAGCCACTTGATCCCTAGGTGGGCCACAGCGCTAGCAGGTGGCACGGGCCACTTGATCCCTAGGCGGGCCAGAGTGCTAGCAGGTGGTGCTGGCCACTTGATCCCTAGATGGGCCAGAGCGCTAGCAGGTGGCGAGGGGAACCTAATCCCTAGGTGGGCCAGAGCTCTACCAGGTGGCACGAGCGACTTGATCCCTAGGCGGGCCAGAGCTCTACCAGATGGCACGGGCCACATGATCACTAGGCGGGCCACAGCGCTAGCAGGTAGTGAGGGGCACCTGATCCCTAGGTGGGCCAGAGCGCTTGCAGGTGGCACGGGCCACTTGATCCCTAGGCAGGCCAGAGTGCTAGCAGGTGGTGCGGGCCACCTGATGCCTAGGAGGGCCAGAACGCTAGCAGGTGGCGAGGGGCACCTGATCCCTAGGCGGGCCAGAGCGCTAGCAGATGGCGAGGGGCACCTGATCCCTAGGCGGGCCAGAGTGCTGGCAGGTGGCGAGGGACACTTGATCCCTAGGCAGGCCAGAGCGCTAGCAGGTGGTGCGGGCCACCTGATTCCTAGGTGGGGCAGAGTGCTAGCAGGTGGTGCGGGCCACCTGATCCCTAGGCGGACCATAGAGTTAGCAGGTGGTGCGGGCCACCTGATCCCTAGTGGGCCAAAGCGCTAGCAGGTTGTGCGGGCTACCTGATCCCTAGGCGGGCCAGAGCGCTAGCAGGTGACATGGGCCACTTGATCTCTAGCGCTAGCAGGTGGCACGGGCCACCTAATCCCTAGGCGGGCCAGAGCACTAGCAGGAGGTGTGGGCCACCTGATCCCTAGGCGGGCCAGAGCGCTAGCAGGTGATGCGGGCCACCTGATCCCTCGGCGGGCCAGAGCACTAGCAGGTGGTGTGGGCCACCGGATCCCTAGGAGGGCCAGAGCGCTTGTAGGTGGTGAGGTGCACCTGATCCCTAGGTGGGCCAGAGCGCTAGCAGGTGGTGCGGGCCACTTGATCCCTAGATGGGCCAGAGTGCTAGCAGATGGCGAGGGGCACCTGATCCCTAGGCGTGCCAAAACACTAGCAGGTGGCGCGGGCCACTTTATCCCTAGGCGGGCAAGAGCACTAGCAGGTGGCGCGTTCCACCTGATCCCTAGGCGGGCCAGAGTGCTAGCAGGTAACACGGGCCAATTGATCCCTAGGGGGGCCAAAGCGCTAGCAGGTTGTGCGGGCTACCTGATCCCTAGGCGGGCCGGAGTGCTAGCAGGTGATATGGGCCATTTGATCCCTAGCGCTAGCAGGTGGCACGGACCACCTGATCTCTAGGCGGACCAGAGTGCTAGCAGGTGACACGGGCCACTTAATCCCTAGCACTTGCAGGTGGCATGAGCGACTTGATCCCTAGGCGGGCCAGAGCTCTACAAGGTGGCACGGGCCACTTGATCCCTAGGCGGGCCAGAGCGCTAGCAGGTGGTGAGGGGCATCTGATCCCTAGGCGGGCCAGTGCGCTAGCAGGTGGTGAGGGGCACCTGATCCCTAGGTGTGCCAGAGCACTAGCAGGTGACACGGGCCACTTGATCCCTAGGCGGGCCAGAGTGCTAGCAGGTGGTGCGGGCCACTTGATCCCTAGGCGGGTCAGAGCACTAGCAGGTGGTGTGGGCCACCTGATCCCTAGGAGGGCCAGAGCGCTAGTAGGTGGTGAGGGGCACCTGATCCCTAGGCGGGCCAGAGCGCTAGCAGGTGGCACGGGCCACTTGATCCCTAGGTTGGCCAGAGCGCTAGCAGGTGGTGCGGGCCACTTGATCCATAGATGGGCCAGAGTGCTAGCAGGTGACATGGGCCACTTGATCCCTAGCGCTAGCAGGTGTCACGGGCCACCTGGTCCATAGGCGGGCCAGAGCGCTAGCAGGTGGTGAGGGGCACCTGATCCCTAGGCGGGCCAGAGCACTAGTAGGTGACACGGGCCACTTGATCCCTAGGCGGGCCAGAGCGCTAGCAGGTGGTGCGGGCCACCTGATCCCTAGGCGGGCCAGAGCACTAGCAGGTGGTGTGGGCCACCTGATCCCTAGGAGGGCCAGAGCGTTAGTAGGTGGTGAGGGGCACCTGATTACTTGGTGGGCCAGAGCGCTAGCATGTGGCATGGGCCACTTGATCCCTAGGTGGGTGAGAGTGCTAGCAGGTTACACGGGCCACTTGATCCCTAGGGGGGCCAAAGCGCTAGTAGGTTGCGCGGGCTACATGATCCCTAGGCGGCCCAGAGTGCTAGCAGGTGATATGGGCCATTTGATCCCTAGCGCTAGCAGGTGGCACATACCACCTGATCCCTAGGCGGACCAGAGTGCTAGCAGGTGACACGGGCCACTTAATCCCTAGCACTAGCAGGTGGCACGAGCGACTTGGTCCCTAGGCGGGCCAGAGTGCTAGCAGGTGGTGAGGGGCATCTGATCCCTAGGCGGGCCAGAGGGCTAGCGGGTGGCACGGGCCACTTGATCCCTAGGGGGGCCAAAGCGCTAGCAGGTTGCGTGGGCTACCTGATCCCTAGGTGGGCCAGAGCACTAGCAGGTGACACGGGCCACTTGATCCCTAGGCGGGCCAGAGCGCTAGCAGGTGGTGCGGGCCACTTGATCCCTAGGCGGGCCAGAGCACTAGCAGGTGGTGTGGGCCACCTGATCCCTAGGAGGGCCAGAGCGCTAGTAGGTGGTGAGGGGCACCTGATCCCTAGGCGGGCCAGAGCGCTAGCAGGTGGCACGGGCCACTTGATCCCTAGGTTGGCCAGAGCGCTAGCAGGTGGTGCGGTCCACTTGATCCATAGATGGGCCAGAGTGCTAGCAGGTGACATGGGCCACTTGATCCCTAGCGCTAGCAGGTGTCACGGGCCACCTGATCCATAGGCGGGCCAGAGCACTAGCAGGTGGTGTGGGCCACCTGATCCCTAGGCGGACCAGAGTGCTAGCAGGTCGTGAGGGGCACCTGATCCCTAGGCGGGCCAGAGCACTAGCAGGTGACACGGGCCACTTGATCCCTAGGCGGGCCAGAGCGCTAGCAGGTGGTGCTGGCCACTTGATCCCTAGATGGGCCAGAGCGCTAGCAGGTGGCGAGGGGAACCTAATCCCTAGGTGGGCCAGAGCTCTACCAGGTGGCACGAGCGACTTGATCCCTAGGCGGGCCAGAGCTCTACCAGATGGCACGGGCCACATGATCACTAGGCGGGCCACAGCGCTAGCAGGTAGTGAGGGGCACCTGATCCCTAGGTGGGCCAGAGCGCTTGCAGGTGGCACGGGCCACTTGATCCCTAGGCAGGCCAGAGTGCTAGCAGGTGGTGCGGGCCACCTGATGCCTAGGAGGGCCAGAACGCTAGCAGGTGGCGAGGGGCACCTGATCCCTAGGCGGGCCAGAGCGCTAGCAGATGGCGAGGGGCACCTGATCCCTAGGCGGGCCAGAGTGCTGGCAGGTGGCGAGGGACACTTGATCCCTAGGCAGGCCAGAGCGCTAGCAGGTGGTGCGGGCCACCTGATTCCTAGGTGGGGCAGAGTGCTAGCAGGTGGTGCGGGCCACCTGATCCCTAGGCGGACCATAGAGTTAGCAGGTGGTGCGGGCCACCTGATCCCTAGTGGGCCAAAGCGCTAGCAGGTTGTGCGGGCTACCTGATCCCTAGGCGGGCCAGAGCGCTAGCAGGTGACATGGGCCACTTGATCTCTAGCGCTAGCAGGTGGCACGGGCCACCTAATCCCTAGGCGGGCCAGAGCACTAGCAGGAGGTGTGGGCCACCTGATCCCTAGGCGGGCCAGAGCGCTAGCAGGTGATGCGGGCCACCTGATCCCTCGGCGGGCCAGAGCACTAGCAGGTGGTGTGGGCCACCGGATCCCTAGGAGGGCCAGAGCGCTTGTAGGTGGTGAGGTGCACCTGATCCCTAGGTGGGCCAGAGCGCTAGCAGGTGGTGCGGGCCACTTGATCCCTAGATGGGCCAGAGTGCTAGCAGATGGCGAGGGGCACCTGATCCCTAGGCGTGCCAAAA
Source organism: Crinia signifera (assembly GCF_055691185.1). Lineage (NCBI taxonomy): Eukaryota > Metazoa > Chordata > Amphibia > Anura > Myobatrachidae > Crinia > Crinia signifera. The sequence continues at coordinate 423,361,543 of NC_139217.1, forward strand.
CACTAGCAGGTGGCGCGGGCCACTTTATCCCTAGGCGGGCAAGAGCACTAGCAGGTGGCGCGTTCCACCTGATCCCTAGGCGGGCCAGAGTGCTAGCAGGTAACACGGGCCAATTGATCCCTAGGGGGGCCAAAGCGCTAGCAGGTTGTGCGGGCTACCTGATCCCTAGGCGGGCCGGAGTGCTAGCAGGTGATATGGGCCATTTGATCCCTAGCGCTAGCAGGTGGCACGGACCACCTGATCTCTAGGCGGACCAGAGTGCTAGCAGGTGACACGGGCCACTTAATCCCTAGCACTTGCAGGTGGCATGAGCGACTTGATCCCTAGGCGGGCCAGAGCTCTACAAGGTGGCACGGGCCACTTGATCCCTAGGCGGGCCAGAGCGCTAGCAGGTGGTGAGGGGCATCTGATCCCTAGGCGGGCCAGTGCGCTAGCAGGTGGTGAGGGGCACCTGATCCCTAGGTGTGCCAGAGCACTAGCAGGTGACACGGGCCACTTGATCCCTAGGCGGGCCAGAGTGCTAGCAGGTGGTGCGGGCCACTTGATCCCTAGGCGGGTCAGAGCACTAGCAGGTGGTGTGGGCCACCTGATCCCTAGGAGGGCCAGAGCGCTAGTAGGTGGTGAGGGGCACCTGATCCCTAGGCGGGCCAGAGCGCTAGCAGGTGGCACGGGCCACTTGATCCCTAGGTTGGCCAGAGCGCTAGCAGGTGGTGCGGGCCACTTGATCCATAGATGGGCCAGAGTGCTAGCAGGTGACATGGGCCACTTGATCCCTAGCGCTAGCAGGTGTCACGGGCCACCTGGTCCATAGGCGGGCCAGAGCGCTAGCAGGTGGTGAGGGGCACCTGATCCCTAGGCGGGCCAGAGCACTAGTAGGTGACACGGGCCACTTGATCCCTAGGCGGGCCAGAGCGCTAGCAGGTGGTGCGGGCCACCTGATCCCTAGGCGGGCCAGAGCACTAGCAGGTGGTGTGGGCCACCTGATCCCTAGGAGGGCCAGAGCGTTAGTAGGTGGTGAGGGGCACCTGATTACTTGGTGGGCCAGAGCGCTAGCATGTGGCATGGGCCACTTGATCCCTAGGTGGGTGAGAGTGCTAGCAGGTTACACGGGCCACTTGATCCCTAGGGGGGCCAAAGCGCTAGTAGGTTGCGCGGGCTACATGATCCCTAGGCGGCCCAGAGTGCTAGCAGGTGATATGGGCCATTTGATCCCTAGCGCTAGCAGGTGGCACATACCACCTGATCCCTAGGCGGACCAGAGTGCTAGCAGGTGACACGGGCCACTTAATCCCTAGCACTAGCAGGTGGCACGAGCGACTTGGTCCCTAGGCGGGCCAGAGTGCTAGCAGGTGGTGAGGGGCATCTGATCCCTAGGCGGGCCAGAGGGCTAGCGGGTGGCACGGGCCACTTGATCCCTAGGGGGGCCAAAGCGCTAGCAGGTTGCGTGGGCTACCTGATCCCTAGGTGGGCCAGAGCACTAGCAGGTGACACGGGCCACTTGATCCCTAGGCGGGCCAGAGCGCTAGCAGGTGGTGCGGGCCACTTGATCCCTAGGCGGGCCAGAGCACTAGCAGGTGGTGTGGGCCACCTGATCCCTAGGAGGGCCAGAGCGCTAGTAGGTGGTGAGGGGCACCTGATCCCTAGGCGGGCCAGAGCGCTAGCAGGTGGCACGGGCCACTTGATCCCTAGGTTGGCCAGAGCGCTAGCAGGTGGTGCGGTCCACTTGATCCATAGATGGGCCAGAGTGCTAGCAGGTGACATGGGCCACTTGATCCCTAGCGCTAGCAGGTGTCACGGGCCACCTGATCCATAGGCGGGCCAGAGCACTAGCAGGTGGTGTGGGCCACCTGATCCCTAGGCGGACCAGAGTGCTAGCAGGTCGTGAGGGGCACCTGATCCCTAGGCGGGCCAGAGCACTAGCAGGTGACACGGGCCACTTGATCCCTAGGCGGGCCAGAGCGCTAGCAGGTGGTGCGGGCCACCTGATCCCTAGGCGGGCCAGAGCACTAGCAGGTGGTGTGGGGCACCTGATCCCTAGGCGGGCCAAAGCGCTAGCATTTGACACGGGCCACTTGATCCCTAGGCGGGCCAGAGCGCTAGCAGGTGGTGCGGGCCACTTGATCCCTAGGCGGGCCAGAGCACTAGCAGGTGGTGTGGGCCACCTGATCCCTAGGAGGGCCAGAGCGCTAGTAGGTGGTGAGGGGCACCTGATCCCTAGGCGGGCCAGAGTGCTACCAGGTGGCACGGGCCACTTGATCCCTAGGTTGGCAAGAGCGCTAGCAGGTGGTGCGGGCCACTTGATCCCTAGAAGGGCCAGAGTGCTAGCAGGTGACATGTGCCATTGATCCCTAGCGCTAGCAGGTGGCACGGGCCGCCTGATCCATAGGCGGGCCAGAGCACTAGCAGGTGGTGTGGGCCACCTGATCCCTAGGCGGGCCAGAGCGCTAGCAGGTGGTGAGGGACACTTGATCCCTAGGCGGGCCAAAGCGCTAGCAGGTGGCACGGGCCACTTGATCCCTAGGCGGGCAAGAGCGCTAGCAGGTGGTGCGGTCCACCTGATCCCTAAGCGGGCCAGAGCGCTAGCAGGTGGTGCGGGCCACCTGATCCCTAAGCGGGCCAGAGCGCTTAGAGGTGGTGCGGGCCACCTGATCCCTAGGTGGGCCAGAGCGCTAGCAGGTGGTGAGGGGCACCTGATTACTTGGTGGGCCAGAGCGCTAGCATGTGGCACGGGCCACTTGATCCCTAGGTGGGTGAGAGTGCTAGCAGGTTACAGGGGCCACTTGATCCCTAGGGGGGCCAAAGCGCTAGTAGGTTGCGCAGGCTACATGATCCCTAGGCGGCCCAGAGTGCTAGCAGGTGATATGGGCCATTTGATCCCTAGCGCTAGCAGGTGGCACATACTACCTTATCCCTAGGCGGACCAGAGTGCTAGCAGGTGACACGGGCCACTTAATCCCTAGCACTAGCAGGTGGCACGAGCGACTTGATCCCTAGGCGGTCCAGAGCTCTACCAGGTGGTACGGGCCACTTGGTCCCTAGGCAGGCCAGAGTGCTAGCAGGTGGTGAGGGGCATCTGATCCCTAGGCGGGCCAGAGCGCTAGCGGGTGGCACGGGCCACTTGATCCCTAGGCGGGCCAGAGCGCTAGCAGGTGGTGCGGGCCACCTCATCCCTAGGGGGGCCAGAACACTAGCAGGTGGCGAGGGGCACCTGATCCCTAGGCAGGCCAGAGCGCTAAGAGGTGGCGAGGGGCACCTGATCCCTAGGCGGGCCAGAGCGTTAGCAGGTGGTGAGGGACACCTGATCCCTAGGCGGGCCAGAGCCCTAGCAGGTGGTGCGGGCCACCTGAACCCTAGCCGGGCCAGAGTGCTAGCAGGTGGTGCGGGCCACTTGATCCCTAGGTGGGCCATAGCGCTAGCAGGTGGTGCAGGCCACTTGAACCCAAGTGGGCCGAGCGCTAGCACGTGGCGTAGGCCACTTGATCCCTAGGCGGGCCAGAGCACTATCAGGTGGCGCGTACCACCTGATCCCTAGGCGGGCCAAAGCGCTAGCAGGTGACACGGGCCACTTGATCCCTAGGGGGGCCAAAGCGCTAGTAGGTGGTGAGGGGCACCTGATCCCTAGGCGGGCCAGAGCGCTACCAGGTGGCACGGGTCTCTTGATCCCTAGGTTGGCAAGAGCGCTAGCAGGTGGTGCGGGCCACTTGATCCCTAGATGGGCCAGAGTGCTAGTAGGTGGTGAGGGGCACCTGATCCCTAGGCGGGCCAGAGCGCTACCAGGTGGCACGGGCCACTTGATCCCTAGGTTGGCCAGAGCGCTAGCAGGTGGTGCGGGCCACGTGATTCATAGATGGGCCAGAGTGCTAGCAGGTGACATGGGCCACTTGATCCCTAGCGCTAGCAGGTGTCACGGGCCACCTGATCCATAGGCGGGCCAGAGCACTAGCAGGTGGTGTGGGCCACCTGATCCCTAGGCGGGCCAGAGCGCTAGCAGGTCGTGAGGGGCACCTGATCCCTAGGCGGGCCAGAGCACTAGCAGGTGACAGGGGCCACTTGATCCCTAGGCGGGCCAGAGCGCTAGCAGGTGTTGCGGGCCACCTGATCCCTAGGCGGGCCAGAGCACTAGTAGGTGGTGTGGGGCACCTGATCCCTAGGCGGGCCAAAGCGCTAGCATTTGACACGGGCCACTTGATCCCTAGGCGGGCCAGAGCGCTAGCAGGTGGTGCGGGCCACTTGATCCCTAGGCGGGCCAGAGCACTAGCAGGTGGTGTGGGCCACCTGATCCCTAGGAGGGCCAGAGCGCTAGTAGGTGGTGAGGGGCACCTGATCCCTAGGCGGGCCAGAGCGCTAGCAGGTGGCACGGGCCACTTGATCCCTAGGTTGGCCAGAGCGCTAGCAGGTGGTGCGGTCCACTTGATCCATAGATGGGCCAGAGTGCTAGCAGGTGACATGGGCCACTTGATCCCTAGCGCTAGCAGGTGTCACAGGCCACCTGATCCATAGGCGGGCCAGAGCACTAGCAGGTGGTGTGGGCCACCTGATCCCTAGGCGGACCAGAGCGCTAACAGGTCGTGAGGGGCACCTGATCCCTAGGCGGGCCAGAGCACTGGCAGGTGACACGGGCCACTTGATCCCTAGGCGGGCCAGAGCGCTAGCAGGTATTGCGGGCCACCTGATCCCTAGGCGGGCCAGAGCACTAGCAGGTGGTGTGGGGCACCTGATCCCTAGGCGGGCCAAAGCGCTAGCATTTGACACGGGCCACCTGATCCATAGGCGGGCCAGAGCTCTAGCAGGTGGCACGGGCCACTTGATCCCTAGGCGGGCCAGAGCGCTAGCAGGTGGTGAGGGGCACCTGATCCCTAGGCGGGCCAGAGCGCTAGCTGTTGGCACGGGCCACTTGATCCCTAGGCGGGCCAGAGCACTAGCAGGTGGTGTGGGCCACCTGATCCCTAGGAGGGCCAGAGCGCTAGTAGGTGGTCAGGGGCACCTGATCCCTAGGCGGGCCAGAGCGCTACCAGGTGGCACGGGCCACTTGATCCCTAGGTTGGCAAGAGCGCTAGCAGGTGGTGCGGGCCACTTGATCCCTAGAAGGGCCAGAGTGCTAGCAGGTGACATGTGCCATTGATCCCTAGCGCTAGCAGGTGGCACGGGCCGCCTGATCCATAGGCGGGCCAGAGCACTAGCAGGTGGTGTGGGCCACCTGATCCCTAGGCGGGCCAGAGCGCTAGCAGGTGGTGAGGGACACTTGATCCCTAGGCGGGCCAAAGCGCTAGCAGTTGGCACGGGCCACTTGATCCCTAGGCGGGCAAGAGCGCTAGCAGGTGGTGCGGGCCACCTGATCCCTAAGCGGGCCAGAGCGCTAGCAGGTGGTGCGGGCCACCTGATCCCTAAGCGGGCCAGAGCGCTTAGAGGTGGTGCGGCCCACCTGATCCCTAGGTGGGCCAGAGCGCTAGCAGGTGGTGAGGGGCACCTGATTACTTGGTGGGCCAGAGCGCTAGCATGTGGCACGGGCCACTTGATCCCTAGGTGGGTGAGAGTGCTAGCAGGTTACACGGGCCACTTGATCCCTAGGGGGGCCAAAGCGCTAGTAGGTTGCGCAGGCTACATGATCCCTAGGCGGCCCAGAGTGCTAGCAGGTGATATGGGCCATTTGATCCCTAGCGCTAGCAGGTGGCACATACTACCTTATCCCTAGGCGGACCAGAGTGCTAGCAGGTGTCACGGGCCACCTGATCCATAGGCGGGCCAGAGCACTAGCAGGTGGTGTGGGCCACCTGATCCCTAGGCGGACCAGAGTGCTAGCAGGTCGTGAGGGGCACCTGATCCCTAGGCGGGCCAGAGCACTAGCAGGTGACACGGGCCACTTGATCCCTAGGCGGGCCAGAGCGCTAGCAGGTGGTGCGGGCCACCTGATCCCTAGGCGGGCCAGAGCACTAGCAGGTGGTGTGGGGCACCTGATCCCTAGGCGGGCCAAAGCGCTAGCATTTGACACGGGCCACTTGATCCCTAGGCGGGCCAGAGCGCTAGCAGGTGGTGCGGGCCACTTGATCCCTAGGCGGGCCAGAGCACTAGCAGGTGGTGTGGGCCACCTGATCCCTAGGAGGGCCAGAGCGCTAGTAGGTGGTGAGGGGCACCTGATCCCTAGGCGGGCCAGAGTGCTACCAGGTGGCACGGGCCACTTGATCCCTAGGTTGGCAAGAGCGCTAGCAGGTGGTGCGGGCCACTTGATCCCTAGAAGGGCCAGAGTGCTAGCAGGTGACATGTGCCATTGATCCCTAGCGCTAGCAGGTGGCACGGGCCGCCTTAACCATAGGCGGGCCAGAGCACTAGCAGGTGGTGTGGGCCACCTGATCCCTAGGCGGGCCAGAGCGCTAGCAGGTGGTGAGGGACACTTGATCCCTAGGCGGGCCAAAGCGCTAGCAGGTGGCACGGGCCACTTGATCCCTAGGCGGGCAAGAGCGCTAGCAGGTGGTGCGGTCCACCTGATCCCTAAGCGGGCCAGAGCGCTAGCAGGTGGTGCGGGCCACCTGATCCCTAAGCGGGCCAGAGCGCTTAGAGGTGGTGCGGGCCACCTGATCCCTAGGTGGGCCAGAGCGCTAGCAGGTGGTGAGGGGCACCTGATTACTTGGTGGGCCAGAGCGCTAGCATGTGGCACGGGCCACTTGATCCCTAGGTGGGTGAGAGTGCTAGCAGGTTACACGGGCCACTTGATCCCTAGGGGGGCCAAAGCGCTAGTAGGTTGCGCAGGCTACATGATCCCTAGGCGGCCCAGAGTGCTAGCAGGTGATATGGGCCATTTGATCCCTAGCGCTAGCAGGTGGCACATACTACCTTATCCCTAGGCGGACCAGAGTGCTAGCAGGTGACACGGGCCACTTAATCCCTAGCACTAGCAGGTGGCACGAGCGACTTGATCCCTAGGCGGTCCAGAGCTCTACCAGGTGGTACGGGCCACTTGGTCCCTAGGCAGGCCAGAGTGCTAGCAGGTGGTGAGGGGCATCTGATCCCTAGGCGGGCCAGAGCGCTAGCGGGTGGCACGGGCCACTTGATCCCTAGGCGGGCCAGAGCGCTAGCAGGTGGTGCGGGCCACCTGATCCCTAGGGGGGCCAGAACACTAGCAGGTGGCGAGGGGCACCTGATCCCTAGGCAGGCCAGAGCGCTAAGAGGTGGCGAGGGGCACCTGATCCCTAGGCGGGCCAGAGCGTTAGCAGGTGGTGAGGGACACCTGATCCCTAGGCGGGCCAGAGCCCTAGCAGGTGGTGCGGGCCACCTGAACCCTAGCCGGGCCAGAGTGCTAGCAGGTGGTGCGGGCCACTTGATCCCTAGGTGGGCCATAGCGCTAGCAGGTGGTGCAGGCCACTTGAACCCAAGTGGGCCGAGCGCTAGCACGTGGCGTAGGCCACTTGATCCCTAGGCGGGCCAGAGCACTATCAGGTGGCGCGTACCACCTGATCCCTAGGCGGGCCAAAGCGCTAGCAGGTGACACGGGCCACTTGATCCCTAGGGGGGCCAAAGCGCTAGTAGGTGGTGAGGGGCACCTGATCCCTAGGCGGGCCAGAGCGCTACCAGGTGGCACGGGTCTCTTGATCCCTAGGTTGGCAAGAGCGCTAGCAGGTGGTGCGGGCCACTTGATCCCTAGATGGGCCAGAGTGCTAGTAGGTGGTGAGGGGCACCTGATCCCTAGGCGGGCCAGAGCGCTACCAGGTGGCACGGGCCACTTGATCCCTAGGTTGGCAAGAGCGCTAGCAGGTGGTGCGGGCCACTTGATCCCTAAATGGGCCAGAGTGCTAGCAGGTGACATGTGCCATTGATCCCTAGCACTAGCAGGTGGCACGGGCCGCCTGATCCATAGGCGGGCCAGAGCACTAGCAGGTGGTGTGGGCCACCTGATCCCTAGGCGGGCCAGAGCGCTAGCAGGTGGTGAGGGAAACTTGATCCCTAGGTGGGCCAAAGCGCTAGCAGGTGGCACGGGCCACTTGATCCCTAGGCGGGCAAGAGCGCTAGCAGGTGGTGCGGGCCACCTGATCCCTAAGCGGGCCAGAGCGCTAGGAGGTGGTGCGGGCCACCTGATCCCTAGGTGGGCCAGAGCGCTTGCAGGTGGTGAGGGGCACCTGATTACTTGGTGGGCCAGAGCGCTAGCATGTGGCACGGGCCACTTGATCCCTAGGTGGGTGAGAGTGCTAGCAGGTTACACGGGCCACTTGATCCCTAGGGGGGGGCCAAAGCGCTAGTAGGTTGCGCGGGCTACATGATCCCTAGGCGGCCCAGAGTGCTAGCAGGTGATATGGGCCATTTGATCCCTAGCGCTAGCAGGTGGCACATACCACCTGATCCCTAGGCGGACCAGAGTGCTAGCAGGTGACACGGGCCACTTAATCCCTAGCACTAGCAGGTGGCACGAGCGACTTGATCCCTAGGCGGTCCAGAGCTCTACCAGGTGGTACGGGCCACTTGGTCCCTAGGCGGGCCAGAGTGCTAGCAGGTGGTGAGGGGCATCTGATCCCTAGGCGGGCCAGAGCGCTAGCGGGTGGCACGGGCCACTTGATCCCTAGGGGGGCCAAAGCGCTAGCAGGTTGCGTGGGCTACCTGATCCCAAGGTGGGCCAGAGCACTAGCAGGTGACACGGGCCACTTGATCCCTAGGCGGGCCAGAGCGCTAGCAGGTGGTGCGGGCCACTTGATCCCTAGGCGGGCCAGAGCACTAGCAGGTGGTGTGGGCCACCTGATCCCTAGGAGGGCCAGAGCGCTAGTAGGTGGTGAGGGGCACCTGATCCCTAGGCGGGCCAGAGCGCTAGCAGGTGGCACGGGCCACTTGATCCCTAGGTTGGCCAGAGCGCTAGCAGGTGGTGCGGGCCACGTGATTCATAGATGGGCCAGAGTGCTAGCAGGTGACATGGGCCACTTGATCCCTAGCGCTAGCAGGTGTCACGGGCCACCTGATCCATAGGCGGGCCAGAGCACTAGCAGGTGGTGTGGGCCACCTGATCCCTAGGCGGGCCAGAGCGCTAGCAGGTCGTGAGGGGCACCTGATCCCTAGGCGGGCCAGAGCACTAGCAGGTGACAGGGGCCACTTGATCCCTAGGCGGGCCAGAGCGCTAGCAGGTGTTGCGGGCCACCTGATCCCTAGGCGGGCCAGAGCACTAGTAGGTGGTGTGGGGCACCTGATCCCTAGGCGGGCCAAAGCGCTAGCATTTGACACGGGCCACTTGATCCCTAGGCGGGCCAGAGCGCTAGCAGGTGGTGCAGGCCACTTGATCCCTAGGCGGGCCAGAGCACTAGCAGGTGGTGTGGGCCACCTGATCCCTAGGAGGGCCAGAGCGCTAGTAGGTGGTGAGGGGCACCTGATCCCTAGGCGGGCCAGAGCGCTAGCAGGTGGCACGGGCCACTTGATCCCTAGGTTGGCCAGAGCGCTAGCAGGTGGTGCGGTCCACTTGATCCATAGATGGGCCAGAGTGCTAGCAGGTGACATGGGCCGCTTGATCCCTAGCGCTAGCAGGTGTCACGGGCCACCTGATCCATAGGCGGGCCAGAGCACTAGCAGGTGGTGTGGGCCACCTGATCCCTAGGCGGACCAGAGCGCTAACAGGTCGTGAGGGGCACCTGATCCCTAGGCGGGCCAGAGCACTAGCAGGTGACACGGGCCACTTGATCCCTAGGCGGGCCAGAGCGCTAGCAGGTATTGCGGGCCACCTGATCCCTAGGCGGGCCAGAGCACTAGCAGGTGGTGTGGGGCACCTGATCCCTAGGCGGGCCAAAGCGCTAGCATTTGACACGGGCCACCTGATCCATAGGCGGGCCAGAGCTCTAGCAGGTGGCACGGGCCACTTGATCCCTAGGCGGGCCAGAGCGCTAGCAGGTGGTGAGGGGCACCTGATCCCTAGGCGGGCCAGAGCGCTAGCTGTTGGCACGGGCCACTTGATCCCTAGGCGGGCCAGAGCACTAGCAGGTGGTGTGGGCCACCTGATCCCTAGGAGGGCCAGAGCGCTAGTAGGTGGTCAGGGGCACCTGATCCCTAGGCGGGCCAGAGCGCTACCAGGTGGCACGGGCCACTTGATCCCTAGGTTGGCAAGAGCGCTAGCAGGTGGTGCGGGCCACTTGATCCCTAGAAGGGCCAGAGTGCTAGCAGGTGGTGAGGGGCATCTGATCCCTAGGCGGGCCAGAGCGCTAGCGGGTGGCACGGGCCACTTGATCCCTAGGGGGGCCAAAGCGCTAGCAGGTTGCGTGGGCTACCTGATCCCAAGGTGGGCCAGAGCACTAGCAGGTGACACGGGCCACTTGATCCCTAGGCGGGCCAGAGCGCTAGCAGGTGGTGCGGGCCACTTGATCCCTAGGCGGGCCAGAGCACTAGCAGGTGGTGTGGGCCACCTGATCCCTAGGAGGGCCAGAGCGCTAGTAGGTGGTGAGGGGCACCTGATCCCTAGGCGGGCCAGAGCGCTAGCAGGTGGCACGGGCCACTTGATCCCTAGGTTGGCCAGAGCGCTAGCAGGTGGTGCGGGCCACGTGATTCATAGATGGGCCAGAGTGCTAGCAGGTGACATGGGCCACTTGATCCCTAGCGCTAGCAGGTGTCACGGGCCACCTGATCCATAGGCGGGCCAGAGCACTAGCAGGTGGTGTGGGCCACCTGATCCCTAGGCGGGCCAGAGCGCTAGCAGGTCGTGAGGGGCACCTGATCCCTAGGCGGGCCAGAGCACTAGCAGGTGACAGGGGCCACTGGATCCCTAGGCGGGCCAGAGCGCTAGCAGGTGTTGCGGGCCACCTGATCCCTAGGCGGGCCAGAGCACTAGTAGGTGGTGTGGGGCACCTGATCCCTAGGCGGGCCAAAGCGCTAGCATTTGACACGGGCCACTTGATCCCTAGGCGGGCCAGAGCGCTATCAGGTGGTGCGGGCCACTTGATCCCTAGGCGGGCCAGAGCACTAGCAGGTGGTGTGGGCCACCTGATCCCTAGGAGGGCCAGAGCGCTAGTAGGTGGTGAGGGGCACCTGATCCCTAGGCGGGCCAGAGCGCTAGCAGGTGGCACGGGCCACTTGATCCCTAGGTTGGCCAGAGCGCTAGCAGGTGGTGCGGTCCACTTGATCCATAGATGGGCCAGAGTGCTAGCAGGTGACATGGGCCACTTGATCCCTAGCACTAGCAGGTGTCACGGGCCACCTGATCCATAGGCGGGCCAGAGCACTAGCAGGTGGTGTGGGCCACCTGATCCCTAGGCGGACCAGAGCGCTAACAGGTCGTGAGGGGCACCTGATCCCTAGGCGGGCCAGAGCACTAGCAGGTGACACGGGCCACTTGATCCCTAGGCGGGCCAGAGCGCTAGCAGGTATTGCGGGCCACCTGATCCCTAGGCGGGCCAGAGCACTAGCAGGTGGTGTGGGGCACCTGATCCCTAGGCGGGCCAAAGCGCTAGCATTTGACACGGGCCACCTGATCCATAGGCGGGCCAGAGCTCTAGCAGGTGGCACGGGCCACTTGATCCCTAGGCGGGCCAGAGCGCTAGCAGGTGGTGAGGGGCACCTGATCCCTAGGCGGGCCAGAGCGCTAGCTGTTGGCACGGGCCACTTGATCCCTAGGCGGGCCAGAGCACTAGCAGGTGGTGTGGGCCACCTGATCCCTAGGAGGGCCAGAGCGCTAGTAGGTGGTCAGGGGCACCTGATCCCTAGGCGGGCCAGAGCGCTACCAGGTGGCACGGGCCACTTGATCCCTAGGTTGGCAAGAGCGCTAGCAGGTGGTGCGGGCCACTTGATCCCTAGAAGGGCCAGAGTGCTAGCAGGTGACATGTGCCATTGATCCCTAGCGCTAGCAGGTGGCACGGGCCGCCTGATCCATAGGCGGGCCAGAGCACTAGCAGGTGGTGTGGGCCACCTGATCCCTAGGCGGGCCAGAGCGCTAGCAGGTGGTGAGGGACACTTGATCCCTAGGCGGGCCAAAGCGCTAGCAGGTGGCACGGGCCACTTGATCCCTAGGCGGGCAAGAGCGCTAGCAGGTGGTGCGGGCCACCTGATCCCTAAGCGGGCCAGAGCGCTAGCAGGTGGTGCGGGCCACCTGATCCCTAAGCGGGCCAGAGCGCTTAGAGGTGGTGCGGGCCACCTGATCCCTAGGTGGGCCAGAGCGCTAGCAGGTGGTGAGGGGCACCTGATTACTTGGTGGGCCAGAGCGCTAGCATGTGGCACGGGCCACTTGATCCCTAGGTGGGTGAGAGTGCTAGCAGGTTACACGGGCCACTTGATCCCTAGGGGGGCCAAAGCGCTAGTAGGTTGCGCAGGCTACATGATCCCTAGGCGGCCCAGAGTGCTAGCAGGTGATATGGGCCATTTGATCCCTAGCGCTAGCAGGTGGCACATACTACCTTATCCCTAGGCGGACCAGAGTGCTAGCAGGTGACACGGGCCACTTAATCCCTAGCACTAGCAGGTGGCACGAGCGACTTGATCCCTAGGCGGTCCAGAGCTCTACCAGGTGGTACGGGCCACTTGGTCCCTAGGCGGGCCAGAGTGCTAGCAGGTGGTGAGGGGCATCTGATCCCTAGGCGGGCCAGAGTGCTAGCGGGTGGCACGGGCCACTTGATCCCTAGGCGGGCCAGAGCGCTAGCAGGTGGTGCGGGCCACCTGATCCCTAGGCGGGCCAGAACACTAGCAGGTGGCGAGGGGCACCTGATCCCTAGGCAGGCCAGAGCGCTAAGAGGTGGCGAGGGGCACCTGATCCCTAGGCGGGCCAGAGCGTTAGCAGGTGGTGCGGGCCACCTGATCCCTAGGCGGGCCAGAGCCCTAGCAGGTGGTGCGGGCCACCTGAACATAAGCCGGGCCAGAGTGCTAGCAGGTGGTGCGGGCCACTTGATCCCTAGGTGGGCCATAGCGCTAGCAGGTGGTGCAGGCCACTTGATCCCAAGTGGGCCGAGCGCTAGCACGTGGCGTAGGCCACTTGATCCCTAGGCGGGCCAGAGCACTATCAGGTGGCGCGTACCACCTGATCCCTAGGCGGGCCAAAGCGCTAGCAGGTGACACGGGCCACTTGATCCCTAGGGGGGCCAAAGCGCTAGTAGGTGGTGAGGGGCACCTGATCCCTAGGCGGGCCAGAGCGCTACCAGGTGGCACGGGCCTCTTGATCCCTAGGTTGGCAAGAGCGCTAGCAGGTGGTGCGGGCCACTTGATCCCTAGATGGGCCAGAGTGCTAGTAGGTGGTGAGGGGCACCTGATCCCTAGGTGGGCCAGAGCGCTACCAGGTGGCACGGGCCACTTGATCCCTAGGTTGGCAAGAGCGCTAGCAGGTGGTGCGGGCCACTTGATCCCTAGATGGGCCAGAGTGCTAGCAGGTGACATGTGCCATTGATCCCTAGCACTAGCAGGTGGCACGGGCCGCCTGATCCATAGGCGGGCCAGAGCACTAGCAGGTGGTGTGGGCCACCTGATCCATAGGCGGGCCAGAGCGCTAGCAGGTGGTGCGGGCCACCTGATCCCTAGGCGGGCCAGAGCACTAGAAGGTGGTGTGGGGCACCTGACCCCTAGGCGGGCCAAAGCGCTAGCATTTGACACGGGCCACTTGATCCCTAGGCGGGCCAGAGCGCTAGCAGGTGGTGCGGGCCACTTGATCCCTAGGCGGGCCAGAGCACTAGCAGGTGGTGTGGGCCACCTGATCCCTAGGAGGGCCAGAGCGCTAGTAGGTGGTGAAGGGCACCTGATCCCTAGGCGGGCCAGAGCGCTACCAGGTGGCACGGGCCACTTGATCCCTATGTTGGAAAGAGCGCTAGCAGGTGGTGCGGGCCACTTGATCCCTAGATGGGCCAGAGTGCTAGCAGGTGACATGTGCCATTGATCCCCAGCGCTAGCAGGTGGCACGGGCCGCCTGATCCATAGGCGGGCCAGAGCACTAGCAGGTGGTGTGGGCCACCTGATCCCTAGGCGGGCCAGAGCGCTAGCAGGTGGTGAGGGACACTTGATCCCTAGGCGGGCCAAACCGCTAGCAGGTGACACTGGCCACTTGATCCCTAGGCGGGCAACAGCGCTAGCAGGTGGTGCGGGCCACCTGATCCCTAATCGGGCCAGAGCGCTAGGAGGTGGTGCGGGCCACCTGATCCCTAGGTGGGCCAGAGCGCTAGCAGGTGGTGAGGGGCACCTGATTACTTGGTGGGCCAGAGCGCTAGCATGTGGCACGGGCCACTTGATCCCTAGGTGGGTGAGAGTGCTAGCAGGTTACACGGGCCACTTGATCCCTAGGGGGGCCAAAGCGCTAGTAGGTTGCGCGGGCTACATGATCCCTAGGCGGCCCAGAGTGCTAGCAGGTGGTGTGGGCCACCTGATCCCTAGGAGGGCCAGAGCGCTAGTAGGTGGTCAGGGGCACCTGATCCCTAGGCGGGCCAGAGCGCTACCAGGTGGCACGGGCCACTTGATCCCTAGGTTGGCAAGAGCGCTAGCAGGTGGTGCGGGCCACTTGATCCCTAGAAGGGCCAGAGTGCTAGCAGGTGACATGTGCCATTGATCCCTAGCGCTAGCAGGTGGCACGGGCCGCCTGATCCATAGGCGGGCCAGAGCACTAGCAGGTGGTGTTGGCCACCTGATCCCTAGGCGGGCCAGAGCGCTAGCAGGTGGTGAGGGCCACTTGATCCCTAGGCAGGCCAAAGCGCTAGCAGGTGGCACGGGCCACTTGATCCCTAGGCGGGCAAGAGCGCTAGCAGGTGGTGCGGGCCACCTGATCCCTAAGCGGGCCAGAGCGCTAGCAGGTGGTGCGGGCCACCTGATCCCTAAGCGGGCCAGAGCGCTTAGAGGTGGTGCGGGCCACCTGATCCCTAGGTGGGCCAGAGCGCTAGCAGGTGGTGAGGGGCACCTGATTACTTGGTGGGCCAGAGCGCTAGCATGTGGCACGGGCCACTTGATCCCTAGGTGGGTGAGAGTGCTAGCAGGTTACACGGGCCACTTGATCCCTAGGGGGGCCAAAGCGCTAGTAGGTTGCGCAGGCTACATGATCCCTAGGCGGCCCAGAGTGCTAGCAGGTGATATGGGCCATTTGATCCCTAGCGCTAGCAGGTGGCACATACTACCTTATCCCTAGGCGGACCAGAGTGCTAGCAGGTGACACGGGCCACTTAATCCCTAGCACTAGCAGGTGGCACGAGCGACTTGATCCCTAGGCGGTCCAGAGCTCTACCAGGTGGTACGGGCCACTTGGTCCCTAGGCGGGCCAGAGTGCTAGCAGGTGGTGAGGGGCATCTGATCCCTAGGCGGGCCAGAGCGCTAGCGGGTGGCACGGGCCACTTGATCCCTAGGCGGGCCAGAGCGCTAGCAGGTGGTGAGGGACACCTGATCCCTAGGCGGGCCAGAGCCCTAGCAGGTGGTGCGGGCCACCTGAACCCTAGCCGGGCCAGAGTGCTAGCAGGTGGTGCGGGCCACTTGATCCCTAGGTGGGCCATAGCGCTAGCAGGTGGTGCAGGCCACTTGATCCCAAGTGGGCCGAGCGCTAGCACGTGGCGTAGGCCACTTGATCCCTAGGCGGGCCAGAGCACTATCAGGTGGCGCGTACCACCTGATCCCTAGGCGGGCCAAAGCGCTAGCAGGTGACACGGGCCACTTGATCCCTAGGGGGGCCAAAGCGCTAGTAGGTGGTGAGGGGCACCTGATCCCTAGGCGGGCCAGAGCGCTACCAGGTGGCACGGGCCTCTTGATCCCTAGGTTGGCAAGAGCGCTAGCAGGTGGTGCGGGCCACTTGATCCCTAGATGGGCCAGAGTGCTAGTAGGTGGTGAGGGGCACCTGATCCCTAGGTGGGCCAGAGCGCTACCAGGTGGCACGGGCCACTTGATCCCTAGGTTGGCAAGAGCGCTAGCAGGTGGTGCGGGCCACTTGATCCCTAGATGGGCCAGAGTGCTAGCAGGTGACATGTGCCATTGATCCCTAGCACTAGCAGGTGGCACGGGCCGCCTGATCCATAGGCGGGCCAGAGCACTAGCAGGTGGTGTGGGCCACCTGATCCCTAGGCGGGCCAGAGCGCTAGCAGATGGTGAGGGAAACTTGATCCCTAGGCGGGCCAAAGCGCTAGCAGGTGGCACGGGCCACTTGATCCCTAGGCGGGCAAGAGCGCTAGCAGGTGGTGCGGGCCACCTGATCCCTAAGCGGGCCAGAGCGCTAGGAGGTGGTGCGGGCCACCTGATCCCTAGGTGGGCCAGAGCGCTTGCAGGTGGTGAGGGGCACCTGATTACTTGGTGGGCCAGAGCGCTAGCATGTGGCACGGGCCACTTGATCCCTAGGTGGGTGAGAGTGCTAGCAGGTTACACGGGCCACTTGATCCCTAGGGGGGGCCAAAGCGCTAGTAGGTTGCGCGGGCTACATGATCCCTAGGCGGCCCAGAGTGCTAGCAGGTGATATGGGCCATTTGATCCCTAGCGCTAGCAGGTGGCACATACCACCTGATCCCTAGGCGGACCAGAGTGCTAGCAGGTGACACGGGCCACTTAATCCCTAGCACTAGCAGGTGGCACGAGCGACTTGATCCCTAGGCGGTCCAGAGCTCTACCAGGTGGTACGGGCCACTTGGTCCCTAGGCGGGCCAGAGTGCTAGCAGGTGGTGAGGGGCGTCTGATCCCTAGGCGGGCCAGAGCGCTAGCGGGTGGCACGGGCCACTTGATCCCTAGGGGGGCCAAAGCGCTAGCAGGTTGCGTGGGCTACCTGATCCCTAGGTGGGCCAGAGCACTAGCAGGTGACACGGGCCACTTGATCCCTAGGCGGGCCAGAGCGCTAGCAGGTGGTGCGGGCCACTTGATCCCTAGGCGGGCCAGAGCACTAGCAGGTGGTGTGGGCCACCTGATCCCTAGGAGGGCCAGAGCGCTAGTAGGTGGTGAGGGGCACCTGATCCCTAGGCGGGCCAGAGCGCTAGCAGGTGGCACGGGCCACTTGATCCCTAGGTTGGCCAGAGCGCTAGCAGGTGGTGCGGGCCACTTGATCCATAGATGGGCCAGAGTGCTAGCAGGTGACATGGGCCACTTGATCCCTAGCGCTAGCAGGTGTCACGGGCCACCTGATCCATAGGCGGGCCAGAGCACTAGCAGGTGGTGTGGGCCACCTGATCCCTAGGCGGGCCAGAGCGCTACCAGGTGGCACGGGCCACTTGATCCCTATGTTGGAAAGAGCGCTAGCAGGTGGTGCGGGCCACTTGATCCCTAGATGGGCCAGAGTGCTAGCAGGTGACATGTGCCATTGATCCCCAGTGCTAGCAGGTGGCACGGGCCGCCTGATCCATAGGCGGGCCAGAGCACTAGCAGGTGGTGTGGGCCACCTGATCCCTAGGCGGGCCAGAGCGCTAGCAGGTGGTGAGGGACACTTGATCCCTAGGCGGGCCAAACCGCTAGCAGGTGACACGGGCCACTTGATCCCTAGGCGGGCAACAGCGCTAGCAGGTGGTGCGGGCCACCTGATCCCTAATCGGGCCAGAGCGCTAGGAGGTGGTGCAGGCCACCTGATCCCTAGGTGGGCCAGAGCGCTAGCAGGTGGTGAGGGGCACCTGATTACTTGGTGGGCCAGAGCGCTAGCATGTGGCACGGGCCACTTGATCCCTAGGTGGGTGAGAGTGCTAGCAGGTTACACGGGCCACTTGATCCCTAGGGGGGCCAAAGCGCTAGTAGGTTGCGCGGGCTACATGATCCCTAGGCGGCCCAGAGTGCTAGCAGGTGATATGGGCCATTTGATCCCTAGCGCTAGCAGGTGGCACATACTACCTGATCCCTAGGCGGACCAGAGTGCTAGCAGGTGACATGGGCCACTTAATCCCTAGCACTAGCAGGTGGCACGAGCGACTTGATCCCTAGGCGGTCCAGAGCTCTACCAGGTGGTACGGGCCACTTGGTCCCTAGGCGGGCCAGAGTGCTAGCAGGTGGTGAGGGGCATCTGATCCCTAGGCGGGCCAGAGCGCTAGCGGGTGGCACGGGCCACTTGATCCCTAGGCGGGCCAGAGCGCTAGCAGGTGGTGCGGGCCACCTGATCCCTAGGCGGGCCAGAACACTAGCAGGTGGCGAGAGGCACCTGATCCCTAGGCAGGCCAGAGCGCTAAGAGGTGGCGAGGGGCACCTGATCCCTAGGCGGGCCAGAGCGTTAGCAGGTGGTGAGGGACACCTGATCCCTAGGCGGGCCAGAGCAGGTGGTGCGGGCCACCTGATCCCTAGCCGGGCCAGAGTGCTAGCAGGTGGTGCGGGCCACTTGATCCCTAGGTGGGCCATAGCGCTAGCAGGTGGTGCAGGCCACTTGATCCCAAATGGGCCGAGCGCTAGCACGTGGCGTAGGCCACTTGATCCCTAGGCGGGCCAGAGCACTAGCAGGTGGCGCGTGCCACCTGATCCCTAGGCGGGCCAAAGCGCTAGCAGGTGACACGGGCCACTTGATCCCTAGGGGGGCCAAAGCGCTAGCAGGTTGCGTGGGCTACCTGATCCCTAGGCGGGCCAGAGCGCTAGCATGTGGTGCGGGCCACCTGATCCCTAGGCGGGCCAGAACGCTAGAAGGTTGCGAGGGGCACCTGATCCCTAGGCGGGCCAGAGCGTTAGCAGGTGGTGAGGGACACCTGATCCCTAGGCGGGCCAGAGCGCTAGCAGGTGGTGCGGGCCACCTGATCCCTAGCCGGGCCAGAGCGCTAGCAGGTGGTGTGGGCCACTTGATCCCTAGGTGGACCAGAGCGCTAGCAGGTGGTGCAGGCCACTTGATCCCAAGTGGGCCGAGCGCTAGCACGTGGTGTAGGCCACTTGATCCCTAGGCGGGCCAGAGCTCTAGCAGGTGGTGAGGGGCACCTGATCCCTAGGCGGGCCAGAGCACTAGCAGGTGGCGTGGGCCACTTGATCCCTAGGTGGGCCAGAGCGCTAGCAGGTGGCATGGGCCACTTGATCCCCAGGCAGGCCAGAGCGCTAGCAGGTGGCGAGGGGAACCTGATTCCTTGGAGGGCAAGAGCGCTAGCAGGTGGCACGGGCCATTTGATACCTTGGTGGGCGAGAGTGCTAGCAGGTGGCGCGGGCCCCTTGAACCCTAGGTGGGCCAGAGTGCTAGCAGGTGGCACGGGCCACTTGATCCCTAGGTGGGCCAGAATGCTAGGAGGTGGCGCGGGCCACTTGATCCCTAGGCTGGCCAGAGCGCCTGCGGGTGGCGTGGGCCACTTGAGCCATAGGCGGACCAGAGAGCTCGCAGGTGGCGGGGGCACCTGATCCCTAGGCGGGCCAGGGCGCTAGCAGGTGGCACGGGCCACTTGATCCCTAGGCGGGCCAGAGTGCTAGCACGTGGCGAGGGGCACCTGATCCCTAGGCGGGCCATACTGCTAGCAGGTGGCATGGGCCACGTGATCCCTAGGTGGGCGAGAGTGCTAGCAGGTGACACAGGCCACTTGATCCCTAGCGCTAGCAGGTGGCACGAGCGACTTGATCCATAGGCGGGCCAGAGCTCTAGCAGGTGGCACGGGCCACTTGATCCCTAGGCGGGCCAGAGCGCTAGCAGGTGGTGAGGGGCACCTGATCCCTAGGCGGGCCAGAGCACTAGCAGGTGGTGCCGGCCACTTGATCCCTAGGCGGGCCAGAACGCTAGCAGGTGGCGAAGGGCACCTGATCCCTAGGTGGGTCAGAGCGCTAGCAGGTGGCGAGGGGCAACTGATCCCTAGGCAGTCCAGAGGGCTAGCAGGTGGTGCGGGCAACTTGAACCCTAGGTGGGCCATAGCGCTAGCAGGTGGTGCTGGCCATTTGATCCCAAGTGGGCCGAGCGCTAGCACGTGGCGTAGGCCACTTGATCCCTAGGCGGGCCAGAGCACTAGCAGGTGGTGCAGGCCACTTGATCCCAAGTGGGCCGAGCGCTAGCAAGTGGCATAGGCCACTTGATTCCTAGGCGGGCCAGAGGGCTAGCAGGGGGCGAGGGGCACCTAATCCCTTGGCGGGCCAGAGCGCTAGCACGTGGAATGGGCCACTTGATCCCTAGGCGGGCCAGAGCGCTAGCACGTGGCGAGGGGCACCTGATCCCTAGGCGGGCCATAGCGCTAGCAGGTGGCATGGGCCACTTGATCCCTAGGTGGGCGAGAGTGCTAGCAGGTGACACAGGCCACTTGATCCCTAGCGCTAGCAGGTGGCACGAGCGACTTGATCCCTAGGTGGGCCAGAGCTCTAGCAGGTGGCACGGGCCACTTGATCCCTAGGTGGGCCACAGCGCTAGCAGGTGGTGCGGGCCACCTGATCCCTAGGTGTGCGGGGGTGCTAGCAGGTGGCGCGGGCCACTTGATCCCTAGATGGGCATGAGCGCTAGCAGGTGGTGAGGGGCACCTGATCCCTCGGCGGGACAGAGCGCTAGCAGGTGTCGAAGGGCACCTGATCCCTCGGCGGGCAAGAGCGCTAGCAGGTGACACGGGCCACTTGATCCCTAGGGGGCCAAAGCGCTAGCAGGTTGTGCGGGCTACCTGATCCCTAGGCGGGCCAGAGCGCTAGCAGGTGACATGGGCCACTTGATCCCTAGCGCTAGCAGGTGGCACGGGCCACCTGATCCCTAGGCGGGCCAGAGCACTAGCAGGTGGTGTGGGCCACCTGCTCCCTAGGGGGGCCAGAGAGCTAGCAGGTGGTGAGGGGCACCTGATCCCTAGGCGGGCCAGAGCACTAGCAGGTGGCACGGGCCACTTGATCCCTAGGCGGGTCAGAGCACAAGCAGGTAATGCAGGCCACCTGATACCTAGGCGGGCCAGAGCGCTAGCAGGGGGTGCAGGCCACCTGATCCCTAGGCGGGCCAGAGCGCTAGCAGGTAGTGAGGGGCACCTGATTACTTGGTGGGCCAGAGCGCTAGCATGTGGCACGGGCCACCCTTTCCCTAGGTGGGCGAGAGTGCTAGCAGGTGGCGCGGGCCACTTGATCCCTAGGCGGGCAAGAGCACTAGCAGGTGGCGAGTGCCAACTGATCCCTAGGCGGGCCAGAGCGCTAGCAGGTGACAGTGGCCAATTGATCCCTAGGGGGGCCAAAGTGCTAGCAGTTTGCGCGGGCTACCTGATCCCTAGGCGGGCCATTTGATCTATAGCGCTAGCAGGTGGCACGGACCACCTTATCTCTAGGCGGACCAGAGTGCTAGCAGGTGACACGGGCCACTTAATCCCTAGCGCTAGCAGTTGGCACGAGCGACTTGATCCCTAGGCGGGCCAGAGCTCTACCAGGTGGCACGGGCCACTTGATCCCTAGGCGGGCCAGAGCGCTAGCAGGTGGTGAGGGGCATCTGATCCCTAGGCGGGCCAGAGCGCTAGCAGGTGGTGAGGGGAACCTGATCCCTAGGCGGGCCAGAGCACTAGCAGGTGGCACGGGCCACTTGATCCCTAGGCGGGCCAGAGCACTAGCAGGTGGTGCGGGCCACCTGATCCCTAGGCGGGCCAGAGCACTAGCAGGTGGTGTGGGCCACCTGATCCCTAGGAGGGCCAGAGCGCTAGTAGGTGGTGAGGGGCACCTGATTCCTAGGCGGGCCAGAGCGCTAGCAGGTGGCACGGGCCACTTGATCCCTAGGTTGGCCAGAGCGCTAGCAGGTGGTGCGGGCCACTTGATCCCTAGATGGGCCAGAGTGCTAGCAGGTGACATGGGCCACTTGATCCCTAGCGCTAGCAGGTGGCACGGGACACCTGATCCATAGGCGGGCCAGAGCACTAGCAGGTAGTGTGGGCCACCTGGTCCCTAGGCGGGCCAGAGCGCTAGCAGGTGGTGAGGGGCACCTGATCCCTAGGCGGGCCAGAGCAATAGCAGGTGGCACGGGCCACTTGATCCCTAGGCGGGTCAGAGCACAAGCCGGTAATGCAGGCCACCTGATACCTAGGCGGGCCAGAGCGCTAGCAGGTGGTGCGGGCCACCTGATCCCTAGGCGGGCCAGAGCGCTAGCAGGTGGCGAGGGGCACCTGATTCCTTGGAGGGCAAGAGCGCTAGCAGGTGGCACGGGCCATTTGATCCCTTGGTGGGCGAGAGTGCTAGCAGGTGACGCGGGCCCCTTGAACCCTAGGTGGGCCAGAGTGCTAGCAGGTGGCACGGGCCACTTGATCCCTAGGTGGGCCAGAATGCTAGGAGGTGGCGCGGGCCACTTGATCCCTAGGCTGGCCAGAGCGCCTGCGGGTGGCGTGGGCCACTTGAGCCATAGGCGGGCCAGAGAGCTCGCAGGTGGCGGGGGCACCTGATCCCTAGGCGGGCCAGAGCGCTAGCAGGTGGCACGGGCCACTTGATCCCTAGGCGGGCCAGAGCGCTAGCACGTGGCGAGGGGCACCTGATCCCTTGGATGGGCCATACTGCTAGCAGGTGGCATGGGCCACTTGATCCCTAGGTGGGCGAGAGTGCTAGCAGGTGACGCGGGCCCCTTGAACCCTAGGTGGGCCAGAGTGCTAGCAGGTGGCACGGGCCACTTGATCCCTAGGTGGGCCAGAATGCTAGGAGGTGGCGCGGGCCACTTGATCCCTAGGCTGGCCAGAGCGCCTGCGGGTGGCGTGGGCCACTTGAGCCATAGGCGGGCCAGAGAGCTCGCAGGTGGCGGGGGCACCTGATCCCTAGGCGGGCCAGAGCGCTAGCAGGTGGCACGGGCCACTTGATCCCTAGGCGGGCCAGAGCGCTAGCACGTGGCGAGGGCACCTGATCCCTAGTTGGGCCATACTGCTAGCAGGTGACACAGGCCACTTGATCCCTAGCGCTAGCAGGTGGCACGAGCGACTTGATCCCTAGGTGGGCCAGAGCGCTAGCAGGTGGTGAGGGGCACCTGATCCCTAGGCGGACCAGGGCGCTAGCAGGTGAGTAGGGGCACCTGTTACCTAGGCAGTCCAGAGGGCTAGCAGGTGGTGCGGGCCACTTGAACCCTAGGTGGGCCATAGCGCTAGCAGTTGGTGCTGGCCATTTTATCCCAAGTGGGCCGAGTGCTAGCACGTGGCGTAGGCCACTTGATCCCTAGGCGGGCCAGAGCACTAGCAGTTGGTGCGGCCACTTGAACCCTAGGTGGGCCTTAGCGATAGCAGGTGGTGCAAGCCACTTGATCCCTAGACGGGCCAGAGCACTAGCAGTTGGTGCGGCCACTTGAACCCTAGGTGGGCCTTAGCGCTAGCAGGTGGTGCAGGCCACTTGATCCCAAGTGGGCCGAGCACTAGCAAGTGGCATAGGCCACTTGATCCCTAGGCGGGCCAGAGCGCTAGCAGGGGGCGAGGGGCACCTAATCCCTAGGCTGGCCAGAGCGCTAGCACGTGGCACGGGCCACTTGATCCCTAGGCGGGCCAGAGCGCTAGCACGTGGCGAGGGGCACCTGATCCCTAGGCGGGCCATAGCGCTAGCAGGTGGCATGGGCCACTTGATCCCTAGGTGGGCGAGAGTGCTAGCAGGTGACACAGGCCACTTGATCCCTAGCGCTAGCAGGTGGCACGAGCGACTTGATCCCTAGGCGGGCCAGAGCGCTAGCAGGTGGTGAGGGGCACCTGATCCCTAGGCGGGCCAGAGCGCTAGCTGGTGGCATGGGCCACTTGATCCCTAGGCGGGCCAGAGCGCTAGCAGGTGGTGCGGGCCACTTGATCCCTAGGCGGGCCAGAACGCTAGCAGGTGTCGAAGGGCACCTGATCCCTCGGCGGGCCAGAGCGCTAGCAGGTGACACGGGCCACTTGATCCCTAGGGGGCCAAAGCGCTAGCAGGTTGTGCGGGCTACCTGATCCCTAGGCGGGTCAGAGCGCTAGCAGGTGACATGGGCCACTTGATCCCTAGCGCTAGCAGGTGGCACGGGCCACCTGATCCCTAGGCGGGCCAGAGCACTAGCAGGTAGTGTGGGCCGCCTGGTCCCTAGGCGGGCCAGAGCGCTAGCAGGTGGTGAGGGGCACCTGATCCCTAGGCGGGCCAGAGCACTAGCAGGTGGCACGAGCCACTTGATCCCTAGGCGGGTCAGAGCACAAGCCGGTAATGCAGGCCACCTGATACCTAGGCGGGCCAGAGCGCTAGCAGGTGGTGCGGGCCACCTGATCCCTAGGCGGGCCAGAGCGCTAGCAGGTGGCGAGGGGCACTTGATTCCTTGGAGGGCAAGAGCGCTAGCAGGTGGCACGGGCCATTTGATCCCTTGGTGGGCGAGAGTGCTAGCAGGTGGCGCGGGCCCCTTGAACCCTAGGTGGGCCAGAGTGCTAGCAGGTGGCACGGGCCACTTGATCCCTAGGTTGGCCAGAATGCTAGGAGGTGGCGCGGGCCACTTGATCCCTAGGCTGGCCAGAGCGCCTGCGGGTGGCGTGGGCCACTTGAGCCATAGGCGGGCCAGAGAGCTCGCAGGTGGCGGGGGCACCTGATCCCTAGGCGGGCCAGAGCGCTAGCAGGTGGCACGGGCCACTTGATCCCTAGGCGGGCCAGAGCGCTAGCACGTGGCGAGGGGCACCTGATCCCTAGGTGGACCATACTGCTAGCACCAACACTAGCAGGTGGCGAAGGGCACCTGATGCGGTTGTGCGGGCCAGAGCTCTAGCAGGTGGCACGGGCCACTTGATCCCTAGGCGGGCCAGAGCGCTAGCAGGTGGTGAGGGGCACCTGATCCCTAGGCGGGCCAGAGCGCTAGCTGGTGGCACGGGCCACTTGATCCCTAGGCGGGCCAGAGCACTAGCAGGTGGTGCGGGCCACTTGATCCCTAGGCGGGCCAGAACGCTAGCAGGTGGCGAAGGGCACCTGATCCCTAGGCGGGCCAGAGCGCTAGCAGGTGGCGAGGGGCACCTGATGCCTAGGCGGACCAGGGCGCTAGCAGGTGGCGAGGGGCACCTGATCCCTAGGCAGTCCAGAGGGCTAGCAGGTGGTGCGGCCACTTGAACCCTAGGTGGGCCTTAGCGATAGCAGGTTGTGCAAGCCACTTGATCCCTAGGCGGGCCAGAGCACTAGCAGTTGGTGCGGCCACTTGAACCCTAGGTGGGCCTTAGCACTAGCAGGTGGTGCAGGCCACTTGATCCCAAGTGGGCCGAGCACTAGCAAGTGGCATAGGCCACTTGATCCCTAGGCGGGCCAGAGCGCTAGCAGGGGGCGAAGGGCACCTAATCCCTAGGCGGGCCAGAGCGCTAGCACGTGGCACGGGCCACTTGATCCCTAGGCGGGCCAGAGCGCTAGCACGTGGCGAGGGGCACCTGATCCCTAGGCGGGCCATAGCGCTAGCAGGTGGCATGGGCCACTTGATCCCTAGGAGGGCGAGAGTGCTAGCAGGTGACACAGGCCACTTGATCCCTAGCGCTAGCAGGTGGAACGAGCGACTTGATCCCTAGGCGGGCCAGAGCGCTAGCAGGTGGTGAGGGGCACCTAATCCCTAGGCGGGCCAGAGCGCTAGCTGGTGGCATGGGCCACTTGATCCCTAGGCGGGCCAGAGCGCTAGCAGGTGGTGCGGGCCACTTGATCCCTAGGCGGGCCAGAACGCTAGCAGGTGTCGAAGGACACCTGATCCCTCGGCGGGCCAGAGCGCTAGCAGGTGACACGGGCCACTTGATCCCTAGGGGGCCAACGCGCTAGCAGGTTGTGCGGGCTACCTGATCCCTAGGCGGGCCAGAGCGCTAGCAGGTGACATGGGCCACTTGATCCCTAGCGCTAGCAGGTGGCACGGGCCACCTGATCCCTAGGCGGGCCAGAGCACTAGCAGGTAGCGTGGGCCGCCTGGTCCCTAGGCGGGCCAGAGCGCTAGCAGGTGGTGAGGGGCACCTGATCCCTAGGCGGGCCAGAGCACTAGCAGGTGGCACGGGCCACTTGATCCCTAGGCGGGTCAGAGCACAAGCCGGTAATGCAGGCCACCTGATACCTAGGCGGGCCAGAGCGCTAGCAGGTGGTGCGGGCCACCTGATCCCTAGGCGGGCCAGAGTGCTAGCAGGTGGCGAGGGGCACCTGATTCCTTGGAGGGCAAGAGCGCTAGCAGGTGGCACGGGCCATTTGATCCCTTGGTGGGCGAGAGTGCTAGCAGGTGGCACGGGCCACTTGATCCCTAGGTGGGCCAGAATGCTAGGAGGTGGCGCGGGCCACTTGATCCCTAGGCTGGCCAGAGCGCCTGCGGGTGGCGTGGGCCACTTGAGCCATAGGCGGGCCAGAGCACTAGCAGGTGGTGCGGGCCACTTGATCCCTAGGCGGGCCAGAACACTAGCAGGTGGCGAAGGGCACCTGATGCGGTGGTGCGGGCCAGAGCTCTAGCAGGTGGCACGGGCCACTTGATCCCTAGGCGGGCCAGAGCGCTAGTAGGTGGCGCGCGCCACTTGATCCCTAGGCGGGCCAGAGCGCTAGCAGGTGGCACGGGCCACTTGATCCCTAGGCGGGCCAGAGCGCTAGCACGTGGCGAGGGGCACCTGATCCCTAGGTGGGCCAGAGCGCTAGCAGGTGGTGCGGGCCACTTGATCCCTAGATGGGCCAGAGTGCTAGCAGGTGGCGAGGGGCACCTGATCCCTAGGCGGGCCAAAGCGCTAGCAGGTGGCACGGGCCACTTGATCCCTAGGCGGGCAAGAGCGCTAGCAGGTGGTGCGGGCCACCTGATCCCTAGGCGGGCCAGAGCACTAGGAGGTGGTGCAGGCCACCTGATCCCTAGGCGGGCCAGAGCACTAGCAGGTGGTGTGGGCCACCTGATCCCTAGGAGGGCCAGAGCGCTAGTAGGTGGTGAGGGGCACCTGATACCTAGGCGGGCCAGAGCACTAGCAGGTGGCACGGGCCACTTGATCCCTAGGTTGGCCAGAGAGCTAGCAGGTGGTGCAGGCTACTTGATCCCTAGATGGGCCAGAGTGCTAGCAGGTGACATGGGCCACTTGATCCCTAGTGCTAGCAGGTGGCACGGGCCGCCTGATCCATAG
Organism: Crinia signifera; assembly: GCF_055691185.1. NCBI lineage: Eukaryota > Metazoa > Chordata > Amphibia > Anura > Myobatrachidae > Crinia > Crinia signifera. The sequence goes on from NC_139217.1 coordinate 423,388,287, forward strand.
GCGGGCCAGAGCACTAGCAGGTGGTGTGGGCCACCTAATCCCTAGGCGGGCCAGAGCACTAGCAGGTGGCACGGGCCACTTGATCCCTAGGCGGGCCAGAGCGCTAGCATGGGGTGCGGGCCTCCTGATCCCTAGGCGGGCCAGAGCACAAGAGGAACCAACAACAAAATAGGAACAATTGGAGGGACACTAATGGTATAAAACAGAGGGAAAATAATCATCACACCCATAATTACCAATTAAGAACCAGGGATAATCATTGGAATAACAGATATGCCCCTATTGCAGATCATACACAAGAACAATTTAGAAAAAGGGGAGAAAAACCTAATTTTTTAGACTTAGGGACAAATCACCACAATTGGAGATAAAAAAGAAAAAAAGGAAACAGAGGAGGCAAAAATGGTAAAAAAATATACGAAAGGAAAAAACGGCAAAAGAAAAGACTAAAAAATAAGAATAATACTCCTCAGCAGATTATATCCGAAACCGTCAAAATTTTCAATCTAAGCGATCATCTCCTATTGGAAGATGAACGATCAGTCCTAGAAAAAGGATTAAAATTCTGCCCATCCATTTCTGCTAACCCTTTTGACATCTTTGTGGATGTACAGAAATTCCTCCGCAAATTAACCCTAAAGAAGTTTTTTCTTATGAAATCCGAGGAAACATCGGATGATTTATCCACAATTTCTCCCTTTAAACCAAAATCAACATTCTTTCCAGCACTTCTGAAAGGGTGTTTTCTAGAATCATTTAGCACCCTTGTGATGGATGACATCCAAAAACTAAACCCCCAAAAAATCACACAAAACCTCACGATTAAGGAAAAAAGGGGGCTTAAAAGTCTGATGGATGACAATAACTTGATTATTAAACCATCAGATAAGGGGGGAGGGGTCGTTCTCCTTAATAAAAAAAATTATGAGGAAGAAATACAGAAACAGTTATCCGATAAAAATACTTACAAACTTATTAGAATCAATCCCACTCAAAAAATTAATAAATCATTAAAAGAACTTATTGATAAATATGTGAAAAAGGAACAATTACAGAAACTGAATCTAAATTCCTTCACATAGAAGAACCATTAATCCCCACTATTTATGTTCTTCCCAAAACTCACAAGGATCTCCAAAACCCCCCTGGGAGGCCCATAATCTCGGGGTGGATTCCCCCACATCCAATTTATCCCAATTTATTGATCATCATTTGCAGGATCTTGTATTAGAGAATCCTTCTCACTTGAAGGACACATTAGACGTACTTAATTTTTTGGATAATACTGATTGGCATGAAGACTGTCTCTTAGTAACAGCTGATGTGTCGACACTTTACACTATAATCGACCATCAGCAGGGCATAGAGGCTGCGAGAAAAGCTCTTTCAAGGTCCAATTTAGAGCCTAACCTACAAGAATTCATATGCAAGGGCATCGAATTCATACTTTATAATAATTACTTCTTATTTAAGGAGGATTATTATTTACAGAAGAGAGGCACCGCCATGGGCACCAGGTTCGCCCCCAGTTATGCCAACATCTTTATGGGTGCGTGGGAGACCGATCGCATCTGGTCCCACCACCCATATAGGGCGAACCTGGTGACATGGCGGCGCTATATTGACGACATCCTCTTCCTGTGGAGGGGGGATAGAGTCACTTTGGACCTCTTCTGTGATTATTTGAACACCAATGATCGGGGCATTAAATTAACATTTGAAATCAGTACCAAAAGTGTCAATTTCCTCGATTTGGTGATTTACATTGAGGACGGTGTCATTAAAACCAGAAACTACGTGAAGCCTACAGATTCCAGAGCTTATATTAGCAAGAAAAGCTGTCATCAGCAACAATGGCTTAATACCATTCCTAAAAGCCAATTCCGTAGGTTGCGTAGAAATTGCACAGAGCCTGGTATTTATTTAGAACAGGCCAGAGAGATGAAAACTAGTTTTATCACCAGTGGTTATGACAATGAATGCTTGGACCAAACGATCATGGATGTAGAAAAATTAGAAAGAAAAGAATTACTGTCCAAAAAAAGTAAAGACCCCAAAAAAGATCAGATGGACCGCTTCAAATGGTCATTTACTACGGATTTCACTTCACAACATGCAGAAGTGAAAAAGATTTTCAAAAAACACTGGGGCCTCCTAAAAAAGTATCCTATAATAGGGGATAAGATCCCCAAAGAACCCAGTATGATTTTTAGACGGGCTCCTAACCTTAAAAAAAAGTTAGTACAGAGCCTATGCCCCGCCTCCCCCCAAAAAGCTGGTATATCATCAAAGGGCTTTTATCGTTGTGGGGTGTAAGAACATCCCTAATACATTTAGGATGAAAATTGAAAACCTGGTGATAAATGGAAAACCTTATAAGATTAAAGACTTTGTAACATGCCATTCATCCAATATTGTTTACACAATTGAATGTTCTTGTTCTAAATTTTATATAGGCAGAACAACCCGTCCCTTCAAGGTTAGACTTGGGGAACATCTAAGAAATATTCGAAAAGGTTTAGATGTGCATGCACTATCAGCCCATTTCAAAACCTGCCACCAATGTGATCCAAAGTGCATTAAGAATTTTTATGTATTGCAGAAAATTATACCAAATATAAGAGGTGGTGATTTTACCAAAAAACTGGCAAAAGTTGAGATGTCCTTAATTTTTAATTACAAAACACTTATACCAAGTGGTTTAAATAAGGACTTTGAAACTAAATGGTTTTTATAGTTCGCACATTTTTCATGTATTGTTTTTATATTGATCCGTATTATAAAGGGTTTTATCCATTGTGCTTTATTTTACCATGTATTTTTGCCGTTTATATTAATTATGTCCTTTCAATCTATTTCCGAGGACATATTACCTCCATATATCAGAAATCACTATTCCACTCTGAGAAAAACGGGTTACCTTGACAACAGTCCTCCCGCGATCAAATTAAACACGGGAGATACACCACGCTCCGAGAGGAACGCAAGCTCTTCCAGTCAGAGCCGGAAGTCCTACCATGGAACACAAAACGTCATATCCGCTTCCGGTATCGGACGGGATACCGGAAGTGCCCGGACGCCGGCGCTATGCGCTGAACATTGCTATCAGCTGCGCTGGAGTGCAAAATAAATTTATGCCATGGACTACCCGATGACTTAATTTGTCTCAAGGGGAGGGATGGGGATTCTAGCTGTTAGCTGATCCATGTCTGGAAATAGGTTTTTTATGTGTCTCCCGAGAGGGGGTATTTAAACCAGATCACCACACTGGTTAATCACACGCCTTGAAAAAGATTCACCTTGAATCGAAACCGGTCGGCCTGTGACCTGTGACACAAAGGGGACTTCAGTGGATCTTACCTGATACCAGCAGCATTCCGGGGACGCCTGTGGTAACACTTTTATGCGCTGATTGTCTACATTTCATCTGTAGACATATCTGTTCGGTGAGGGTCCTCTGTTATAGTCCTCCTGTGCAATTTTGTTTTTATTTGTTACTGTTATTAAAACGTACTGCACCAAATAATATTTATCTCATCTTTCGGAGCTTTACCTGCATCTGGGGGTTAACGAGAGGAAGTGGATCTATTGGTGGAACCCAGATTCCCCTCAATCAAGTGTAAATGTCTACAAATTTAGTAGACCAATCTTTGTGGTACGAGCAGACCTCACTTGTTTTATAGATGTATTCTATGTAGTGTAACAATGTCACAATATTGGCTTTTTCCTTCTCTTTTGGGTACCATACTAAAAATTGAGAGGAAAGCCATTCATCGATAGCACTCTGGAATTTCAGACATCGATTTGGTATTGTATGGGCCAGAGCACTAGCAGGTGGTGTGGGCCACCTGATCCCTATGAGGGCCAGAGCGCTAGTAGGTGGTGAGGGACACCTGATCCCTAGGCGGGCCAGAGCGCTAGAAGGTGGCACGGGCCACTTGATCCCTAGGTGGGCCAGAGCGCTAGCAGGTGGTGCGGGCCACTTGATCCCTAGATGGGCCAGAGTGCTAGCAGGTGGCGAGGGGCACCTAATCCCTAGGCGGGCCAAAGCGCTAGCAGGTGGCGCTGGCCACTGGATCCCTAGGCGGGCAAGAGCGCTAGAAGGTGGTGAGGGGCACCTGATTACTTGGTGGGCCAGAGCGCTAGCATGTGGCACAGGCCACTTGTTCCCTAGGTGGGTGAGAGTGCTAGCAGGTGGCGCGGGCCACCTGATCCCTAGGCGGGCCAGAGCGCTAGCAGGTGGTGCGGGCCACTTGATCCCTAGGTGGGCCATAGCGCTAGCAGGTGGTGCAGGCCACTTGATCCCAAGTGGGCCGAGCGCTGGCAAGTGGCGTAGGCCACTTGATCCCTAGGCGGGCCAGAGCACTAGCCGGTGGTGTGCGCCACCTGATCCCTATGCGGGCCAGAGCGCTAGCAGGTGGTGAGGGGCACCCGATCCCTAGGCAGGCCAGAGCGCTAGCAGGTGGCACGGGCCACTTGATCCCTAGGCGGGCCAGAGCGCTAGCAGGTGGTGCGGGCCACCTGATCCTTAAGTTTTATACAACTGGCTTGTATGATCTAATGCATGTGGCGTGTGAAGGAGACTTTGGCTTTAGGCTGCTCAGCTAGCCATGTAGAAGGTACATTGGCCCTCATTCTAGTCGCCTACGCATGCAAATAAACTTTTATGCGCAAATTATTTGCCAGCCGTGCACAGGTGTGGGGGTGGTGGCCCGTTGTCGCGCCCATGGTAACACCCAGTGTTTCATGGATGTTCCCATGAAAACACTGGGCGTTCCCATGGTAATTTGCCAATGACGCAGTTGTGGGGGGCGTGCAGCTGGCCTCAGCAGAGGTCAGCTGCCCGCCTGCTTCGCGTACAGGGAGCCCGCAGATCAAAGCTTATGGGCTTCTTTTCATGACCTCTGCTGCCCCGCACTGCCCGCGCCGCCCCCCCCCCCCCCCCTCACAGGAGGCTGCCCAGATCAGTGACCTCCTCCTCCCTGAGCAGGAGGCTGCCGGGCACAGGAGGAGGGGAGAGCCGCGGGGACCTGCTCACACTTATCACAAGAGCTGCCCTTTGCATTATTAATCTCATATGTTAATAATATGAAGTTTTGGTACTTTCAAGATTTTGCAATGGGGCTCACAAACTTCTAGTTACACCCTTGACAGCAAATCCAACTAGTTCAGATTCACAAACAAGTTCAGTTGTGACAATTTGCATATGCTACTGCACATACAGGACTAGTAACAATAAAAGGGTATGGATCATTTGGTCTACAACAAGTAGGTCGACATGCATTGGGTCAACAACATTAGGTCGACATGTGGAAAGGTTGACATGGGTTTAGGTCAACATGGCTTTAGGGCGACGGGTCATTAGGTCGACACAAGCATTAGGTCGAACATGGCTTTAGGTTGACAGGTTCTTAGGTCGACACAAGCATTAGGTCGACATTGGGTTTTTCACAGTTTTTTTACCCGAATGTTGACACAGTCGACATGGGCACAGATTAAGGTTCCCTTGCATGGCTCCTTGCGATCGCCTTGCTACGCTCGGCACACTATCCACCATTGAAAAAGTCCTGCACAGGGCGAAACGCATTTGGTACACCTTGGGACACCCACCCCAACCCCTATACTGGTACATGATTATGCACTCTGTACTTTGTTTTTCGTCCATTGTTGAGTAAATAAACTGTGCTTTTACCCAGTGTTTATTCAACACACCTCATCCCCACTCCACCCCTCACCCGCACCACATGGAACACGCTGCAACCCAGAGAGCATGCTGATTGACCTACACCTTCGGGTAAGCTACTACTATTTCTTGTCATTTCATGCATTTACTGTACTGATCCACATACTTGTTTTACCGGAGGTAACAACATCCAGCACAACCTTGACGCAAGGGCCAACATTGGTGAACCCTCAGCCTCAAGTTTGCCAGCAGTGAGTACCCACCTGGCGTGGAACATCTTGCATGCTTATACCATCCCACAAACTGTTCCTCCGATTCAGGACACCAACCACAACACCCAGCCCACAGTTATTGTTCCAGACACCAGAAACCACAGATCCAGATTCCAGCAAACCCGACATTCAGATATTGACTTACCCAACCCCTGAGAGCCAGCACTACCCTTTTCCTTTTTTCATTGCTTTAGGAGGGATCAGGACTGCCCCTCCACCAGTGCAGGCAGCTAAGGGTTGACACTCTCAGAGCACTGTGCAATAACCCCCTTTTCCAACACCCTAGTGGATAGTAGGGCATGAAATACCGCCTGTCAGCACATGTCGGCTCCAAAAAACAGTGAAAAACCCCATGTCAACCTTTTGACTGTCGACCTTTCCCATGTCAACCTAATGCTTGTGTTGACCTAATGATCTGTCGACCTAGACCCATGTCGATATTTCCCCATGTCGACCTAATGGTGTCTACCAAATGCTTGTCGACCATCATGTTGCAGACCAAATGACCGTATCCCCAAAATAGTTGGATGTATAAAGATGCAGGTATATTAGTATTGTAAATATCTCCTGGTATCAAATGCATGGGGACCAGACCATCTCTCTAACATAAACAAATATTTTTTATTTTTTATTGCATCTTTACTCTCTAACACAGTTCTTGGATGCAACAAAAAAAATCACATTTGAAGTATCACAATTATATAACAGTTGGTGTTATTATCACATGGCTTACTGCGGTATTGTATTACTTGACAATTTATTTTAGCAAATTTGCCCAGATTGTATTTCCTATTACAAGAATGAGAAATGTAATCTTTTTTTTTTTATTTGAGTCTTTATTTAAATTTTTCATCAGACATAATAAACATATATTATACATTTTAAAAAGTACACACATAGAAAAACACATACAATACATACAATACGTATACGACACTTTAGAAACCATAACTTTGTAACCACGATCATTTCCCCGGTCTGGGGGGACTGCTTCTTACGATCCCTAGGGGTTGGGGTGGAATAGGGGGAAGAAGATTAGGGTCGCCCGGGAGAACTCCTCTAAGTACCGTAGTGGTACCGCCCATGTTAGAAAATGACTTGTGATTGTCTTGAACATTACAGGTAAGGGATCTAGCTTTTTTACAATTTTATATAGTGAAGTCTCATGACACGAGTAAGAAATATTATATGTGATCAGTGGTCGAAGTGGAAATTTTGAAGTGGGGGTATGGAAATTTTAAAGTGGGGGTATGGAAAAGTAAAGAGTGAATGTAGTGCGCACCTTCGGACACCCCCCTGTCCATCAACGTCCCCTGCCAGCCTGCCCCGTTGTACAGGGGTATTACAAAAGCACAATATGTGCTGCTGAGTGATCAGAGAGCATCCTGAGGGGGAAAAAAATTTTTTTTTTTTATCTTCAGATTAAAGTGGCGGTATGGCATACCCCCGTATACCGCCCCACTTCGACCACTGTATGTGATTGTGTCCAAAATAGAAAAAAAATAGCTAAAGAGCTTTGTGTTAGATCATATACCTTTCGTGTAAAAGACAAAAATATTTTGACTAGATTTTTTTTTATTATTATTATTTTTTTATTATTTATTTTTTTTTATTTTTTTTCCCCTTTTTTCTTTCTTTTTTGTGACCGTGTGGCTCCAGGTAGCTCGACCTGCTAGCCTACAAATTTATACCACTTGGAATAATACCATGGGTTCCAGATTGCGTGAAACTTAGTTAGGCCCTCGATGGAGGCATAGTGAAATTTTTCGTGCTCATATATCGTGTTGACTAAATTGGTCCATTCTAGAAATACCGGGCCCAATTGTGCCATCCAGTGCCGTGCTATTATCAACTTGGCCGAAGCCGTGAGGTTTAATAGAAGGGAGCATAGCTCTCTAGAAATGTGCTCTTCTTGCCAGATCCCCAATACCATGTTTTTGACCGTAAGGATGTCTCGTGGTGATCCCATATCCACCAATACTAGCCGTATTTTGTCCCAGTATTGTACTAATGTATTGCAGGCCCATAGCATATGCCAGAAGGAGGCCCCCGATTCGCCACACCTCGGGCACCTGCTGAGCCTGACATTTTCTGTAGTCTAACCGGTGTAATATATGTCCTATGAAGAACGTTAAATTGAACTTGTTGGACACGGATCGAATTTGTTGCGCCTTTTGGTGTAGCTAGGGCCCTCTGCCACTGGCTATCAGTAAGGGATGGGAGGTCCTGTACCCATTTCTGTCTGAGCTGCTGTAGCCCCTCTTCCCGTTCGAATGCGGACAAGAATTTATAGATTTTAGAGACCCGTTTTCTCGAGGACAGGGTTTTCAGGAAAAGTTTGACCGGAGTGTCTTGCAACCAGCCCGCCTTTCCTCTGCCCCACTGTGTGATAGCATTTCTCAGCTGCAGGAATCTCCAGAACATTGTTCTAGGGAGCGAGTACTCGCTCCCTAATTGCTCGAAGGACTTAAAACTATTGTCGTGATATAAATGACCCAGTGCGCTGACCCCGTGTTGGGACCATAATTTTCCTCCTTGCGGTTTATAGACCTCTCTAACTGTGGGAATGAGAAGAAACGATGAATCGGGATACGTCCCCTCGTATTTATCAACTATACAGGCCATGTTCCAAATTTTTATAGCTTGATTAATAATTCCTGGGTATTTTCTCTGAGTTTTACCCAGGAGCAGGGTCTGGAGGGGTGTGATATGGGGGTCTACACATTTTATCAATTTGAAGAGATCTGGTGTATATTCATCTGCCCGTATCCATGAGCTCAAATGTTTTAGTTGGGCCGCCATGTAGTACCTCTTAAAGTTAGGCATAGCTAACCCCCCATTTTCTCGGCTTCTCCATAGCGTAGCTATCTTGACCCTAGGGCGCTTATTACCCCATATAAAAGATGATAAGATGCTATTTAAATTCCTGAACTGTTCATCCTTTATATAAGTGGGGGAATGCTGGAGTATGTATAGGATTTTGGGGAGGATGACCATTTTGATCAGATTGACCCTTCCCATGTAATCTTCTTTTTTTTTTTGTAATATATATTTATTGGGTTTTAACAATGTAATCTTTCAATTAACATTCGAATAACTCACAATTAACAGTGCACATTTTGGACAAGGTGTTACATGCTATGTGCATAGGATAAAAGCAATACTTTACATGACAGCAAAACAGAGGAGATCGGCTGGAATCAATCAATTGGTTGTCCGACTTCTCAAATCGCGAGAGAACCTATCAGCTTGTATGCTCACACAACGTCACGGCACCCCGAGAAGGGGAGTCGTGATTAGTGGGATGAGATTGGGGTGTTGCCACCCTCCGTCTATGAGAGTCGGACAGGAGAGCCGTTGTTAAGTAGTGGGCTTCTGCCCCTTTATGAGCCAATTATTACACTAAGGCTTCAAAGTGGTTTATCTCTCCATTATTTGCTGTGTTATTTAGAAAAACCATTTCCAATCTATAAGTTAACATGCAACTATAACATTTTTAAAGGATAGTTAAGTGAAAGAGGAAGAGAGAAAAGGAATAAGAAAGAAAAAGAAAGAAGTGAAAAAAAGAAGAAAGAAGAAAGAATGAAGAAAGGAGAGGGGGGAGGTAGGTCTGAGGGGAGGGGGGGGAATGGGGGAGTAACCTCATTAGTTAGTTTGTATAAGCAACTTTCACTGTAAGAGCTGAATCTCTTTATAGGCTGACCTTATCTTATGGAACTGCTGATGTGTCCGTACATTTCCTCTGAGCATCCACCCCGCCCTGGGGTTTCCGCTTATTTTGGGGTCTCTAGCTTAGGCATTACTTGCAGCTTCCATAAGAGGGCCCCATCTTTCACTGAGTTTTGTGGAGGAGATCGACTGCAGCTGGGCATAGCTCATCAAGCGTTGTAGGTAACGTATAAGAGAGTTTAGGGTAGGTGAGGACTTAATAATCCAATGTTTCATGATAAGTTTTTTTGCTGCAGTGACCACCATGGTCAGGAAAGGGATAAGATGTGCGGTCTGCGAGGGCATTTCCCATACATCAAAATTAGCAAAAAGTAGTGGGAACGGGTGTAGCGTGACCGTAATGCCTAACGTGGTGGCAATGTAGTTAGTCACCTTGTTCCAAAATCTTTTTATATGTCCACAGGACCAAATATTATGGAAAAAGGAGGCTGAGGACATGGCGCATTTCTTACAGGATCCTGTTTCATCTGGAACAAAATGTTTCCTTTGTGTCGGGGAGAGATATGCCCGTTGTAGTATCCTGACGTGAGTCTCCTGCAATACAGAGGACCTCACTATCTTCAATGTTGTGTCGTAATATTTAAAGAGTGTCTCACATGAAGTCAATAAAGGCAAATCTCCAAGCCATTTCGTTCTCATTTGTTCTGTTAATTTACTGGTAGTGGGGATTATTAATTCATTGTATAGTTTTTTAATTTTAAAGTTTGTTTTTTCAAAACAATCTACTAGCGTGTACAACTTCTGCATCTGAGGGGTTGGTACTAGGTCTTCTTTAATGGATGAGGCAAAGTGCGACAGTTGTATTAATGGGAATATGCAGAGGTCATTCAGACTATATTGCGCCTTCAATTGAGTCGCAGATAACATCTGTCCCCCTGGGTCAAAAGTTTGGGAGGCGAGTTTCAGGCCTCTCAAATATAGGTGTTTAAAGTTTGAGTTCTCCATGCCCGGGGTAAATCTGGGATTTCCCCATATGGGTATCCATTTGGTGCTCTGAGGTGAGATTTTTAGCTGTTTGCATAACGCCCCCCAAGCTGCATATGTATCCCTGAACATCAGGTTTTGTAATATGTTCTTCGGGATAAGGGCTTTGGGGGTGTGCAGCAGTGCTCCAGGTGAGTATGGGTATAAAGTGGCACAATCTAGAGGATATATTGTAAATTTACTGGACTCTAGCAACCAATCCATGGCGTATCTTGACAGAAGTGCAGTGGAATATCGGGATAAATCTGTTAGTCCCAGTCCTCCCATAATTTTTGGGAGTTGCAGTTTGGCTAGTGCAATACGTGGTTTGCCAGATTTCCATATAAATTTAGTACATAGCCCCATCAGTAGTTTAACATCTTGTTTTGTAACACTCAATGGTAGTAGTTGCAGGAGGTATAGTAATCTGGGTATTATAATAGTTTTTATCACTTCAATTCTACCTAACATTGATAGTGGTAGATCATGCCATTTTTCCATGGCTTGTTTTGCTTTAGCTATGCCTGGGGTCAAATTTAATTTATAAAGCTGTTGCGGGTTGTTGGGTATTTGGACACCCAGATATTTAATATGTGAGGGCTGTTGTTTGATTGTGCTAAGGTCTGGGTCCATATCAAAAACGGGTTTTGGGCCTCTGAGAAGGAGGAGCTCCGACTTGCTGACATTGAACTTGTAGCCAGAAAAGGTACCAAAGTTTTTTATTATTTTCATGGCTACAGGTAGTGAGTGAGACGGGTGTGCTAGAAATAGCAACATGTCGTCCGCGAACAGGGCGACCCTCATGTCCACTCCCCTTATGTTTATACCCTGGTATAGCGGAGACTCGCGAAGCGACACCGCCAGGGGTTCAAGTGGCAATGCAAATAGGAGAGGGGACATGGGGCAGCCCTGCCTGGTTCCTCTGAGGATAAAGAACGGGTCAGAGATGGATCCATTACACAAGATTCTGGACGAGGATCCCCTGTACAATGTGTCCAGCCAATTTATGAAAAGGTCCGGGAAGCCGAAGCATCGCAATGTGTGGAACAGGTGATCCCAGTGCACCATGTCGAAGGCCTTCTCTGCGTCTAAAGATAAGATAGCTGTTGATGTGTTCGACATGGCACACTGGGAGTCACACACCACCGACAGGACCCTTCTAATGTTCATGACTGACTGTCTCCCCATCACAAACCCCGTTTGGTCCTCGTGAACAATATTGGGAACTATTTTTTTGAGGCGTTCTGCCAAAATTTTGGTTAACATTTTATAGTCTATATTAAGTAATGATATAGGCCTATACGATGCAGGATCTGTCAGGTCTCTACCCGGTTTGGGCAACACCCTAATGTTAGCCATGTTAAAACCTTCAGGGACTGAGGGAGAGTTTAAGATCTTATTAAAGACTGCCACTAAGCATGGCGTAATTGTGGGTTGTAACAGTTTATAAAATTCAGACGTATAGCCATCGGGGCCTGGGGCCTTACCTGGCTTCAAAGATGATATTGCATCGCTCACCTCTTCATGTGTTATCTCGGCTATAAGCTTGTCTCCCATGTCTGACTGTATCTGGGGAAGGGGAAGGTTATTCCAGAAGAGGTCATCATATACAACATGGCGATGCCCCGCCTCACTGGCCACATCAACAAAACTCAAAGAGAAAATAAGAGTAGCATGGGAATCCTACCACGCGAACAATTCTGCCATCCTGGAATCAGATCCGGTCCTGTACTGGCAGGCTGCTAAAGCCACGGTAAGGGGAGAAATCATCTCATTCACTGCGTCACACAAACGTAAATTAACCAAAAAGTATATAGACTCCCAAACGGCCCTGACGGACTCATTCAATGAATTTAAATCCCATCCTTCCCCTGAGTCAAGAGGTAAATATAATACTGCTAGATCCACCTATGAGACACTACTGGCCCAAATGGAAGAGTGGTATTCATTCAGAAAGGACTCCCGATTCCATAAATTCGGGAATAAATCCAGTAAATTGCTCTCCAACCTGTTACAGGGACAGAGACCCCCCTCTACCATTCATCCTCTTAAAAAACAAGATGCCTCAATGACTATGGATAATAAGGAGATAGCTACAGAACTACATAAATTTTATGAGACACTATATGCCCAGCCCTCATCCAATGTACTTCAGAGAGAGGCCTCCTGGGATAGCTTAAATTGGAACCAGACCACAGCATGATCTGATAGCAGGATGGCCTCTATTTTGATTTCTTCAACTTTAGGGAGGAGGGACTGGGACAATAGTATATAGTCAATTCTGGATAACTGGCCTGTTGATGCGGAGAGGCAAGTGAAGTCTCTGTCAGTGGGGTTTAATGTCCTCCATAAGTCTATTAGTTGCATGCTTGTTGCCATTTCCCTTATTCCGAATTTGGGTAGTTTTTGTCTCTTTTTGTTTGGGATTTGTCTATCTAATGTCGGTGACGTGATCAGATTAAGGTCACCTCCTAGAATTATTGGAAGATGCATATGCGGCGTAAGTAAGGTAATTATTTTTAACAGAAATGGCTTGGAGTATGCGTTAGGTGCGTACACTGTCATACACACAAATGTCTGTGAATCTACATTAATATGACACAACAGATATCTGCCCTCTGGATCTGCCACCACGTTGGACACCGTCATAGTCAGCTGTGACCTTGCCAGAACAGCCAGGCCCCTAGCCTTTGAAGTATATGGGGCTGCCGCTACCACTTTCCATCCCATGGTGCCCAATTTAGCAGTTTCTATGGCTGTTAGATGAGTCTCTTGTAAAAGAGCCACATCTAATTTCAGCTTTTTTAGATAAATCAAAATATTCTTACGTTTCTTGGGGGAGTTGATGCCCCCAACGTTCCAACTACCCAGTTTTAAGGACATCTTCTCTTCTTATTCGTGTGAGAAAGACACCAGCTGCAGTCAGATCTCTGCAAGAAAAGCTATATATAGGGCAACAACGGTGAGAAATTAATGACTTCATTTCTATTAGATATTCAAAATCAGTTACAACATGGATGGGGTGTGGGAGGTCAGAGGGAAAAAGAGGGGGGGAAAAGGGGGAAAACAAAATTATTACTAGTATAACAGACTTCCGAAGCAACTCCATGAATCCTAGGTTCATGGTAACTAAATCTATACACGGGAGGGTGAGCTCCTAAGGCCCACCGCCCTAACTTTTTTCAATACTGTACTTAGACATTTCGCGGTTAGCATTGCCCGCAATGCTATAATGGCAATCTTTGCTCCAATCAAGATATGTGTTATCACCTTGCATGGGAGTAAAGAATATCTAACCACCATAAGAGAGCAGCATTAGTGCTGGAAACAGGAATTCTGTAATATTTTCACCGAGGATAGTGGCAGGGAGGGGTGGGGGGGAGATTAAGTATATTAAATATAACAAAGCTTAAGGGTCATACCCCTAGGGGGGGGATTATTTTTTGGCATGGGAGGGGTAAATGACCTCATGAATGCAGTAGAAAAACGTCCACTATCTTGCCAAAGTTCCCTGAGAAGGTGTCAGTAACAGGCCTTATGTTCCATTCACATTATCTCAGGTGAGGATTCTTTGCACAGGCTTAGGGGGCCCTCTGGTGGTGAAACAGGAAACTTTTTCTAATCATTCGGCAGCACTTTAATCACAGTCAGACATATTTCTGGGGTCTCGGGTTGCCAGCTGGCAGAGCCGGCCCTAGCCTAAATGACGCCCTAGGCAAGATTTTGGCTGGTGCCCCCTAGCACCGCCACTAGTTCCGCCTCTGACATAGCAGTCATCATTTTGAGCTCCTACCCGCAATATTTTAAATAGAAACAGTGCACACATTTGGTGCGCAGCCCAAACAGGGGTGTGTTCTTGCTGGGAAGGGGCACGGCCACACAATTTTACCCCCAATTCAAATTATGCCACATAGTAGTGCAACTTTATTCACATTATATCATGCGATGGTGTCCCTTATTCACGTTACATCACACTGTAGTACCACTTTACCTTATATACATTACTCACATTATTCACATTATACCCTTAGAAAAAAATCCTGAGAAAATATTGTATTTTAACCACCTCCATGGCCACACTGCAACCCAGCACAAAGCAGTGTGTGCTGGGCAGAGGAGAAGAGCTGCAGCTGCTGCTGTCACTTAAGAGGAGGGGGCCCGTGGCCCCCACTGGGCCCTCCCATCAGATTTTGGCCTGGGTAATTTGTACCCCCTACCCCTTTCTCTCGGCACCCCTGATAATACCACACAGTAATGCCCCTTACACATGACACACATTATTAATGTCCTTCTAACCATAATGCCCCTTACACATTATGCCAACCTTTATTAATGCCCTTCATACACATAATGACACACATAATGCCCCTTACACATATGTTGCACATTATTAATGCCCTTATACACATGACACAAATAATGCCCATTAAACATATGTTGCACATTATTAATGCCCTTATACACATGACACACATAATGCCTGGTACACATATGTCACACATTATTAATACATTTATACATGACACACATAATGCCCCTTACACATATGCCGAACACTATTGCACAACCAACCCACCCGCAGACAGCACTCGCACAGCCGCTAACACTGTGACCTCTGCCTCTGCTTGGATACAGATGTTTCCTCATACATCTTGTCTCAATAGGCCATCCAGCTCCTGGCCAGTTCTGCTAACGTTGGGTGCCGTTTTTGCTGAAAATTTGTCTTTTTTGCATTGTTATGACCAGCACACACAAGGAGCTTCCGATGATTAAAATGATATGCGTCATGAATATAATCTGTGTGCGACTGTGTCTGTACCTGCATACGGAATGCTACGGTATGTTACAGTGATTTCCATGAATACACTATTTCTTATGCAGATACAGCCTCACTCACACACAGAATATAGGCATGCTGCATATCATTTTAATCAGCAGAAGCTGCTGATGCCCCTAGGCATTCCAAATGCCCTAGGCAATTGCCTAGTTTGCCTATGCCTAAGGCCGGCCCTGCCAGCTGGGATTCTTTCAGGTAATTCTCTGCGTCTTGTACTCTGAGGAAATCTTTGTAACTTGATCCCTCAAATATTCTGAGCCTAGCAGGATAGAGCAGGGCAAATTTCTGGCCGTCTCTTATTAGGGCAGAGCACACAGGGGAAAAGTCTTTTCTTGCTTTTGTTAATTCTGCAGAATAATCCTGAAATATAAGGATTTTATGGTCGTCCCATACCAGGTCTCTTTTCTTGCGAGATGCAGACCAAAACAGTTCCTTATGCAAATAGTTGTAGCGGGGCAGTCGCTGCCTGTATTGCGGTGTCTGGTGCCGCGATTTGGAGGCTAAAAAGCCTAGTAATTGCTGTGTAGGGCGGGGGTTGGAGCGGAGCTGTCTCCCTCAGCTGCCTCTCATACAGCCGCCGGAACCGGAAGTCCCATGTAATCTTCTTACTAAAAAAGAAAAAAAAAGTGAATAGGTTTGGACCAGTTTTTTTTTTTCATAAAAAGCCATTTAAAGAGGCTTCCGGTTCCGGCACTGGCAGGAGCTGCGGGATACGGTAAAAATCCTGACGGTCAAAATACCGACAACCATTGACCGACGGTCAAAATACCGACAAGGTCAAAATACCGACATTTAAAATCCCGACAAGGTCAAAATACCGACATGGTCAAAATACCGACATTTAAAAACCCGACAAGGTCAAAATACCGACATGGTCAAAATACCGACATTTAAAATCCCGACATGGTCAAAATACCGACAAATAGAATGTAGACAGGTGAAAAAGTCAACATTACTTTTGGTCGACAGGTCGCGAGGTCGACAGGTCGCGTGGTCGACATGGGTTTTTTCACTGTTTTTTGACCCGACGTGCTGACAGGCGGTATTTCATGCCCTACCATCCACTAGGGCGTGGTGGGAGAATAAAATAGTGTGCCGAGCGCAGCAAGGCACCGTGCCCAAAGGTGCGATGTGAGGGTCTGCAGTTGACTTCCAACGGTGTAATTGTCGACTGTGTCGACATTCGGGTAAAAAAACAGTGAAAAAACCCATGTCAACCTCGCGACCTGTCGACTGAGTCATGTTGACTTTTTCTCCTGTCTACATTCAATGTCGGTATTTTGACCTTGTCTGGATTTTAAATTTCGTTTTTTTGACCATGATTTTAAATGTCGGTATTTTGACCATGTCGGATTTTGACCTTGTTGGGATTTTGACCGTTGGTCAATAGCTGTCGGTATTTTCCGTCTGGATTTCATACCGAATCCGCAGCAGCAGCAGCCGCCTGAGCTCCGTGGTCACCCCAGCCACCAGGAGCCGCCAGCAGCAGCATACCACAGCAAACCCGCCTTACTCACCCCAACCCGCTCCAGGCATGTCCCCCACACGAGATGGACAAGTTCCTGATGACCCCGGCCGTGGAATTGGCACCGTGGCACCGCTCGTCTTCCCGGCCGAAATCCAAGATGGCGCCCGTGATGGCTTCACAGCCGCAGCTGCCGGAGCCATCCAACGGCGGCAAGGGGACAAAACAGAAGTGGGGAGAGGCTCTGGACAAGCAGTTCTGCCCCCCCCCCAACAGCAGAAAGTAAGTGTCACCTCAGTCACTGACCCCACTGACGTGCTGCACTATACGCAGCAGCAGCCTAATCCATCAGACAGCAGCAGGGGGACCAAGCAGAAGAGGGGAGAGGCTTTGGCCAAGCAGTACTGCCCTTCCCAGCAGCAGCATGCACGCTCCAGCCCAGACACTGGTCCCACTGACCTGCTTCAATATAAATATGGCTCAACTCACTCTCCCATTTTGGCAGTAACCTCCCCATGTGCCTCCTCTCAAATTCCTGAGGGTCCTCTCACATATTCAGACATGTTGAAAGCCATACGGGCCACCATAAGCCCTATTATGGAGGCGCACGCGAAAAAGGTCACCCAGGCCGTTCAAGACATAAAATCCCAGATTAAACAACTGTCCAAATGGGTCCAATCCACTGAACAGCATGTGGGGTATAAGTTTCAAGACATCACAGATTTAAAGGAACAGTCAGCATCCCTTCAAAAAACCCAATTCCAAATGCAGTCCAAATTAGACGACCATGAAAATCGTTCACATAGGAACAACCTCAGGATTGTGGGATTACCAGAATTGCTTAAAGGACCTGCCCTTTTTACCTTTATTCAGACAACACTACCTGATTTGCTTGGAGTCACTTCAGACTGCACTGGCATGATTGTTGAACGAGCGCACAGGATAGGCCCGCAGAGGCCTGCTTCAGATGCCAGGCCGAGAGTGGTTATCTTCCGATCCCTCAACTAAATCCGCAAAGACCTGCTTTTATCAGCCTCCCGACGAAGTCGTGACCTCACCTGAAATGACTCCCATTTATATATCTTTCAGGATTATTCTGTGGAGGTGGCTATGGCACATAAAGAATTTACCCCCCTTTGCTCCCGTCTGGTAAAGTCCAACAAGAAATTTGCCCTTCTTTTCCCGGCCTGCCTCCGTCTTTTGTCAAGATGCACATTCAAAGATTTTTCCACAGTCTCCGATGCTGAAGCTTTCCTAGAGGAAGAAGATGCTACGCGATGCTCCCCATCTTTGTTCACACAAGATCCAGCATCATGAATCTCCAACAGTGCCCTTCCTCCCCTCTTTGTTGAGGCATCCTCATAGAACCACCCCACACCAAACTGACTGTTACCCTCACCCCTCAATGGTGAGGATATTACTTTAATCGGACTGTACCACTTGAGTGACGCTTCACCGGACGGGTCTAGGGGTGCTCTTAATTTAGCTAAAGTAATGTTTTATAATGGGTTTGCATATGTTCCATTTACTATAACAGGTGCTATGTTAGCACTTTACTATGATGTGCTTATTTTTGTTTTCATTTTATAAGTGATTTTAGTGTTCTACCAGGGCTGGGGTAGGCCTGGGCTAGTTGCCTAGTTTTCCAGGCGAAGACCTTATTGTGTTCTCTTTACCCATAACCTGATGTCTAGGGTTGAAAGATTTTTAGTCACCCTACGGTTGGGTGAAGACAGATGTGTTTATTTCCCTTTTCTCCTTTTGTCTCTTCCCTTATGTGTCATGTCTTGTCCCTGTTCACGCTTCTCTTTCAGCTCATGAAGATGACCCCTTTGGCACCAGCAGTGCTGACAAGAGAATTCTTGGGCCCCGGTACAACAAATTCCCGGGGCCCCCATGGCAATATATATCTCACTATGTATATATATATATATAATAAAAAAAATATATATATATGGCCTATTAAAACATGGTTGTGGCCTCAAAAGGGAATGTTGTACCCAGTGGCGCAAGTAGTAATTATCTGCTAGTGGTACTATAATACCAGCTTCACATTGCAGCTTTAACACGGTACAGTATATTGCTGTTTTTTTACCGTTTTAAAACCAGGACAGCTGCAATGTAAAAGCTCCATTGTCAATTTACCGGTTACCGGTATTTTGAAATGTGTTTAAAGCAGGAAAGAAGTGTTTAAAAAAGTGATGGTAAAAAACGTCATTGAAACGGTTATTCCTCTTACAGACCGCACTTAAACGAGTAATATACAGTTTAAGCTATGCGGTGTGAAAGGGGCTGTCTGCCCATTTTTTTTAAACGTTTCAAATTACCGGCTCAATGCCGTTTATGCGATGTGAAACCAGCTTAAGTGTGGCCATGTGTCATGATGGGGCATGGTCATATGAAACTAGATGAGACTACATGACAATAGGGGCATGGCCACATTATGCCGCACACACAATATGAATCTTACACATTGTAGCACGCGCTGTAATGTCCATTACACATTATGCTTCACACCGTACTGCCCATTACACATTATGCCCCACACTATAATGCCCATTACTTATTTAACCACATGCTATAATGCCCATTACATATTATGTCACACACCGTAATGCCTTTTACATATTATGTCACATAAGTGCCGCTTACCTACATGCTAGTTGCCAGGAGCTGCGTGATTGATGCCAGGAGTTTTGTGCTTGTTGGCAAAGGGGTTTTCATGCTTGTGGACATGGGAGGATTACATGCTTGTTGCCATGGGGAGTTCCATGCTCATTGCCATGGGGTGATTACACGCACGTAGCCCAGGGGATGGGAAGGGTTTACATGCTCGTTGCCTAGGAGGCTCCCTCCAACCATGTCAGCTCATGACCCTCTCCCCACACCGGCGCACCGCAGCACTGTCATGTGCAGTTGAGCTGCCTGAGCTACTATTTATAACTCAAACTCACCAACGGCGTTTCTCCAGACCAATCCACAATGGCGATTCTCCAGACCAATCCAGGAGAAGGACCACCACGAAGTCGGCGTCCAGACTCCTCCGATGGGCGCCTGTGCTGTAGCCACCGCCTCAGCTGTTGATGTCACGGCAGGGCCGACCGGCATATGTCTGTGTCCCACTGGCAGTGACTCCTGGGCCCTGACCCCAGGCTGCGCTGTTCATTGGCGGGTGGCAGCAGTGTGGGGCACACTCCTCTGCACTGCACAGATCATGTGTGCAGGAGAGCCAACAAGATCTCAGACAATATGGGAGATCTTACAGGATGGCTGACAGCCAGCCCAGCAGAGCATTTATGTTATAATTACAGTGTCCGGGGCAGCCAAAACGTTAAAAAAAACAAAAAAAACTAATAAACAATAAGGGTGGCACAAAAAAACAACAACAGCCATGATATTATCTACAGTGTACAGTATATGTATCAAGCCAGGCAGGGCAGAAGAGTGCACTTACAGAATAGACAGGTCAAGCAGCGGGCTCAGCCTCCCTGAGCTCCTCCACTGCACCTTCTCCTTTCGACCCGATGGCTAGGCTGGAAAATCCGGTCCCAGGCTGCTGCTGCGGACACACAGTCAGACTCGCGAGATGATGAAATCATCATCTCATGAGAGTGTCTGTGTTGAGCTCCGCAGCGGTGGACGATTACTGCCACTGCACACACAGTGTGACAGCTGGCTTGCTCTCCCTACTCCTCCTTATACCCGGCGCCCGGCCTCCCCAGCCTGCGCTCCCACCACCGCCACCGCTACAAGGCTGACCCAGCTCCCGCCGCACTCGCTGCCAAAGTAAATTTAAAAAAGTGTGTGTGTGTGTGTCTGGACCCGGGCCCCCTGACAGGCCCAGGCCCAGGTAAACTGTACCCGCCCCCCCTCCCTCTCGGCGGCCCTGGGCACCAGCGTACCCCGATATGGGAACAACCATGTTGCGGTTTCACACCTGTAAGTCGCCATATCTTAGACTCTGTAAAAGGACTTTTAATGTAGGGGGCTTCCATTCCCTGGCCAAACGCAAAAAGATCCTTTTATACCTATCTTAACTGAATATTGATGTAGCTTTTCTACAAGAGTCCCATTTGATTCCTCTAGAGATTCTTAAGCGTAACACTTTGGGATGGGTAGTCCTAACTTCCGCCCCATATACTTATCCTGGTCAGGAAGTCCATTCCAACCACAACACACTCACTCCAGGCCCTGAGGGCAGATATGCCATCGCTGATGTTACTATCCATATGACCCGTTACATCCTGGCCAATATATATGCTCCCAATTCTAACCATAGCCATTTTTTTCTTAAGGTCACAGCGAAATTGCTCCCTTATACTGACCAAAACATTATCTTGGCATGTGACTTCAATCTCACTATCTCCAACACACTAGACAGAAACACTGCTTCTCACACTAGACGCTCTAGACCGATATATGGTATCCAATATGTACTGAGCCAGTTGCGACTGTTGGATGTGTGGAGGGTCTGTCACCCAGTTGACCGGAAGTATTCATGCTTATCAGCAGCACATGGGTCTCTCTCGAGAATCGATTATATACTTATGTCCTCAATCCTGTTTACACGAGTTCAGGATTCTGCCCTGGAACCGATTACTTTGTCAGATCACTCGGTCGGCGGGGTGTTGCTCTCCACCTTAGTTGATAGAGGCCCAATTAGACAGTGGCGCTTTCCCTCACACATTTCAGACTCAGGAAACTTTCGGAATATGTTGGAGGCCACGTGGATGGACTTCAAACATAATAATTTAACAACCGAAGAATATTCACCACTCCTCTTCTGGCAGGCTTCCAAGCCCGTTATTAGGGGATCGGTCATATCTTTTACATCCAAACAGAAAAAAGACTCCCAAAGGTTATATCTAGAATCCCAGTCAAAATTAATGGAAGCCTATAGACAGTTCCAGCGATAGCCAACTTTACCCAATAAGTCGCGCTACTTTGAGCAGAAGACCCTCTTTGATAACTTGGAATCAATTGGAATCAAGGCTCTCCTTTTTATCCCAGGCTCATTTCCATAGATTTGGGAATAGGTCTAGTAGACTGCTGTCTAACTTGTTGAAAGGCCAGAGTCCCCCTTCCAATATTACATCCCTACAAAAGGCTGATGGTACTATTGTACACACCGGTAGTCAAGTGTCTGAGACATTACAATAATTTTATACGGTGCTGTACTCAACGCCCTTCTAGACGTAACCCAGAAGAATACCTTTTGGGACTCCATTTCCCTCCCTTCCTTTAACTCGGTTTCTGCCCAGTCATTACTAACACCTATTACAGAAGAGGAAATTCTGGCCACCATTAAACTTGATAAAACCCCGGGGCCTGATGGCCTATCTAACGAATACTACAAGATCCTGGCCCCTAAGCTGACCAAACCCCTATGTTCCTTCTACAACGCAATCCTGAAAGGTACCCCACCCCCCACTTTACTTTAATTCAGCCATCCTTAAAATTATTCATAAATCAGGCAGAAATTCCTTATTACCCAGCTCTTACGACCAATCTCCCTGCTGAATACCGATTATAAAATATTCACGAAAATTTTAGCAGAAAGACTTAAATTCATGGTGCCTACGTTAGTGCACTCTGACCAAACCGGATTTGTCTGAGGCCGTCATTCTGTACTAAATGTACGCAAGATTCTCACAGTTATGCAATGGTTGGAGTCCAGGGGGAGTACTGAGCCCTGTGCTTTGCTATCTCTTGATGCCTAAAAGGCATTTGACCTGGTAACTTGGGACCACCTCTTTGCAACCATGGAGAAATTTGGGCTCCCGCTTGACTTCAAACGTATAATTAAACTTCTATATTCAGATTCTTCATCCCAGATACTGACCAACGGCTACCTTTCCGCACCGATCCCCATCCTTAGAGGAACTAGTCAAGGCTGCCCATTGTCCCCTTTGTATTGAGCCTTTGGCTATTGCCCTCCGCTCCTCACACTCCTATTCAGGAATAAAGATCCACTTAACAGAAATAAAACTTAGCTTATTTGCGGACAATTTATTGTTATTCATTTCTAACCCATATATTTTGAACCCCGCTATACAAGACATACTACATAATTTCTCACTTTTCTCCGGGTTCCGAGTGAACTACAACAAATCTAGGTTATTTCCGCTATACAACCCTCATGCTTATTTTTTTTCCTCTACCCATACTTCCCAATTCACCATTTGCCCATCCACTCTTAAATATTTAGGTATCACAATCCCAAAGACCCTGGGTAACATATATTCGGTTAACATAAACCCAGTTTGCCTGACCATAGAGAAACTGCTTACTGGCTGATTATCGCTTCCTTTATCATTGTCTGGCAGGATAGCAGTTATTAAGTCTATAGCGTTCCCGAAGCTCTCCTATGTTCTTCAGATGCTACAGATACAGCTGACCCCCTCAGACCTGCAGGGATTAAAAACGCTCTTCCTCAAATTTGCTTGGGCAGGTAAGAAACCACGTATCCCCTTTGATCACCTGAAGCTTAGTAAACAAGATGGTGGATTTGGTATGCTGGATATTTCTGCATTCACACAGGCCTCCCTTTTCCATTACATTACAGATTGGTTTACAGACAGGTCTGAATACACTATACCCCTTTTAAAGAGACAAATGTTCCACCCATATTCACCAGCAGCATTACTTCATGCTACGCAGAAGCAGATACCTAAACTAATTTGGTCCTCCATATTGTTTTGTGACACCTATAGAGCCTGGAAGAAGATAAATAAAACATTAAATATTCGTTATCTTAGCTCCCCATTTAACCCCCCGGTACTTGTGTATTTTGGCGGTGCCCATCGCATCGCATACCAGAAGGCATACGATGGTATGCGATGCGACGTGATATCGCGCGATGCTGTACAATGTCATACAATTTTAAAATTGTATGGCATTGTACATGGCATTGTACATGGCATACAATGCCATACAATGCGATGCAACGCGATTAAACATTGTATAAGCACCCTAATGTGTGCTTACAATGTGAAATGCACCCCCACGCCACCCCCACCCCCCCCCCCACTATAAACGTGAACCCGAAGCGTGGCGAGCGCAGCGAGGCCACGAGGGGCGGCGGTACGCGTCCTCCGACCTTTTCATACCACCACTATCCACGTCGGCGTGGAGTTGAGGATAGAAAGTGTGGCGAGCGCAGCGAGCCACCGCGCCCGAATCGTGGCGAGCGGACGCGGATACCTGTGAAGCCCGCGAGGGGATTCCGATACCTGTGAAGGTATCCGCGTCCGCTCGCCACGCTTCGGGCTCGGTGGCTCGCTGCGCTCGCCACACTTTCTATTCTCAACTCCACGCCGACGTGGATAGTGGGGGTATGAAAATGTCGGAGGACGCGTACCGCCGCCCCTCGCAGGCTCGCTGCGCTCGCCATGCTTCGGGTTCACGTTTATAGTGGGGGGGGGTGGCGTGGGGGTGCATTTCACATTGTAAGCACCCATTAGGGTGCTTAAAAGCACCCTTTATGGTGCTTATACGATCTTTCATCGCATAGGGGGCAAAAATCGCGTTGCATCGCATGCCATGCAATGCATGGCATGCAATGCGACGCGATGTAAACATTGCGCGATGCACATCGGGGGCGCCTCTATAATACACAAGTACCACCCCCCCCCTCACCTTCCCTCCAGTGTTAGTTGTGACGTAGGTGGCAGGCTTGGGGATGCTTTGCGGCGGCTCGGGAGGACTCGGGTGTCTGAACTCTCCCGAGTCCCCCCGAGCCGCCCCAGTATAGTGATTGGCGGCTGGCGGCGGGGGTGCTCCGGTGTACGATCGACGCGTACACCGGAGCAGGGGAACAAACAGGAGGGGTGAGGGGGGTGACGGAGGGGGGGACCACTAAAGGTAGTGTGCCAGTGATGCGCCAGTGGATACACCACTGGCGCGCACCTACTACAAAGTGGTATGCCCGGAAATTTTCCGTGACAGACCGCTGCGGCAGCGCAGCTGAGCCCGGAAAATTTCCGGCCATACCACTCAAGTTGTACCTTTTGGGGTAACCTCCAATTTCTACCTGGCTTAGAGAATGCTGTATTTCTCCACTGGAGGGAGAAGGGTCTAGCAAGTATCCGCAACATTTTTGATCCAGGTGGCACTGTCTACCCATATTCAAAACTAGTGGAGAAGGATTCACTATCGAACTCTCAGTTTTTCATGTACTTGCAATCTCGTCATTTTGCACACTCTCAGCCACCTTCAATGATTAAAGAAACGGAGCCTGACCCGATAGTTTCCTTGTTGAGACCAGAATGTGAATTGGGCTACCGTATCAGATATTTATATGCCTTACTGATTCTTGCTAGGAAATCATTTCAGCAAAAGCAATTGTATGTTAAATGGCTGCCGGACATCCCTGAGCATTCCCACACTCCCTGGTCTCTTTGCTAAACTTCCCTTCACAATGAAATATTTACAGTCTGCTGCGCTGCAGGAGACTCATATTAAATTCCTAAACAGGGCATATATTGCCCCTGCGCAGCAAGTGCATTTTGTCCCTAGTGACACCGGCTGCTGCTATAAATGCCTGAGATCTAATTCCTCATATTTCAATAACTTTTGGGAGTGCGGGAGGATCGGACTGTTCTGGAACAAGTTGATCCAGTATGTTAACACCGTTTATTCATTACGATTACAGAAGAACCCTGCAACATGTTTATTTCTGTGCTTTAATGTGTGGGATCTTGGCCCAAAAAAGACACAGATTATCCCAGTGTTAACAATTATCCTAACTGCTACAAAAAAAATGATTCTCACCCATTGGATTACTAGAAGTGCGCCTGCTATAGCTGTATTGAAAAAGATTATCCTTAACATCTTATTTTATGAACGACAGGCTCTTCTCTCAAATCGTAAGAAGGTGCACCCCGTTTTTATAAAAAATGGGAACTCTACATACTGAGTTTAAACCAATCCACCCACTCGGATACAAAAATTTTCAAATCCACTACGTGGTTCTAGCTGAGACAGATTGGTGGTTAGTGACGACCTCTATACCGCTATGTGCCCCCTTCCACTAGAGTCTGAGGAGCTGGTTTGGCATCTAGCGATTATATTATAATATAGAGTGTGCTGGTATAGATCATTGGTTAGGTCTCCATTAAGTGTGAACTTGTCCTATTTTGTCCCCTTCTCCCCCCCTTTCACTGTCTTTCCTCCCCCCTCCTTGTTTATATTTTTGTGTGTGTTGTAAATTTAATAATAATTAAGCGAAGACATTAATGATTGCTGCCACATTTATTAATCAATGCGATTAATGCTTAAAAGGGAGTGTACTGTACTTTCTCACATGCATGATGGCTACGTTTGTCTATTATACGTTATATACGTTTATCACTTATAAGGCAGTCCTCTGCCTTATAAGTTTATCACTTATAAGGCAGTCCTCTGCCTGGGCAGTTCTCTAAGTTAGAAATCTACTAAGTGAGAAATTAGAAAGTGATATTACTTTTAAAGAACAGTTAAAAAAACAGTTGAAAAACATTGAACAACATCAAGCAAGGTAAACACAATATACATTATTACATCATGCTCACCAAACTGCTACTTCTCATTTCATTATATGGAATTTTCACCAAACTTCACTCATCCTGTAATCTCCCTGACACTCACCACTCTGTGCACATTGCCTCTTCTATTATTCACTCCCCTCTTCTAAACACTTATGAGCTCTTTACTTACTTCTCTACTTGTACTTTCACATCCACATCCCACCCCCAATACAAAAAAACACAAACATCCACCTTTATCTATCTCTCTTTTCTAATCTTATTAGCTGGTGACATATCTCCAAACCCAGGCCCAAACCACCTGTCCCACTCAGAGTTAACAGGTTGTATGCCTAGAAATTCGGCTAACCTCATAAATATCACATGCCTCCCACCACACTCCAAACAACTTAAATGTGCCCTATTGAATGCACGCTCTGTTTGCAATAAATTAACATCCATCCATGACCTCTTTATCTCTCACAAATTCAACCTGCTGGCAGTTACAGAAACCTGGCTCACACAATCAGACACGGCCTCGTCTGCAGCACTGTCACATGGTGGTTTCCACTTCACTCACACCTCCAGGCCTGGTAACTGTAAAGGAGGTGGGGTTGGTATATTACTGTCACAAGACTTCACGTACTCAGTTCTACCATCTGCTCCTTCACTCACATTTACATCATTTGAAGTTCACTCTATTAGGGTTTTGTCCCCTTTCTCTCTGCGTGTTGCTGCTATCTATCGCCCACCTGGGCTTCCCAAAACTCAATTTCTAGAAGATTTCTCTGCCTGGCTCCCCCATTTCTTAGCCTCTGACATCTCCACTGTCATCCTGGGTGACTTCAATATTGCTATTGACAGTCCACCATCTTTGCATGCTTCCAAACTCCTCTCTCTAACCTCCTCTCTCGGCCTCTCCCAGTGGTCTGACTCCTCTACTCATGAGGAAGGCCACTGCCTTGACCTTGTTTTCACCAGGCTGTGCTCAGTCTCTGATTTTACTAACACTCCCTTCCCTCTCTCTGATCACAATCTCATTACCCTCTCACTCTCTTCCATTACCCCAAGCTCACTGACATTGAAATCATGCAAGCCTACTATAACCCGCAGAAATACTAATGCAATTAATTTTCCACAACTTACCACCTCCCTGCAACAACAGCTCTCACTAATTTCTACATTTACCTCTCCTGACTCTGCGGTTTCCAACCTCTACCAGACTCTTGAAACAGCCCTTGATGACGTGGCTCCAGCTATTCATTACACCACACGTAGGCTTAGATGCCAACCGTGGCACACCAAAACAACAAGACAACTACGAAATCAGTCATGTAAAGTAGAACGCCAATGGCGCAAATCTCGTAGTATGACTGATTTCCTCGCATATAAAACTAGCTACTACTCCTACAGCAATGCTTTTGGACACTGCCAAACAAACATACTACCAATCTCTCATCTCTTCTCATGCCACCAACCCTAAGCGACTTTTTAACACCTTTAAGTCTCTTCTGTACCCTCCCCCTCCTCCCCCACCGGCTACCATCAGTGCACAAGAACTTGCCTCCTACTTTAAGGACAAGATTGATAACATCCGAGATGAAATGGTATGCTCTTCCACAACCTCTAACCCTCTTTCTTTCCCACCTGAACCCTCTGGCACTTTCTCTTCATTTGAGCCCACAAATGAAAAGGAAGTATCCGCACTCTTCTTATCCTCTTACTCTACTACCTCTCCTCTCGATCCTAATACCTGCGCAAGTCATTAAAAATCTATCTCCTGTGATTATTCCAACCTTAACTAAAATCTGCAATCTCTCTCTTACTACTGGTACTTTTCCTTCTCTGCTCAAACATGCAGTGATAACTCCTATTCTAAAAAAAACAGAATTCTGACCCTAACTCTCTCTCTAACTATCGTCCTATATCTCAGCTCCCATGCCTCTCCAAGCTACTGGAGAGACTTGTCTACTCTCGCCTCACAAGCTTTCTTAACTCTAATGCAGCCCACACACGCATCGATTTCAGAATGCGTTTTGTACTTTTAAAGTACAAAACGCATCGTGCGTACGATTATCGTGTTGTATTAGCGCGGCGTGTGCGACGCGATGCTGTGCTATGCGCGTTCCCGGGGGCCGATTTTAGATGTCCAAAAAAGTATGTGCAGCAGGTACTTTTTTGGACATTATCGCATAGCCTCGGGCTCAGCATTATACAGGCATACGAGCCGATGCTATACGATGGTTTTTTTTGGGGGGGGGGGAAATAATTACATACAAATTGGTATCAACAACTTTATTGCAGGTTTAAAACATGTGAACTCGAACAAAATAAAGGTCAGAAAAAGCCAGTGAAAAAATGTGCTTAAATCGCACAGCATCGCATCGCAGACAGCAAAATAACCATCACATCGGCTCATGCTTAATTCTGGCAGAAAAATTGTAAAGAACCATTGTACAGCCAAAAACGCATAGCACTGAAATCGGTGCGTGTGTGGGCACCATAACACCCTATTAGACCCACTTCAGTCAGGTTTTCGCTCTCAACACTCCACTGAGACAGCACTGACTAAAGTGGTGAATGATCTAGTAATGGCTAAGTCTAAAGGCCATTACTCACTACTTATTCTTCTTGATCTTTCTGCTGCATTTGACACCGTCGATCACTCTCTTCTCTTACAAACACTACACTCCCTAGGTCTTAATGATACAGCCCTTACCTATCTGATCGCTCTTTCAGTGTTCGCTTCTCTAACTCTACTTCCTCTTCATTACCTCTGCCAGTCGGAGTTCCGCAAGGTTCAGTCTTAGGTCCTCTGCTCTTCTCAATCTATACCTCCTCTCTTGGCATACTAATCAGCTCTTTCGGATTTCAGTATCACTTGTATGCTGATGATACTCAAATCTATCTATCAACCCCAGAGTTGTCACCAGTGGTTTTGGGTCGAGTTTCTGATTGTCTCTCTGCCATCTCATCTTGGATGTCTTGTCGCCAACTCAAACTCAATATTTCCAAAACGGAATTACTTATATTCCCGCCAACTAAGAACAGTTACCATCCTGACATCTCCATCGCTGTTGACAACTCGATAATCTACCCTACCCCACAAGCTTGTTGCTTAGGGGTCATCCTTGACTCTGAACTGTCCTTTCTTCCCCACATTCAATCATGTTACATGCATCTAAAAAACATATCCAAAATACGACCCTATCTCACACAAGACACTACCAAATCTCTTATCCATGCACTCATTATATCCCGCATTGATTATTGCAATAGTCTCCTAACTGGTCTTCCCAAGAACAGACTCTCACCATTGCAATCAATTTTAAATGCTGCTGCTAGGCTGATCTTCCTTGCAAGACGCTCATCGTCTGCTGATCCGCTCTGCCAGTCCCTCCATTGGTTGCCTGTATATTACCATATTCAATATAAAACACTTCTACTTGCTTATAAAGCTATTAACCATACTGCACCAGCATATATCTCTGCACTTATCACAAAATATCTCCCATCTCGACCACTACGCTCTACACAAGATCTGCGTCTCTCTTCTGCACGGATCACTAGCTCCCATTCATTATTACAGGACTTTTATCGGGCTGCTCCCATCCTATGGAATGCCCTTCCACGCACATTAAGACTCTCCACCAGTCTCCAAACTTTCAAGCGTTCCCTGAAAACTCACCTCTTCAGGCAAGCCTATCATATTTAAGTTCTACATGCATAACCCTCCGAGGCACTTATGTATTATATAGCTTCCCTTCTGGACTTGTAACTGCTATGCTATTACTGGTGCCTGTCCTTATGTTTCCCCCCTATATCCCTATAGATTGTAAGCTTGCAGCAGGGCCCTCCTACCTCCAAGTCTGTCTGTTGTTACTCAGTTTGTCTTATCACTGTCTACTATTGTAAAGCGCAACGGAATCTGCTGCGCTATATAAGAAACTGTAAATAAATAAATAAATAAATTAGTATCAAAGGTGCCGATTCTGTGGGTGCTCAAGGGCCCGAGCACCCACGGACATTGATGAGCACCCACGGGCCCGAGTCCCGCTGCTGGGCCGTCATATTAACTTGCTAATTTGCGGCTGCAGCACCCACATTGCTGGACCCGCCACCTGGGAAATAGTATGCCGGGAAGAGTGTATTCTGTCCGCGAAGTACCTGCACTGTGGGGGCATTTATGTACCTGCACTGTGGGGGCATTTATGTACCTGCACTGTGGGGGCATTTATATATGTGGAACTCTGTTGCCGTAATTTGAATATTGGAGACAACTGTGCTCCGTAATATAAATTGGTATTATTTTGTGTCCACACCCCTTCCCCATGAAGCCACATTTTTGACTTGAGCACCCACCAGCAAAAACATAAATCGGCACCTATGATTAGTATCACCTTTTCATTGATCGGACAGAAATTTTGCAGATATTGTTTATTTCTGTTTGTTGGATCATCTTAACAGGCCAGACATGTTTTTCACTGCTACTGAACCTCCTGCATTATGTATGTCACTTCCAATCCCTTTATGTCTTTTTAAAGATGCATATTTGTGTTTTCTTTCTGTTTTGCGACAACGAAAAGACCAGTGTTGAATTCTTTGTTATTTATTTTACAAAACAAATAAAAATTATAAAAAATAAATAAATAAAAAAAATCAATTTCAAAACATTAGTGAAAACGATATAAAGCAAAGTATGTAAAAACACCCTTTGTAAAATGATTTTAGTATAAATAGTGTTAATAAATCCTGGAGTTGCCTCGCTAACGTTGTGTTTCAACCTGAAGGCTCTAGGACCGCGCTGATCGCTGTCAGTACACGTCTTGTAGAGGACGCCGCTGGCACTGTGACACTCCCGGCAGGCTTTAGGACCGCGCTGCCCGCTGTCAGTACATGTCTTGTTAGGACGCCGTTGGCTATCTGGCAGAACCCGGCAGGTTGTAGGACCGCGTTGCCCGCTGCCAGCAGACGTACCGCTGCCTCAGTGGCAGAATCCGGCAGGCTGCAGGACCGCGCTGCCCGCTGACACCATACGGCGGGCGGTAGGACCGCGCCGCTCCCTCCCATTTCCCGGCCAGGCCGCCTCCCCCCATCTCTCGCCGCTCCCGTGTCCCGCGCCCCCAGCATGGAGTACGAGTGGAAGCCGGACGAGCAGGGCCTCCAGCAAATCCTGCAGCTGCTAAAAGAATCTCAGTCCCCGGACACCTCCACGCAGAGGACCGTGCAACAGGTATCCTTCTCTCTCTGGGCCCGCCGGGCTGCGGGCGGAGCAGGCGCCGGCGCGGCCTTGCTCTGAGTCTGACCGGGCTTCGTGCGCCGGTCGGGCTGGCAGTAGGTCGCGTGAGAGCGGGAGATGCCGGCTGTGCGACGTGGAGCGATCTCTCCGGATCGGGGCTGCTGCCCGCCCGTGTCTGCAGCCTGCTCCCGGAGGGAGCCGCCTGCCGTGACCCCGGGGCTTCCCGTTCCCGCCACATGCGGTGTAGGCCTCGTAGTGTGATCGTTACCTCCCGCCCTCTCAGGCACGGGGCTCCCGGTCTCGGAGCGTGCTGCCAGCAGTAACTGAGTATGCCGGGCCCACCTGTGGCTTCTCAGCACCGGTGCAACTACAAGTCCCAGCATGCCTGCTCAGTACATGTGCCTCCTGCTGCTGGCGGTCCCCCAGGCCTAAGGGATGCATAATATTATAATGACGTGCCCCCGGGTGACTGTGCCAGTGATAAGAGCAGGCTGCCTGCTAGTACGTGCCACCCTGCTGTCTGTAGTGTGTGCTGGAAAAGAGGAAATGCAGGGTGGTACAGGCATGAGGGAGATGGGTGGCTCCAGCCACAGGTGCCATAGTGTGCCCTCTGCCTACAGGTGGTTATGTAGTGTCCTGGTACGGTCTGACTGGCATGGCTGGTCTGGTAACATAGGACAAATCTGAGGAAGTTTTGCCCACAGGATATTATTGCTGTTGTACATCCAGCAGGGACATCAGCAAAGTCGTCTGCTTTGAAACCTAATGCTTAAAGGTGGCCATGCATTAGTACAATTTGGGCCCTTTACACCTGCCTACGATGTATTGGGCCCAGAAATGTGGTGAGGAGTGTCAAATCGTATTTGCCTAGCCTCGGCTCTGATGTGCGGTCCCGTACGCATGGCGCAAGGATTTGTCATCGCCATGACTGGCACAGATGTGCTGTGTCTCCCCCACTGGTCAGTTATGTTGGGAATGTTCAAGATCTCTTACCACAAGACTTCATGGGCCACATACGTTGTATTGTATGCGATCCAGCCCAGGCGGGCAGTTGGTGAAGTTAATATAACCCCAAATCTTCATCGGAATAGGCTTTGCTAGAGGTCAATAAGAACAAATGTTTATTTTTATGTCCCTAATAGAAGTAGTTTCCTAAAGCTGGGTGCGCACTGGGCGACGTATTGGGCGTTCGAGCAGAGGGCCTGTATACTGGTAGTGGGTCGGCGGGTGTGTATACCTGATGTTTGTGAATGATGACATTCACAGGCATCTCACATTGGCTCTGCAGCACAACCGTTGGCAAATATATCATAGCATCTGGCCTTTTGTACAGGCTGTCCACAGACTGCCTGTACGCTTGCTTCAGGATCTGACATCACATATGGGTGGACAGATACAAAAGCCTGTTTAGCTGTCATGTGAGGACTGACCAATCGGTAAGTGTATATGCTTTCTGGAATTGTCCGCTCAGTCTTTGGTGTGTACCCAGGATTAGGCCTTCATTTAGATCAGTAACACCACCTAATTTCTCTTTCAATGGTCCTGGTGACACAGCTCAACACTGGGATGTAGGAGGGTCCGAAGGAGCCAGGCACCTATCCTAAAGTTTTAGAGGGTAGGCTCCTCCCCTACTGCATCCCTGGACTCTTCAGTTCGTGTTAGGTGCCCACTGGAGTGGGTGCTATTCTAAAGGGCTGCAGGAGCAGCCGAAGAATTAGAGTAGTTAGGGGATTTTTATTATTTTATTAACTTTTACCCTAGCTAGGTAGGCACAGTGTGAGGATTCTCATAGTGAATCCTCACACTGCTTGCGCAGCAGGAGCTGACAGAAGCGCGTCCTGTCAGCTCACTGTGCACAGGGGAGACACTGTCTGGTCTCCCTGTGCAGCGCTTATAGCCTTTTCTAAAAGGCTGCCTGGGCTCCGGAGTACCCTGAAACCGGCTCCACGCTTAGGTGGGGATCATGGGGGACAGGCGCTCCGTGATGGCGGCGGCCATTTTATGCGGAGCTTACACGCTGAGCTCCTAGATGAGAGGACAGCAGCGTTGTGACAGGCATGTTCCAAGTGATCCCCATTTGAGGGGGAGACACTGGAACTAGGAAATCCTACCTAAGGAGCGGCTTGCTGGGGGTGGTTGGCGCCAAAAGGTCACGGACCCCGCAGCAGCAGGGACCTGTGGTCTCTTCCTTCACTCTGACTTTGGCGCCTTTCAGAACGCTTGCAGCGGAGCTGAGCTGGCTTACTGATCCTGGCAGAGTGACTTGGATTTCCTGGGCATCGCTTCCCCGCAGTTGAAACCAACAGACAGATAAGTGATTGGGTGCATTGCCTCTGTATAAACGCTTGTACATTGTTTGCACTGTGTATACTGATAGATATACATTTATCACTTGCGTCATGTCTGAGCATCAGGCTGTGGTTTTGGGGGAGGGAGCCCTTAATGCACTGAGCGCGTGCAATGTTTGCACACAAAAATTTGTCCCTGAGCAGATGGCCAAGGGGGGCTTATGTATTACTTGCGCTGATGTGAGACCCATGGGCAGTGATCCCCATAGGGCAGAGCATATGGAACCTGCGTGGGCCAGGGCCCTAGGCAGGTCAGTAAACGCTTTGGTGCAGCTTTTGGACAGGCAGAGTGATGGGCTGGTAGAATCACAGAGACCTATGCCATCATCTCAGCAGTCGTCTGGCTCCTTGCCTCTTACCCAGGCAGATCCTGCACTTATCCAGGTGATGCAGGATACTGCAAAAGGGATTAACAGGTTCAGTGAAATGCTGGACAAAATGGATGATGTGGCAGGGACCCCTAGAAGGTCTTATGCCTTAACTACTGTGGTAGATGAAGAGGAAGGAGAGTATACTGACATCCCCTGGGATCAGGGTGATGATTTGGAAGAGAACTCTGCTGCTGGTATAGAGGATCTCATTATAGCTGTGAAGCAGGCTTTAAAGCTGACTGTGGAGGATAAGACTCCTGTTAAAGGTGTTTTTAAGCGACAGCGGAAGGAGGCTGTTACTTTTCCTTCAGATGAGGGGTTACAGGAATTGTTAGAAGGGGCTTGGAAAACTCCTGATAAGAGGCTTCAGATGCCTAAGCGATTCCTTAGTCTGTACCCCATGCCAGAGTCTCATGCGGAGCTCTGGGAAAAGGTCCCAGTTGTGGACGCTTCAGTGGCACGTTTGTCCAAGGCTACTGTATTACCAGTACAGGGCGGTGCAGCTTTTAAAGATTCTGTGGATAAAAAGCTGGAGGGAAACCTCAAGGCTATCTTTGAAGGGGTGGGGTTTACCTTACGACCCCTTATTGCTTCAGCCTGGGTTTCTAAGGCCATGATAGAGTGGGCTGGTGAATTATGCACCATGCTGCAGGCTGACCCGGGTGCATTACTGCTGGCAGAAAAGATTAAGGCAGCAGCAGAATATGCAGTTGAAGCAGAGGAGGAAGCTATTAAAATGGCAACCAGAGTGTCCACAGTCTCCATTAATGCCAGGAGAGTGCTTTGGCTAAAAGCCTGGGAAGCAGACAATGAGTCCAAGAAGGCTCTGGAAACATTAGCCTTCAAAGGAAAGGTACTCTTTGGTACCGAATTAGAGGAGATTATAAAACAGGCCACAGGCGGCAAAAGTACATTCCTGCCGGCCTCCTCAGCAAAGCAGACGTCCAGATTTTCTGCTTTTAAGCCGTCCTTTCGGCCCTCCCCTAGAGGTGGTGCGTCCTTTCGAGGACAGTCTTTCAGGGGAAGGTTTCAGCCCTCTAGAGGCAAGACACAAAAGTCAAAATTTGGCTCTTTTCACAAGAAGCCTGCCAATAAAGGAGAGGATAAACCCTCTGCATGACTGTCAGGGGCTTTGCCCGACAGTGACAAAAGTGGGCGGGCGTCTCACGCTCTTCAGGGACGCTTGGGCTTCTCTAGACCAGGATGCCTGGGTGCTAGACATCATAACACAGGGTTACAAAATCCCTTTCAGAGGGCCACCTCCGAAGAGGTTCATTCCCACATCCTTACCAAAGGAGGCACGGCTGCGTACAGCTCTTGTGACAGCAGCGCACTCCCTTTTGGAAAAAGGGGTGGTGACACTAGTCCCCAAGACAGAGTGGAAGAAAGGCTTTTACTCCACGCTGTTCCTGGTGCCCAAACCAGACGGGTCTTTCAGACCAATACTAAATTTGAAGTCTCTAAATGCTCATTTATGGGTAGACCATTTCAAAATGGAGTCTCTACGGTCAGTACTCCTGAGTCTGGACCAGGGAGAATTTTTGGCGTCCATGGATGTCCAGGACGCATATTTGCACGTTCCTATACACCCGGAACATCAGACCTTGTTGAGGTTTGCCATAGGAGACCTGCATTTACAATTCCGGGCGTTACCTTTTGGGCTAGCAACCGCGCCAAGGGTATTCACAAAAATAATGTCAGTAATGGCGGCGGTGCTGAGGCTCAGGGGAATCACAGTAATACCCTATTTGGACGATCTCCTGTTCAAAGCAGAGTCAGCAGCCATGCTGCAGAGTCACTTGGCAGAGGCCATCAGTTTTTTGCAGGCTCACGGCTGGATTTTAAATTTGCAAAAATCTCAGTTGGTACCGTCACAAAGGCTCCAATTCTTGGGAGTCATACTGGACACCCATCTTCATCGGGTATTCCTCCCGGAGGTAAAGGCCAGGGATCTGGTCACCCTAGTCCAGGAGATTCTCAGGGCTCAGAGCATTTCAGTATGGAGGTGCCTCAAGCTCCTGGGGAAGATGGTGGCGTCATTCGAGACGCTTCAATTTGCCAGGTTCCACTCTCGGAGGTTCCAATGGAACATCTTGTCAGCTTGGTCAGGAAACACTTTGACCATGAAATCCGAGATGATAGTGCTGTCTTCGGACACCCGAGAATCTTTGAAATGGTGGACAGAAGTAGATTCCCTTCAGTGGGGTCGGTCATTACAGACCTGGGACTGGTTGATAGTAACTACCGACGCCAGTCTCAGGGGCTGGGGGGCAATAGTCATGGATCTCAGGCTTCAGGGCCTGTGGACGGCAGAGGAATCAGCGTTACCAATCAACATCTTGGAGCTGAGAGCTGTCTGGAAAGTCATTTCCTTGGCGGGAGACAGGTTACAGAACCTCCCTTTGAGGATTCAGACCGACAATGCCACAGCTGTGGCGTATCTGAATCACCAGGGAGGTACACGCAGCAGATTGGCCATGTGGGAGGTATCCAGAATCTTCCTATGGGCGGAACAGAATGTTCCAGCTGTATCGGCTATATTCATCCCAGGAATAGAGAATATAGAAGCCGACTTCCTGAGCAGGGAGGAGCTCAAGGAAGGGGAATGGAGCTTACACCCTCAGGTGTTTCACCAAATCACTTCGATGTGGGGAACTCCGGATGTGGACCTGATGGCATCCAGGATCAACCGTCAAGTGCCCAGGTTCTATGCCAGAACAAGGGATCCACTAGCGGAGGCAGTGGATGCCATGACTATTCACTGGCAGGGAGATCTCCTTTATGCATTCCCACCAGTACCAATGTTACCGAGACTTCTGAAGAAAATACAGGGGCAGAAGGTTCCAGTGATCTTAGTGGCCCCAGATTGGCCAAGGAGATCCTGGTACTCGAGGCTTCAGAGGTTGTCTGTGGACTCATGGCGTCTACCTCTGAGACCAGACCTTCTAAGACAAGGCCCTTTCAATCACCTGGATTCAGATCGATTGATTTTGACGGCCTGGCTATTGAAACCACCATTTTGAAAAGGAAAGGGTTTTCTGAGGCAGTAGTACAGACTATGATAAAAGCCAGAAAGGCTGTATCTTCGGCAAATTATTATAGAGTCTGGAAGACTTACATTCGATGGTGTGAGAGAAGAAAGGCTCATACATCTCATTTTAAGCTATCAAGAATGATGGAATTCTTACAAGATGGTTTTTCATCGGGCCTAAGCCTTCAGTCACTGAAGGTGCAGATTTCGGCCTTGTCCATCTATTTCCAGAAAAAGATAGCCATTTTGCCGGAAATTCAAACCTTTTTACAAGGAGTATCCAGGTTGAAACCTCCATACAAGCAACCAGTAGCACCTTGGGATCTATCACTGGTTTTGGAATGCCTTCAAAAGGCACCTTTTGAACCTTTAAGGTCGGCTGACTTTAAGTTTCTTACGTGGAAGCTAGTGTTTTTGTTAGCAGTAGCATCTGCTAAAAGAGTTTCAGAATTGGGAGCTTTGTCATGTAAATCTCCTTTCTTAATTTTTCATGATGACAGGGCTGTTTTAAGAACAGTGCCTCAGTTTTTACCGAAGGTGGTATCTACCTTCCATTTAAATCAGGAGATAGTTCTACCTGTGTTTCAACCCCCAGAGGGTTCTAAGAAAAGGGACAAGTTGAGAACTTTGGATGTTGTGCGTGCCTTACGCATATATGTGGACAGAGTGAAGAGTGTCAGGAAGACTGACACATTGTTGGTATTGTATGACGTACACAAGATTGGTTGGCCTGCATCTAAGCAGACTATTGCTAGGTGGTTGCGGTCTGTGATAGCCTTTGCATACACCAAAGTGGGTAGACCAGTACCGGCCAAAATAAATGCGCATACCACCAGGTCAGTTGCCACCTCTTGGGCGGTTCTACATGGGGCCACAGCTGAGCAGGTTTGCAGAGCTGCCACTTGGTCATCTGTTCACACATTTTCCAAATTCTATAGATTCCATGAGTTCGCGTCGGAGGACGCATCATTCGGGCGAGCAGTGCTGAGAGCTGCAGACCTGAGCGTACCCTCCCAAAGGACCGGCTCTGGAACGTCCCAGTGTTGAGCTGTGTCACCAGGACCATTGAAAGAGAAAAAGGGATTTTTGTAAGAACTTACCGTTCGAATCCCTTTCTCTGATATGGTCCTGGTGACACAGCGATCCCTCCCTTACGCTCAGTAAGTATGCCAGAAGTTTCATGATGTTCATGTTAAAATGGTTAAAAGTTAACAGTTTTCTGTTATAAAATGTGCATATAATATGTGCAGGCGTTTGTACTGAGTTAATGTATTCCAGTGGCTTTGAAAGATGAACTGAAGAGTCCAGGGATGCAGTAGGGGAGGAGCCTACCCTCTAAAACTTTAGGATAGGTGCCTGGCTCCTTCGGACCCTCCTACATCCCAGTGTTGAGCTGTGTCACCAGGACCATATCAGAGAAAGGGATTCGAACGGTAAGTTCTTACAAAAATCCCTTTATTCGGGTGCCGGACGGGTTCCCAACTGTTAAAATACCGAAGCACGGGTTCCCGACGGCCACCGGCTATTCTCCCTTGTGGGGGTCCACGACCCCCATAGCTAGCCACCATGCCCACAGCGTAGCGAGCCTGCAAGGGGCTTTGTTGCGTTTGCTACGCTGTCTGAGTCCGGCCAGTTGGGATCCCGACGTCGGGCTAATGACTGTTGGGATCCCGGCTGTCGGAACCCTGTACCTCACCCCTAATATTCTACTTGACATTAACCATTCCTTCTACCTGTTAGCTTGGTAAACCTGGTGGCAGAAACATGAGTTTGGCAATGGACTTTTTGTAGGGGAGCGCAATACCCACACGTATCATGTGGGTATAGCGCTTTCTGCTTTGCCATTTTAACGAGGTGCAGAAGTATCACCGAGATGTATAAAGATCTTGGATACCCCCCGATTTTTGGCACTTTTCTAAGTGATCTGTCTAGATCACTTAGAAATTAAGCACACATCGCCCTTATCAATGGAAATGCGTTGTCCTCACCATTGCCTGCCCAGAACTTTAGCATGTGCGGTCAATATCTAGATAGAACTCTGGCATGTGCATAAAGAATACTGGGGTAGATATATGAAGCGGTGATAAGGGAAGAGAAGTGATAAAGTGCCTGGTACTTTATCACCGGCCAATCAGCTTCTAACTGTCCCTTTTTAAACCTTTTAAACCCAGCCTGTAACTTAACAATTATTAGATGATTGGCCGGTGATAAAGTATCAGACATGTTATAACATCTCTTCCCTTATCACCGCTTCATACATCTACCCCACTGAGTTATCACAGATCGCCAATAAGCACATCGCTACATGTATATGGGTGATCTAGCCACCGGGAAGCTCGAGGGCATTTTCCCTAGCCTTCATTGCTCGGCATTGTCCTGTGTGTATGGGGCGATCTCATGTGCAGCCCAAGCTGACTGCCAGGGACCGTGCGACCCTCCATACATCTACCCCTTAGTATAAAGTAACTGACATTTGGATTTTGACAAGTTCCTGCATGTGACAATCTAGGCACGGGGAATACCCTCATTCCCTGTCTTATGAGAGAGCAGTTTGGTTGAGGATATATCATGTAAAGTTTATCATGGCTCTTTTCTCCATCCCACCTGGGAATTCAGTTGTTTTTGGGTGCTCATAAGGAGCGCCCGGTGGGTGATATTCAATTGTTATACAGATGAGCTGTATTGCCATTGGTGCCTATTACTTATGCTGAAATGTACCAAGTTTAGATGCGCAAAGTGGTAAAACCTGCGCTAAATATGGGGCACGCTGGTTTGTGTGCAAAGAAGCCTGACTTTGGGTGGATATCTGCTGACCACTTCTTGTGGGTGTGACTTGACTCACCTGCGATACACTGAATACTGCCCGTCTATTGGGTGCCCATATTTATATGCACCTTAAAAAAAAAACTATTTGTCTCCTCCCAGATGCACTAAACTTCAAAAGTGATAAAATGGAGAGTGATTAACAACCAACCAATCAGCTCCTGTCTGACATTTTTCAAACAGTCTGTGACCTGGCAGGCAGGAGTTGATTGGCTGGCTGTTTATCACTCTCCATTTTATCACTTTTAATGCTTAGTGCATCTGGCCCTATATTACATTTGGTCAAATTGACTATTATAATGCATTTGCCTTTTCTATATAATATTGGTACAGTGTTCAAAGGTTACCATGTGGTGAAACCATTACATTACTATTATATGGTTACATGGGGTATGTTGTATAATTAGTGCTTGTGGTCAGTCTGCTTTTCCTGCCTTTCACAATAGACATCTGATCCTTTCCTATTAGATATTGATGCTAATGTTGAGTGTATGCATGCCTTGACTTCCTATTAGCTACACGGTGTCCAATACTGTATCTCATTCTGGGCCAGATGTATTAAGCCTGACGAAGAGATAAACTAGAGATAAAGTGAAAGGAGATAACGCAACGCATCAGCCAATCAGCTGTGTTTGAAATATGACAGTTGGGAGTTGATTGGCTGGTGCGTTATCTCCTTCCACTTTATCTCCAGTTTATCTCTTCGCCAGGCTTAATACATCTGCCCCAATATTCTCTAAAAGCATGAGTCTCCCAGAATGGTCAAACATTTTGACAATGGTCAAAATAATCTCTTCCTAGTAACTAAAGAAACTTCCCATCCTACTCCCATGTTTCACTGCAAACAAGTGATTGAACACATAAATATGGATAGTAAGGGTTGCTTAGAAATGGATTGCCTTGTTGAGCACCACTTGATTCTACCATTTGTCAGTTATCAGTTTGCAATAATCTTTGTAAATATAAAATTCAATCTAAAACTTTCTTATAATGTTGTACACCAAAGTCAATCTTTAAATAATCATTTATTTTAAAGAGTCTTAATGGAGGAAAGCAGATGACAAGTGACTCTTGTTGCAGCATTTTGTATATTCTAAGGAGTTATTAATATAACCAATCCTCAACCGTAAAAATAGACTGCTGAGAAATAATATACTTTACATGCATGGCTTAACTCTTCTATACATGTATATATTTATAGTGTGTCTAAAATGAGGTTTTGCATTTTCTTCCAATGTCCTCATGTTTTAAGATCGGTTTCTTTTTCTTTTCTGGTCTGTTAGGTTTACAATGTCTGCGTCAACACAATTTTTTTTTTTTTGGTGTCAATGGTGACACCTGAGCACGTGGACCCCAATTAGTGTAAGGCAGTCATGTCCAAACTATGGCCATCCAGCTGTTGTGAAACTACACGTCCCATCATGCCTTGCCACAGTTTTGGTATTAAGGAATGCTAAAACTGTGGCAAGGCATGCTGGGATGTGTAGTTTCACAACAGCTGGAGGGCCACAGTTTGGACATGCCTGGTGTAAAGTGTCCTATCACTTCGGGACAGTTTGCTGTTCCCATTTGAATCCCATTCCTGTATTGACCACAGACATGTATATTAAAGTAGACATTGGGGGGAATTTACTAAGATGTGTGTTCGGTATTTATGTATTATCTGGGCTCCCATGTTAAATACACCCCATTTTTTCATACCCCTACTATCCAACTACGCATGGAGTTGATTTTATATAGTGTGGCGAGCGCAGCGAGCCACCGTGCCCGAAGCGTCGCGAATGGATGCGGTCTCATAAGAAAAACGGGAGCCCAGATATTACATAAGTACTGTGTATTCTACTTCACAAGTGATGTTGCTATGGGCAACCAATCAGATCCGGTCTATCATCTTATAGAGGGTGCTAAAAAAAATAAGTAGATTCTGATTGGTTGCCCATATCATCATCACATGTGAAGTAGAATACACATCTTAGTAAATTTCCCCCATTGTCTTTTCAGTTATCTGGATACCTTATGGTGTGTTTACACTTGTACAATGTGGATCTGGATCTCATGCAGATCCAACAGGTTTTAACCCTTGCGATCCTTATGCGTGCTCCTGTATCGCAGCCAGAAAATCTTGGCTGCATAGATTATATAGTGCAGATCTGCACTATATAGTCTAAATTGTATGCAGATAGTCTAAATTGTATATATTGTATGCAGATAGTCTAAATTGTAATATAGTCATGATTGTACAAGTTGTAATATAGTTATGATTGTACAAGTGCGTACACACCATTAGTATTCAATGTTTGTGCGCTAGTCATGCTATGTTGTTGATTTAATCTAGTCGACAGGACTTTCATTTCTCTTTATAGATAGTGTTCTAGCTTTCAGAAATTGATTTACAATGCACTGCTTCACCAGAAGGCGTCTTTTCTTGAAGCAGATGGTATTTAAATGACTTGCCAAAAAGCCCTGCTTTGAAAATATGACCCTTAATCTCTTAACCACAAGCATGACCTCAAGTCTAGGGAGAAGCATATAGTACAGTGGTTGGTGAATTTTATTGGGGGGGGGGGATGTTTGTATTTCTTGGTTTGTGATGTGAAATTAAGTTTTTGACCTTGACTCATTCTCAGAAATTGGAGCAGCTGAACCAGTTTCCAGATTTCAACAATTACCTGATTTTTGTTCTTACAAAGCTAAAATCTGAAGGTAAGGCACAATACTTAAGAAATATTGGTTTGTCTACTGTAAATGAGTGACTTAATACATCTCTTCTTTTATGATCCTTTGACTACATATTTCTAATGACACAGGTCATCTAGTTCAACCTACAGTATTGTAAATGGTCATTGCATTGATCCAGAGGACAGCAAAACATTGTTTGTAAAGGAGGAAGTTTTTTTTGTTGTTGTAATTCTCTGGATTACTTAAATTTTTAGTCCCTTTTAGCTTTAACTATTTTTCGCCTAACCCTTTTTATACTTTTATCATTTTATTTTTTAAATATCCACATTTGCTGCTTTTTCTTTTTTTTTTTTTCCTCAAAAGTTTTATATTTATGTGGTATGTACTTGTTACAGTGTTTATTTATATTTTCTTCTTCTCAAAATATTCTATTAGGGATGCCATCTTTTATATATCATTGTAACATTTCCCAGTCTAATGGGGCGTACACACGTTAGATTGGGACATGTTTTCGATTCCTTTTTGCTTCTAGAAGCAAAATCAAATCTAACAATGTTAACTGCCTCCGATATAGATTTGATCCCAATGTGTGGCACCGGGATCGAAAGCAGAACTAGACTTGCCTGGCAAGTCCAGTTCTGCTTCGATCTGGAAGAGCGAATGCAGCTACATGCTCCTCTATGCAGCATCCACCCTCCCTCCCTCCTGTTCGATTTCGGCAATCCACCTGTTTCCGTTGGTATTGAATGAGTATAGACAGCAGCCAGAATCAAACCGCCTGTACACCCCATAAAAGCTTCAATACTTCTCTGAACTGGTCAATAATCTTCTCTCTTCTAAAAGCTGTACTTTCTATTATAGCTGATGAAAGTGATCAGAACATGTAATATCTGGGCGTCCGATTTTTTTTTTTCTGCATGCTTGTACTTAAGGCATGCAATGCGACGCGATTGGACCCGCTTTTCGGGTTTTTTGGGCGTTCCTGGTACAATGTAAAAATCGGTCGCATCGCATGCCATTATAATGGCATGCGATGTGACCGACCTGATTTTAACATTGGATCCAATGTTAAATGATCCCTCACACCCGATTTTTACATTGGATGTAATGTTAAATGCCCCCCAGACCCGATTTTTCATTGTATACCCACCCTGATGGTTAATTATTAGGTCAAATGCCCCCCCATTGTTAACGCCACCCCACCATCATCGCCAACCCGAAGCGTGGCGAGTGCAGCGGTACGTGTCCTCCGACCTTTTAATGCCCCCACTATCCATGTCTGCGTGGAGTTGATTATATATAGTGTGGCGAGCGCAGCGAGCCACCAAGCCCGAAGCGTGGCAAGTACACGCAGAATACGAGCCCGAAGAGTGGAGGCGGATTACTTAACATGTATTCCGTGTCCCCGCGCGGAGCTCGGTGCGCTCGCCACGCTTCGAGCCGGCTGCGCTCGCCAAACTATTTAATATCAACTCCACGCCGCCGTGGATAGTGGGGGTATGAAAAGGTCAGAGGACGCGTACCGCCGCCCCTCGCGGGCTCACTGCGCTCGCCACGCTTCGGGTTGACGTTGATTGTGGCGTTAACAATGGGGGGGCATTTCACATAGTAATTACCAATCAGGGTGGGTATAAAATTAAAAATGGGGTCTGGGGGGCAT
Organism: Crinia signifera; assembly: GCF_055691185.1. Classification (NCBI taxonomy): domain Eukaryota; kingdom Metazoa; phylum Chordata; class Amphibia; order Anura; family Myobatrachidae; genus Crinia; species Crinia signifera. The sequence goes on from NC_139217.1 coordinate 423,432,890, forward strand.
TTAACATTGGTTCCAATGTAAAAATCGGGTCGAATAGATTGCATGCGATTTGACCGATTTTTCCGACCCGATGTCAAAATCGGGCGCCCAGATATTACACAATTACCGAACATGGCAACATTATAGTACATGTTACATAGGATTTAGCTTTTTCAAAGGAGGGGACTTGTAATCTACAAGTCTCTAATCTACCTATTCTGTGTTCTAATTATAATGCTGACCAACAATTATTACAAAACAAGTGCAGCAATTTTTTTTATCTGCAGAAAGAAATGAGTAATTGGGTACTGTAATGGTACTATTAATAAAGCTAACAGTGACACCTTATGCATACTATGTAAAGGATTTACCCTTGTATATATTTACTCCTATCTCCTTTCTAACAATATTTTCTGGAGTCCGGTATTACTATTTAGTCTATAGTACAGTGATCCATGTGGCCTCATCTTGTCCGTACGTTACACATAGTTAATACCCCTTTCAGACATACGCGAAAATCCCGGATTTTTTCACATGAACGCGCCCAGACCCGGGACTAGCGTATGTCTGAAAGGGTATACCCGGGATTTCACTCCCGGATACTGAGCACCTGCAATTGACCAGGATTTTTCCCGGTATTTAACTCCCGGGTGTAATACACGGCTTATGTCTGAATGGGTTTACCCGGGTTTTTCAGTTTTAAACATGTGATGTTGCTTTTTTTTTTTTGCTGCCGGGGCGTGTCCCATTTTAATGATGACACACTGAAATGCTTGAAAAGCCTGGCTTATGTGTGAAAGGGGTATACCCGGGTATTTCCCGGATTTGAGGTGTAGTGTGAAAGGGGGTCTCAGGGGCAAACGCAGGATTTTCAGAAGGGGGTTTCCAGAGATGGACACTTAGGTGACCCAGTATATGCCGGGTCAGTTAAAGAATTATAGATAGACCAAATGTGTGTGTGTGTATATGTATATATATATATCTATATCTATCTATCTATCACTCAAAAGGTAAATATGACGTAATGTTAAATGCTCCGGTGCCTTCCTTGAACCACGGGTGTCTCATATAGCTTCAACAAACGAGGCGGCACTCATCAGGCTTGACATGAAAACAGTCTTATGTTTATTCCAAATATATGTGTATGTGTGTGTATGTGTATATATATATATATATATATATATATATATATATATATATACACACACACACACACACACACACACACACACACACACACACACACACACACACACACACACACACACACACACACACACACACACACACACACACACACACACAGCAACAGCAGTGTAGACCCCTGAGCATAGCAATGTATTGGGGCCCCTACCGATCCGCTTTGGTGTCCTGCGGGTGGTAGGGGGTATATTATCAACCGCTCAGCATGTAGGGCCTGGATCAGTAATTTCCACGAATACCATTTGGTAGGTGGGATTCTCTAGTTTTTAATTCCAATTAAAATCTAAGAAATCTTTTTCCGGGAACTGAAGATATCTGCAGTCAAGCAAGCTGTCCCACCAGAAAATTATGTATAATAAGCCCACTCCACTATACACCACTCCTCTGCATATTAAACATCTTCTACCACCCTGGAAGTTATGTATCAGGGCCCCTTCATTCAGCCCAATGCCCCCTTCTCCCACTTTCTGTGCAGTAAAGGGGTAATTAGGGACTAGGGGATCAGAATTCAAGAGGCAGAGCAATCTGCCAATGAGTATATAAAACTACATACCAGGTGTGTGGAGCTGGAGCAGTAACCAGCTGCCGGAAGGCTGGTTTTGTAAATAGTAGAGACAAGCTACTAGTGTCCATCAAAGGGGGAGAGTCCCAGCTTTTGGAATATACCATCAGAAAATATCATACAGAACCTGAAATATCTGACTGGGAAGAGCAATTAACAGGCTTGGATGGGGACCACTGCTTTAAAGTCAGATATCTCCGGTTCCCAATGGCCGATTCTTAAAATTCTTGTACCCATGGAAAGAGGGGACCCTCAGCTTTCAGGCTAGGGTCCTTAGACTCCTGGGGGGGGGTTTCTGTGTACTCGGAAACCCCCCCTGCGTGCGCTACTGGGTCTGTTACTAAAATCCCGGGAGTGACCTGGGTTGAGAATCCCAGGTAAACCTGACCAAAATCCCGGGTAGTATGTCTAAAAGGGGTATAATTTGAATGTGAAGGAACACACATACATCTTGGGGTGAGTTAGCTGCAGGCTTTTAGCTCCTAGTGAAGTGCCTGGAGATGTCCAATTACATCCTCAAGGGAGCCTTAAATTGTGTGATGCCAGAGCTATACGGTTCCAACCAGCCAGTTGGTTACCTGCTACGGGATGGGAGCAAATGGTTTTGTCCATTTACCTGGGTTTGTGAGCAAATTGCTGATTGTCATTTGCTCCCATATAGTACCAGATTTTCAGGCCAACCAACTAGTTGCCCAGCAATACTCCCATTAGGTGTGACATAAATCTGTATTAACATTTGACTGGGTAATACAGGTTGAGTATCCCGTATCCGAATATCCGTTATCCGAATTATTCCGAAAACAATACATTCCAGAAAATTAAAAATAATCTTTTTTTTTTTTTTGCTAAAAACTCACTGGGGACATTTGTAACAGCACTACTGAGGACATGATATGTTACTTTCACTATATATGTACAAGAAAATGGTTGCTTGGCATTCAAATTCAATATCTGAGATAGTACACACATTTTGTTTTATGTTTTGAAACCTTGTTTTTTGAACAAATAAAATATATTTGTGTGCATTTTTGGTGGTTGATCTGTTTATACAGCATAAATGCAAGATACTTCAAAATACATCATTGAAATATTTAAATATTCTAAAATACGGAATAATCCGTTATCCAAAATTCTTCTGGCCCCTAGTATTTTGGATACGGGATACTCCACCTGTATTTTCGTTCAAAAAAAAAAGTCCCCTAAACTTTTTTTGGTATTTGTGTGTTATCACGGCGCCCATCGCATCGCATATCACTAATTAAGGTATCCGATGGACCCGATTTTAGGCTTTTCCCGGGAAGAGTGTAGAATTTGAATATTGCGACGTGATTTCAATATTAAATGCCCAGGCAGACCCGATTTTTAATTGTATCCCCACCATGATGGGTAATAAGTATGTTAAATGCCCCCCCCATTGTTAACGCCACCCCACTATCAACGGCAACCCGAAGCGTGGCGAGCGCAGCGAGCCCGCGTTCTCCGACCTTTTCATACCCCCACGTCTGCGTGGCGTTGATTTTATATAGTGTGGCGAGCCCGAAGCGTGGTGAGCCCCGCGAGGGGCCTCGCAATACTTGTGAAGTAATGCGCGTACCCTCGCGGGGCTCACTGCGCTCGCCACGCGACGGGGTCGGTGGCTCGCTGCGCTCGCCACACTATACAAAATCAACTCCACGCCGACGTAGATAGTGGGGGTTTGAAAAGGTCAGAGGACGCGTACCGCTGCGCTCACCACGCCGTGATAATACACAAGTACTTTTTTTTTTTTTATATATATATATATATATATATATATATATATATATATATATATATATATATATATATATATATATATATATATATATATATATATATGTGTGTGTGTATATATATATATGTGTATATATATGTGTATATATATGTATATATATGTATATATATGTATATATATATATATGTGTGTATATATATATATATATATATATATATATATATATATATATATATATATATATATATATATATATATATATGTATGTATGTATTAATTTTAATGGTCAAATAATACAAATTATAGTTTTTTTTTTAATTTAACCTGATAAGTTATCATTATTTTTATTTTTTTTTAACAAAAATGCCAAATCATGTGTAAGTGGAACACAATGTGTGGATTAAGGCGAACTAGCCCAATCACTGGCCAGTAGTGATTGGGACACTGGTCAGTATGGAGTGTTTATGAAGTGCCTGATTACTTTGGCCAGCATAGAAAAAGCTGTGGTGGGAGGGGAAAACATATATATACTTACCAGTCCAGTGGTTTCTGTGGCTCCCGTTCATCTTCTCTCCATCTTTCCACTGGCAAGGATGCTGCTGGTAGGCAGGTGAGAAATGTAGTTCTTCCTGTTGCCCCCTCTGTGGTGGGGGAGTGACACACACTCACAATACAGTACTTGCTAAAATGCTGCTGTAGAAGACTGTCGCGACAGCTGGAGGGAAAATACACTGCTTCAGAAGGTGAGTAATTACTAATTAAGCTAATTGGAAACTTCCAGTTGCTTAATTAATCCTTATGGGGATGACAGAGCAAGTCCTGCTGATTCTTGTTTATTTTCCCTGTTAAAAAAACTGAGCAAGAATCAGACTTGCTTTTGTGGTGCTTAAGGAAAAAAGCTGTCATTTCTTTTAAAATGTCTCCTTTTAATAGTTAAAAACCCTGCAGAGTTTTTCACATCTCCACCACACAAGTGAATTCTCCTGATATAGTACCAACTAATCCGCTTCTACTGTAGATGCAATGTTATAGCCTAAAATAACAGGAGAGGTTTGTTTGGTTCTTGCTTTCCCCACTTTCTCTATCCAGCTTTAGCAAATTTTCCTTTGAGAGATTTCCTGCTATTAAATACAATCACTGGCTCTAAAAGTTTACTTGGTGGTCTCTAGTTCAGGGCTTGATAAATTTTTAAAAAAATCTAGGAGCCAGAATGAAAGTGTAGAAGCCAGAAAAAAATAGTGACAGTGTGTGCCAAAAAGTAACACCATAATGCCTATTACATGTCACATACCCATTACATATTACACCACATGCCGCTGTATCAGAGAAGGTCCACAGCGCGACTATTGCAAAGGTCAAGGCGGCTCATGCGCCAATCAGGAGCTACCACTGCAGCTCCGTGCTTGAGTTTTGAAATAGGCGCGCTCAGTGCTGACCTGCTCTAATACAGCGGCAGCCGGGAGAGTTGTGCACCGAGCTGCCGCCGTGCTAGCTGTTATGTTGCACAGTATAACCCACCGTGGGGCCATCTGCTTAAGTGTCTGAGAACAGGGGCACCCAAGGCTGCTGTAAGTGCTGATAAAATAACCAGCCACGGAGACCAGCTACTTACGCAGAGGCTACCGTACCGTTCTGGCCACAGGACCTGTCCGATCCGCCATCCAGCGCCCATCAGGCAACTGATGTGCAGCACTGAGGGCTGTACTACAGCAGGCGGGACACAGTGATTACACCTGACACGGCCCCCGTCAGGCACTTGATGTGCTGCTAGTGAGGACCGCTCACCGTAGACAGAGCCTGAAGTCCACACACTGCCGGACGGACACTGCTAGGACCCGGTAAGCTCCGGGTCTGAGATGGCTATAAACACTCCTCTTTGAAGATTTGTCCTTCGTGGAACTACAAAGCCATCAATGCCCGCATCTAAATATCTCTAAAGAGAGAATGACAAGTGGTGAGATTTTTTGCTCTGGGAAACAATTAATTAAATTAATATAGATATTCTTATGTGGTTTACCCAACGGGATTTACATTGACTATTGGTCCTAAGACGCAAATTAGAGACTGTGTGATAACACGGGTCTTGGGACATTGCCAATTATCAAACTGACTTTTGCCTAAGGGCCACTCTATACCGAATAGGTTTATTACAAGTTTGATATTATTAAATAGATTTTTAATTGTCTTTTACTAAAATTATATTGGTATACATGCGCTCTCTTTAATTGGTCTTTTTTTTTGCTCTTTAACTTTTGTTACCTTGGGAGCTGCACATATATACCAAGTACAAGCACTCTTATTGAACCGTGATATACATATATTTATTTGGAGTAATTAATTATTTGGAAGTCTGCGCCTGAATTGTTAGTGTTTTTTCTTTAGTTATATTTCTTGTTTAAATTTACTTTTATAATCCTTTTTTTTTTTTTTTTTATGTTGAAAAGAAAATCAAATTCCCAAAATGCACTCATTTTCTATTGATAATGAGTGTTCTGTCCACAGAAAGCTTATTTTGGTTTTCATAAAGTTCGTACTTTAAATCCTCCCCTCTGGGGCATAAAATGTCCCCGAAATCCTTATAAATTGTATTACATTGTTCAAACATTAGTCACCATCTCTGTTGGTTAATCAGTGTGTTATTCAAAAAGTCTGTATCGTAGGTTTTGTTTAGACATTTACTCATCTGTATGGTGCCTTAATGTTTGAAGTAGATTATTCACTTTCACTTTTCAATGTTCTTCAATTATTTCCTTTTATATTAGACTTACATACTCTCGATTATGTGAGTTTATAACGTGATACAATAATATTTCAGTCAATTAAATTATTTGAAAGTAGAATAATTCTGTCCATTCCGAGGCCTTTCTTTCTAATGGCTTATATACTGATTGCAGCTTTGATGCATTTGGTCATAACTATGTATCTGTCGGGTGGGGGTGGGTGGGTGGGTTTCTGTTTCCATCTGTGACTAGGGGGCCAGTAGTGGGGAAGTAAATATATATATTTTCCACAAACCTGCACTCACAAGCTCAGCAAATGTCACCAGTTAGGGGTGCCCAAAGGTACGCAGCTGGAAACTGTGTCCACTAATATGTCCAGTGACCCTACTGAATAGGGACAAGCACTCTCCAGAAATAAAAAAGTCTAATTTACTGCACATACCAAGTGACATCAAAACAGTCAAATTTTTATTGCATCCGAGGTTTCGGTCCAAAGTAGAGGACCTTTATCAAGGAAATGGCAACCAAAATACATGAGACATCTGAAAAAAAAAAACAATAATCCAGCCAACGGAACACAAATGGCAAGGGACAGGAGCCTGTCAAACAGCCTCCTAATCCTAGTATTTTTACCTTTCTCAACTGAGCTGAATTCTGTACAAAACTGCGGGTTCCTGCCAGTGGAACGCACAGCCGCACTTCCTGTGAAACAGGGAGAACTCAGCTTGCCAAATGTTTATCGGGAGCAGGGGCTTTACATGCGTGCGGGTTCTTGGCCCACCCCGCACTCAGAATTAATTAAAACTGGTAGGGCCCGCTGCCCTGTATTATTAAAACTGGTAGGGCCCGCTGCCCTGTAAAACCAATCTAGAGTGAACACTACATTAAAATGATGGCTGATATGTAATTACAGATGGATTTTTCTTTGAGAATTAATACTTTCCTTTGTTACAGGCGTATAAATGGTTAAATACATGTACACACTTGCCCTTGTAGATTAGATGGCCTCTGATACTGCATCTGAATTGTATACAAATGTCAAACACTGATAGAACTGAGGGAAAAAGGGTAGCACGGGTGTTGTAAATGGCAGAATTACTGCCTCAGAGCACGGATGTTATGGGTTTGATTACCGCTATGGCCCTAACTGGCAGGTTATTTGGCTCTCAACTAAACTAACCCTGGCATGAATATGTGTGCATGTATATGTTGTAGGGAATATACATGGTAAGATCCACTGCGACCGGACTGATGTGAAATAGTCTCTGTACAGCGCTGTGGAATATGTGTGCGCTAAATAAATAACTGGTGATAGTAAATATGCATCCTGTGAGGATTCCTTTTAAAACCATGTAGTTCTACCTCAAACGTATATTCATTAAAAGTAACTAAGCTGCTAGCGTGAATGTAGAAAATGTCACTGAAAATGTTAAAGACCATTTGGTGTCTAAACTGAATCTAATATAGGGAGTTTCTGCTCAAATACAAAACTACCCAACAGAGATTGTGTAACGGTTATATAACCTAACCAGATTCTGCAGAATGTATTATGTCCCAGAGGGGAGGATTTACAGAGAGGAAAGTAAGCTCCCTGTGGATAGAACACTAATTTAACAATAAACATAATCTATTGGTTATACTATCTGTCATTCATTTTGTTGTAACCGTACTAGATATAAAAACTTATACCACAAAGTGGATAGTCTAACAATAAAATTTGGCAGCTTTGATACGGGTGTGGTATGATGTTGACATGGTCATAATTTCGACAATGACCTTGTTGACTTTCATCATCTAGAAGATGATGAAAAGTTGACATATTGGGTGAAATTTACTACGATGTGAAATACACTTCACAGGTCATGTTGCTATGGGCAACCAATCAGAAGCTGCTTATTTATTTACCACCCTCTAGAACAGGGCTGGGCAACATCGGCCCTCCAGATGTTGATGAACTACACATCCCAGCATGCCTTGCATCAGTTTCAGCATGGCCACATAGCAAAACTAATGCAAAGCATCCTGGGATGTGTAGTTCATTAACATCTGGAGGGCCGGTGTTGGCCAGCCCTGTTCTAGAAGATAGTAGACAGGATGTGATTGGTTGCCCATAGCAACATGACCTATGAAGTAAATTTCACCCATTATCTCTCTTCAGTCAGTGCTGAGACTTAACTGCTCCTGTTGGTTGCAGTGTTTCCAGTGTCTACTGGGTCCTGTGGAGTCCCTGCATAGACTCATTGTGAGTATACATGTCCTAACCTTAATCCCCATTTACCCCGTAGTAGCTAGCATGGACAATCCAAACCTGCAGCCTAACCCTAATGTTTATATTTTGAGAATTTCGGCATGTTGCGTAGAGGCATTATGGTGTCGGAGTTTGTAGGATCATAATTAGGTGTATGATTAATCAATCATACCAAGCAGGTATCGATCACCATAATTTTTATATATAGGTTATATTTGTAGGTTGAAATAGTCATTAATTGAATCAGAAACCGCTGTGTAGATGGCTTAAAACAGGGTGAGTTACTCAGCTACAAAGGTGAAGTAGTTGAAGACCGTTTCATGTCACTGGTGATAAACCATTGCAAGACTGAGCTCTGCAAGAAGACACAAGTTATACTGCATCGGCAAGATCTCTCCCAGACACAGCTATCAAAGCAGACGGGAGATTCAAGATGTTCTTTTCAAACTCTTTTGAAGAAGCACAAAGAAACGTGCAGTGTTGATGACTAGCTGCAGTGGTTGGCCAAGGAAAGTTAGTACAGGAGATAAAAGGCACATCATGTTTTCTTCCCTTCAAAATTGGGAGCTGCCCAACAGTATCATCCTCTCAGAACTGGCATAAATTAGTGCGACCCATCTACTGTTCAGATGGGATTGGTTCGAAATCCCAGCAGTCGCCGACCGCGGAAATCCCGACAAGGGGGCGACGGGATTGCCCCCCTTTTGCGCGCTCGCTACGCTCGGCACACTAATTTATTCTCCCTCTTTGGGTGTCGTGGACTCACCTATGCACGAAATCCTACGTACTGGGGTGCAGAAAATGGGAACAGGTCCTCTGGAATGAGTAAAAATGTTAAATCTATTCTGTACAGAAGGCAGTTTGTTCACCAAAGGGCTGGAGTGCGGTACATTGATCAAAGTTTGGGGCTGCATTTCAGCTAATGGAGCTGAAATGCAAATAGCAATGTCATTAAGCACCATCTTTACCGTAAAGCACAAGGAGTCCTGGAAGTGGTGATTGTAACGTATTTTTCGTATACAGATAAAGGTGCAGTCACAAACAGAATATAGGCATGCTGCAAATCATTTTAATCAATTTAAGCTTCTCCTGTGTCCTATCCGCATCGATTTCCGAAAGACTACTTTTAAAGGAAAGTTGCACGAAAAGACTCTTCGCATTACATTGCCCCACAACAGCATGATGCAACTAGAAAGGCTATACAACACACAAGAAGGCTTCGATGTGTGTAGACACACCTGTTATCACAGGTGTTTCTTTGGGGAAGGAGTTAAAGGAAACTTATTCCAATATGGAATGGTTAAAAACATACTTGATTCGCAGCAAACCAATTTTCTTTACATTGGCACTTCTATGCCAAAACTTTCTTATTTATTGTACCAGGCGCACTTCTATTTGTCTGATAATTTATGATTGGCAGCCACCAGTTCTGATTTTGACAATTACATCTGATTTATAAATAAAGTAATTAGGTATATATTAATAATGGCTACTATTCGAATGGAAACAACTTGTTTTTAATAGTTTATATTGGACTTAAAGAGCATGCAAGTATAATCTGTTATAACTGTTGTCATGTAGTACTGTATTACATCTGTCAGCTGTAGCACCTTGGCCAATGAAATTATTGATTTAAGAAATAGATTAATATTGGGAGACAGGCTTTGATCTATAACTTTGTAATGTAGGGTAAGGTAAATTTAGTGTGTATATAACACTAACTGTATTCCAAGCAGTACTTATATTGTATCCATTCCTCCTATCTTATGGTTCTACTTTTCTCCTTTACAGGAGCTGGTATTAAACAGATTTACACATAAATCCTCACTTTACTTTTATACCTAAACAACCAATACCCCTCCAAACTCACTAAAGCAGTGTAAAGACCCCCATACACTTGTGTGGTTTGGTCTGTTTTCACCGGATTTTGACGGATCGGGTCGAGAAATCAGGACAAACAGCATGCCAAGTTTTGTCTCCCTGTATTGTTCCTTTGTACGGCGCTGCGAAACACTTGTGGCGCCTTATAAATAAAATTATAATAATAATAATGCCCCTTCACAGAATAAAAATCAGATTTTTTTGAAAAAAAAAAAACTAAAAAAAAAAAACACTTTCTTTTAAAAGCTCACATTCCAGTTCACCTAAAAAAGATGACAAATGTAAAACGGAGAATCATGGAGAAAGCAGGTCTCCATTTGATCATTGAATACACTCTGCGAATTCCACTAAAAACCCCATTGAAAACCAACAGCGAATTGCAGCGAATCGTATATGGACAGACATTCACTGTTCATTTGCAACGAATTGGCTCCGTTGAATAGGGCGAATTGTTTTTTCTGACAGAAAATTCGCTGTTACCCCTGCGAATTGCGAGATTCGCTGTAAAATACGGCAAATCTGAGGCATTGAATACTACCCTCAGTGTTTCATGCGGACACCATTTTCAAAGTGCTACAATTTCGCCATGATTTACACCCGTCATGGCCCCAGTTATTCTGTCTAGTCCCATACTCCTACTAGTAATAAAATGCCACCCTCCATTTACATAGATGCTTCTGTCACTTTCACACCAAGCTTGTAGATGCAGAGAACTGGCTCAGAGGGCGCAGCGATCGCGCTGGCTGCAAATTGTAACATTTCCCGTCTGTTACTTATAAATGGTCTTCTGCAGATTCTGGCTTTGGCACTTAACAGCCATAATCTACTGGTGCCAACCTTTGTTTAATTGGTGTACTCTGCAAGCACATTCTTTCCTTTTTTAAAGTCTTGTTAAAAGGCTGCACATTAGCTGCCTTGTGTATAAGGCAGGAGAGAGTCTGGGCCGGAAGTGTCAGCTGATTATTTGTTAACAAATATTGATGACTTGCCTGGAGAACTTCTAAATCCATAACACATCGGCACAGATATTTGGCCTTGTGGTGGCACAAGAGAATGGGGATCATGTCTGCAATAATGTGCTGTGTATTGTTTTTGAGACAGCAGTGGAGACTTTACCAAAATGTGTTTTCTCAGACTGTGAATGGCGATGGGTGTGGATCAATAGGTCTGTCGACACCTGACAAAGGCTTTAGGTCGACTTTAACAAAATGTGAACCCAAGCAAAAGATCAACATGATTTTTTTTTCACTTTTTCTTGGATCTGCCGACATGGACAGCGTATATATGTGTGCCGCGTCCCCTCAAATGGCACGCTGAGCTCGCCATGCTTTAGGCAAGTTGCCTGGCTTTGTTTGGCACAGTATTCTATTATCTAACTCTATGCCCACTTGGATCATAAAATAAGAACAAGTCTGTTTAAAAAAAACCAGAACAGAAAAACTTCTATTGACCTAAATCCTGTCAACCTAATTACTGTTGACCACATCCCATATGGAGGTAAGGTTTAAAAATTATTTATAATCAATATAATAGGCAAATTGTTGACACAGACGTGATACCAGTCTATGACCACATAACTGACACTGTGACATATAAAAACAATTTACTTAATTCGTTTTTTTTTATTTTATCAATGGGAAACTGTTGGCCTAGGGGTGCCCTGAAAAAAAAAATGGGATACTCTGGTGCCATGATTCAAAAAATTTGGGAACCTCCTGGATTAGTCTTTTGTAGTCTTGACATCTCTGAACAGTTTTTTTCGATGTGATTATAGTGTTTCTTCTAGGAACCGTGGCGGGCAGGGCGCTGCTGCACAGGGGCAGCGTTAGGGGGGCGGACCGGGCCTACCGATGTTACTGTTGTGGGCAGTCCCGGGTCGCCAGCGTCACAAAAGGGGCGTGCCCGGGCCGTACCGTCACGAAAAGGGGCGGGTCCGTCCCCTCCAAAGTCTCTGCACTGGCGGGGAAGTCCAACGCCGCCGGCGGGGTCGCGAAGGCAAGTTCTTTCAGGCTGTTTTAGTGGTGCACTGCTAGAGGGGCAGGGCACAATTTGCCCTTTGAAAATCGGGCAGTGCACAAACAGCTAAAACAGCCTAGCGGGGACACTAGATTACATGCAAATCCTATTCAGAGGTTCAGTTGCTTAATGGCAGTTATTCAGAGATTTCTGAATGTTAACATTTCCATACATCTCAGATGTGTCTTGATCGGTTTCTGAGATGTTGGTTCCAGGTCCCCAAAAGCTGCAGCATATATTTATATGCTGTCGGAGTTTGAGTGTGCAGAAATGGGCATGCTGAATCCACTGGGAGGTAGTTCACTGGCCCCGGCAATGTAATTGTACCAGTCTTTCTTAGTAACCTTTGGGGGGATTACTCATATGTCTATTCTTCAAAGTAGTTGATCTGCTCAGAGAAGCTGGCAGTGTCTTTTTGCTTCCTGTGGCTGTTGCCTATTCTAGCACCGCTGCTGCATGCAAAGATGAAGCAGCTGTACCTATACAGCGCCATGCCCTATGTAAACACATGCCAGAGGTCCTTTCATTAATGTAATATGTGGTAATGCAACATTACAGATGACACAGATGGTGCACACTTACAATATAATTATGCTTGCATGTGTATCTTATCTACATAGAACTTGTTTCCTCTTGTAACATTTTATTATGTTGTGCAGATTTTTAAAACTAATTGGTAAGCCACTAAATGATGTTGCATTGTCTGGCTCTGTCTGCGTCTCTTCTCTGGATATGACCGTAATGCACTAGACTAGAGTGATTTCAGGACCGAATGAACGATTTAGATGCATTGTGTGTGTTTTTGTGCACATCGTGAGGTGTTTCGGTACGATTACGATCGATGCGCGGGCCCACAGGTCTTGAAATGGATACTAAGATCTTGCGTGCTGCACATATGATCTGTCGATTTGTGTGCAGATCATAAGTACATCGTTAGCACATCACGTGTCAAAATGTGCCAAATCATGAATGAGGGGCATAGTTCAACTCAGGTAATGCTTCTTAAGAATATCAAACTCCTCTGGTGTGTGCTTTTTTTTTTTAAAATATTAATATATAGGGCACGGCAGCTTTAACCAACGCCTTCAATCCCGTCTCATTGATTGGACCAGGTTGGCTGGTTGTATTTTAATCCTCAAGTTCAGGTGCATTAGCATTAACGCCCATAAACGCACCATGCTTAGCCACTTAAAGCAGCTGAAACAATCTTAAGGTCCATACACACTGGGCAAATTTGCCCAGCGTGTTTGCTGACCAATAATAGGGAAATTTGCTGGGCTGAAAAATGCTCAGTGCATGCACACTGAGTGTTTTTTTTACGTTTATTTTGGCTATTTTCCCTGGGGGAGGATGACTTTCCATAGCAGAACGCTATGTAAAGTCGTCCACTCGGTCGCTCATCTGGTGGTAATACCAACAGATGAGGGGCCGGGCCAGCGATGATGCGAGAGCGCCTATGGTTTCAGCTCAAATTTGCCCAGTGTGTGTATGGGCCTTAAGGAGGTAGCAAGAAGAAATGTAAAACTCACCCTCTCCCGGCTGCTATAGTTGTCCTGAGCACAGCAATTGCTACGTTAGAGTGTTTCTGGGTATTGTAGCTAGTGTGTGTGGTGGTGTTGTTTTTTTTTTTTTTTTTTTGTACTTGTTTCCTAGCACGGCCACAATCGCGGCCATCGGGGGTAATTTTTAGTGGCCTGCGACGCGACCGACGCGATGCCCCCGATTTTTCCATTGAAATGCATTGAAAACAGTGAAAAATCGGGTCGGTCGTGTGCACCTAAAAATGCTTAAATGGTCCAGACGCGATGCCCCCGATTTCCCCATAGGGAACAATGTTAAATGCCTCAATTTACCCGCGATGACCACGATTTCCCATAGGAAACAATGTTAAATGGATCAATTTACCCAAATCAGCATAGGAACAATAGTAAATGGGCCAAAAACACCCCTGAACATTGAAATGTCCCCCCAAAAGTAGTTGACGCCACCCCGCCATCAACGTGAACCCGAAGCGTGGCGAGCGCGGCGGTACGCGTCCTCCGACCTTTTCATGCCCTACTATCCACTAGGGCGTGGAGTGAGAATAGAATAGTGTGGCGAGCGCAGCGAGGGGACGCGGATACCTTCACAGGTAAACTCGCCCCTTCGCGGGCTTCCCAGGTGTCCGCGTCGCCATGGACACCTGGGAAGCCCGCGACGGGACGCGTATAACTGTGAAGGTATCCGCGGGGCTCGGTGGCTCGCCACACTATTCTATTCTCACTCCACGCCCTAGTGGATAGTAGGGCATGAAAAGGTCGGAGGACGCGTACCGCCGCCCCTCGCGGGCTCGCTGCGCTCGCCACGCTTCGGGTTCACTTTGATGGCGGGGTGGCGTCAACTACTTTTGGGGGGACATTTCAATGTTCAGGGGTGTTTTTGGCCCATTTACTATTGTTCCTATGATAATTTGGCTAAATTGAGCCATTTCACATTGTTTCCTATGGGAAATCGTGGTCATCGCGGGTAAATTGAGGCATTTAACATTGTTCTCTATGGGGAAATCGCGGGCATCGCGTCTGGCCCATCGCACCCGATTTTTTAGCGGCCGCGATGGCCCCGATTTTACCCCCGATGACCGCGATTAAGATCGTTGTGGCCGTGCTAGGAAACAAGTACCTTTTTATTTATTTATTTTTTAATCTGTAAAAAAAAGAAACCTGCAGCTTGTTATTGCCGCCTTTTTGATTTTTTTAACTTTGTTCAGAATGCTGAAAATGTCATGCCTGTAATATAGATAGTATGTTCTGTAATTGCATGAAGTGTCAGTGTTACAGAATTCCACACGCAAGTAGCATGACAACTATATATTGTAGTGGCAATTGACTAGGAAAAACTGCCGACATTACAATAGGCCGTGCTGAGCGTAGCCTCTTTCAATGCAACCTATTGTTTAGCGTTTTTTTCGCCCCTCTGTCAAAGCCTTTTTGGTATTGCGCATTTTTAACCATTTTGGGTGTTCTATGACCTTCTCTCGTCCTTTTATAAACTGTAGAATGGACATTACCTCTGTCACTGTCCAGCTTTTGTGAATTGCCAGTCTCTCCGTGCCTTGACAGTTCACTTTTAAATTGCAAAACTCCATATTGAAATGCATGTCCGATTCCCAAGCATTTGTATTGTAGATAATGTTATCCTATTTCTTTTTTTTTTTTTCTTTAGTTTTTTATCTTAATACTTCATTCTTTGAAAAGAAATAACATTACTTGATGACATTTGTGTTTTAGTTAAATATTTTATTCAATGACTGCACCTGTCGAATACACACAATAAAAGCATTCTATGTGGTCTTCACAAATAACTTACTGATATAATCCGATTTGAAGGCTATTAACCCCTTGAGTGGTGGGTTTTGCTGGTGCAGGGCAAACCTACCAGGGCAGGGGAGCTCCTGCAAATAATGGCGGCGGGGGCAGGGGAGCTCCGGCATATGATCGCCAGAGCAGAGAGGTGAGGGGCAGCAACGGGAGGCTGGGGGGTGCCCGGACAGGTGATGCGCCAGTGGTGCACAGCTGCAGGCACCACTGGTGCGCACCTTAATATTAGTGGTGTGCCCTGAAATTTTCTGGGACAGCCCGCTGCGGGCATACCACTCAATTGGTTAATAGAAGATATATAGTAGTCTAATTTATTAATCTTTGTTACCAAACACTTGACTTGAAATTATGTTCACGAACCACAAACATCCAGGTATGTAAGGAAGTGTTTAACCAGATACAATACTGACTGCTGCAAGGCCCTGATTTGGTATTTTAAATATGTTTTTTAATGCTTTTGGTGATTGTTAGAAAACTGATGGACTGTTAACCAATATTATTGTTTTTGAGGTAGAGGACAATTTTTATTTTATTTTTTGCCTTGAACCCTGATCTGTCCAATGATTGGGTTCAGAAAATATCAACTCCAATTGATAAATCTAAAATGGGTTTTATGTATGTAATAGTGTGTGACTGGCAGTAGCCAGCACTCTCAAGCATTAAATGGGAAATGCTTTTCTCTGATTACATCACACTCCATCCTTGGTCTCCTGCACTTACTCTGGCACCTCGTGCCAGTCTTTGGAGATGTACTGCCAAACCTACAGTGAAATATGAATGGCAAGTCTAGGCCCCAATCTCTCCCTGTGTACAGGCTGCCTTGTGAGTGGTGGCAAGCCTGCCTGCGTCATTGAGTGTGGTTACCAGAAACCCCTCTGGTGCTTTCCGCCTCCTGGTGCCTGACTTATGGCAGAACACCTAGCCCTTTGCTCCACCTGCACTTGAGTACTGTGAAAAATGGTGAACTGGGCGCTAATTAAAGTGGTTTTGTATTTAGTTTATATAGAGCAGGTGCGGCTATAGTAGACCACAAAGTAGGTTACAATACAAACAGAAAATAAAGCAGCGTTAACAAATTTACACACATACGTGGGA
Organism: Crinia signifera; assembly: GCF_055691185.1. Taxonomy (NCBI): domain Eukaryota; kingdom Metazoa; phylum Chordata; class Amphibia; order Anura; family Myobatrachidae; genus Crinia; species Crinia signifera. The sequence goes on from NC_139217.1 coordinate 423,449,703, forward strand.
TTGCCTGTATTTTAGTAAAATTTATTAAAAATAAATAATTTTTAAATTAATAAAGGTTTTTTATAAAAGAGAGGAGCTTTCCTGCTTTTAGACCATGACAGCAAGTAGCTGGCTACTTAATTATGTCCCTTCCAAGTTGACAAGTTTTTTTGAAGTAATCAACTTTATTTATTTAAACAGTCTCTCACCATCAGATGATTTTTAAGGGTTTCCAGCCTGGGGTCCAAAGTGCTCACTATAGTGCGGCTGTGCACTGGTGGTAACGTTGCCGCTGGAGGATACTCATAGGAGCCTTTATTGTGCCTTCCCTTGGGTTCTGGGTGGTGGTTTTCCTGAAGATGGATGACAGCTTTAATCGCACCCCTTTGCTGGGGTATAGGTGGTCCACTTGGAGATAATATTGAGCACCAGTAGTATTAGCAGGTTCTGGGTCATGCAGGAGGTCCTTTTTAAAAGCAAAATCGGAAGGAAAGTTAAGTGAAAATAGCAGCGCGTGTATTTCCTTTAAGACGGTAGAGAAATATAAACATGCTTGGCATATGAATATCTTGACAAAGAACGAAGAGGTAGATGTATGAAGTAGTGATAGAGTGTCTATATACAAAGTGCAGCTTCACGGCACTAAACTACCCAGATGAATACCCGCAACGATCCCACCCATGGATTGCATTCGAGTGATCGCATGTGGTTAAAAACCACATGCGATCGCTCCTGCAATTCGATAGATATTATGTGCATCACATGGTCCCTAAAATGTGCGTACAGTCATTCTATTTTTTTAACAGATGGTCGAAATTGACTGATTGCCTGCAATATCTCATTGTATGGGCTACATTAGACATTTTCTCTACCGTCCAATGGGATACTGGGTTGTATACTATGGGGTAGAGATCCTCCGCAGGAGAGACAGGCACATTAAAGCTTTCAGTGTGGGTGCACTGGCTCCTCCTCTCTACCCTCCCTCCACTAGTCAGTTTAGAAAAATGTGCCTCAGGAGAGGCAGTGCTTCTGGATGCTCCAGAGTTTTCTTCAAAGTTTTATTTAGTTTATTATTTTGGGGCGCTGCTTTGACCAGGCAGCTGTCCTACTTCGAGGGTGTCAGGGGAAGGGTCAGGCCACGACCTCTTAAGGTCAGAGACGACCCTGCTGCAGGACAATCTGTCCTGAGTTGGGGCCTGTCACCGCACAGCATTGCGCTGTAGCGAGCAGGCCCCCCAGCTGCCGCACACCCCCTGACTGGTCCGAAGACGTCTGTGGTGAGTACAGGTTGGGGTCCCCACAAGGGGACACCCCAACTGCTCCGTGCGGCAAGATGGCGGCGGGAGTTGCGGCGGCCCTCTCGCAGGGACCGCGCGAAACCCCCTCATCAGACTGGCATAGGGTAATGCCGCTGGACCACCAGGGATGCCCAGCAGGTTTTATAACATTTTATGTGGAAAACAATGCATTTTATGTGAAAAACGATGCATATGCCAGTATAAATATACTGGAAGCGCCAGCTCCGTTCAAAGGGGGCGGGGCTTCACTCAGAGCGGGACCAGGCTCTGCTGGGCGCGCTCTGTCTCTGCTGCCTGCTTCTTCACGCTTCCAGAGGTCGCCATTACAGCACCTCAGCGGCGTGGTTGGATGTGATCCTTGCAGCAGAGACAGCAAGTTTAACAGCGCAGCAGCGTTGCTTAGTTCTGTTATTACACTGTGTTGATATATATCACTGTGTGTTTTGTGCTACCAGCTCACTACAATCCGTGAGTTAAGGTTTTGGGTGTACTGGTCCCCTCAATATTGCTCTGAGTCTCCCCACTGGCTAGTTAACCACTTGTCCACATACATAGTCTTTAAACAAGGCTGCATTACACTTATACTGTGATAGATTACAGTACATCAGTTTGAGTGTTGATGTGTGTGCGTGAGTACGCTGCTGGGGGTGTCCTGTTGCATGGTGTGCAGCACAAAGTTTATACCAGCTTCACAGTCACAGGTCACCTGTGAGCCGTGTATGCTTCCACAACCCAGTGGAGTGACCTCTCAGGTCAGTGGGGTGCCCCCACAACTTGTGGATGGGTCTCAGGCTGATAGTCAAGAGCCTGCCTGGGCCAGCAGCATAAAAACGCTGATGGACTCTGCTGCTTCCCAGCTCTCTGCCAATACACAGCAGACGCAGAGGGTACAAAGGGAGTTAGCCATGTTGTCTGCCAGGGTTGATACCCTCACCCCTCCCCCTGCTCAGCCTCCTAAGCGGCCTGCTACTGCAATGGCCCTGATTCTGACGATGATGATAATGACATCCTTGATGAGGGAGAGGAGCAGAATGAACAAGAGATTGTTCAGGAGCAGTCTTTGACTCCTGGTTCTGAGCCTCTGATTAAAACCATTAGGGAGGTGTTAGAGCTTCCTATGGAGGAATCCTCTGAGGGAGACTCCTTCTTCATGACCCAGAGAAAACAGCCAGTGTACTTCCCAGAACAGGCTGAGTTAGAAAGTGCTTTTAAGAGTGCTTGGCAGAACCCCGAAAAGAGATTCCAGCTTTCAAAGAGCTTCACTAATGCATATCCTTTTGATCCTGCTGGTAGGAAGAAATGGGAGGAACCGCCAGCGGTGGATTCCTCTGTCTCACGCCTTTCCAAGAAGGTGCTGTTACCAGTCCCTGGGGTGTCCACACTCAAGGATGGTGCAGATAGGAGACTTGAGGCAACGCTAAAGTCTATGTTTTCGGCCAGCGGGGCTTCACAACGGCCGGTACTGGCAAGTTGCTGGATGGCTAAGGCCATTTATACTTGGTCCACGCAGATCCAAGAGGGTTTGTTGGGGGACATGTCCGTGGCTCAGATTGGGGAAAACCTGCGCCACATTCAGGATACCGCACGGATATTGTGCGAAGCGCAAAAGGAATTGGGCGCTATAAATGCGCAGAATTCTGCTATGGCTGTGTCGGCTAGGCGGGCTCGGTGGTTGCGCCAGTGGGTGGCTGATGTGGGTTCCAAGAAGAGTGTGGAAAGCATACCCTTCACCGGGGAAAGGCTCTTTGGTAGTGAGCTGGATGATTGGATTTCTAAGGCTACAGCAGGGAAATCCTCCTTCCTCCCATCAGCCCCCACGGCAGCAAAACGCCCTTTTCACTGGACCCTCCCAGCAGTCCTTTCGCGGGTCCAAGTTCCGCCCCAAGGCCAGAGGCGCCTCTAACGCTAGCAGAGGCACAAGAGGGAAGTTCAGAAAGCACAACCCCTCAGGCCATTAGGACCGTTCCACCGCCCCTGCTGCCTCCAGGCCAGCAGCATGACTGGGTACACCCACCACGAGACTGGGGGCCCGTCTGTCACACTTCAGCAAGGAGTGGGACGCCTCCTGCCTAGACTCCTGGGCCAGGAATCTAATTTCAGCAGGCTACAGGCTGGAGTTTGCCGGGCCTCCTCCTCGAAGATACTTCAAGTCGGCCCTTCCAGCCTCATTGGAGGATCAGGCGCTCCTTCAGGGGGCCATTCAAAAGCTCCTCTTGTCCAAGGTAATAATACCCGTACCAAGACAGGAACAAGGTCAGGGTTATTACTCAGATCCGTTCCTTGTCCCCAAACCAGATGGTTCAGTAAGGCCCATTTTGAATTTAAAAGTCTCTGAACCCCTCTCTGCAGGTGTTCAAATTCAAAATGTAGTCCCTCAGGTCGGTGATTGCCTCCCTGGAAAGGGGAGTTTCTGGCTGCTGTGGACGTCAAGGACGCCTATCTACACGTCCCAATTTGTCCTCCCCATCAAGTCTTCCTAAGATTTTCTGTGGGAAACAGCCATTACCAGTTCCAGGCGCTACCTTTTCGGGCTGTCAACTGCCCCGCGCGTCTTTACCAAGCTCATGGCAGAGATGATGTTCCTTCTCAGGCTCTGGAGGGTAAATGTCATACCCTACCTGGACGACCTGTTGATCTTGGCAGGTTCGGAGGAGGCCCTGAGAAGCGCGTTAGCTCTGACGATGCAGGTGCTGAGGGAACACGGCTGGATTTTAAATATACCAAAATCCTCGTTGATCCCGAGCCGGAAGATGGTATTCCTGGGAATGACTCTGGACACGGAGGAGCAGAAGGTGTTCCTGCCGCCCGAGAAGGCCTCAGCCTTGCAGGACTTGGTAAGAGAGGTTCTATCAAGTCCTTGGGTCTCAGTGCACCTGTGCCTGAGGCTCTTGGGCAAGATGGTTGCTTCCTTCGAAGCCATCCAGTATGCCAGGTTCCACTCCAGGATTTTTCAGCTGGACAACCTCACGAAGTGGTCGGGATCCCCTCAGCAGATGCACAGAAGGATCTGCCTGTCTGCACAGACCCGAATCTCCCTTCAGTGGTGGCTAGATTTGCAGAACCTATTGGCGGGTCGCTGCTTCCAGATACAGGACTGGGTCCTGATCACCACGGACGCCAGCCTCAGGGGTTGGGGAGCCGTGATACAGGGAGTTCGCCTGCAAGGCCGTTGGTCTCCGTTGGAAGCCAGGTTTCACATAAACAACCTGGCACTGAGGGCTGTTCAATATGCCCTCCTACAGGCGGAGCCTATGCTGCAGGGCAGGGCGGTACAGGTCCAGTCGGACAATGCAACTACGGTTGCTTACATCAACCGCCAAGGAGGGACAAGGAGCATGCCCTGTATGAGAGAAACCAACAGGATATTCTCCTGGGCAGAACGCCATGTAAAGGCCCTGTCGGCAATATTTATTCCAGGAGTCGACAACTGGGAGGCGGACTTCCTCAGTCGTCACGATCTCCACGGAGAGTGGGGACTCCACTCTCAGGTGTTCCAGGACCTCGTAGATCTTTGGGGGCTCCCTCAGATCGACCTGATGGCCTCTCGGTTGAACCACAAGCTGGACAGGTACGGTGCCCGGACTAGGGACCCAGGAGCAGCAGCAGTGGATGCCCTGACTTGGACTTGGGACTTCCAGTTGGTGTACCTGTTCCCACCGCTACCCTTGCTGGCAAGGGTGCTAAAAAGGGTTCGGCACCAGAAAGTAGAAGCCATTCTAGTGGCTCCAGACTGGCCTCGAAGGGCCTGGTACGGGGACATTCAGGCCATGCTGGTAGAGGACCTGTGGCGTCTTCCTCAAAGAGAAGATCTTCTCCTTTAGGGACCGTCTGTCTTCCAGGACTTACCGCGGCTGCGTTTGACGGCCTGGAGGTTGAGCGGCAGATATTAGGCCTTAAGGGCCTGCATCCCTCTGTTATCACAACCATGACGCGTGCCAGGAAACCAGTCACGGCTTCTCACTACCATGGAATCTGGAAGAAGTATATAGCCTGGTGTGAAAGAAAGGCCTTGCCGCCAGCAGTATTTCGTCTTAACAATTGTTAAGATTCTTTCAAGCAGTTTTGGATTTGGGCCTTCGGTTGGGATCCTTGAAAGTACAGATCTCGGCTCTGTCAGTATTCTTTCAGAAGAAACTGGCGCTGTTGCCGGAGGTCCACACCTTCCTGCAGGGGGTGCTGAGGATTCAGCCTCCCTTTGTGCCACCTACCGCGCCTTGGGACTTGGATGTGGTCCTCACCTTTCTCAAGTCTGCCTGGTTTGTTCCCTTGGAACAGGTGGAATTAAAACACCTTACTTGGAAGACTGTTGTCCTTTTGGCCCTTGCCTCAGCCAGGCGTGTGTCTGAGCTTGGGGCATTGTCCTGTCAGAGTCCTTACCTAGTGTTCCACGAGGATAGGGCTGAACTCAGGACCAGGCCGCAGTTCCTGATAAAGGTTGTGTCCTCCTTCCACTTGAACCAACCCATTGTGGTTCCTTCCAGCGCGGTACATCCTGATATTTCACTTTCCTTGGATGTGGTGCATACTCTTAAGGCGTATGTAAAACGCACGGCTAGACTTCGCAAGTCGGATAGCCTGTTTGTTTTGTAGGATGCGCAAAAGAAGGGTTCTCCTGCGTCTACCAGGACCATAGCCCGTTGGATTCGTTGCATACAACAGTCCTATGCATCGGCTGGTTTGGCCCTTCCCCAAGCATTAAAGGCCCATTCCACCAGATCTCTTGGGACCTCTTGGGCGGCTGCCCGAGGTGTCTCGGCCATGCAACTGTGCAGGGCCGCAACTTGGTCGGGGAGTAACACTTTTTTGTCAAGTTTTACAGATTTGACACCCTGGCCAGGGAGGATTCCCAGTTCGGACAAGCGGTTTTACAGCAGACTCCGCCCGTTCTGGTAGCTTTGGGACCTCCCCATAGTATACAACCCAGTATCCCATTGGACGGTAGAGAAAATAGGATTTTGGGTACCTACCGGTAAATCCTTTTCTCGTAGTCCATATGGGATACTGGGAGCCCGCCTCTGTGCGGCTTTCTGCTGTAATGGTTCTGTTCCTTACACTGTTCAGGCTTGTTGCCTTGTTAATATATATATATATATATATATATATAGAAGTCCAGGTGGGAGCAGCACAACCTTTACCCTTTGTAGAGCCGGTGCCATCCAATTCCCCTCAGGGACACAAACAAACGACCAGGAGGCGGCACTCGATCAAAGTAGCAGTCAGGAGACAAGTATCTCTTAATCAACGTTTCGAACTTTTATTTCAGTTCTTCATCAGGATATAAAACATTAACACACAATAAGCATATTTATACATACCACCATAAGTGCATGCCGAATCAGCAGACTCCTTCCGTCCCGCCATAGACGTGACGTCATCAACGCCCGCCGCGCCACAACAGCGCGTCAGTGCGTCAGCGTCATCACGTGAGCGGGGCGTCAGAGCCGGCATCAGGTTGTTATGGCAACCAAAATAACAGAAGACGCATCAAAAGCGAATATACAATAGGCATTTGCCGTGCAGCTAAAAATAGCGTGTAAGTGCATCTAATTATAGATGAAGTGACATATTACACTATACAAAAGCACATCTAAAAAAATACATAGAACAATAAAAATATTAAAAGAGAAGGAGGAATATGCAACGGAGAATACGTATTACATGGCGGTCTCATAATGGCAAATATACAATTATTGAATAAATCATGAATTATAGCGTTAATCATAAATCATAACAGAGTACCACTGTGCATGAAGAAGATACTTCATTAAGAATGCCTTTAAGACACACCGTTCAGAAAAATCGTACATTGAGCTGAAGTTATACTAAAACATAAGCAGGAACACAATTTTTAGAGTGGGTATATGTTGCAAAAATGAATCAACGCAAATTCAACTCATTCAAGATCACAGAAAGCAATGAAGACCCCTATGCTCATTGAGCCCGTTGGGTGCAATGGTATTTAAACGTTGGATCCATTGTGCCTCGCATTGTAGTAACTTCAGAGAGCGGTTGCCTCGTCGTAAGGATGCAGGAATATGGTCAATAACCATATAGCGGAGCATGGGTATTGTATGCCTGGCTTCCAGAAAGTGACGGGCGACCGGCTGGTCGCTCGATCCCTTTTCCAAAGCCATTTTAATGGAGTGCCTGTGTCCTGCCATGCGTTCCCTAAGGGTACGGTCTGTTTTCCCAATATAATTTAGGGAGCATGGACAGGAAATCATATACACAATAAAACGGGTGGTACATGTAACTCTATGTCTCAAAGTGAAACGTTTACCACTAAAGGGATGGCAAAAAGAATCACCAGTAATTAAAGCTCTGCATGTAATACAGTTGAGACACCTGAAACAGCCAGGGCGTGTGCCCAGAAACTGTTCACTACCAGATGTTTGAAGTTTGGCAATGTCAGTTTTAACCACCATGTCACGCACACTCCTGCCACGAGTGTAGCATGGCATGATGGCTGTATCAGATAATTTAAGTGACTTATCCATCTGTATAAGAGGCCAAAGTTTTTTGGTGGTGGCACTGACATCTGTACTGGCCACATTGAAGTGGTTTACCCATGGCAGACGCTTCCTCTCTGAGGTTTTTTGATTATAAATCAAAAGCGTTTCCCTGTCTTTAGATAGTGCTTTACGTTTGGCTTCTTGCAGCAGATCCGCACCATAGCCCCTCTCCAAGAATTTGAGTACCATGATGTCAATCTGCTGCTCAGCCAAAGACTCCGTGCTACAGATCCGTTTGGCACGAAGGAACTGGGAATACGGTAAGCTGAATTTACATGTATTAGGGTGGCAACTGGTGGCATGTAAGATGGTATTACGGTCCGTAGGTTTTGTAAAGACCGAAGTCACCACTTCCCCCGCACATATGGAAGGAGTCTGCTGATTCGGCATGCACTTATGGTGGTATGTATAAATATGCTTATTGTGTGTTAATGTTTTATATCCTGATGAAGAACTGAAATAAAAGTTCGAAACGTTGATTAAGAGATACTTGTCTCCTGACTGCTACTTTGATCGAGTGCCGCCTCCTGGTCGTTTGTTTATATATATATATATATATATATATATATATATATATATATATATATATATATACCTTCTCCAAGGTTTATTGGTGATCCCAGAAGTGTTGTTATGGTTCACCTACTTTTGTTATTTTATTTTATTATTTTGGTTTGGGTGTGCTGTGAGAATCTCACCACAATTATTGTTCACATACCTCCTCACATAGCTCTCCTTCGGCACAGTTTTTCATTTACTGACTAGTGGAGGGAGGGTAGAGAGGAGGAGCCAGTGCACCCACACTGAAAGCTTTAATGTGCCTGTCTCTCCTGCGGAGGATCTCTACCCCATAGTATACAACCCAGTATCCCATATGGACTACGAGAAAAGGATTTACCGGTAGGTACCCAAAATCCTATTTTTTGGTACTGCTTTCCTAGCACGGCGCCCGTCTCATTGATTGTATGCCTTAAGTTTAAGGTAAACAGAATAAATGAATAGCTGCGGCGCAAGACCATAAAAAATGTGTATCATACAAATCAGTATAATGATCTTTTTATTTTCAAAGAGTAAAAACAAAACAGAATGCAAAAATAATTAGGGGGGGGGTAGCAATTAAAATTGGGGTTTTGGGGGCTTTTTACATTGATTCCAATGTAAAAATCGCGTTGATTGCATCATCTCATGCATCTTATGCCGCACAAACACATAATATGCATGAGATGCTAATCTCGTCGATTGCATAATCTCATGCATTTTATGCCGCACAAACACATAAGATGCATGAGATGCTTGAGATATCAGCCCCACACATACAATCTAGATCGTGGGCGCCGTGCTAGGAAAGCAGTACCCATTTTTTCTAGATGGATCCTTTTTTTAGCTTTTTTTGTTTTGCTCTCTGCTTTCATAGCACATTTCCATTATTAGAACTGCAAACCAAATGGGCAGTAGTTGAATTGGAAATGTGTGTGTAATATATACGCTTTATTTATTTTATTTTGAAATTCAAATCTCAATTTCTTAAGAGTCTGTAAGGTTATTGGTGTCCAATTTCTCCACTGCGATATATGTATAGAAAGAATTTTTTCTAAAACTGCTGTTGCCATGATAACGGCATGGCTATTTTGTTCCTAAACTTCCTTGCTTATTTGGCTACATCATTAAAGTTTTGTGTTTCAAGATCCTATACTTGGAGCATGTGTGTCCTTGCCGTTGCTCAGGTCATTATATGAGGGTGTGTTGCGCTGCATCATAATACAGATGTTTCTGCCTTTTTGGATGCAGCATTGGGATTTATATTGTATGCATGCCAAAGTGATAGCCTGTGACATTCTACCATTGGCCACTAAACATTACATAATAAAAATAGACTGGAGCTATTGATCCTAAAGAGCTCTAAGATATAAAGTTCTGCTGACTCATATTTCCAGCATCTGCTGTATCCGTCCATGCTTGTCCTTCACATTTGCCAAACGCATCAAGCAGATGGGATCCATCACTTTGTGGAAATTCATGTGTGTATGTTATAAGGCTGCTAATTGTGGTAATGTCAATTCAATTATACGTGAGACTTACCGCAGTCATTTAGTTCCCAAACCTAAAACCTGGATTTTTTTTTTTAAATTACAGTCTGTGCTAAATCTCTGAGGGTGCACTTAACCTGTATTTCCTCTTGCATCCACTGGGGGGCACAGGGAACACTAGCTACTGTATAGCCTGGGGAGGAGAGAGTCTGGGCACCAAGTGGTTACCATCCCCTAGCATCCACAGACTCACTCTCCACTATACTCTGCCACCAGCCAGCTAGCTACGGCAGTAGCAGGCACCATTATGTAGGGGGCTTCTATTAAGCTGTCCACTGGTCACTATACTTTTACTTACATTTTTGCTGATCAATGTCCTATAGGAACAACCTCCAAATAACCAGTGGTGGTAGAGACCACACCATGATCTACTGGGACGTGGTGACACTGATATCCCTTTTACATAGGTGGATTGGGGAATGAAAGTGGCCCTGGAAGATTTCTGGAAGTGGCCTCATGTGGGCGGCCCCAAATCAACAATGGTCAAAAAGAAGTGTATACAGCGCTTGGGTTTAAACTGAAAGATGCACACTATCACATGTAAAAAATATACATTTATTACTAAATATACAGATATATTAGCATAATTGATGATAATTCTCATTAGTGTGCATCTTTCAGTTTAAACCGAAGTGCTGTATACACTTCTTTTTGACTTGAGTAATTTTGGGGGACTTACACACTTCCCTATACAGCAGCTTTGGCTGCACTTGTGGTTCCTCTTTCTTTTTTATCCAAAACAACAATGGGCAGAGCCAGCATAACAGTAGTTGGGATTACTACATTATTATACCTAGAGACATCCTTGATGGCAAGGCTAAAGCTTCAGGCAGTTGGGGGAAGCGGGGGGCATTTAAAGGTGTTTTACTTTTTGTTATATACTCATTATGAATCTTAAGGTGCCCACACACGCACCGTTCCCGGCGTGCGTTGTGGGCTTGACTAGCACACATAGCATCGCATCGTATGCCTTGTGCATACGATGTGCATGCGATGCGATGCGATGCTAGAAAAAGCTAGTACAAAAAGTATGTGCAGCACATACTTTTTGTACTGTGCGATGAGGTGCTGCGGGAGCGTGCACCCCATCGCATAGCATCGCACCACCGGCATCGGTGCGTGTGTGGGCTCCATAAAGCACATCACCCGCTTTTAGTAAAATTGAGTTAAGGCCCCTAAAACACAACATTTGAATTTAGATGATTTATAGTAATCTAGTAAATCTATCCCCACATGTCGGTGACATTCTTTGTGTGTGCTGTTATCTTGTGTACTCTCATTGTAAGAGAGATATTTGTTGGTTAGATTTTTACATGTAACTTGAAAGCTAAATGGATTTTTCCATTATCTAATGGTAAATTTTTTCATGTGGAAAGAAAATATCCAGCTGTTGGGAACTTGGGCCAGTTTAATATGATGTTTCCTTGAAATGTTAAGTCTTGAAAGGGAGTTGTATTAATTTTGTCATATTAGAATTCTTAGTGTCCCATTACATAACTCAGTGCCACCCATTTCACTGAGTGTGATTACATGTTGGGAGCACAGTGATGCATTGTATCTGCATGAGTATCTAAGAGTCAAAAAGAAACTCCAATTTGTAATGCAGTCCAGCTTAGATCTGTGTTGGGGTACCACCATGCCATCAACTAGACTACAGTTAGTAGTCTAGATGTAAAATACACAATTGCTTTGTATGAATAATTAAAGGTGCCCATACACGTGACTATTCAGCCGTGCGTTTTGAGCTTAAATAGCATCGCATTGCATGCCTTGTGCATGCAATGCGATAAAAAGCAAGTACAAAAAGTATGTGCTGCACATAATTTTTGTACTGTGCGATGAGAGGCCGTGGGAGTGCGCATCTCAAAGCACACATCGCGGCGCCAGAATCGGCACGTGTATGGGCACCTTAAAAGATGGTAGAGTAGTGCAATAATAAGAGTCTGAGTTGAAGGGGGTGCACTTGATTACAAAGTGTTTGCAGTTGATGTCTATGGTAGTTACCAGGGACTGGTTTAGGGGGATATTCAATCTCCGGCGAGCACCTCCCATCGGGGAGATGCCCGCCGGGCCCTATTCAATGCTGTCTTCCCCGACAGCATTGAGCAGGGTATCTCGGCAGAACGAGTCCGACATCACTAGCTGTCAGGCTCGTTATGCCGAGAACAGCTGGGAAGTGACGAGCCGGCCGCTGCAGCTCGCCTCTTCCCGGCCGCAACTCGCGGCCACGCCCCCTTTTAGCTCCCCGGCAGGCGGGACATTGAATCCCGCCTGCATGTTCTCGGTCGAGCTGACCGGGACTGGGTTACGGCGGTCGAGCAAGCTCGACTGCCGTGACCCTGACATTGAATACCCCCCTTAAGGTTTTGACAGATTACATGACCACACACCCTACAACATTTCTATTATGTATAAAGTGCTCTGCTCCTGGGCTTCCCGCTTAATGTACGATTGCAGTCACCTTTGTTGAAAAACCCTTCTCATCAATTAACTAGTTCAACACAGGTGATGGCAATCATACATTGAGAGGGAAGTCCAGGAGTGGGAGCATTTTGGGAAGATGTATAAAGCCTGGTGAAGTGATAAAGTGGAAGTGATAACGCACCAGCCAATCAACTCTTATCACCACTTTATCACTTCACCAGGCTTAACCTTCTGAATACCAACATCTGCAATAGATGTGCAAAATATCTGCCAAATTTGCCATCGTCGCTCTCATTTGTTTTGTAAATTCAAATAAAAAAAAATGTGTTTTAAATACATTTTTAAAAAATCCTATATAGAGTAACATTACAGGTCATTATGGTGATGAAAAATGTTTGTTTGGCAATTTTCTCACCTATTTTGACAAATTAATTTGGCTCTCACTACATCTACCCCTGTACCTAATGGATTTGGTCATCTTGGAGGGTATGTGACCTTGCCCATTTAATATCTGGCCACTCAATTCTAAGGTTTTAGCAGTGTTTTGTTTTTTTTTTGTCCGTATACATTTATTGTTTTTCTGGTTTCATTAAGTTTAAAATATTATATTGCAGTTTGTTACAATGCTGTACACTTTAATGTATGTTGTGAGTGTCCTATGTTCTAATTTAATCTACATATCTCTGAATACTGAACCGTTTTCTCTTCCAGATGAGCCTACACGTTCTTTGAGTGGGCTGATCCTGAAAAATAATGTTAAAGCTCATTTTCAGAACTTCCCCAATGGGGTGACTGACTTTATAAAGAGTGAATGTTTGAATAACATCGGTGACTCGTCCCCACTAATTCGAGCAACAGTTGGTAAGTGCCTTCTTGAGAGTTCTGTCTGCAGATAACCAAATGTACTAGTTATTTCATTATAGAAAGGCCCAGTCATCCATGTGTATACAGGTCTGTTCCAAATACATGTGAGACGGCTGTTCATGCTGAGCCAGTGTGCCCTTTAAATGCTTACCATGGTATAGCTTATGTCTTAAAATTGTGCTGACTTTGAGTCGAATATCCTTGAAAACACAATGGGCAGTATTATTTATTAACAGTTTCTTATATAGCGCATACATATTCCGCAGCGCTTTACAGAGAATATTTAAACATTCACATCTGTCCCTGCCCCAGTGGAGCTTACAATCTATATTCCCTACCACATGTACACGCACACACAGACATTCTAGGGTTAATTTGTTGGGAGCCAATTAACCTACCGGTATATTTTTGGATTGAGGGAGGAAACCCACGCAAGTACAGGGAGAATACACAAACTCTGCACAGTTAGAGCCATGGTGGGAATCTAACCCATGACCTCAGTGCTGTTAGGCAGTAATACTGAACATTACACCATCCATACCGCCTGTGCGTTTTCAATGCCGCCGTCGAGGGGGGTTGTGTGGCAAGGATGCCCTGTTTTCGATGAGGATCACCAAAAACAAGCCATCCTAACCGTCTGATCCGCTCGCGTATACAATGTTCCAGGGAAATCCTCCCAGTCAGAGGACGGTGAGAATTCCACTGGATGGTGAGGTTCACCACAAATGCAGCCATCCCACTGTAGTGGCGGGCCTCACCGTTTTGGTGGCCGCACTTGCCGTTTCCACCTCACTGAAAAGAATCAGCGAGGTGGAAATGGCGAGTGAAGGGGGGTCAGTTGAATAATGAATGTGAGCTATCAGCACTTATCGCCGTCATAGCTTACACACACACACACACTGTTATATTTACAAATGTGGTATTTACAATATTTTGCTTTAAGAAATTAAAGAGAATTAATTAAGAATAATGTCCAATTAACTCTAAAAGACTTGCGAAATATCTATAATAGTTCATTATAATATAGTGTTTCTTAATTAAGTGTTCCTAGCTCTATCACACCATCTAGTGGTTGATGTATTGATACTGCATAGATTAGTACAGAGAAGGAAAATAATGCGGAAATGTAAACAAAAAGGGAAGAAGGGCTGAAGAGGAAGATGGAGAATAAAAAGGAAAAATAGAGGTGGAAAGATAACCCCTGCACACTGATGTCTCCACATAGCTCGGCTTTATCAGTTTTTGCAGCTTAGTACATCTAGCCCAGGCTTTCCCAACCACGGTCCTCAAGGCACATCAACATTGCAGGTTTTGGTGACATCCAGGCTTCAGCACAGGGGACTTAATTAGTACCTGGGTGATTCTGATTAAACCATATGTGCTGAAGCCTGGATATCACTAAAACCTGCACTGTTGGTGTGCCTTGAGGACCGTGGTTGGGAAAGCCTGATCTAGCCCATTATTTCCCAACTGCAAAAATACCTGGGCAGTCTGACTATATCAGGCTGGTTGCCCAGGTAATTGTATAATGTATGCCCGGATTTAGAATGTAATCTCACTTTCTAATTTCCAATCACTTTATGCAAATCTTTCATCTCCAGGTATCCTGATCACAACAATTGCTTCAAAAGGAGAGTTACAGAATTGGCCTGAGCTCCTGCCAAAGTTGTGTGGTCTATTGGACTCTGAGGATTACAACACATGTGAAGTAAGACATTTTTTTCCATCATGTTGCTCTTGGTTATCTGACCATACGATCGCATGCAATGCGATAAGACGCGATTATACCCGATTTTTAATTGTACAGGCACCCACATGCCTGATTACTATGTTAAATGCCCCCCCCAGACCCGATTTTAGATTGTACATCCACACTGATGGGTAATGACTATGTTCAAATGCGCCCCCCCCCCCCCCCATTGTTAACGCCACCCCACTATCAACGCCAACCCAAAGCATTGCGACCGCAGCGAGTCCGCCGACCTTTTCATACCGCCACTATCCACGTCGGCGTGGAGTTGATTTTATATAGTGTGACGAGCTACCGAGCCCGAAGCGTGGCGAGGGGACGCGTAATACTTGTGAAGTAATGCGTGGGGCACGCTTCGGGCTCGCTGCGCTCGCCACACTATATAGGATCTACTCCATGCCGACGTGGATAGGTTGGCCTTGATAGTGGGGGGGGGCATTTAACATTGTCATTACTCATCAGGTTGGGGATATAATTAAAAATCGGGTCTGGGTGGGTATTTTACATTGAATTCGCGACATATAAATTGTACACTCATCCCGGGAAAAGCCTCAAATCTGGTCCATCGCATACCTTAATTAGTGGTATGCGATGCAACGCGACGGGCGTCGTGATAATACACAAGTACCTATTTTGCTGAGGTGTGGGTTGTTAGATCTACAACAACTAGGTCGACATGGGTCTAGGTCGACACAAGGATTAGGTCGACAGTCAAAAGGTCGACATGGGGTTTTTAATTTATTTTTATTTTTTTACCCAAATGAGAACACAGTCGACATGGACACAGTTTGAAGTGCACCGCATCGCTCGCGGTGCTTCGCCACGCTTGGCACACTATTTTATACTCCCACCATGCCGTGGTGGATGATAGGGCATGAAATACCGCATGTTGGCTCAAAAACCAGTGAGAAACCCCATGTCTACCCAATGCTTGTCGCCCTAGTTGCTGTAGATCTAATGACCGTATTCCTTTTGCTCTATGCCTTTTTAAGGCTGATTTTGTTAATGCACATGTTTATATTTTGTGTGTGTGTGTGTGTGTGTGTGTGTATGTACACACACACACACACGTACACATACACACTGCTCCAAAAAATAAAGGGAACACTAACATAACACATCCTAGATCTATATGAATGAAATATTATTTTTATATACTTTGTTATTTACATAGTTGAACGTACTGACAACAAAATCACACAATTATCAATGGAAATCAAATGTATTAACCCATGGAGGTCTGGATGTGGAGTCACACTCAAAATTAAAGTGGAAAAACACTACAGGCTGATACCCCTTTGATGTAATGTCCTTAAAACAAGTCAAAATGAGGCTCAGTAGTGTGTGTGGCCCGCACGTGCCTGTATGACCTCCCTACAACACCTGGGCATGCTCCTCCATGAGGTGGCAGATGGTCTCCTGAGGGATCTCCTCCCAGACCTGAACTAAAGCATCTGCCAATTCCTGGACAGTATGTGGTGCAATGTTGGTGGATGGAGCGAGACATGATGTCCCAGATGTGCTTAAAATTCCAGTCTGGGGAACGGGCGGGCCAGTTCATAGCATCAACGCCTTCGTCTTGCTGACACACTTCAGCCACATGAGGTCTAGCGTTGTCTTGCATTAGGAAGAACCCAGGGCCAACTGCACCATCATATGGTCTCACAAGGGGTCTGAGGATCTCATCTTGGTACCTAATGGCAGTCAGGCTACCTCTGGCGATGGAGGGCTGTGTGGCCCCCCAAAGAATTGCCACCCCACACCATTACTGACCCACTGCCAAACCGGTCATGCTGGAGGATGTTGCAGGCAGCAGAACATTCTCCTTGGCATCTCCAGACTCTCACGTCTGTCTCTTGTGCACAGTATGAACCTGCTTTCATCTGTGAAGAGCACAGGGTGCCAGTGGCAAATTTGCCAATATTGGTGTTCTCTGGCAAATGCCAAACATCCTGCACGGTGTTGTGCTGTAAGCACAACCCCTACCTGTGGACGTCGGGCCTCATACCACCCTCATGGATTCTGTTTTTCTGACTGTTTGAGTAGACACATGCACATTTTTGGCCTGCTGGAGGTCATTTTGCAGGGCTCTGGCAGTGCTCCTCCTGTTCCTCCTTGCACAAAGGCGGCGGTAGCAGTCCTACCGCCTCCTCTATATTTCCTGATGTACTAGCCTGTCTCCTGGTAGCGCCTCCATGCTCTGACAAACACAGCAAACCTTCTTGCCACAGCTCGCATTGATGTGCTATCCTGGATGAGCTGCACAATCTGAGTCACTTTTGTGGGTTGTAAACTCCGTCTCATGCTACCACTAAAGTGAAAGCACCGCCAGCTTTCAAAAGTGACCAAAACATCAGCCAGAAAGCATAGGAGCTGAGAAGTGGTCTGTGGTCACCACCTGCAGAACAACTCCTTTATTGGGGGTGTCTTGCTAATTGCCTATAATTTCCACCTGTTGTCTATTCCATTTGCACAACAGCATGTGAAGTTGATCGTCAATCAGTGTTGCTTCCTAAGTGGACAGTTTGATTTCACAGAAGTTTGATGGACTTGGAACTACTAAGTGCACTCACCGGCTTTAGTCAGAAAATTTATTTTAGTGAAACAGTAGACATGTTCAAGATTGTCATTTCAACGTTTCAAGGCGGGATCACCTTTTCATCAGGACATCGTACTTTTAAAGTGCAAAATATCACCATCACTTATGCACTTAAGAAGTGCATTAATCATTTTTTAATACCCTTTCTCAGCTATGTGGGGGGCAGAGCTGTGTTCTATTGTTGAGCGTACTCATCCAATCATAGAATTTGACGGCAGATAAGAACCACTTGGCCCATGTAGTCTGACACTTTTTTAAACCTGTTAGCTCAACCCATATTTGATCCTTATTTCTTTGTAATTATATCAATATGCCTATCCCAAGCATGTTTAAATTGCTCTACTGTTTTTGACTCTACCACCTCTGATAGGAGACTATTCTACTTATCTACTACCTTCACTGACCTTAAAGCCCAAAAGTCTAATAGATGGGATAAGAGTTAAATATAGTACTTTTTATGTTTGCAGTGTCTTTCTGTCCAAAAGCAAGATAATTTGCTTTTTATTGTTTTTCACCCAAGTCCTCCACGGTTATCAATATTGTTACATTATGCTTGATAAGTTCAAATGTTTGGATTCCATTAAGTGGGCTGAGACAGTGTGCGGAAAGTTCTGTGCTTTGGGGTATGCACCTTTTTGTTTTCTGACACTTTGGGGGGTATGCAATCTCCGTCGAGCATCTCCCGTGGAGGAGATGCTCGACGGGCCCTATTCAATGCTGTCTTCCCCGACAGCATTGAACAGGGTTTCCTGGCAGAACGAGCCCGACATCTCTAGCTGTCGGGCTCGTTCTGCCGAGAACAGCCGGGAAGTGACGAGCTGCCGGCTGCAGCTCGTCACTTCCCGGCCGCAACTCGCGGCCACGCCCCCTTCTCGCCGCTCGGCGGCCAGGACATTGAATCCCGACTGCCGAGCTCCAGGCGAGCTAACCGAGAACGGGACAGGGGCACGGCTGTCGCGCTAGCTCGACAGCCGTGCCCCTGACATTGAATACCCCCCTTTGCATTTAATCCAACAGATATTTCGTCAATTAGCTAAAATAGAAATGTAAGGCTGACATTTAATCAGAAAGTGCATTCAGATTTCTATAAATCTGCTGTGAAGAAAAATTTTTTTTTCTTCTAGCCTAAAATCATTTTCATGTTCATAGGGGGCACATGAGAACAATGGATATAGTTTGGCGAGGTCTGGGCAGTACAACGCTTGCTGAATTTTTTTCCCAAGTAGTTTCAGCCTCCATCTCCACTATACCTCGCCCTCAGACATCCAGATACATTAGCAAGCCTGAGGAAGGACTGAAGAAAAACGCCTACCAAAAGGCTTTAAGAGAAACAGGCTCCAGGAAAACACCCTGTAATTTAGGCGCAATCAAGGTGTGTGTTTGTGCTGAGATGCCGTCATGACACCTTCCCCCTCCTCCGGTAAGAGGATAATCCATCTGTGCTTTAATATGGACATGTGACTAGAACTTCCAATAGAAGTGGACATGTAGTGTTCACTCTAGGATGCAGACCGTGCCGGGGGGCGGACCGGGCCACAGCTGGGGGCGGTCCCGGGCTGCCGGCGTCATGAAATGGGTGGTCCCGGGCCGCCGGCGTCATCAAAGGGGCGTGCCCGGGCCGCCGGCGTCATCAAAGGGGCGTGCCCGGGCCGCCGGCGTCAAAGGGGCGTGCCCGGGCCGCCGGCGTCATCAAAGGGGCGTGCCCGGGCCGCCGGCGTCATCAAAGGGGCGTGCCCGTGCCGCCGGCGTCATCAAAGGGGCGTGCCCGGGCCGCCGGCGTCATCAAAGGGGTGGGACCGACCCCTACAAAGCCACTATGCTGCCGGGGAAGCGCCGGGCATCACCGTCTACGGCGACGCTGTGCTTCCCCGTGCGGCTGTTTTAGCGGGGCGCTGCGAGAGGGGAAGGGCGCATTTTGCCCTTTAAAAATCGGGCAGGGCGCAGCGCCCTGCTAAAACAGCCTAGCGGGAACACTAGACATGAGTTAAACTGAGCATACGTCACCATGTACAATGTGGCTTCCATGGAACCCAGAATCCCCATGCAAGTGTAAATGGACCCTGGATGTTCCGGGGAACTTGCGAATTTTGGTCTGCAAGGACTACATTTTGTCCAGTGGAAGAGAGACCTAGTGAAGATGCGAATCTAGTAATGCAGTCAAGTTCAACATCTGTTGGGAAGTCGTGAGCGAGCACTTTCTTCAATCGAATAGCAATCAATCTGTGTGACTGGAGAATATTCACAATTACGTTAATGTGACAAAATCTCAGGCGATTGAGTATGAGGAGATGAGAACCGGAACACCCCTGTGCTGCAGTGAGGTCGCCATGGCTGGAGCTGCTGGGAAAAGTGATGTAACAGTTCGTGGCCAGACCTCTCCTCACCAAGCTATACCCATTGTTCTCCTGTGCCCTCTAGTGGACAGCTGAGGAATTCCTTTATCTAAAGTTATCCTGAAACTGGTTACAAATAAATAAAATATGAGTATCGTTTTCCTTTTAGGTCTTTCTAAAACTTATGTTATCCAAACTTAAAAGCCGTGTTTTGTAGCATATAACATCAGAGCCTAAACTGGTGGATCTCTCTGCACAGATGGACAAATTAGCCAGAGTTCCGTAATGCCAAAGATCAAGCGTAAATAATAGATGAAACGCACGTTCATAGCCTATATTGCCATTAGGTGCTTGCATTTAAGACCTATTGCTTGCTTAATGGCAAGTGTGACGCATGTAAGAAATGTTCAAAATTCAAGGTTGTGTTTATTTTATAAATTTGTTTTATTCTTCAGGAAGTTGTGTGTTGCCTAATCCTGTGAGCTGCAGTAGGGGTTTTTTTTTTGGGCCTCTTGCCTTCCAGATGTTTGGATGAAGAACTAAAATGTGTTATTTTCTTTTGGGAGAAAGAAATGTGACTTAAAAAAAATATTGTAATTCTTATCCATGGCTTCGAGCTAATATTGAGACCCACTGGTAGCTGTACAGAAGGGCTGTCAGCATCAGAAAGCAGACTGCTTCTTTCAAGAGGAAGCCATGGTATAACTGTTTCTACATTTTTTTTTTTATTGTTCATATAGGCCTGTATTAAAATACTTGGTGCTTCTGTAGTAGCATGGTGCCCGCGATTTTGATTGTAAGCATCGCGTCGGCGTTGATCGCATTGCATGCCAACCAAATTGCATGCGATCTACGCGATTTTTACTTTGGAACACCCCATTTTAATAGAAGCCCCCCTTGATGTTTCAAATGGCCCCCAATTTTAATGGCACCCTGCTATTGACGCCAACCCAAAGCATTGCGAGTGGCGGCGGTACGCGTCCTCCGACCTTTTCATACCCCTACTATCCACGTCGGCGTGGAGTTGAGAATAGAAAGTGTGGCGAGCCTTGCGGATATCTTCACAGGTATCGCGTCCCCTCGCGGCCTTCACAGGTATCCGCGTCCCCTCGCGGGGCTCCCCACGCTTCGGGCTCGATTCGCTCGCCACACTTTCTATTCTCAACTCCACACCGACGTGTATAGTAGGGGTATGAAAAGGTCGGAGGACGCGTACCGCCGCCCCTCGTGGGCTCACTGCACTCGCCACGCTTCGGGTTGGCGTCAATACCGGGGTGGCGTTAAAATTATGGGGGGCATTAACCATGCTTTTTACACATATTCAATGTGAAATGGGCCATATTGGCCCATTTCACATTGTCACCTACGTAAAATCAGGTTGATCGCATCCCATTATAATGGCCCGCGAATGACGCGATCAACCTGATTTTCACTTTAACATTGTTCCCTATGGGGACATCGCGTTGATCGTGTCAGTCGCATCGCGGCCCCTTATTAGGGGACGCGATCAACGCGATTTTGACTTTTACCGGCAATTGAGCCAGTTAAAGACAAAAAATCGGGTCCATCGCGTGCCTTTAGTACCTTAACTTAAGGCATGCGATGCACCATCGTGCTACTACACAAGTACCAAATACTTTTTGCATTCGTCCTATTGGAACAAACTAAGGGGCCAAATTCGTCCCTTTACCCATTGTTTGGGGTTTGCGAATACGCGTCTATGCACATTTGCAAACCCTAGGAGCAAAAGGCTTTGGCGTGGTTTCACACTCGTCTAGCTGTTCGCTCCAGGGGAGGGCAAACGCCGAGCATTTTCTGAGCGTCCCCATGTAAACTCTAAGTGTTTGCCTGGGAACGCAGAGAAGCCGAAGCCTGCTATGGGTGGGTGGCCGGTCGTCTGGGCCGTGCTTAGCCACTCGCTAGGCAGTGGGTCTGAAATCAGGCCCTAAGGGTATAAAGTACAGAGTTAGGACGCTGTTAGGCTTTGTTCCCCTTCATTTTCTTGGAGCAGACTGCTGAAGCCCTGTGATCAGCTTCTTCTACTACCACCTGACTGGTTAGGGAAGTCTCCAATGACACCCGTTGCTACAGTCACATGTGAATTGAGTTTTCTGTAGTCTATTAAATCTCCGCTTTGTGTTTTGCTGCATAATTCTCCTAGATGATTAAACTGCAGCTGTCTGTACTTTTTTAGACATGGAAAAAAGGGGAGGGTGTCCTGGCCAGGCCTGAACAAGGGAATTTGGCAGATTTGTCAGAAATGTGAGGTGGAGGATAAGTGGTCCCCTGCTTATTTCTTGTATTTGTGGTCCTTTCATATTCATTGCACTGTCCCTTAATTTTGTGTATGGGGACTTTTAGAATTATGTACCATGTGTTCCTAGAGCAGAGAACCCATGGAGGTGGGCGCTCCTTTTTTGCGTAACTGCAGGACTTGTATCGCTGTACTTCTCCATGAAGGTCTCTGTGTCTGCAGCTTCCTGTTAGGAACTGGTTTGGAACTCCTCCCTTTCACAGGTAGTGTTGTAGTTTGCTAAAAAGCTTGCAACCTCTGTGTCTGCTCCACCTTAGTATCTCTACAGTGGCTCAGCCTGCCACTCTTACAATCTCCGGGTGATTTGCAGCCAATGACTGTAGCTCCAACATGGATGCTGTCCATAATGCAGCCAGTACAGGTGTTGGCACAGGTGCCAGCATTTTTCCCATTAGATGTTAGAGTGCGCACTTACAAACTCAGGCCCTTCAGACAGGACAGATCTATGCCCCTGTCTGGTTATGATTTGGACTCTGAGGTTTCCTCAGACCATAAAGATGATGTGTCTGTTACAGCATATATTGAGACCTCCTCTGTCCCGGAGGATTCCTTCTCTGTGGAAGTTGTGGTGGCTATGATTAAGGCAGTTAAGGGCCTTTTGATTAAAAGCACAGGATTTAAGTCTAGAGCTTTGGTGTTAAAGAATCAGAAGAAGCTTTTAGCTGAATTCCCTTCTGCGTAGCTTGAGAACCTTCTTACAGAGGTATGGGCACATCCTGCTTCTAAGTCTATAAGCACTTTGCTGCTATTAGTCTGCTGCTGTACCTGCTGTGGATTGGGCCATATGAGTTTCCTTCGCTGGGTTAATGCTCACATTGCCCACCTTGTTAAAAACCCTATACGACCAACAGAGCCACGCTTATTTTGATGCAGACCTCCCTGCCCTGGCCATGGTGACTGCACATTCCGGCAGGTCAGTTGGTACTTCTTGGGCTACTAGACGTGCTGCCTTTGCCGGTAGCCACATGTTCCTCTGCCAATATATTTCTCAAGTTTTACTTCTTTGATTTCTTCGCCTCTGTTGATGCAGGCCTTTGTGCGAAGGGTTCTCAGCGAGTCTCAGGAGAGTTCACTTCCCATGGGGGGATAGCTTTGGGCCATCCCACGGTTTAACCTGTGTCCCTTTCGACTAGATGGGGGAAAAAAGTAGATTTATTACCTAATTAAATCCTATTCTTCAGAATCCATAGTGAACACAGGGCGCCCACCCTGATGTACCTGGTTTGCAAAGTTTTGCCTCACTTCCGGTCCCCATGTCTGCATGTTTGTGTGTGTATGTGGACTCGAGTGTGTGCCAGTCAACCTCTACTTCTCACTACTGCCTTGGGCTTGCTGCCTGTGGCTGGGGGCAGGGTATACAGGTGCCATAGTTGCTGGGAAATTAAAGCTAACTTTTTGGTGCCCTGTGTCTCCTATGGGTTTCAAGGAAATGGATTTAATCAAGGAACATTAAACAAGGTACAATATCCTGTTTGTGTGTGTGGTGTTTCTTTTTTTTTTTTTTGTACTTTTCTTTTTTTGCAGTTACTTACATTTGTTTTCAGAAATATTTGCTACTAATGCAAATTCAGGAGTTTGGATTGAAGACCTGATGTTCAATCCTGTAGAAACTATTTTTATATTGTTTGCAACTATTTAAGTATTTTTGCAAGTGGTTTGCCACCTGGTATGAAGTATTTTCTTAATCATTTTCTATTCCTGCCTATTCTGTTGGCATTCCCAATAATCTTGTGAGCCTTTCAACTCGAAACCAACCTAATGTGTTTTTCTTTTTGCCGCTGGTCTCATATTAAGAATTCATAGCATAATTGTTAAGTAAGGGTTACACTTTAAATCTGGAGAAGCCATGTCTTGTGATTCAATTTATAATTTTTATTTATTTATTTTTTTGCTTATAAATAATTTTAAACACCATTTCTCTCCCCAGTATCTAAATGCCTCATTTGTAAATGTGTCCTAATGTCTGGTGGTTTCTCATAGGGAGCATTTGGAGCACTTCAAAAAATCTGCGAAGACTCAGCTGAAATCTTGGACAGTGATGTTTTGGAAAGACCTCTCAATGTTATGATTCCTAAGTTTCTGCAGTTCTTCAAACATAGTAGTCCAAAAATAAGGTACTTTTTTAGATAGATAGATATATATATTTTAAAGTGATCAATTCTAACAAGCAATTTATATCAGGACATAAATGAAATATATTGCATTTGGTTCCCTTTCTGTATTGGAATGGTTCCCTTTCTGTATTGGAATGGTCCATAAGTGACACGTCATAGCAGACCATTGCTGATAGTGGTCATCTTCCAACGTAATTTACCAATGTACTTGTTATGGATTTGGATAATACTTCTAAGGCGAGGCAGTTGCTGGGCGGATTGTATTGCGTGCGCTGATTGACCGTTTGTGTCTTGGTTGTTCCCTGTAAAGTAGACCAATTCACCTGCCAATCCTAGCAGGAGATTTTGGAGGTTAATGTCTAGTCGTCTGGTTTTATATTTTCTTGGTACTTGTTTCCTAGCATGGCACCAGCGATAAAAATTGTATCCATCGGGACCCAAAAAATCGCATTGATCGTATGCGATCTAAGCGATTTTTACATTGGAATCAATGTTAATTGGTCACTGAGACCCGATTTTACATTGGCCCCAATGTTAAATGCCCCCCAGACCCCAATTTTCATTGTATCCCCACCCCGATGGCTCAAATACCCCCCCCCCCATTGTTAACGCCACCCCACGATGAACGCCAACCCGAAGCGGTACGCGTCCTCCAACCTTTTCATACCTCCACTATCCACGTGGAGTTGATTTTATATAGTGTGCCGAGCCCCGCGTAATACCTGTGAAGTAATGCGCGTCCCCTCGCAGGGCTCGCCACGCTTCGGGCTCGCTGCGCTATAAAATCAACTCAATGTCCACGCCGTGCTAGGAAACAAGTACCATTTTCTTTAAAGCTTTAATGTAATTATCTGTATGTGCGCTATTTGGATTTATTAACATGAATCTATTGCATTTTTTTCTTTTCATACAAAGGTCACATGCTGTAGCCTGTGTAAATCAGTTCATTATTGGGAGAACACAAGCTCTTATGCTGCATATTGATTCCTTTATTGAGGTATGAACCTACATGTTACTGTATATTGGTATAAACATTCTCCATATCATGCCATGCAGTTTTTTGATGCCCACAGAAGTTTTTCATCAGAAAATGTACTACACTTTGGGGGAAACAACCTGGATGTCATCCTATTCTCAACACTTTTCTTCATTCCAATCATCCAGTCGCGTCCACCTTAAACATTGCCAGGTTTAGGTGCTGCCTACTCCTGAAAACCATTACACACTACTCACTATTCCTTCTCTTTACGAATACCTTATGTATCCTAGCTGGGTCTCCTTCTCGTCTCTCTGTGCCTTCATTTGTAATGCTGCTACATACAGTAACTGGTTTACAGCTATCTCCTTGCTGCTTTGGCCACCTCTCCCTGACAACACAGGCATCACTTTTGCAATCTAACCTGTGTTTCTAATCCTTACTAACAAAATAACCTCCAGATTTTCTCTGCCCCAGATTACTCCCTCCACACTGCTTTCTATGACCAATACCTCTCCCCTCCCCAGGTTTCTCCCTGCTCTGCACTGTACATAATGACTACGGTCTAGAAACCTCCAATAGTTTGAAAGAAATTTAAGATTATGTCTCCAGAAACAAGATTCTCCTTCCTCCATTTTTTTTTTTCTTACCTACCCCAATGTTATCCAAATGTCTATCCTTGTCCCATTCTCCACAAATGGGTCTGTTATGTTTTTATTATGCTTGGGTCTCCTTTTACATATCTTGCAATGTACCTTACCGACCATCCAGCTTTTAGAATGTGTTATGCAGCAATGCTTCCAGCATGCCTTCCTTGTCTTTTCTGGGTATACTTTAATATACCTGTTCCACTTCTCTATTGCACAACTCGGCATACTTTTGTGAAAAAGTATAAATGGACAATAATATGTGGGCTTCTATTATATACTGTTTGTAAATACAGATGTGTTCGCATTCATCTTACCTCCTTTCACATTAAACAGACCTAGTTGCAAAAATAAGGTGCACAGGCATCTTCTGTTGATTAAAATTATATGCTGCATGCCTATTTTCTGTGTGCATCTGTGGCTGTAGCTGCTACGTCAGGTTGAAATGCTACGTATGATTTTGTAAGCAGATACACCAACTGTTCAACACAATATAGGCATGCTTCAGATTATTTTAATCAGCAGAAGCTGCTTGTCAGTTTTGAGAGTAAGATGCATTTGTAATGGAAAAGCTGCAAAAAAGATGCCCATGGTACAGAGTCACGCTTTATGTAGAACATGATTTGTAGCGCACGGAGGGTTAGATGTATGTGGACACATCTGTACATCTTGTAGTTTAATCTTTCAGCAGGCTGAGCTGCGCTCTACTGAAGCCATTTGAACGTGACAAACCTTTCGTACGTTGTTTATTGCAAGATGATCATAAGGAGTATACAGTCATTGGGGTCGGCAAGCATTGGGTTGACCACTGCAGGTCGAAACAAGCATTAGGTCGACAATGGCAAGGTCGACAGTCAAAAGGTCGACATGATGTGTTTTTTTTTTTTTTTGGGGGGGGGGGGGGTATTTTATGCCCTACCATCCACTATGGCATGGAGGGAGAACATAATAGTGTGCTAGCTGCATGGTGAGCACATCAGAACACTTTGACAGTGTCCTTGTCAACTATGTCGACATTCAGGACAAAAAACTTAACCATGTTGACAACCTAATGACCCATACCCTAATAAGGAATAGGAATGTAGGAGCAAAGGAAGAAATGCAGCTAAGCTGTGGATACAGTTTTAATACCCCATTCTTTATAAAATGCAAGCACACCACCAATATTCCTTACGGATGAAATAGGGCATTGTCTGCTTTTCACAGATTCTCGAATACTGAGTTTATAGTTTAATGAATTTACCAGTGCAACCTACTGTTTGCCTTTCTTAACCCCTTCCCGACATTTGACGTACATTTACGTCATGGTCGGGATGTACTTCCCGACACATGGCATAAATGTACGTCATGCCATTAAACTGTCACCGCGTCTATAGACGCGGTGACAGAGGGACGATGTCTGCTGTCCCTGACAGCAGACATCTTCCCTCATTGCCCAGGGGGGGCAGCGATGCCCCCCCCCCCCCCCCCCCCCCCATCGGCGATCGTTGCGATTGGCTGTTCAAATGTGAACAGCCAATTGCAGCGTTTTATGAGTTATGTGTATAAATTTGACTTTGCTGCCCCCTAGTGTCCAAAAAAAATAAAAGGAGGTTGAAATAATGATTAAAACATAAAGTATACATATGGTCTATGTTCGTTATTAACTATTTTGAGTGGTATGATTATTTGTCTCACAAGCAGAAAATTTAACATTTTGCAAAATGTTCAATTTTTTTACGACATTTTGGTATTTTTCACAAAAAAAAAAAAAGACTGTATCGACCAAAATTTACCACTAACTTAAAGTACAATGTGTCACGAGAAAACAATCTCAAAATCACTGGGATAAGTAAAAGCAATAAAAAGTTATCCCCACATAAAGTGATACATGTCAGATTTGAAAAAAAGGGCTCTGTCAGGAAGGCAAAAACAGGCTGCGGCGGTAAGGGGTTAAGGAGCCTGGAGTTGTATACTGTGTATTGTGTAAAGGTGGTGATGTAATTCAACTTTTTTGTCCCATTCCCGTTTCATAGACTGTATGTATATTTACATAATGATTTAGCAGAGTGTGGTGAATGTAAACACTTTTTCTTGGCAGAATCTGTTTGCTTTGGCCACTGATGAAGAATCAGAAGTTCGTAAAAATGTCTGCAGGGCGCTGGTCATGCTCTTGGAAGTGCGAATGGACCGCCTGCTTCCTCACATGCACAACATTGTGGAGGTTTGTCGTCTTGTGGGATTTATGTGTCTCTCTTCCAGCTCTCCACGGCACGGTACTAATGCTGGGTACACACCAGAATGAGTTGGCCTCAATTCCCCCAATTTTGATACAATCTCAACCGATTGTTGGTAAATCGGGCATGTTTTAGATCCGATTTCGATCCACGTCCCCACTGGTCATTTTGCAGATGTTATCTGCTGCAGTCAGGATTTGAAAACGACCCCTTCAACTGGGTACATATCGTGATTGAATCTTATGCAGATCGTGTGCTCCACCAGATCGTCCAACAATTGTATGATTGTTCTGGTGTGTACCCTAGACAAGACTGAGTGGGGCTGGTGTATAGAGGGGGAGGAGCTTCACACTACTGAAATGATTTAAAGTGGTAGCTCCCAGTTACTACACTTCTATACACACTGTCTACATTCCAGTGTCCCCTGTGGATTCGGATAAATTGTATCATTTCACTCTGTGGCCTTGATCTTTTTGATGACCTTTCATAGGGGTAGATGTACCAAGTCTTGGAAAGTGACAAAGTAGATAGAGATAGTGAGTCAGCTCCTAACTACCCTGTGTTTGACTATAGAAAGGAGCTGGTTGGTAGTTTCCAAGGTCTAGTACATGTACCCCCATACTCCTATCTAATTATAGAAACAAATCAGAGGCAATGGCAAGCACATAGCATGTACAAAGGGATACAATAAAATATATTTTACACTAGATATAATATTACTAAGCAATCCAAATGGGAGGTGGTTGTGCTATTGTGTGCTGTATATTATATCTTGAGTTAATGACTTTGATTTTTGTATCCCAACCTGTAACTACAGTACATGCTGCAGAGAACGCAGGACCCAGATGAAAATGTGGCTCTGGAGGCGTGCGAGTTTTGGCTCACTCTTGCTGAGCAACCAATCTGTAAAGAAGTTCTATGTAGGCATCTTGCAAAGTGAGTATTTCTGCATCTTTGTTACATAAACCTGCATACATTTAACCTGTTTGTAGCTTTTTCCTCACCCCTGTGACAAGTCTGCTTTGGCATATACGCATTGGAAACTTTCCAATTTATTTCTAAAAAATTTTTTAAAAAAAATTGTCAAATTTTTAGTTTCTGTGTATATATCTCCCCAGTATTTTATTTTGTCATTTTTGTTTTCTAGGTTGATACCAGTGTTGGTAAACGGAATGAAGTATTCAGAAATCGATATTATCTTGCTTAAGGTGAGTACTCTAGCACAGTAACCTAATAATAACAATAATAGATGGCAGTGTTAATTCTGAGATGTGCAAATACCCTTTATCCAGGGTGATGTAGAAGAGGATGAAGCTGTTCCTGACAGTGAGCAGGACATACGGCCCCGATTCCACAGATCGCGAACAGTAGCTCAGCCACATGAAGAGGACGGAATTGAGGAAGATGATGATGACGATGATGATCTTGATGACGATGAGACAATCTCTGACTGGAATATAAGTAAGTTGTATAATTAATTTGCTATTTGATTTGTAAAATAACGCTACTTTTTAAAATGCGTAGTGCACTGACTTGCAGAGACTGATGGATATAGGTATCCATTATATGTACACTACTTTTGTATATTGCTGGAAAACTTGTTCTGCTATTGATAACTTTTTATGAACTGATTATGGTTTTGCTACTTCGGTTCCACATTGTGAGACAGCTCAGGCGGTGCTATACTGGAATCCATCTGCACAAACCTTTACTTATGAAATGACCAAATACTGTTTTCTCTTCTAGGGAAGTGTTCGGCCGCAGCTCTTGATGTTCTCGCTAATGTGTTTCGGGATGATCTTTTACCACACATTTTGCCTCTATTGAAAGAACTTCTTTTCCATCCGGAATGGGTAGTCAAGGAGTCTGGAATCCTGGTTCTTGGTGCAATTGCAGAAGGTTATTATACGTTTTTGTTGTTGTGAATAAACTGGCGTCCTCTGCTGATGAGATTCATGCTTCACTAATGTATATATGCTATAAATGCTGCTCAATGTTAACTTTCTCATCAATGATGCATGTACTGAACCGGTGAAATCACTGACTGATATCTGTCAGTATGTATGCGCTTTATCGTTCGCTTGTAGCACTACCGGTATAGTTAACAATATGGGTGGTGCTGGGATTTGGCCAGTGTGTACCCAGCAGAAGTGTTTTATTTTACCAATTGTACACATTTATAGTGTCTTCTGTGGCAAGAATAATGGAAGCAGTTTATTGAACTACTGCATGTAACTATCTTTGCACGTCTGCAAATATAATGTAGAAGAAAATCATATTTTCTTAACTTGCTTTCAATTCTAACCTATATTTTAGAGTGTTTTGAACATAGTGGAGGTAGATGTGTGAAGGAGCGCTATGTGTTTTATGCACATAGCGCTCCTTTAACTGCATGCTTTTACTTTTATTTTAAATGTGTTAATAGTGCACTAGGGGCAGCCAGTCGCTTAATGATCGGCGCGGCTGTCCCCTTCATTCTTCCTCCTGTTTACGCCACAGGCGATATATGGCTGCCTGTCAGGCGTACATTCCACCGTTAAGTAAATTAGTAAGTTTTATTTATCTAGTGTACTTTCTCCAACAGAACTCAAGGCGCTTAGCCGCTGTGTCCCCTTCACGAGCTCTGGGCTAGCGTTGTTCTGTTCTTACTGCAGGCACAACACTAACCCTGCTGCTGGCTCCGGGCTGCGCTTGATCTCGTGTGAGTAATGAGATCTTGTAAATGCCCAGAAAGTTCAGCCGGGGGAAAGACTGGAGGGGGGAGTGTACGCTCTCCCAGTTTGGCGGACAAGATGTTAATACGTCTTGTTGATGTCCGTTCCTGCTTCGCTAGAATACATCCACCCCATTGCTATTTAGGCAATTTTGTCACCAAATAGGTTCTCCGGTTTGTGCATTAACCAGTATTCTTGTAGAGACCTGTAGGAAGAACTAGTTAACTTGCTGTCCCTTGAACTGTTAAGATTTTGTTTGTTTTTAAAATGAAATGGCTGTCTAGTGTAGGTTTGTGTAAGGATGGCTCTTAAAAATCAATGCAATTTAGGTCGGTCTTTATAAAATGTGATTTCTGGATTATATATTCTGGAGCAGTAGCCTAACGAGTTAACATGCAGGGGTTTTTTTGGTACTTGTGTAATATCTGGGCGCCCGATTTTTTTTTTTTCTGATCGGGTCGCATAAATCGCATGCGATGCGATTTTTCCATAGGATTCAATGTTAAATGGTCCTGTTCATATCCCCACTATTTAAGTGGGCATGGAGTTGATTTTATATAGCGTGGCGAGCGCAGCGAGCCACCGAGTCCGAAGTGCGGCAAGCCCCGCAAGGGGACGCAAAATACATTTTAAGTAATCCGCGGGGCTCGCTGCGCTCGGAAAATCACGTCCATCGCATCTGATTTTATGCCTTAAGTTAAGGCATACAATCAATCGCATCGGGCGCCCAGATATTACACAAGTACTTTTCTTTTTCTTTCTTTTTTTTTGCCATTGAGTTCTTTTAAAAAGTATTTTGCTTTCAAGTCATAGTATGTCTAAACTGTGAAATGTTTTCTGTTTTAGGTTGCATGCAGGGTATGATTCCATATCTACCTGAGCTTATCCCTCACCTCGTTCAGTGCCTTTCTGATAAGAAGGCTCTTGTACGCTCCATTACTTGCTGGACCCTTAGCCGCTATGCACACTGGGTAGTTAGCCAGCCCCCGGACATGTATCTAAAGCCATTAATGACAGAGCTGCTAAAACGTATCCTGGACAGCAACAAGAGAGTACAAGAAGCTGCTTGCAGGTATGTGATGTTTGTATTTGTCTAGAACTAAATATTAATGAGTAAGCTATTAAAATTCCATTTGATCAAAGATCCTGTCTGGTGTCCTGCATGGCGTCATACAATTCACATAAACCAGGTGTTCCCAATCTTTTTTGAATCACGGCACCCTAGAGCATCAGAATTTTTCCAGGGCACCCCTAGGCCCCCAAAAATGCAGAAAAATAGATATAAAATGAAGTAGACTGTGTTTATTTGTTATTTTTAGGTTCCATTGTGTGGTAAAGGACAGAATGTGCTTCTGTTTGTACACATTTTATTATTGGCAGTCACCAGCTCTGGTTTTGTCCATAAATAATTGATCATAAATAATTTGAATTGGTCCTGGACCACCAACCCGTGGCACCCCTGCAAGTGTCCCACGGCACCCCAGGGAGCCACGGCACACAGTTTAGGAACCACTGACATAAACTTAGAGACAAATTGCCACGTAATCCTTCACTGTTTTATTTTTAGAAAAGAAACACCCACTCCAAAAATGTCACCTTACAGCTCATATTAGCAGGCTGGTATGTGATGTTTAGAGCAGGAAGAATTCAGGAAATGTGTGTTTGCAAATTCACTATGACCTTTCCCATCAGTTACACAGAAAGCCAACAGGTTGGCAATGGAAATGTAAAGTTTGCTGATAAAAGTTTTTCTGCATTCTTTTTTTTGCATTGCGCAAATTCAAAATCCATGTTCTACATTTAATTGTACCTTTTTGTTCTTCTGTGCAAAATGTCAATTCACAGCTGTGTGAAACATAATTTATGCACAAAAATGTTTCTGTGTATATTATATATAGTTCTGCATAAGGCCATGCTGTATGTTATGTAATGGCAAATGATGGTGTAATGGGGCATGTTGGCAATGCATTTATCTGTAATACTCTTGTCTTTAGTGCCTTTGCTACCTTAGAAGAGGAGGCGTGTACTGAACTCGTCCCTTACTTGGGTTACATCCTGGACACCTTGGTCTTTGCATTCAGTAAATACCAGCATAAAAACCTGCTCATCCTTTATGATGCTATAGGGACACTAGCAGATTCTGTGGGGCATCATTTAAACAAGCCAGTGAGTATTAAATATATGTCTGTTTAATCAGTTACTGTAATGTTGTTCTATTTGAATTGAATTCAATTTTTTGTACACTGCTATTGATAAAATAAGTGAAAAGCTCCGTACACACGGAGCAATATGATCACTGAGCAATATATTGCACCAGAGATGGTCACTGATAAAACGAGACTCTCTGCCAGGGAAAGCTGCTGTGACCAGCAACCACCCCAGGGCTGGTCGTAGGAGTGCGCTCCTGTGATATTCGCCCTGTACACACGAGGATATGGTCGCTCAGTGACCACATCCCCTTTTTTTTTTTTCCTTTGTGTTTGATAAAATATTTTGGAAAGCCTGACTATTTATCATTTGATTTTATATACGTACTTTTAAGGTGTGTACACACGGTGCGATCTGGCGTCCGCCAAGATGCTGGCATCGGCTGACTGGGAAGGAGGGATGGGGCAGGCCCCGGCTGTGCTGCATTGAGCAGAAATAGACTTGCCTGCAGTCTATTTCTACTTTTTATTCTGTAGTCACGCATCGGGGTCGAATCTAGATTGAATACTGTGATTCTGATCAACTTTCTATTCGATTTTGAATAAATAGTCAAAATCGAATAGAAAGTTAGGGGGGTATTCAATCTTCGGGTCACGGCAGACGAGCTTGCTCGCCTGCCGTGACCCAGTCCCGTTCTCGGTCAGCTCGACCGAGAACATGCAGGCGGGATTCAATGTCCCGCCTGCAGCGGGACGAGAAGGGGGCGTGGCCGCGAGTTGCGGCCGGGAAGTGACGAGATGCAGCCGGCAGCTCGTCACTTCCCGGCTGTTCTCGGCAGAACGAGCCCGACAGCTAGAGATGTCGGGCTCGTTCTGCCAGGAAACCCTGTTCAATGCTGTCGGGGAAGACAGCATTGAATAGGGCCCGTCGAGCATCTCTCCCACGGGAGATGCTCAACGGCGATTGAATACCCCCCTTAAGGCCCCCATACATTAGGCCGACTTGTCCTAGGGACAAGTCGGACCCAATTTACCTGCGAGCCGCCCGGCAGCTCCCCGGGAGGCTCACATACAATTTGGCACTTGATGTGCCATTTTTACATGGGATAAATCGCATGCGATTTATCCCATGTAAAAAAAACCCCGGGGAGCTGCAGGGCGGTGAGCAGTAGTGGGGGCGGGCAGCGGCAGTAGTGGGGACGGGCGGCGGTAGTGGGGGCGGCCAGCGGCGGGGACGGGCGGCGTGTGCGGTGAGCGCAGTGTACTTACACAAAGCAGCAGTGGCGGTTATTATATTTTTAAAATACTTGTCAAATGACCGGCCGCTCTCTGATTGGCTGAGAGCTCTCCGGCCAATCAGAGAGCGGCCGGTCATTTGACAAGTATTTTAAAAATATAATAGCCGCCACTGCGCGTCCCGTCCCCGCCGCTGCTGCTATGTGTAAGTACACTGCGCTCACCGCACACGCCGCCCGTCCCCACCGCCGCTGCCCGCCCCCACCACTGCTGCCGCTGGCCGCCCCCACCACCGCTGCCCGCCCCCACTACTCCCCCGGTGTCTGTATGCATATGCCTGTCAGGTGGCAGGCATATGCATACAGGGAGGTCGGACGTGATCGTATGTACAGACCGTCCGACCTCCCTGATCCGGTCCGATGCGCACGGGACCGCGCATTGGATCGGATCAAATGTCACATACCTACGATTTTGGGCCGATTTCATCCGATTATCGGCACAAAGTGCCGAAATCGGATGAAATCGTCCCAAAATCGCATAGTGTATGGGGGCCTTTAGTCTGAATGGCACGGTGTGTATATACAGATAGGGCAGGCCTTATGCTTGCTGGCGAATCGCCAGCAGCATGCTGCTGGCGATCCGCCAGCAACACGGCGCGCCATCTGACTGAGACGCGCGTGCGTCCCCCACGCACGTGCGTCTCAGTTTCCGGGCGGCCGGCGGGCGAGGCGGACGCAATACTGTCCGCCTCCCGCTCGAGGGGGGCTGGGGGGACCCGAGGAGGCTGTGGGGGGGTGCGGGCGCCCGGTGTGGGCACCGGGCGACCGTCGGAAGGGGACGGCAGCACCGTCGGAAGGGGACGCGCGCGCACCTGCATCGCCATCCCCTGCAAAGATGAGCCCGGCCCCATCTGTAGCATAACTTTGTTGGTAATGGTCTTTTTTTGCCTTAGGAATACATTCAGATGCTGATGCCTCCGCTTATTCAGAAATGGAATGTTCTAAAGGATGAGGACAAGGATCTCTTCCCTTTACTTGAGGCAAGTTTTTTTTGTTTTCTTTATTTTATTATTGGTAGTTTTTGAAGGGTAATGATTAGATTTATGCCTTTTTGTTAAATGTCAGATTACTTTGTTTATAAAATGTCTTTAAAGTCCTTCCCAACATCAAATAAAGCAGTGTGGCTTCTTCCACAGTCCCTGGTGGGTAAGCAGATATCTGGCTGTGAGGCAGCCTCTCCTCTTATCATGTTGCTGCTGATAAGAAATGCTTCAGTAAATTTGAAAGGAAGACCTAGCAAGCCTTAAGGCCCCCATACACTAGCCGATTTTGGTCAGATTTCAGCCAGATCAGTCGGATCTGGCCGAAATCGGACCAAAATTGGCTAGTTTTGATGTCCCCTCAGATCCGATGCGCGGTCCCGTGCGCATCGGATCTGCGTCGGGTGGTCGGACCTGCTGCACGTCCGACCACCCGACTTGGGACCTAGTGGGGCGGTGGAGGGAGCAGGGGGGGCTGGGGACGCTGCGGGGGACACGTCTGTGTCCCCCGCTGCTGGGGACAGCGTCTGTGCGGCGAGAAGGTAGAGGGAGCAGGGGGGGCTGGAGACGCTGCGGGGGACACAGGCGGCATAGAGCCGGGCAGGGGGAGCCGGCCGGGAGCTGTCAGTAATGAATAAAAAAAAAAGCCCATACAATGAATGGGCGGCCTGTGATTGGCTGAGCGCTCTCTCAGCCAGTCAGCAATTGGCTGAGAGAGCGCTCAGCAGCCAATCACAGGCTGCCCATTCATTGTATGGGCTTTTTTTTTTATTCATTACTGACAGCTCCCGGCCGGCTCCCCCTGCCCGGCTCTATGCTGCCTGTGTCCCCCGCAGCGTCTCCAGCCCCCCCTGCTCCCTCTACCTTCTCGCCGCACAGACGCTGTCCCCAGCAGCGGGGGACACAGACGTGTCCCCCGCAGCGTCTCCAGCCCCCCCTGCTCCCTCTACCTTCTCGCCGCACAGACGCTGTCCCCCGCAGCGGGGGACACAGATGTGTCCCCCGCAGCGTCCCCAGCCCCCCTGCTCCCACCAGCTCTCACCTCTTAGCCCCCCCCCCCCCCCCCCCCCCCCCCCCTGCTCCCCGGGTTTTTTACATGTGATAAATCGAGACGATTTATCACATGTAAAAAATGGCACATCAAGTGCCAATCTAATCAAGCTCAGCCGGGGAAGCTCAGGGGGAAGTCGGGGGCGACTTGTCCTAAGATTGAGGGGGGGGGGGGGGGTATGCAATCCCGAAGCACGGCTGTCGATCCCTCCCGACAGCCAGGATTCAGGCTCGTTTGCCCGACAGCAAAGATTTAATATCCCACCTGCCTATCTGCGAAAAGAGGGCGTGACAACGTAAACGCCTGTGGAATGTTGATCTGTGGCCGGGATCGTGCCAGTCCACGGCCGTTATCTGCAGAATGGGCCCGACCGCTTCTAAAGTTGGGCTCATTCTGCCGTGATCCCTCTTCAATGCTTTCAGTAAAGACAGCATTGAATAGGGCCCCACCGCTATTTCCCCCTTCGGGAATAGCGGCGGAGGATTGCATACCCCCCTGTAAATGAAGAAATTGCCTAAAGCAACCAATGTATCATTCTCTCAAATGACAGAAGCTGATGGTTGCTTTGCGCCATTTCTCCACACTACTGTTCTGTAACACTTGATACAGCGCCCCCTAAAACAATCAAGGTTTTTTTTTGGTGGGGAGGGGATGGGGATGTTCTTCTAGCTGGGGTATTTTTTCGACACTGGTATTTTATACAGAATTCTGTTGAACTGATCTGTATGTATGTTTTTTTTGGTAGTGCATTAATGGGTAAATTTATGTTGAATTATTACTAATAGTGGTATATATAGAGAGAGAGATAGCTCTGGTGCCATCAAGTAGGGAGGCGACTCCTTAATGCAAACAAACATGCAGCAAGCGGCACTCAGAGACTTTCAAGAAGTGAAGAAACGTGGTTTAATACCTTTCAAAGGCAGCACTTTACAAACTATATTTAGTTATTCAACCTAGTCCCTGACCCAGGATAGTTTAAAGATTGGCACACGAACATACTTGGATTAGGTTTCTTTTTGTCAGAAACCATTAACCGACGTCTAATTTCTTGGAGTGAGGGAATAAACCCATGGTAAGGGATAACATGAGCAGATAGGGGCTTAGTTGGAAATTAAGTTAAGGACTTGCGTGCTATGAGGTTTGTAATGCTAGCCACTATGCCACTGTCCTTTGACATTTTTTCAGTTGCAAATTGTGTTTTGGATCTTGGAAATCAAGAGTTGCACTTTGTAACTTTGTATCTTTTTAAGGAAAACTTGTTTTGCTCATGAAGTTAGTTTCTGCATCTGTCCCTAATTCTGCAAATACCTGAAGTCCGATGTGTAAAGTCTATACAGTTGATCAGGAACTACTATTTTTGAATGAAACTGAACTGATTAACACCAGTAACCAGATTAGATTTCATACGGTGCTATAGTGGGCCCCACTAGCTTTTCCCCACCTAGACTGATCTGTGTTAGGAGCCCATCTGCAAGTTTAAGATGGAGTCCATCCGCATGGTCATCAGTTACATGAATTGAGTTTCTTGCTGCCATGGATATAAGTGTCCTTGCACACCCCAATCTATGTCTCCCAAGAAAGGCTGTGGATATAGGCCCTTATTCAGATCTGATCACAGGACAAATTTGTTCTCAAAATGGGCAAAACCAAGTGCACTGCAGGTGGGGCAGATGTAACGTGCAGAGAGAGTTAAATTTGGGTGGGGTGTGTTGAAACTGAAATCTAAATTGCAGTGTAAAAATAATTCAACTAGTATTTACTCTGCACAGAAACAAAATAACTCACCCAAACCTAACTCTCTCTACACATGTTACATCTGCCCCACCTGCACTGCACATGGTTTTGCCCATATTCCAAACAAATTTGTAATGCGATTAGATCTGAGTAAGGGCCATAGATCATTCCCAGCTCAGGGCTCTTCCACAGCCACATTTGTGTTCATGAAGGTCGTGGCGACGAGTTTTTGGTCAAAGAGAATGACCAAAGAACCCTACTTTTATGCAGTGGACCACGGAAATGATGGCACTGCACATATAAAAGATCAAGGGGTACATGTATGAAGCAGTGATGATTGGAGAAGTGAGCTATGGCAACCAATCAGCTTTGCAGTAACCCATTATCAAGTGCATTCTATTAAATTATATGTAGTAGCTCATTGGTTTTCTTGGCATTCTCCTTTACTCTTATTACTGCTTCATACATCTACCAACATGTTACCCTTGTCCAATCTCTTATCACAGCGTGTGATCTTCCTAGGTCTTTTCTATGACAGCAGGTGTCTCAAGGTATTCCTGTAGGAAAAGAAGATCTTTGCTGTACATAAGCGGGTTCTTGACTTGTTCTCTGGAAGTTGGAGACTATTCCGGTCTGCATAAAATTACTTAACAGGGAGGTATCTTGCTTTGAATGCTTTTAAAACCAAAGTGATCACAGATACCAGTCTGCAGGCTTGACATGGTCTTTATCTCCAATTGTTTTGGACCTGCCAGAAGCAAAACTACCAATATGATCTCATGAATATCAATCACCAAGGCAGAGCACGCATTCTTGGGTACTGGAACCGTGGCTCCTGAACATCTGTGTGGTGTCACGACTCCATGTTGCAAACAGTCAGGCTGATGACTCCTGTGATCTTTCAGTGATCCGAGCGATCAATCTTTAAAATCCGTTAAACGGTCGCTTACTTCATACTCTTCGCATCACTGGCTTAGAGATTGGAGGAGTCATCAGTCTTCCTACAGTCCTCTGCCTCCCCTTGTCATCCATTGCCTCCCTGCCAAGCCCAAAACCTTTATAGCAGGTAAAAGCTGTAACCCTAACATGAATGTATTAAACGAACACATATAGGGCAAGGAGTCCAAAGGAAGTCATCTCTGGCGGTCACTTCAGTTCTGTTGTGTGAATCCTCAATGGGGTATTTTCAATGCTCACGGCGAGGGAGCAATGTTCCTGGGAAATCGTTGCCATCATAGGATGTTGAGTATTCCCCCGAATGGCGAGTTTCGCCTCAAATGCAATAAGACAGCTGCATACAGCGTTTTCTTTTTTTTTAAACAGTAAGGTGGAAACGGTGAGTGAAGGGGGATGGGTTGAGTACTAAGGGTGGGCTATGATGGTGAGAAATAGGCACTGCTCGCCGTCATAGCTTGCCAAAACTGTATTGAATATACCCATATGTGTGGCATCCATTCTGCGTTTACTTGCTGCGGTCCTGTAATCCTTTTTATTGTTTGATTTGTGCACTGTGTGGGGGTCCTGAGGAACGATGTTGAAAAACACTGGTCTAGAGATTTAATGGGTGTAAAGGCACCTCCCAACGATATTGGCAGTGTTCATCCGAGGCGCGGGAAGAACTTTTTGTAAGCTGGCATGGTCATTCTAGGTTGTGTTCTGTTTTTATCTGGAGGTCTTCAACCAACTATATGTTTGAGGTCTGCCAGAGGTGGACTTGACACAATGGCAAGGTGCCACTCTGGTACGCTCACCAGGAACATGAGTGCAATCCTGGTAGATGCAATGACTTTCCTGGAAGTTTTGCTAAGTGTACCTGATTTAGCTGTAAATGTAAGCTGACCCATTCTACTTAATTTAGCTTGACATGCCTCCTGTCATTCCCTCAGGAAAGTTTAGGTTTTATCCCTATCAATCTTTTTTCCAATGTTGGCTGCCATCCTTGAAGTTCAGACTTTCTTCCTCAGGATGCGCTTCATTTTCCGATCACCCTTTATTTCTCTGGTTGTTGAATGGGATTTATATTTGGTTCTGTCTGCTTTTTTAAAAGCCACCGTTTCATTCCCTGGATATTGTGGATCTCCGCTTTATGACCTGGATAACTTATTTTATTGTTGGCTGTTTCATCTGCCTGACCATTCTCCGAGTTGGCGACTTTCTTGCAGGTCCTTGTTTCTTGTTTTTTCAATCAACTCCGTGTGTACTCAAGCCATGCTTTTACGAAGTTCTACAAATTTTAATTTTATATTTTCAGATGCCAGCTTTGAGCTAAATGTTTTGTGTGCAGCAATAGCAGAGCATACTGTCCTTTTCGGGGGCATTGGTTGAATTTCCCAATGGTACCCAGTTTCCAGAGAGGATGTTAGAGAATGTAGAATTTTTTGTACTTTGTCAAATATGTTTCAATTAATTTCTGGGAACCTGAGCGCTTTTCCTTTTATGTGCTACTCTGTCTTCACTCTCTTGTGCTCTTATTACACTTGTTATATTTTCCTCTGCATGTCTTTTTAAAGTAAAATCTGAGGTGCTCTGGCTTAAGATTGCACTTATGTCTGCTCCTCCGATAGCACCCACTACACCACATTAGGTCCCCCTCCCCCTTGTTGGATTTACTGAAGTACTGTAGGTTTATCTGTATGTATCATCTAATTTTGTTTTAGGATATAAAAGTATACCAATAAAAAAAATATTACAATAACTGCTTTGTGACTGGTATTGTGCATGTGTTTTTTTTGCCTCAAGCTGTGTGCTATGTAGTGTAAAAAAAATACTGCTAGTGTTGATTGGTGCTTTCAAAATAAATTTTTGTGCTTTTATTTCAGTGCCTATCTTCTGTTGCTACTGCACTTCAATCTGGTTTTTTACCATACTGTGAACCTGTGTACCAGCGTTGTGTGAACTTGGTACAAAAGACTCTTCAACAAGCAATGGTAATGGTAATGCACTTTTACAACCTACAGAAGAAATGTTGCAGAGCATTTCCTACTGGTTTTTTTTTTGTATCTGTTCTTGTGTAAGACTATTCTTGCATTACTATATTTCTGTGTATCCACCAATGACCCCTTTGCCTTTAAAATCATTAGAGTTTGTCCCTATGCTTAACGGAAGGCTCTTTAAGAAAGAGTTTGGATGCTCTAAAGCTAGAGGTTACTTTTAAGGGGTATTCAATGCTCTGACGGCGTATTCAATGCTCTGACACATGTATTTTACAGAGCTTCATTTCTCTCCTTTCCCTGTCTGTGTGCATATAGATGTGTCGTCCTACTACTAGCCTCAATACGCCATGTGCAATTATTTGAAGTAACTCTATAAAACATTAGTCCCAGCAATAGATGGAGCTTGCTTATATAGGTGTTGGTTAGAGCAATTAGCACATTTTTTTTTAAAACTCCAAATTGCAGATGCACAATGCTCAGCCGGACCAGTACGAGTCTCCTGATAAAGACTTCATGATTGTGGCGCTTGATTTACTGAGTGGACTGGCTGAAGGCCTTGGTGGTAACATCGAACAACTCGTGGCTCGTAGCAACATACTTACATTGATGTACCAGTGTATGCAGGTAACTGTGGCTTATTAGCCTTTTAAATAAATGTATATTCTATTTTTGCACACACATTAGTGTGTATGTTAATATAATGTTGTTGTATAGGTGATGAGCGCTTCCGGTAAATGTGGGTGTGTCCTTATCTGGGCGGCAGCTATAAAATTGTATCTTGACAAAGGCTCACTGTGGCAGTGATAACTGAATAAATCTAAGTTTTTGAAAAGTCTGGAGAGTGAACTCTTTTAAGTACCCACACGCTATATCTCTATATCTGTATGCATGCACCCGGGTCCCATCAGCAGTGAATGCAGACACGTGTTGGAGAAAGCGTCACTCATTCAATTGTATTTTACTAAACCACATCAATAGTCAACATTTCAATGCCTCTTTGGATTGTTAATCAAAACAGACCGGTCACATGATATTGTGCAGCTCAAAACTGTAGTCAAAAGAAAGTGTCTGACTCGTTTTGTCACAAGGCCTTGCATAGGGGGCATGGCCTAGCATAACTTTCGAGCAGAGACCTACAAAAGAAGCGAGCGTAACCAGCTCCAACCTTTTTGGTGCACCGTTCATTTATGCTGTACAGATTGCGGTGATTTGAGCCACTACTGGGTACGTGACCCGATACTTGTGTTTGAGGGAGGCAATTTTTAATTTTTTTATTTTTTTGGTGCCACTAAGGGTTACATTTATTAAAGCTTCTGAAATTGAAAGGGGTGATGTTGCCCATAGAAACCAATCAGATTCTGTCTATCATTTCCTTATTCCTTTCCATATGCTTTTGGATTGTGGCAGGAAATCGGAGGGAGCCAAGGCAAGCACAGAGGAAATCTATAAAGTCCCACACCATTACGCCGTGTGTGCTGTCCTGTACAAATGTTTGTTCCTATAGTTCTGTACTGTTCCATTATGTCATGTGGTAAATGTGGGTAATAGCGTGCATTAAGACTGAGCCGTAATGTACTGTATGTACAATAATACGGAGTAGTAATGTATAATACAGTATATGCATATAATCTACTAATACATACGTCTTTGTTTTGTTATTTGGTTCTCTTTCTGTAGGATAAAATGCCAGAGGTCCGGCAAAGCTCTTTTGCTTTGTTGGGAGATTTGACGAAGGCCTGTTTTCAACATGTTAAAGCTTGTATTGGTGCGTATACAACTTACATTTGTCATGTAGCTAAGCAGGTAAATAGTTTTGCTAAAGTTAATTAACTTGTGCACGTCTATTATTTATTTATTTTCTTTTTTTTGCCTTTTTAGCTGATTTCATGCCCATTTTAGGAACAAATTTAAACCCGGAATTAATTTCTGTGTGCAACAATGCTACCTGGGCAATTGGTGAAATCTCTATACAAATGGGTATGTTTTTATTTTGTTTTAATAATGAGTTATCAAATGTAAACTCGCCATATGCCAAAGGAATACTTTAATTTGCTTGCAGAATCACATTAAATGTACAAGTATTTCACTTCCTAAGCTAGGTATGCACTACATGATATAATGTTCGCAACCGTCATGTAGTGTGTATGCCCAATCTGTCAATACATTTTGCCATTGTAGGGCAGATCTTGTAGTGTGTGTGTAGTTATACAAAATACCCAGCTTTAGTAGGACAAAATGGAAAGAGTCTCTTTCTCTGTGTATTTTGTTTTTTAAGAATCTATTCATCCCCCCCTGAATACACTCCTCTATTCCTTCTACATTAACCACCATATGGGTACTTGTGTAGTTTCACGGCGGCAGTTATGTAGTCAGCATAGTGTCCCTGTCAGAATGAGCGTAGTGTTCCCACGACCAGTGTAGTTGGCTTTTGTCTGTGTGTATGTTTGGGGCTAACCGGAGTTTATGCAGTTAGAGTAGTCAGTTTAGTGTAGTCAGTCAGCGTTGTGTCAGCGCTTATTACATTGTGTGGGAACCATTGACTATTTTTCACCTGCCTGACATGACAGGTGTGAATGTGTTCCTGAAACACCCCCACTATCCACATCAGCCTGAAGCGTGACCTGTTGGTACGCATCCTCCCGGACTGTTCATACCCCCACTATCCACATCAGTACCACATCCCCTCGCTACGCTCGCCATGCTTCAGGCTGACGTGGATAGTGGAGGCTTGAAATGGAGGCACTTGCCAGTATGTAATATAAAGCACTGGCAAATGCGTCCTTTATTGAGCATGAGATGCACTTGCTGTCTTCCTGAAGCGGACACGGGCAGGGTACCCTGCCGCACAAATTACTGGGATGCACAAGCGTATGAGATGCTCGTGCGTCTCACGCAGATAGAGCGCCTCTCCTCCGGCGCCCGCCAGCGCAGGGGATCTGGCAGTTACCGGCGCTGTGTGAGAGGCGCTCACTAGGCTTGCCAGGGACAGCTCGCGGGGATAGTATGGTTACTACACTGTCTAACAGGGGCACTATGCTGACTATGCAGGGCTGCCGCTGGGACACTACGCTAGGCTGCTGTTGGGCTAAGCTGACAGCGTAGTTTTGCCTGCCGCCGTGAAACTACCCAAGTACCAAATGTTGGCTTGGCTTGCTTCCACCCTCCCCGCTCATGAAAGCTCTGTCTGTGTGTAGTGTGACCTCTATGGCTGGGTCCATACATAGCGACGCAGTAGGACCCGCAGACGGGCTCCTCTCCGGCCAGCCGGCAGTGTCGCTTCAGCCACAGTGTTTAATTGCAGCATACTGTGGTGAGATGGGACGGACGAATTTTGGGAAGAACACATACATTACAATGCATGTTATTCACAATCCGGTCGGCATTGGCC
This sequence comes from Crinia signifera, assembly GCF_055691185.1. NCBI lineage: Eukaryota > Metazoa > Chordata > Amphibia > Anura > Myobatrachidae > Crinia > Crinia signifera. Next base: position 423,494,058 of record NC_139217.1, read on the forward strand.
CAATCCTGTTCTTGCAGGATTCGGCCACACCACTGTATCTGACCGCACTCAGCCTCCTTACGACCAAGCATGTCCCTGCTTTTTTTGAAGAAGTTATCAGTGTGTCTCCCATTACCCAGTATATGTAGGGCTTCTGTGTGTGTGTGGGGGGGCGAGGTCACACAGCCAAAGCGTGCCTGAGGGATGGGTCATGTGAGGGTTTATGTCCAATGAAGGGAAGCTGATCTGAATGCTTAATGTCATGTCATGAGATGTGGACCAGTGGGGGTGTACAGTGGAGAAGCTTAAGCCTTTGGCAGTACATTTAAAATTACCAAACCAAACGTTTTTAATGAAGGGCAGAAATGCTGTTGGTCCAGTCATGTTGGGTACGGGATGTTGGTGGTCAGAATAAAGACAGCAGCATCCCCATGCTGAGGAAATTCTCATTTCATAGGCAATTATCCTAACCCACCCTACCTGCAGTCCTAACCCTAACAGCCCCCCCCCCCTTCAGTGCTAACACTATCCGTACACCCTGTAGTACCTAAACCTACTTCTGACCTCCCCCTTCATCTGCAGCTTAACCCTCCCTGGTATGCTAACATTCGGGATGCTGGGCTTCCGGTGTCTGTCTTCTTACCGGTGTTGGGTTTCAGGCTGCCAGCATGTTGTTTTGGGATGCAGTCAATTTGCCGGCGGTCGGGATCCCGACCGCCGAAATCCTGAAACTTTCTCCCTCCGTGGGTGTCCACGACACCCATAGAGGGAGAATAAAATAGCGTGCCGAGCGTAGCGAGGCACCGGGCCCGCTGCGTGTCGGGATTCCAGTGTCGGGATTCCGACCGCCGGCATTACATATCGGATCCGTTGTTCTCATTGTAGTGTTTAATATTTTATTCTGAAGACTATGGGGAACGCACCTGGAATATCCCTTTCGAACTCTATTACTATGGTTTTATATGTATTGGTTCATGTGTCATGTGGTTTCTTTGTTATCTGTAAGTTCACTTCCTGGAAGTGAGAATCGTTTTGTTTTGAAGGTAAAGTGTTTTTGTAGTTCAAAATGCATATACATTGTGTAGCAACTAAAACTTGTTTTCTGTTTTATAGGAAATGAAATGCAACCTTATATTCCAATGGTGTTAAACCAACTAGTAGAAATCATTAACCGACCCAACACACCAAAGACCCTCTTAGAGAATACAGGTACCACTTGCCAGCTGTTTGTGGAAGAGCCAGAGACCGCATTCGTTTCCTCAGGAGTAGGAGTCGCTGTTCTATCTGCCATACTTGTGTCACATGCTTTCAGATATGCCTAATGTCTACAAGCCTCAGCTTTCACGCATCATTGTTACCTTCTTGCCCCGTGTCCAGAATCAGCTAAAATCATTCTAAGTAAATAGGAACAACCACTAATAGGTTTCGCAACTCTCCATTAAGTGATTAGAAGTATTCTGCTGCTGTTACTCTAATACACCAAAAAATACAGATGTGTTCACCTACATCTAGCCTACTTTTACGTTAAGCAGCCCTTAACAGCAAGTCATGTCAAGGCGAAACCCTGTAGTGGCAGGCATCTTTTTTTTTTTTTTTACTTTCCATTATAATTAGTCTTGTTTGCTAAACTGAGCTAACAAGACTCACAAGCATCTTCTGCTGAATAAAATATGTGGCATACCAATATTCTGTCTGACGTCTTGAGCCACTACTCCGAGAAGAAAAGTCAGCCGCTGCCCTGGGATTCCCCAGGGGGAGGCCCGCCCCGTCAGGCAGCGGGTGTGTCAGTTTTGGGGGCAGCCTATCTGGTTGCGTATCTGCATACAAAATTTGAGTTCCTGGAAAATACTGTATCTTTTCTAATGCAGATACAGCCGAAGGCACAGAGAATATATATAGACATGCCACCTGTTTTAATCTGCAGAAGCGGTTTGTGCATCTTAACCAGGGCTGGTGTAAGGCTTCTCAGCACCCTAGACAAAACTTTAGCCTACTGCACCCCCCCCCCCCCCCCCCTTCATACTGCCACCAATACCAACCCCTTAAGGATTCTTGCCTAACATTCCAGAATGGCAGGGAGGCGACCAACAAAATGTGTGGTCCACCCGTCACCCCGGGAAAGTGGGCAAGTCCCCTGGAGGCCCCCCTTCGCCATCCACAATAGAGTACAAGGAGGAGGGGGCAGCAAAGTATGGAAGTGTGCCTCAAGGGAAAGTATGGAGGTGATATCTTAGAAGTTCCACAGCAGCCACCTGCATTAAGTACAACAAGGATCCTCATAGACATTCTTGATTTATTTTTTGATAGGCGGACTTGGTGCCGCCCCCCCAGATCCTGGCGCACTAGGCAGCTGCCTATTTGTAGAGCCGGCCCTGGTCTTATTCACAAAATGAAGGCATTTTAATGGAGAAAGACGCAAGGCAAGGGCGCTGTGCTACAGAGCTCATGCGTTATGTGAAACGCGTCTTGCAGGAGAATAGATGTTTGTGGACACATCTATAGTTTTACATTGTAATTGATTTCTGTTATTTTTTTTTTTTATACGCATAGACTGGTCTCAAAGCATCTGTATTGTCTCTGCATATTTTTCTTCTTATGGATTGATTGTGTCCCCCAGTTATAAAGTCAGAATTTTTTTTTTACTTTTTATATTGGCTATCATATGATCTTAACAGCACTGAGCCGGATCGCTCTATATCTAGTGGAGTAAGTTTAAAATTGTTGAAAATGCTCAATTTTATACCTCTACTTTTGTTAGGAGACATTTAGTGCCAGTTGTAGAGCTTCACTGTCATTTGTTATATTGCACAATTAATCAATTCTTCAGAAGACTGCGTGAAACGGGCTTGTACATTTAGCATACTGACTGTGTCCAAGTGCTAATTGGCAAACCTTTTATGTCCATCCTAAACTTTGTATTCTACATTTGTGCAAAAAGGAGCATGCTTACACAGGGCATTGTGTAGGCCAGTGGTTCTCAAACTCAGGGGCATATTTATTAAGCCTGTCCTCAACAACCCCCAACAGTTCACGTTCTCCAGGTCACCTGGCAGGTGCAGAGGTGTACTCCTTTCTCACAGACACATTTTAAAAGATCCAAGTGTGGAGCGAATTATTTCACTTATGATTCTGTGAGGAGACCTGTAAAACGTGCACTGTTGGGGGGTCCTTGAGGACCCAGTTTGGGAACCACTGGTATGTAGGCTATATATAAATAAGCCTTTTACCGTCCACTACAACAGGGTGTTTTTGTTTTTTTATCCGCTTGTTGATCAATCATGTATGACCTTTTTTTTTTTTTTTTAGGCTTTATACATTACGTTTCTCTGTTTTTCTACATAGAACCAAATTAATGAACACCAAATAAGGAAACGAGCAGCTAGCTTCTTGAGAATATATATATCTATATAGATATAGATATATAGATAGATAGATAGATACATTTTACAAAATAACGGGTCCATATATTGTTGTAGTTTTGTTTCTTATTTAATTTTTTTTGTGTTTTTCCTTTTTAAATGTTGAATGTGATGCACTTTTTGGTTAAAAGTCTATTGTGGGATATCCAAACATGCAGGTAAAAAATAAAATAAAATAGAGGATAGCGTTTGAAAGCTAAAAAAAATGTTCATGCTCTCCTGGATTATGAAAGGTTGACAGAATTATTAGCATATGCTTTATAATTGAAAGGTTGGGGGTGGAGCTCTGGCTGACACAATTCTTTTTATAGCCTGATTGGTTAATTTTGCCTGACGGTTAAGAATGTCTTGAGTCTTTTAAATACATTAAGTGATCCTCATGTATTTTCTGAGTAGGTTTGGGTTATACTCTATTAATGACTATTTCCTTTGATGATTGATCTCTGTAGCAGAGCTGAGAACTGCATTCCTTAGCCTTTAATATATCCAGTAATACACTGCTCTCTTCTATTGTGTTACTGTCCATTAATCACGTGATCAAAAGTGCTGAGCTGATATGGCACTGGAAAGGTTCAGGCAAATTAAGTTTATGTGGATCTAGAACACCTGTGGCACTGCATAATTTCTGCAATGGGTTACCATCTACATGCCAAGTAGCAACTGCATGTGGCACATGTCCCATTTTTCTGAGTATATTAAACTTTATGGGAGATCTGTAACTGAAGCACAATTTGGAGATCAGCAGCTGAACAGAACATTGGCAGATTTTTGTCTTTTTGTTTGTTTGGTTTCGTCCCACACTGAGCTTTTAAACTGAAAGCACATCCTCTGCTTTTATTGCATGCTGTCATCAGACTGTTCACAAATGCCTGTTTAATGAGAATGTTGCATAGTTTGTCACCTGAACATAGGTTTTGTTTTTTTATTCTGCTTCTATACAAATCTGCTGAGTTTTTTTAGTATTTGTTTAGTTTGCTTATAAAATTTTTATACTATTCTTCCAACATCTCCCTCCCATTTTTCTCTTGTCCAGAGTTCTTAACCATACCATCTGTGTCAGAGAGAACACCTTAAAAACACATTGTTCTTTTTTGCCTCCTTTAAACCGACATAAGGTCCGTATACATGGTCTGTTTATCGGATCCGTTTTGTACTTATATAGCATGCATCGCATGCCTTGTGCATGCGATGCGATGAAAAGCAAGTATAAAAAGTATGTGCAGCACATACTTTTTGTACTGTACGATGAGATGCTGCGGGAGCGCGCATCTCAAAGTACAAAACGGACCTGCCTCGAACGGACCGTGTATGGGCTCCTTTAGATTTAAAACATTTCTTGAGTATGTCCATTGTAAGATTTGTCCTCAAATAACGGCTGTCGCCTAATGCTGCCGTTACTGACCGCATTGAAGGCAAGTTCCGACAAAACTGATTTGACTTTAAAACAAGTCAAATCTATTTTTTGTTTTTATAACTGCAGCAGATTGATTTATTCACTGCCATTTTTCGACAATCCGCATTCGTTATTGCCGATTTGAAGACTTTCTGTCATTCGGTACATTGAAGTCCGACTATCGAGTTCCTGTCGGAAGGAACGGAAAACAGCCCAGATTCTGACTGTCCGGACACGGGATTGAATATTCCCCCCCCCCCCCCCCCCCCCCTATATCCTTAATTGTATGGCCAGTTTAAATTAATGACAGGAGCGGGGAACCGCTATTTCAAAGAATCATTGCAAAGCTTATTGTGTTAAAACTATTCGGGTGGAAAAAAAATCCTTTTGAATTTGTATGTATCATACTGAAATTTTTTTTTTTAACTGAATAGGTGGGATTTTAACTACATTGCAAATGTGATTTCAGGTTTAGGCCTCTTACATGCAGGGTGTATTAATCAAGAGCTGTATGCAAAAATAAACGAAAGCCTATTATATGCAAGTGTTTTAAAAACCTTCTCTGAGTATACCAAAGTGTAAATTATTAATCCATCTTGTAAATACTCTACACATGGGCACTTGTTGAAAATAGGGGGTCGTTTACATGTGCGGGGTGAACAGCATTGACACTCAATTAAAAGCTACCCAGCTTCCCCGTGGTATGCCCAGGTCGACATTTAACCAAATGGATTAATGAATCTTAACACCTTTTATATATTAATATAGGACATTGAAATGCTCGCATGTACAGTACTAGGCTTCAGTGATTTTCACATTTGGCTTTTGTTGTTGCTAGAATTTTGGCATTTCTTCAGTGTTCCAGTTCTTAACTCCAGTCCTCCAGTAACACCAACAGGTCATGTTTTGTGGATGACTAGAATTCTGCACAAGCGAGTTGATCTATTTTGCCAGATCAGTAATTATCCCACCTACTTCCACTAATAGAAATCCTCATTACATGACCTGTTCAATATCTGCAACTGGTTTGGGTTTGTAGTGGATAATGGCTAATGCAGCTATTCCAGCCTGGGACCTCAAGACACACCACTAGCAGTCCATGTTTGAAGTATAGCCATGCTTGAGCACAGATGCTTAAATCAAAATAACTGAAGAAGTAATGGTCACCTGTGTACAAGTATGGCTAACCTTAGACTCTAGTGTACCTTGGAAAACACTGGGCTAATGGGTTCCCTTGTGGCAAGATAATATAAAGGGTGATTTATCAAAGTTTGGAGAGTGAGAGACTAGAGAGCTAAAAATTCCAACTGGTTATGTCCGGTATAAGCAGGTTGGTACTTTAGCTTTCTCCAGCCTTTGATAAATCTCTGCTGGATATGCCACATACTGGGCCAGTTGCTACTTGTAACAGGTTGCTATAGATATAAAGGAAGACTGGGATGATATGTCATTATTGACGGTATGTGTATTTATTACAAATTAGTTATTTGTATTAATGATCACGTTACCTTTAGTCAATCTTAAAATAAAAAGTTGGCCATTTACTTCTGATACATATGTATCGTGTCCCTTTCGTGTTGGCCTTGGTGACATGTATATGCCGCACTGATATCACTGGCTCCTAGTAAACTTTATAAGCATCTACACAATGGAAAAAATAAACCGGTTGAGTCTCTTATCCATATAGTCTAAAATCCAATATATACCAAAATCCCAACTTTCCTAATGTTGTAACATCTGATCATCTATACTCTGTCATAGCCTGAGTCTCGGGGCGTGACAGAGAATATAACCTGCTCTTGGGAAGTTTGGCGTCAGGAAATAAATCAATAGCACAATCATACGGACGAATGGGAGGCAATTCCTCCGCAATTTTTTGGGAGAAAACATTGGCAAAATTAGAGTAACCTTTGACTTCACTAGAGGCAGAAGCTACGATGGGCTTTGGCTCCATTCCTCCATCCCGCTGCATGTCCCTGCAGCCTGGAGTTACCCTGGTCCCTCTTGTGGTGTTGCGGTCTCCTTTCCCCTGGCTGAGCTGCCACCTAGTAGCTATTCCAGAAAAAATCCATATGCTGCTAGTCCCAAGTGTTTTGGGGTATCCGTAACTCAACCTCTACTCCTATTTTTGAATTTATTGGACATTACATTATGGCTATCCCATAAATTAATTTGATGATGGGGATGATATTCTATCTAGTGTCTGTGTTTTTAGGTGTTCTCTCATTTCCTTTCCCACTCACCTATAACCCCTCGACCCCAACCAACCCCTCTCCCACCCTTCCTCTCTTTTCCACCCCCTCTTCTGAGAGTTATGCCATGTGTCACTACCTTTGAGGAGGCGGTGCTCATAAGCTACACTAGTGATATCTTATGTTTATTATCATACACAGATTCTGTTTTCTGTTTCTGAGTTATTTGTTGTTTTTTTTCTTTATTTTTTCTCCTCCCCCCTCATTTGCTCATGTCTTGGTTGGCGTTTGGTGGTGTATAACCGTGATTGCGTTGCCTTAGCAATAACAATTGGTCGTCTTGGTTACGTTTGTCCTCAAGAGGTGGCCCCCATGCTACAGCAGTTTATAAGACCCTGGTGTGTATTCTTCAATCTTTTTTTAATTCATTTCTCTTCATGTTTTCTTTTACAGTTCACATTTTTAGATTTTATTTGTCAGTTATTACACGATCCTAAGTCATCGTCAGCCATGTGACTAATCTTGTCCTATGTTTTGTCCCTGTTTTTTTATTTATTTTTTCCTAATTTTAATTTTCTGCATTGTCATGTAAATTATACAATCTGTTGTGCCTAATGACTAATTGATGCATGGGAGCATGGGATAAGATTGTCACATGCTTGCTGTGATTTCAAGCTTGTTTTAAGAAGTGTACTCATTATTTACACAGGGTAAAGCAGCCATTTTGTTGGCCTGGACGATTTCCCTGAACATGCAGCCATTCAAGTGACCTCTAAGTCATGTCATGCTGCTAGTTCCAAGCCTACAATATGGATGTTTTCACTGTGTGTAGGCAATAGAAACAGTTAATGCAGCATCTATATCAGGCTTCATAAGACACTATGCATGCACATATTTCACGTGCCAATGTATTTTGTCATACCATAAAATGGTTACATTGGCGGCTATGCATACAGTATCTCAGCAAAATGTCTATTGAGTGTACAAAATGTTAGCGTTTCATAGTCTGCAAATACTAGTCTGGTAAATGTTATGTTTTCTCCCATACAGATACAGAACCCTATAGGTCAACATAATGTTGTGTACAGATGTGTATCTGATACAGTGTGTCAAATATTGTAAATTTAGTATGCTTGGAGTATTCATTAAAGTAATCTAAAGTGTAACACCCCCCCCCCCCCCCCCCATTGTGTGTGACATGTGCGACAAGCTTTAGATTAGACGTTAACGCCCTACTACCCAATTTCTGTTACAACTTCCTAATCTACTGCAGTAACAAAATTAAGAGATGCTATACTTTCCATTTGGAATGTTGTAGGTGTACTTCTTTACGGAACATACGAGACAATGAAGAGAAGGACTCGGCTTTTCGTGGAATTTGTGCTATGATCAGTGTTAATCCTGCAGGTGTAGTTCAGGTGAGACTATAGAATTGCTTTCCTATGTAATGTTCGCAAAGACCTGCCAATCCAGTTCCCGCAGTTGGCTGTGTTATGTAAAGATTGGATACACACTGGGTGTTTTTTTTTTCTCTCTGTGTACGCACAGCGATTATGGGGAAAATTGCTCAGTGCATACACACTAAATGATTTTTGCCTGTCCAAGCAATTTTTTGAAAAGGTGGATGACTATGGAAAGCTCATCCGCTGGTAATATCAACAGACAAGTATCTGCGGCCTGCAATAATTCGGGAGCGGTCATCGTCAGGCCATACACACTGGGCTGCTTCTGAGCTGAAGGTGGCTCAAACAGCAAAACTGAGTTGCTTTTAGCTCCGAATTGCCCCGTGTGTATGGGCTGTAAGTCTAAGGTTGCAAGTATAGCTTTTATGGGAAAACTAATTTCAGTTCATTTTGGGAGAATGTTGTGTTCAGAAGTAGTAGGCAGCACATCCTAAATATTGTACATTAGATCGGCTCCAGAAATTCTTTAATTCTGTCACATGACACTTCTTCATATAACGGTCTAAACTGAAGCCTTGCTTGAGGATGTCCATAGTGCTACAATCTAGTAGTAATTACTTCTTTATAATGTCACTGGGGGCAACAAAAAGTACATTGTGATGACCAGTCTTTCTGGAATGATACGAATGATTGAAGTCTATACTACAGTATACCTACTGTCCCACCATATGCATACATTACTAACATAGGCTGGATGTGAGTGACTACAACATGGTGGAAAGAGCAACTAAAACAGAAACCTGAAAATGCTTGAACCTCCTGAGGTGCCGTTAATGCATAGGTTTTTTTTCCCCCCAACAAAATAGAAACAGTGACGATGCTAAAAAAAAAAAAAAAATTGTATAGAAAAAAAACTCATATGCTGGTTTGGAAAGATGGATCAGACTTCTCAGTCGGACTGGGTACCACATAGAATAAACCAGGGGTTCCCAAACTTTTTGAATCATGGCACCCTAAAGTATCAGAATATTTTTCACGGCACCCCTAGGCCAAAAGTTGGTTACTAATTCAGGGGAAAATATTAAATAAGTTGTGATTTAAATGTTTTCCTTAGGTCCAGTTATGTTGTGAGAAACATGAGTCACTTCTGTTTACCCACATATTCTTAATTGGAAGCCACAAGCACTGATTCTGCCTCTTTTATTGGCCATACATAATTTTAATTGGTTCTGGACCACCAACCTGAGGCACCCCTGTAAGTGCTCCAAGGCACCCCAGGGAGCCTAGGCGCACAGTTTGGGAACCACTGGAATAAACCATTCATTAAATTTTAGACCATTTTTAAAAACTTCCCCTATCTGCCCGTCCCTTTATATGTTGTGGGATCACATGCAGCCGTGCATACGATACCTTGGCAAATGGCCACGCTCCCTTTCAGCTGGATACATCCTTTTGCGGTACTTTTGCATATGATGTATCAAAAGCGGTCCCAGTCAAGGCTGCGGCATATGACAAATACTTTGTGGCAGACATGACTATCTACAGATCCGAACTGATGTGCATGGCACAGCGCATTGAATTGGAATCGGAGGTAAGTCATCTACAATATTGCACTTTTCACACAATTTATTGGCCCACTGGGTCAAAATCACGTGGAAAAGGGCCACATCTTCCTAGTGTGTATCAGACTTAACCCCTTCAGTGGTGGGTTTGTTTTTAGGGAGCGCTCCCCACTGGGAAAAAAATTTCTGGGGAGCACTCCCTAAAAAAAAAAAAAAAAAAACACCGTATGGGTCCGGGCAAAGCCGCTGAACTGGCTATCAGCCGCAACCCTGGCGTTACAAGGTCACGCTGCACACTGCCAGTAAAGGAGGCAGGGCCAGGCAGCAGGAGCCGGGCAGCAGCTGAAACTGAGTGTGGAGCTGATCTCATCACTCAGTGGCGCTGCCCAGCAAGAGGGAGCGCAGGCAGTGGCACTCCCAAGAATTTTCCGGGTTTGCCAGTCTGCGCAAACCCTGGAAAATTCTTGGGAGTGCCATTGAAGGGGTTAAGGCTGCTGTGGAATAAATTGCCATCATGGTTCCTCCAGTCCCTAAACCTTACACTCCAGTTTTCCCCAACCTAGGTTCAAAATACTTATGGGCCATACACACAGGGAGAGTTCGGCTTAGGAATTAAGCACAAATCGCTCAGTATGCCTATGGCGATGCATGAATCTTGCGTTGCTGTCGCTGGTCTAGATCATTCAAGCAGGCACTATAGGTCTAGTCAGATTGCCCGTATTTTTATGAAGCGACCTAAGTCAACCCTCTGTTATACTAACCCATTATTTAAATATTATTTATGTAAATAGCTATAGATCAATATCCAGACCCCTTGTTCACTCTTAATTTAAAAGATTATATATGCTATTGAGCACAATAATAAGGCAGCCTTATCCGCAAACTCCCCTGTTGGCAAGGGAAGAAACACAAGGTATATAGACAACTGTGGAATGGCGCCCTAGGACCTTTATATTCTACAGGTGTCACAAATATTGTATAACACAAGAGTCCCTATCAATAGTTTTCTTTCTTTGTTAAAAGTATTTTTCAATAAGTGTATATATATGTGTGTGTGTGTGTGTGTGTGTATATATGTGTGTGTGTGTGTGTGTGTGTGTGTGTATATATATATATATGTGTGTGTGTGTGTGTATATATATGTATGTATATGTGTATATATATGTGTGTGTGTGTGTGTATGTATGTATATATATATATATATATATATGTATATGTAAAACAAAAGGAATGGGAAGAGAGCGCTTCCTGGTGTATTAAAAAAGATTTATTTGGACACCAACACGGTAAAATCCCAGGTACAACAATAAAATGCCCATACCTGCAGTAAAAACACTGTGGGCTGGCTACCACACGGCTTTAACAGTATAACCAAACGACAAACTGCTTACACGGTCCGTGCTGTACGAGTAGCCGGGTCTCAGTAGAATGCTGACGCTGGATTGCGCCGCAGGGAAACAGGACACCGGTGTGCGAAACAGACGTCCGGGGAGCCACAGAGAGCAGGAGCGTAGCAAGCCACGCCCTGACGCGTTTCGTCACTGGGGACTTCGTCAGAGGGCATAGCTATTGCTGATGCTCATGCTCATTACATACTCCACAACTGCCAATCACAGTGCGGGGGCCCGACTCATCTAGGCAAATGAAAAAAGGCTGGGAGGTATACAGCCGGTTTAGCTAGTGTGAAGCCCGTCCAAAAAGCTGAACGGGAGATATTGTAAATTACCTGTTTGCATACAGAGTATTTAAACTCCAAATATCAAATGCCAAAGCGGCTAGTCACATAGAGCACAGATCTTTTAATTATAAGGCTCATAAAACATATATTGAGTGCAATGTTCCCTCTAATTTTACGAAGGCTGTGTGCGGCAAAAGATTTTGGCTGTGCAACTTTGGAAGAAATTTAAAATTTTTGTGCGTCACTTATATATAACTGGAAAATGACGTTCAGCATTTGTGTTAACTTTACTTCAAAATGATATTAAACATTTAAACATTCAAAACACAGCACACAATGTAGTTAATGGGTAAAACACACATTAATTGAGTCCACAACTGCAAAAAGGGACCACTGCTGCTTTGTGCGCTCTGTTGTAATGTCTGTGCGCATGCTCGTGGAGTTGTGTGCGCGCGCACATGCGCACAGCTTAGAGGGAACACTGATTGAGTGGCCTCTCACATATGTTGGCAGTTGTTATATACACTGGGTAATACATGACAAATATTCTTTAAAAATATTCTGTTTTAAAATTACAGGTTTATAAACATATAAAAGAATGCTTTTTTAAAATATGGTTTTGGGGCAACAGTCACATAGCGATTTAAATAGTCACCAATTAATTAATATATATATATATATATATATATATATATATATATATATATATATATATATATATATATATATATATATATATATATATATATATATATATATATATATATATATATATATATATATATAATTTTATTTTTTGCTTAACACAAATCTCCCATACTAAATAGCTCAGCACAAATCTCCCTGTGTATATTCCCCATTTGCCTTGGATAACAATAATATTTATAATGTAGTACAGCACAAGAATTAAAGGTTGAGATCTTGTTCAAAGTATGCAGCTAAATCTCATGATGTTGCTATGTGCAGTCTATATTGAAATGTTTTAATTGTAAGTCTACCCCTTTCACACTTAAATCGCAGGTCCAATCTGGGTTAATTGAACTCTATTTCAAGCAATGTCACAGAGACCCAACCCCATTTTTTTTTTTCCACCATACTTTAGACCTGGGGTTTTTCCGGGGTTGGTTATTTTCACTCAGAGGTGGGATTCTGCCTACAAAGCCAATCACTAGGTTTTGTTATGTTTGGTCTTCCTCTGGGTAGGAGGTGGATAAAAGCCCTGATCTTGCCCGCTTCTCTGGACTGATTGGTATCTGCAGCTAACAGAGTACCCCCTCTGATATAGTTGGATAATACTTCTTTTACATTAGGCTCTGGATACATGGTTGTCGTTGATTAGAAACCTTTGATTTGCAGTTTAGCAGGTAGCTGTGTTAACTTGGTTAGATTTAATCTGATTGAGTTGTATAGAAGGTGCGCTTATTGTAGCTGCAAAGTATAATTGCCTCAATTTATTTAACTTTCAGGATTTTATATTTTTCTGTGATGCTGTTGCGTCGTGGATTAATCCAAAGGAAGACCTCCGAGACATGTTTTGTAAGGTAGAGTGAATCAGACTTTTTTTAATTTCAATTTATGTCCTTTGTTTTCTTTTAATCATCTCTCCATTATTGTAAAGTGCTGCAAAGAATATTTGTTTGATGGAGGAGGATGATAGTCAGCAGCACATGTGTAAGTGAATAAGACCTCCGATGGCCTCCTTTTTAATATGCTTACAGGACAGTTTTGTGTATGTATGATGTATATGGGACGGGAGATTGACTCCTTTCTCTGTATGTAGACATGGTGTTCCCCCTATGTCTTACTACTCATGCATGCAAAAGAAATCGGCGTGCTGCCATAGATTAATTGGGTTTCTTGATCTGCCTGTAGCGTTTCTTGCTAGACTACTCAATGAAGTTAAGTCCTGAGGAGATTAACAAAAAAAATTACTAGGCATAAGCGACCTTATTTTCAACTCTTGGCTACAATACCGGACAGATGCCGTCACACAGCTTAACAAATGATCACCACATACCGCAAATCTCTGTTTAGGCTTGTCGCTGATCTAAATTGTTTGGTATAATCTGCAATCTTGGCATATTTTTGGGCACAGTAAGCCTCACTGCCATTGTACAAAAATACTTTTTTTCTCTGACATGCAGCAGGGACCACTGGAATCACATCGGGGTATTAGAGCTGGGAATGCTGGGAGCTAGGCACTTCTTAATAATAATTAGGGGATACTGGCTCCTCCCCTCTAAGACCCACAATCCCCCAGTGAGAAAATTGTGCCAGGGAGTTAGGTCACAGTTTTTTCTGCTCCTGCACATTTTTCTAGCTTTGGCTTTTCAATAGAATTTTTTCATCTTTACTTGATAGAATCCCTTCCCCACCTACTGAAAGGTGTGGGTCCGGGCATTCAGCGCCCCTGGAGTTCCAGGTCGTCAGTCAGGACCTCACTAAAGGTGCCTGCCTGCACGGGTTCCGTGCTCCTGCCGCCCCTCCAGCAAAGGGGACGCCAGTCACGAAGGAAGCCTCCGGTGGTGAGTAGAGCGCTGAGCGCACTTGCCACACGCCGTCCCCCGCTTCCCCGTCAGCCGCGCTGTGCGCGGGTCTCTGCAGCGAGTGAGGCGCCGCCATCTTGCAAGGCGCGTATCGCTGTACTATACCACGCGGCTGTAATAAGTGCCGGAGGTATTGCAGGGGTGAGCGCTAGCAAGCGGGTGTCTCTGGACGTTGTCAGACGCCACAGGTTGGCTAAGCAGAGGGAGAGGGGACACGCTGTAAAACGGAGGCCGGCATGGCGCGGCCATTACACAGATACACAGTAAGCTGACTCTTTCCTGTTCACAGGTTACTGCAGCTTGGAAGGCTCTAAAAGTTTTATTGCTGACACAGTGTTTTGCGCTGTATTGTCACTAATAGGGCTCATTCTCCTCCAGGTCTCACAGAACCCTGAGGTTTTTGGCTTGTGAGAGGTGTATCTGTACTCAGTGTGTGTGTGTGTTTGCACCTGTATCGCGCGCTGGTGTTGGACCGGGCGAGCGGGGATCATGACGGGCAAATCCAAAGCCTCTCAGAAGGTTTTTGCTTGTACTGTCTGTTCAGCTAAGTTTTCTCAATACACAGCTGAGGGTAATGCCACTGTTTGTCAGTCATGTTCAGGTGCTGAATCTGCATCACTGGCGGGGTCTCAGGCGCCCCAGTGGGCCTCTACCTTAGTGGGTACTATGTCAAAGCTCACTTCTGAATTGGCGCTGGCTCGCAGAGCGGAGCCATCTTGGGCTACAGCCCTAGCAAGGTCGGTGGAGGGGTTAGCTAACTCCATGTCCAGACCAGAGAGGCCTTCTACATCTAGCAATAAGCGACCTTATCAGGCTATTATTGTGGAAGATGATTTGGAGGAGGAACAAGATCCATTTCACGAAATGGAGGATGGTGAATGGGAAGAGGTTCAGGATGTCATTCCTGAGGGAGAGCCGACTCCTTTAGGGATAGAGGCTCTCATTATGGCGGTAAAGGAGGTTCTTCGTTTACCGGAGGATCCCAGACCAGAGCCACAGGAGTTTGATCTGTTTGGAGGGGTTCAGAAGACATCAGTGGTCTTTCCTTGTCCAAATCAGGATCAGCTTCTGGCTGCATGGAAGAATCCGGACAAACGTTTTCAGATTCCCAGACGCTTCCCTTCTCTGTATCCTTTTGAGCCTGCGGCCCTAAGCAAGTGGGAGACGCCACCTCCGGTGGACACCTCAGTTTCCCGTCTATCCAAGAAAACAACTCTGCCAGTCCCAGGGGCTTCAGCCTTGAAAGATCCCTCAGATAGAAAATTGGAGGCTACTCTCAAGGCCATTTATGTAGCGGCAGGGACTCAACTCAGACCGGCAATAGTCTCGGCCTGGGTAAATAGGGCAAATGTTAAATGGGCAGAGCTAATCATTGAAGGATTGGAATCAGGTATGCCTATAGATGAGATTCGTTGCTTGGCTGAACATGTCAAGGAGTCTGCTATGTTCTTAGGAGAGGCGGCTAAGGATGTATCCTTAATCTCTTCCAGAATATCCGCTAGCGCCATTTCTGCACGGCGGGCCCTCTGGCTTCGCTCTTGGCAGGCGGACGCGGAGTCTAAAAGGGCTGTGGAGGGTCTTCCCTTTTCCGGGGACATCCTTTTCGGGCCTGAATTAGACAAATGGATCTCACAGGCGACGGGAGGGAAGTCGGCATTTTTACCGTCGGCTGCTCCTCCTCCTCCCAGAAGACAGTTCGCAGGTCCGTCTTTTCAATCCTTTCGGACTCAGCGCACCTTTCGGGGTAGAGGAAGAGGTTTCCAGTCCTCTAGAGGGTCCAGAGCCAGAGCCCGCCCTCAGGCTGCTCCAAGAGCCCAGGAACCTAAGCCCCAGCAGAAGCCGGTGGCATGACGGTTTACCAGCTTCAGTCAACAGTTTACCAGTAGGTGCCCGTCTGTTGGCCTTCGGAACCCAATGGTTCTCCCTTTCGGAGGATCCTTGGGTTCGCAGAGTGGTATCAGAAGGGTACCGGATTCAGTTCGACTCCACTCCTCCGGTTCGATTCTTCACAACGGCTCTGCCAACATCTCAGGAAAAGAGAACGAGCCTGCTAGAAGCCATTCGGATCTTGCTGGAGGCTCAGGTCATCATGCCGGTCCCAGCATCTCAAAGGAACACAGGGTTCTACTCAACCCTCTTTGTAGTCCCCAAGCCGGATGGGTCAGTCAGGCCCATTCTCAACCTGAAGCCTTTGAATCTGTTAGTCTCGTATCAACCATTCAAGATGGAATCAATCCACTCAGTGATTGCTTCTTTGGAGCCAGGAGAGTACATGATATCACTGGATATCAAGGATGCTTACCTACACATCCCGATTTGCATCCCTCACCAGGCCTTTCTTCGTTTTGCCATCGGTCGGGATCATTTTCAGTTCAGGGCTCTGCCCTTCGGATTATCTTCAGCGCCCAGAGTATTCACCAAGACTCTATCAGTAGCAGTCGCATACCTCAGATGTCAAGGGGTGACAATAATTCCCTATCTCGACGATCTCCTAATCAAGGCCCCATCGAGGGAGTTACTGGAGAGTCATGCGAGGTTAACCACTCAGACGCTCACCAGCCTGGGGTGGATAATGAATTTCAAGAAATCCTTTTTAGTTCCATCCAGGAGGATCTTGTTCCTAGGCCTTTGGCTAGACACGGAGTCTCTGAGAATCTTCCTGCCGGAAGACAAGATCCAGGCTATCTTGCACCTAGTGCAGAGGATCCTACTTCCACAGAGGATCAGCCTCCATCTGTGCACTCAGCTGCTAGGAAAGATGGTGTCAGCCTTCCCAGCTCTGACGTGGGGACGTTTCCACTCAAGACCGTTTCAGTTGGATATTCTCAGAAAGGGTGCGGGCTCGCACCTGAATCTGCACAAAAGAATCCTCTTGTCGGCCGAGGCAAGACATTCACTACTGTGGTGAATACACAGAAGGAATCTAATAGAGGGTCGTCGGTTTGCAGTCCAGGACTGGATTGTATTGACAACGGACGCAAGTCTACGCGGCTGGGGTGCCGTGGTACTTCATCTCTGCCTCCAGGGCAGGTGGGACCTGCAGGAGAGGCGCTTGTCCATCAATGTGTTGGAGATCAGAGCCATCTACAAGGCTCTGTTGGAGGCTCAGGAGTTCCTTCAGGGTCAACACATAAAGATAAGGTCGGACAATGCCACGGCAGTCGCCTATGTGAACAGGCAGGGCGGCACGAGGAGCAGCATGGCCATGAAGGAGGTAAAGAAGGTTCTTCAGTGGGCAGAACGATCAGGAGTAGTTCTGCTAGCAGTGTTCCTTCCAGGTCGGGAAAATCTAGAGGCCGACTTCCTCAGCAGGGAGGACCTTCACCCAGGCGAGTGGTCTCTCAACCCCGAGGTGTTTCGGGAACTCACCGACAGGTGGGGAGTTCCCGAGGCGGACCTGATGGCGTCTCGAAAGAACCACCAGCTACCAACGTACGTGGCTCGTACAAGAGACCCTCAGGCCATAGCGGCGGACGCTCTGTCGACCCCGTGGGAGTTCAGCTTTGTCTACCTGTTCCCGCCGCTTCCACTTCTGGGCCAAGTGCTGAAGAGACTCAAGAGGGAGCCAGTGCAGGCTATTCTCATAGCACCCTGGTGGCCTCGCAGGACATGGTTCTCAGACATCCAGATGTTACTGGCAGACGAGCCAGTTCGGTTGCCCCTCAGACCGGACCTGCTCCTTCAAGGACCCTTCTTTCATCAGAATCTGCCACAGCTACATTTGACGGCGTGGCTGTTGAGACCGAGGTCTTGCGGGAGAAGGGAATTCCAAGAGCTGTAATCCCTACGATGTTAAGGGCCCGGAAGCCCGCCTCAGCAGCGCATTATCACAGAATATGGCGCTCATATGCGGGTTGGTGCGAGGGTAAGGGCTGGCCATTCCGGATATTCAAATTGTCCCGCCTTCTGTTGTTCTTACAGAAGGGGTTGGATGGGGGTCTGAGACTGGGTTCTCTCAAGGTCCAGGTCTCGGCCTTGTCTATTCTCTTTCAGAGGAGATTGGCCCTCATTCCTGAGGTACAAACATTTTTTCAAGGGGTTCTCCGAGTTCAGCCTCCCTTCGTGCCTCCCACAGCTCCTTGGGATCTGGACTTGGTACTAGCCTTCTTGAGGTCTGAGACATTTGAGCCACTGAACAGGGTGGAACTGAAGTTCTTGTGCTGGAAAACAGTTCTTTTACTGGCCCTGGCCTCAGCTCGCAGAGTTTCAGAGTTGGGTGCTCTGTCATGCAAGCCCCCTTATCTAATTTTCCACGAGGACAGAGCAGAGCTGCGTACCCAGGCAGGGTTCCTTCCGAAGGTGGTATCCTCATACCACATAAACCAGCCTATCGTGGTTCCAGCTTTTCAAGGAGAATCACCGGAGCAGTCCTCCTTGGACGTGGTCAGGGCCCTTCGGATTTACGTCAAGAGAACCAGGTCTATACGCAAATCGGATTCTTTATTTGTTCTCTATGACGCATTACGCAGGGGGTGGCCTGCGTCAAAACAGACAATTGCACGATGGATCAAGTGGACGATCCGTAGTGCTTATCTTCATGCGGGACAGGTGCCTCCTGTCTCCGTAACAGCTCACTCTACCAGATCGGTGAGTACGTCGTGGGCTGCTGAGAGAGGGGCTACCATCTCTCAGTTGTGCAGAGCGGCCACTTGGTCGTCTCAGAACACGTTTGTTAAGTTTTACCAGTTCGATACTTTTGCAACTTCAGCTTCAGCTTTTGGTCGTCTGGTCTTACAGAATCCCCAGCACTCTCCCTCCCGGGGCTTGGTCTTTGGAACCTCCCTGATGTGATTCCAGTGGTCCCTGCTGCATGTCAGAGAAAAGAGGATTTTGGTACTTACCGGTAAATCCATTTCTCTGAGATCAGCAGGGACCACTGGACACCCGCCCGGCTGTTGGATTCTGCCTGTTGTGGTTGCTGTTGCAGCCCGGTCCGATATCTGCGTGTTGTATGTATGGTTGTGTTATGGTTTTGTTCTGTAACCCTTTCCTCTGGTGGGCCAATTTCCTCACTGGGGGATTGTGGGTCTTAGAGGGGAGGAGCCAGTATCCCCTAATTATTATTAAGAAGTGCCTAGCTCCCAGCATTCCCAGCTCTAATACCCCGATGTGATTCCAGTGGTCCCTGCTGATCTCAGAGAAATGGATTTACCGGTAAGTACCAAAATCCTCTTTTTTCATGATTACATTTTTATTGAGTTTTTCAAAAAGATACTTTTTGTTACGTCGTAACATGTATTCAACACTATATGTTGGAATTAAACCAGAGCAATTATAATCCAATATTTTTTTTTATCCCCTCGCCCTCCCTTTGAAATCTTCACTTGATGAAATCAACCTGATTTTTATGTTTTGTAGATTCTTCATGGATTTAAAAACCAAGTAGGGGATGAAAATTGGAGACGTTTCTCGGACCAGTTTCCACTCCCCCTCAAGGAACGCCTTGCAGCTTACTACGGAGTTTAAACTCGATGTACTGAAGCTGCAGTCTCAATGTAAGGGGTAAGTAGCTGTGCTGCAAACTAAAATTGTTCTCCTCTTCATCAACATAGTTGCTAAGCTCTTGTCTATTTGTGTATAAAGTTTGAGCATTTTCTATAAAGCGTGTAACTTTTATATTATCATGGGCTATGTTTGCTAAGTGGTGACGTCCTTGTAGGTTGTACTTTTAAATGTAAGGCTCACTAAGTGTAATGCTGATGCGTTTTGCAGTTTAGTGCCACTTTAAATCTCAAAAGAAATGTCGACGTGCAACAGCTGCGGTTTGATAATTCTACCCCTATGCCTTGTTTCATTAGGTTTCTGAAATCCTTGTGGGTTGTTGGTGTGTAGTTTTCACACACAAATAAAAAAATCTCTTCGATGGGTAAACTTTTTTTGTGGTAATATCTAAATACCCAGTTTTAGTTTTTGCAAGAAGAGCTTGGAACCCTACTTGCCACCCTTACGCCTACTGTTACGCCTACTGTTACGCCTACTGTCGCCATCCTCAAACATTTTTATAAAGAGTGCCATGTAAATGGGATGTAATCTTTGAGCTTTAATAGCATTGTAAAACTAATGGATTTTTTTGTTTTTGTTTTTGTAGGTCCTTCAGTCTGGGAGACAGCGGGGGAGCCTCTGCACCCAGGGAAAATGCTACCCTATTATAGGGGGGAAGGGCAAACCAGTAGGATAACACAGTACTATCCCAAAGCCTACTGGGAGGGGCGGGAGGGAGGTGTTGCCGTCACTGTATTAAGTCGATGTTGGGAAACGTTTAAACGTCTGGAGCCTATGTGGGTGGAAATATGTCTCCTTTACAATTCTGCACTGGATGTGAAGAAGCAAATTCTATACGCCAAACAGCACATTCTGGTATCTGGGGAATTGTACTTTAAAATAAGTACCTTATAAATTGAACTTTAGACGGTTGAGTAAGAGGATAATAATTTTTTGCACACTTCAGATGAAAATTAAGGAATGGAAGTTATAGCAGTAAATTGCATTTATTTTAAGCAAAGGGTTGCCTAACTATCCCACTAATTGGGAGTTCTGTGTTTGCATGTAAATGAAGACATTACTAGATGACTTTGGCAAAGTTCTAAACAGCTTGCTGTGCGTGTTAAGAGCACGTAATTGCAGTCTGCACTTCAGATGTCTGTGAAATCATTTTGGGTCTACTGCATAAAGTGAAATCCATAAAAAAAAAATGCCAAATTTAGTATTTTTTTTTTTTATACTTATTTATTTTTTTCTTTCAGCAGGGGAGGAAACTAGTTAAAATAGAAAAAAAAATGTTTTTAGTTTATTGTAAAATCTATTTTCAGTTTTTTTTTTTTTTTTTTTTTTTATACAGTCACTCCTTTTGAGCATTAATTTGTGGTATTTTTGTTTTGTGGTTTTTTTTTTTTTAAGCAATGGCGAAATTCTAGTCAAAGGCATTTTGTTTCAATTTTGGGAAGACCATGAAGTGCTTTGCACCATAGTGCAGTGTCATTAGGGTTTTTTCCTCGACTAGGGCTATAAAGCCCAGGATTAGTGGTAAAAGTTACTTAATTTAGTGGGTTAGGTAGCATGTTTGTATCACACACAATTAAAATAGGCCAACACTTACCCGTATGCGCCAGATTATTACTATTTTTTTTTTTACAAATTTAATATGCATCAAGTGTTCTTGTTTTAGGTTTTGCCGAAATTTTGATTTTAAGAAATTCTACTTTAGAAATGCTGCATAATACGGTTAGACCTTAGCCCGTTGCCTGTCAGTTGAGGCCTGCTTCACTTTACTGCACTCCTCTGATGGGGATAGGATTAAGCAATCTCCAGCATTGATTAAGAAAAAGACTATTGTATTGTAACACAACATGGAGAGCTGATTTACTTGTGCAAAACTGTTTTGCCTCTGTGCTGTCAGTGTGATGTGCTTTTTGCATGGTTCAATACTAGTGATTACTACAAGTTACATGGAGTAAGATCAGTTTAAAATGATGCATATGTGTTAAATGGCGCATACGTAAAACTGTAGACATAAAATAATTGCTATAATTTACAGATGATTTCCACTTCGACATATTACCCCCCATATTTTTATTTATTATGTTTTTCAAAGCATGATCCTATACCATTAAGTTCATAGATGGGGTGCAGGGTATCTGCACTGTTATTGGCGCATGTTGGTGGCCCTTTGTACCCTAAGCAGACAAATTGGGGGTTTAAAGCTAAATGGCTACAATATGAAAGTTGGGTTTGGATTCCACCCCCACGCGCCCGCCCACCATTTCATTTGTTCAGCTCTTTTTGTTGCTTTTCTTCACTTGTATTCCTGTGAATAAACCCTTATTAATTTAACCTTTTATTTTTCTTTTCCATGTGTATTTTCTTATGTACCGTGAATGTGAAAAATCTAACTGGCACTCTTAAGGGAGGCGTCAATGTACAAGTGCATGTCTTTATTAATTCAGATTGCCTCAAAGGTATCCCATGATGAGAAAGAAAAATCCTAAGAGATCAGTAAACTCTGCGGGTCAGAGGTGAAACGGCCACTTTCCATTTTCTTAGAGCAGATAATAAAACTTGCAAGCAAAGTTAAGCCATAGTCATTTTTCTATGTTCTTTGTTGCTCAATTCGCTTTGCGAATCAGACATTTGTAATCAATTTTGTAAAGCAAATGTTCCCTAATTTGCATGGTTTTATTTCTTTTGAATTGTTGAAGTGAGATCTATTGCACTAAACCTTGAAGGGTAACAGGAGACTAAATGGTCTTTAATATGATGCCTGCTTTAAGAGCAATTTAGATAGATGCTCAAATAGTGTACAGCGCTACTATGTAAGTCATTGAGTTCTGCAGAGTCACCGTATGTGTGCTGAACTGTGTAACAATTTGATACTATAAAAAAAAAAAAAACGTATTCCCTTTTGGAGCAACACTCCAACAATTTGTGGGGAAATGGTGCAAAATGCGTAAAAAATAAAAAAAGTTGCATTCCCCACCTATAGAATACTATATAAAAATGTTTTCAATGTTTTTTTAAGTTAATTGTCAAACTTAAATTTAATTTAATTTTTTTATTAATTTGGTAAGCATAATCAATCATTGGTTGTTAGTCTGGTGAATGAGTGGCTTTTATTAATGGTTACACTCAGGTCTATATAATTTGATTTTAAAGTAAATTTTTGCTCCCAAACTATTTTTGCTTCATAAAACTGGGATCCTTGATGGGTCAATCCATTGTCGATCTTGTATTGTAAGCTACCAATGAAAGGGCAATGGAAAATATTCTGTTCGATGCAGGGTGGGGAGCATTTAAGGTTTTCATGCAGAAATACCAAAATTGGTATAATAAAAAAAAAAACAAAAAAAAACAGAGAAACCGAGAAAACTGTGCTTCATAAATTCTGTCTTATGGAGAGCACGTCTACAATCAAACCAGGTGTGACTGTATTGCGTTTTTGTCCGTCTCCTAAAATTCTGACATAGCAGGAAAAAATAAATCTACAGTATAATAAAACCATACAAATACAAAATTGATTAAACATCGTACAGAAACAGGTCATTTCATGGATATTTTTTTTAATAGAACAGTCTCGATATTTTCACACAGAGCCATGTTTGACACTGTAATGCCAATTTATCCGTCTTAACAGTCACAGGAGACAGGGTTGCCTTTTTGGTTTACCATCAATAATTCTTTGATTCTTGCATCATGGGATATATAAAGCATCTTACTATTGTGGTCTAGTCTTGACCGTTTTTGAATGTCGATGGAATGTTTATAGAATTGTGGGTCTTTGTCTTGTTACATTCCAGTGTTTTCTGCCTCTTGGCATGCTAAAAGCACGGCTTAAAATGTCTGTCTCTCACACTGAATAAAGTGCTGTTAGAGTGCTAAACTACAGAAATAGCCGCTGCTATGTGATGTAGATTCTCTACTTGAATATTTTTATGTTGTAGAAACCTCAGGAGGTCTGTGTTTACTGTTTTTATATCTACCTTATCTTTCCTGTTTGAGCTTCCCTGTTTTGAAGGACTCTAACCATGATCAATAACTGCCCATCAACCTAAGTTGGTAACAGAAAGCGATCAATGTTTAATCCGCACCCATTTCATAGTCCTCTTTTTTTTTTTTTTTTTTTTTTTTAATCATTTGTCACAGAAGAGACCAGTTTGGTTTACCTTAAATCTCACTATTTAGTGCTATAGTTATGAGCCTAGAGCTTTAACAGTAGGTTGTGGGGGTGGGGGTCAGAAGAACCTTTAGCCAGATCTTGATTTATTTTTGGGTGGGGGGCTTTTAATGTACTTTCCAAAGTTTTACTGTGTTTATGAAGGTTGGCACCACTCAATTTAGTTATACTTTAGTGCTTATTAATGTTTAACACACTATTGTAGATGCCTTGTTTAAAACAAGCATTGTTCAGTGTAATTTTCTTAAGGAAGGAGCTGCAAGAATACTGTGTGTTCAATTATACACCGAATGCCATGACAATGCGTTATGCTGGATGCCATTTGTGAAACTATATAGAAAGCATATATATAATCTCCACTTGAAACACTGAAAGCTTGGACAGCTCTGTGGTAAAATGACCAGGCTGGCTATTGCTTTGTTTCTAGTTGCAGTTGACTGTATATTTGTAAGAACCCTTTATAATATATTCTGTATACGCTTGCTACAAGATTATTTTTCCAATCTGGCTGGTTGTAATGAAATTCTGAAACAAATTTGGGGACAAGTTATAACCATTTGCTGACAAAAGCAGGCAAATGCATAATTGATGTACCCAATTTGTCTGAATATTGTCTGTTTTCCATGTTTAGGAGCAAATGGTCAATTGTCATCTGTTCCTAAAAATGTCCAGATTTTCATTCCAACCAACCAGATTGGAAAGATAATTTCATAGTGTGTATGGGCCTTAAGAAATAAGTAAGAAACAATACTATTCCAAAGAGTCCAGACAAGGAACTTACTGAGTTACATTCTGCCAACCACAAGAATTGTAGATGTTACAGAGCTGCAGCAGATATAATAGTCCAGGCCTGGCCAACCTGTGGCTCTACATAATGTTAAACTACAAATCCCATCATGCCTTGCCACAGTTTTGCTATAAGGGAGTGTTAAAACTGTGGCAAGGCATGCTGGGATTTATAGTTTCACAACATCTAGAGAGCCACAATTTGGCCTGTCCTGTAATAGTCAATTAACACCTAGCATTCAAAAGACTCATTCCTTCTCTAGTGATTAAATAGTGGGACATTCTTTATATAATGTCAGAAACTATTGTCCATGTTCAATAAAAAATAAATAATAAAAAGGCTTCCTAAACAAAGCACCTAATTCTTGCTTTTTACGGTGGAAATTTCACAGCATGACTATGGAGTGTTCATTTGTGTTTTGTGTTCCGTTGTTCTCATTCACTTTACCCCTTTAGGTGCTGTATCTTAGCCATTCTGTGAAAGTGCTGCATTCTGCATCATTTCCAACACATCATTTTAACACTGCTACTAATCTTCTCTATGTAGTTAACAAAAAAAAACAAAAAAATATACACTTTTGTTTAATGTCATTCTTGAGCATTGTTCAGGAGTCCTCTATAGAGGTACTTGGATTCTTTGAATATGAATGATTTGTAAATTGAAAGAATGTTTTATTGACCTACCCAGTAACTTGGTCTTTCTCAGGGTCCTGAGGACAAATTTGAGGACCACTGCTTAGGGGCTACTTAAAGCACTAAATCTGGAAAGATAGCCATCTGTAATCTAGCACTGTGATTCTGAACAGTTTAAGCAGCCATGTGCTAAAACAATCAACGTGACCTTTTTATTTTGATAAAGCAATAGTCACATTTACATGAAGAAGAATTGCAAATAGGGGTTGCTTCTCTCAGTAACACCTCCAATGTATTTACTTTCTGCTTTTTAACCGATAACTGCATCTTTCTGCTGGCAACTTAGGTTGAGTGTATTTCTTAATAAAAGCTTTATATCTTCACCTTTTCCCTGGAAGATGTTCACATTTACACTTCTGTCCTCACGTAACAGTCTAATACAGGCTTAGGTAACCTTTGGCTCTCCAGCATTGGACATGTAGTTCAACAGCTTTGGCAAAGCCCAAGGTTTGCTGGAAGTTGGAGTTCCGACAGCTGGTGAGCCAAACGTTTCCTTCCTCTGGTCTAAGCGAGCGATTATATTTCTCAACTTTGCCTCTGCTAATTGAACTACACTTTAAATAAAATAAAACAAATATATGGTTTTAGTTTTTGATAAGCTGCTGAATTTTAAACGTTTTTGGGGCCACCAAATATTTTGGATCATGCAGAGTATATATATATATATTGTACTGTAGTAATTTTTGTATTTACATTTGTATGATGTGACAATAGATGTGAATGTTAATCACTGCTTGGCTGTGTTAATAAAGATGTTTAAATACAACGTGTAGTGTTTTTTTGTAGAATGTTGGATCTAAAAGGAAAATAAGAGCAGTGACCTCAAGGTAGTCGTAAACATACTATGTCAACGTAGAAGTGTGAAAAATATTTTTATTCACCCAAACATACACGTCTTTCTTAATGCCTGTGCCATACCTCCTTTGCTACTATATTTTAAGGCAAGTTCCCGTTCTGGCCAGAGTAATGTAGAGACATGCCGGTCGAATGTATTAGTACAGTTTGACTACTGTTCATGTATGTAAATAGACACTTATGGGCCTTGTTAATAGCATTACAGTTACTACAGATTTGGCGGTCACAAATTCATGCTACAAAATTAATTATTCCATGAAATCACAAAGTTCCTTGTAATGGATTGAAATCTTGAGTACATTGAGCTCCTGGTCATGCATGTGTATTCAAATTGACACGGTGTAAGTTTTATGGTGTGTTTTTATGCTGCTGGAAGTGGCAATTTGAAGATAGACCATGGCTATAAGTAAATAAATATGGTCGTCTATTGCTTTCTGAGTACTATTCACGCCACCAAGGCAGGACACATTCATGTGTAATCCAATTCTGACCTCTTCGTGTTTCAGCAGAAATTGAGATTTGTCAGATCAGGTTATTCCCCCAGATCTTCACCTGTCCAGTTTTGGTCAATTTGCGCCCATTGTAGTTTGTTTACTTATCTTAAATAGAAATGGACCTCTGTTTGGTCTTCTGCTGTAGCCCATCTGCTTTTTGTTTGATGTGCTGTGCTTTCAGTGATGCTCTTCTGCATAGCGGTATTGTAACACATGGAGGTTTGAGTTGCTGTTGCCTTCCTGTCTGTTTGAACCATTCTGTCTTCTCTGACCTCTCATTTCTAGGTTATTACTTTTGCTCATAGACCTGCTGCTCACTTACTGTTTTTTTTCGTCTTGAGCCCTATATTGTGTGTACGTTAGAGAAGGACTATTAAACATGTGGGCCTCCATCCTGCTGTGGCACTACACACCCAATGCTAAAAATGGCAGAGCATGCTGGGATATAGTTCCACAACCTCTTGAGTCTAAATATCCCTGTTTTGGAGATTGTGAAAGTGTCCCAGGAGACCATCAGTTTCTAATGAACCCAAACCACCCCATCTGTCACCGAACATCATTCCACAGTCAGAATTACTTGATGCACATTTCTGCCCCATTCTGGTATTTGGTTGAAACCACAAATTAACCTTTTTAGAATTCATATCTCCTATGAGACTTCCAGAAATGTAAAAATAAAAAATTTAAATTCCATTCTTGTATGCCAGTGTAGTGTGCCTAAAACAGAAATATTTTTTAATGAATATGGATCATCTGGAAATCTGGAGTAGAGGTGGTTATCCATGCAGAATGCTTGACCAAATAGTTAACAACTTGGACTGTCTCGGTGATAACAGTATTTTTTTGGCAATCCAAAGTGGTATTCTAAAGGTGCATACACTGCGATATGAGCTAGCAATTTTGACCTATATAGGCAAAATCTGTAGGAAACAGAGCATGTATCGAACAGTGTGTGCTCTGAGGCATTGCAAGGAAAAAATTGTCTGTGCAGGCAAGTCAATATTGAATAGATTGTGTTCTAGTCAAGATCACAGAGTATGTATATAGTCCATATTGGTGATTTCTGGGTTGAAGGGAGTCAGAATTGTACATAAAGTAGCCAAAAATCTGACTGTGTATGGACACTAAGGGGGGGACATAGATCTACGTGTCTATGTGGGGGTAGATTTCAACATACCCAGCCAGACAGGCTGATCCCTTAGTGAAGCGCCACATCATCCTTCTAAACCAATAACCCATTTATTGAAACTAAGGGGGCATAATCTTGTTGAAAATGCTTAGCCAAAATAACGTATACGTTCCAGGCTTTTACAAACTCCTACCATGTATGGAAACACCCTTCTCAGGTTACGTCATAACCAGTTCAGGCAAGCAATAATTTTTCAGATATGGCAACTGTGTCCTTTTATCTACCTAGAATTTATAGAGCTAGCTCTTGTTTTACTGCTCATAATGATGAACATCTGGAGATCTATTAAAATGATAGATAGACTTGGTGTGACAGATGGGCACTCCTCTAGTTATATGCAGCTGCCTTAGGTGCATTCAATCAAAATCATGCACAAAGCCAATACAGAAAAAGCGGTACTCCAAGGGCTTGTGAATATTTAAATTACTTTATGTGCAAAACGTACACAATTCTAATTTTTAGAGACGCAATAGTCTATTTTTCAAGACAAGATTACATTGACACTTGAAATAAATGACTGTACCGGGATCTTCTTTCTCTTCCTCATTTCATGAAAATAAAATACCTTCAGAAGCTTTTCTTTGCCCAATTTCCACAGAAAAGTCATGGCATTAAGCCATGTAAAAACCTTGATGGACAGAGTAGAAAGTATTTTTTAGAAATTTCTTTAGCCCCTCGGCTGCTTTTTTTTTTTTTTTTTTTTTTTTTTATATATATATATATAAATATCATGAATTGTGGTAGCCTTTACTTATACTGTATTTTAACTTATAACAATAGGGGGAGCTGTAAGTGTACATCATCCACACTGTGCGTGTGTGCTGTTAGAGGCTGGGGCTGCCTAGCAGACTTTGGATCCGCCAGCAAGCCCCCAGCATAATAAGGTGGGGATGTGAGGTGGGCATGCTCCTAAAATAACATGAAATGCGGGGTGTCAGGAGTGTGCATGCAAAGTGGGAGTTGCCAGTTTAGGTAAAACACAATGGATGACACCAACCCAAGTTATGAAACTGATCTTATTGGAGTTCTATTGAATCCAAGCCAAGATTCTATTCTCTGTTTTTCAAAACAATCTTTCTCTACTCAACTTTTATGCTCCCCTCAGTTGCCCCGGAATAAACTATTACGGAGAGACTGTAAGAGCAAGTTTGTTTTATTCACTGGCCTATGCTCCTCTTTGCGTCTAACCTGCCTGCTGCTTTCAGTACCAGCTACTTTTTACGTTCATGCATTGGTGGATAATGGGACAGTGGGATGAGTGGCAGAGCCACAGCGACAGGCACCGAGTAGGAGAGACTTCTCTGGTGGAGCCCAGGCCCCTCCTCCCCCACACTACGCCTTCAGGCCAGTTTTTTCCTGGTGCCTTGGGGCACAGGATCGTTTCTAGTATACTATGCAGCTAGAGACTTCTTTTTATCCATTTTTTTCTGTTTACAGCGGTGAGCATGCCAGGATGGTACCCCAGGCTACTCACCTGCTCTGGAGCCAGCTAGCCACCTCACGTGGGCAGTCCTGCTGGCTACCTTCTCGGGCACATGGGGAAGTGCTGCACCCGGAGCAGGTAAACCGCTCTCCACGCAGCGTATCGCAGCTCGGGGGGGGGAGGCACAGGGGGTCCATCAGCCGCGCCGGCTGTTGGGGGGAGTCAGTGCGGCATGTCACTGGGAGCTGGTGCACTCCCAGTGGCCTCCTCTCAGGGGCACAGGGTCCCCCGTGTGGGTTACCGCGGCCGTTAGACCTCCAGGGAATATTCTTAGTGGTGGGGGCCGCCATTTTAAATCCCTGGGAAGGTTCCAGGAGGGGAGGGGCGTTCCCCATCGCGTCACTCCCTGCCCAGGTCCCGGACAGGCAGCCATAGTCGGAGTTGCCACCGGGGCCTGGATCTTTTTCCCCCTCAGCAGCAGCAAGCCGTGGCCTGCAGCAGCTTAAGGGACAATGCAGCACCCTACCTCCCCCAGTCTCCACGACGGGCCAGGTTTGAGAGCGCTGATACTGCACTCTAGTGTGCAGGTACAGCCCATATTGCTATAGCATTATTCTTTTTCACTGAATATATATATATTCTATGCCTTTTTTTTTTTTTATCTGATATCTCTCACTCCCTGCCCCAACTGCCACATTGTACTGCCGTGTGAAGGGAGAATACCTTTGCTTAATGGCCTCTAGGTTGGGGTCTAAGTCCACCGGACCCTTGCGGTCAGGTGATGCTCCTGCCCTGCGAGCCTTGTAACAGATGTAAGGAAAATTTCTTATCTGTTCATTCAGACCATGAGGGTGTTTGTACACACTGTTCTGGGGAAGACTCTGTGGGTCCTGCACCTTCACAGGTGCGTCCCCCGAGAACCTGACATGGCTCCAGAGAAACCTGACTGAACAGTTGACAGAGTCTTGTGGGCCGCCTCAGCCTGCTGCTCCGGCGCCCCCTCCTTCTCAGGAGGTCCAGGCGGCACCTTCAGAACCAACCTGGGTTCAGGGCTTGTCCTCCTCTTCAGGGGATGGTGCAGGTCTCCTCTTCCCTGCAGTCATTGTTGGGTGCTTCCACAAAGTGTAAGGCCCCAAGAGCTACCACTCAAACATTACAAGATACCTTGACATCATATGACTCCTCTGATGGCGAGGCTGACACAGATGGGTCAGACCAGGGATCTGTCTCCGAGGACAACTTTATGACCCAATCCAGGGTTGAGGCACTAGTAACATTCAGACGCAGCACCAGCCACAGTGGTCGAGGCACCCTCCTTCAAACGTAAAAAGATGGATCCGGCCATTTTTCCTCCCTCTACTCAAATTGATCAGGATTTGGCATGAGCCTATCCGAACAAACTGTTCAGTATCTCTAACCGCCTATTTACTTCTTATCCCTTCCCACAGGAGGACCGTAAGAAGTGGTAGAATCACCGACAGGCTGATTCCCATGTGGCACATCTGGTCAAATTGACCACATTGCCTATAGCTACAGTGGCGGCCCTAAAGGATCCCACAGACAGAAAGATGGAACATGTTTTCAGGTCCATCTTTAACCATGACGGTTTGCTAAATAGACCGGCTCTGGCGTCCGCCTGTGTTTCCAAGGCGGAAGGGAACTGGACTGATGCTTAGACCTGTAACATTAGGTTACAATTCCTGCCTCTGGTGGACTTAATCAGGGAAGCCTCTACTCATTTAGGAGAGGCTGCTTTAGATTCAGCAACCCTTTCATCCAGAATTTCAGCTTCATTGTGGCGGCCAGGC
Source organism: Crinia signifera (assembly GCF_055691185.1). Lineage (NCBI taxonomy): Eukaryota > Metazoa > Chordata > Amphibia > Anura > Myobatrachidae > Crinia > Crinia signifera. The sequence goes on from NC_139217.1 coordinate 423,525,145, forward strand.
GAGCTCTTTGGCTACGCACCTGGAACACGGATGCATAGTGCAAGAAGGCCCAGGAGGCGCTACCCTTTTTGGGAGACCTCTGATCAGGTTCTTTTTCACTATTGCTTAAATGCAGCTTTTACTCAGGTGCAATCTATGCTCATTACATTTATATTAATTTAATCAGAATAGATTGCACCTCGCATACACGGCGGGTGAGAGACGTCGTAGTTCAAACAACTGCCGAGCGGGTTTCGGCTTGCTTCTACATTGGACGGGACATAATCTCTGAATATCCAGGTACATTTACCCCAAATCTGCTTGTCCAATCTGGTGTGGACCCCTGCTGTGGGTGTCGTTGTCCCGGCAACTAAAATATTTTATGCATTTTTTTAATATATATATTGACATTTATTCAATAAATTGGTGTTGTATTATTGATGCATGTGAATCATTCAAAGGTGAAAAAAAATGGCTGACCTGGAAAACTTGTTTCCTTCTTGCGATTGCTTCGGCACTTAGGGTCTCCGACCTGTCAGCCTTGTCCTATAAGCCAGAGATCCCGGCGCTGTGGAGCGCAACATACTTCCGGATTTAGGCATGTGTTCCGGTCTATGGACCGCATTCCGCGCGTGTCCATAGTTTCTATGCGCACAGTAGGTTCAGCCTAGGGAATCATCCCTGCCCCCTGTCGCACCTGGATATGGTGGACACCTCTTGTATATCAGTGGAATGCTACCTATTTCCGGGTTAGCGCTCCACTCAAGTGGCGGCGCATATTAATTTGTTTGCGGACTACATATATATGGCTCATTTTAGTCAAACATTAAGCAAGCGAAAAGTGCAATAGTCATATGGGCAAGAGGCGAGCACCTAAAATAAGCAAAATAAACAGTACAGCCGGGTAGTAACCGGAAATACCAATGTAGCCATTTTTGTTACTGGAAGAGATTCATACAGACAAACATATTTAAATATGGGAGAAGTTGGTTATCAATGTAAATAATAAAAATAAACATAAATATAAGGTAAACATTCAAAAAAGTCTAGCTTTAGGTAATATACAGTAAATGAAAAGTTGTTTTAGTTACACAATAGATAAAATATACAATATCAGGAAAATACACCGGTGCAATATATGAAGAGATGGGGGGGTATTAACATGGCCCTCATTTGTAGAAGAGATATAGGTACTTGTTTCCTAGCACGGCCACAATCGCGGGCATCGTGTACCTTAAAGTTAAGGTACACGATGCCCGCGATGGACCCGATTTCCTTTGAAATCAGGTCCATTTTGCCGGCAAAGGAAAAATCGCGGGCATCGCGTCAGTCGGGACCATTAACATTGGCCCCGACGCGATGCCCCCGATTTTGCCATAGGCTTCAATGTTAAAATATTTTTTAACATTGAAATCGGGAGCATCGCTTTTGTCTTGTGCCATTATAATGGCACAAGATGAGATGGACTTGATTAAGTCCATCTCACATAGTAAAAAATGTGAAATGGGCCAATATGACCCATTTCACATTATATATGGCCCCGTCGTCACCCCACAATTGACGTGAACCTGAAGCGTGGCGAGCGCAGCGGTGCGCGTCCTCCGACCTTTTCATTCCCTTACTATCCACGTCGGCGTGGAGTTGAGAATATAAAGTGTGGCGAGCCCGAAGCGTGGCGAGCGCACGCGTTATATTCTCAACTCCACGCCGACGTGGATAGTAGGGGAATGAAAAGGTCGAAGGACGTGCACCGCCGCCCCTCGCGAGCTCACTGCGCTTGCCACGCTTCGGGTTGGCGTCAATCGTGGGGTGGGGTTTACGGTGTAAAATTGGGGGTCTAGGGAATATTTTACATTGAATCCAATGTAAAATCGGGTCCCAAGGACCCTATTCACATTTGATTCAATTTAAAAATCGGGTCAGTCGCATCGCATGCGACCGACGCGATTTTTCCGACACGACCACCCCGATGGAAATCGGTGTGGCCGTGCTAGGAAACAAGTAGCGAGAAATCAAACATAGAACAGGCGTACTAGATATACAGACTCAGTCAATGATGGCATTTAACTCCACTGCCTTATTTAACCCCTCAGGGTAGATGGCTATGGGGACCAGACTCGCACCGAGTTACGCTAATTTATACATGGGCAAGGTTGAACAACAACTCATCTGGGGGAGTGGCTTTGGCATGAATCTGGTCCTCTATGGCCATTACATTGATGATTTATTTATTATTTGGAATGGGGACCATTTTTCAGCACAATGTTTCGTTGATCACCTTAATGCCAACACTTTTAATTTGCACTTTACTCACTCCCTACACGAGAAGCGGACCACTTTTCTGGATTTAAACCTAGAGGCAATAGATGACACTATTATTACTTCAAATTTTGCCAAGGAGGTCAGGTCAAAGGCGTATCTTCATTTCAAAAGTGCCCACTATTTACCATGGAAAAGAGGAATACCTAAGGGACAATTACTACGCCTATATAGGAACTGTTCTGAATTCTCCATTTTTGAAAAACAAGCAGCAGAGATGATTCTCTCCTTCCAACAAAGGTGTTAGCCTGAACACTTACTAAAGCTTATGAGGAGGTGATTACCCTAAATCGAGACCAATTGCTGCTTTCAGAATCTGAGAAAACCGCATAGAAATCTAAATGGAACGCACAATCCATATACCATATATATCCAAATAAAATAGTCACTCTTCCTCCAAAAAGAAGATAATTACCAAAAATTACAATATTTTAAAATCTGATTAATTATTAAAAGACACTATTCTCTCCAAACCTCTTTTTATTTTTAAAAAGAACAAAACATTGAAAAAGCCAATTAGCCCCTAGTATGCTCAGAGCAACTGAAACTATCAGAGAACCACGAACCCCTACGTGGCTAGGGCCCAGACCTAAGGGTTTTTTTTAACTGCGGGATGGGCAAGTGTATCACTTGTGGTCATATTAGAACCCGATCAGGAAATAACCTCATAGATGGGGAGGGAAAAAATTTACTTCCAAATGAATTTATGAATTGTAATACAGAATATATAATATCTGTTGATTTGTCCATGCAATTTAAAATATGTCGGTCGGACAACGAGGCAAATTGAAACCCGCTTCTTGGAACACCGCTGCAATAATTCCAAAAAATTGATTAACCATAGTGTCCCTCGACATTTCCTTGAAGCTTATGCTGGTAAACCTGAAGGTCTGGTACTTCTAGGACTCTAGCATATTCCCAAAACCCCCAGAGGAGGGGATCACTTTGCTCGACTATGCAGACAGGAGGTGTACTGTATGTACAGACTCAGGACCATCTACCCTGAGGGGTTAAATGAGGCAGTGGAGTTAAACACCATAATTGACTGAGTCTGTACATCTAGTACGCCTGTTCTATGTTTGATATCTCTTCTACAAATGAGGGCCATGTTAATACCACCCCATCTCTTCATATATTGCACCGGTGTATTTTCCTGATATTGTATATTTTATCTATTGTGTAACTAAAACAACTTTTCATTTACTGTATATTACCTAAAGCTAGACTTTTTTGAATGTTTACCTTATATTTATGTTTATTTTTATTATTTACATCGATAACCAACTTCTCCCATATTTAAATATGTTTGTCTGTATGAATCTCTTCCAGTAACAAAAAATGGCTTCATTGGTATTTTCGGTTACTACCTGGCTGTACTTTGATAACCAACTTCTCCCATATTTAAATATGTTTGTATGAATCTCTTCCAGTAACAAAAATGGCTACATTGGTATTTCCGGTTACTACCCGGCTGTACTGTTTATTTTGCTTATTTTATGTGCTCGCCTCTCGCTATAATGACTATTGCTCTTTTCGCTTGCTTAATGATTGACTAAAATGAGCTATATATATGTAGTCAGCAAACAAATAAATATGCACCGCCGCTTGAGTGGAACGCTAACCCGGACATAGGTTGCGTTCCATTGATATACAAGATGTGTCCACCATATCCGGGTGTGACAGGGGGCAGGGATGATTCCCTAGGCTGAATCCACTGTGCGCATAGAGACTATGGACACACCCGGAAAGCGGCATGCGGTCCATAGACTGGAACACATACCGAAATCCGGAAGTATGCTGCGCTCCACAGCGCCGGGACCGGACTTCCGGTTTATATGTAACGAATAAACCATGTTTTATATACTTTCCTATACTTGTTTTTTTACTATATTAATATATATAAATGTATTTTCCTTCTGCTTATGCAATCGCTTTATCATTTATGTATTTTATGATGTTTTTATATTAAAGATGTGTAAGACAGGTGCCAATTAGGTAGCTCATTAGCACAACAATATAGGTATATAAACCCTGCAATGTCCCTATACACCTTGAAAAAGCCACTTTATGGGCCAAACGCATTGGTGGATAAGATACAGCATCCTTTGCCACAAACATCTTGAGACCGAACCAGCCTTTATCACAAATTTCTCCATTGCTTCCCCCCAGGCTTGGAGGGGCGGTCTAAAGTTTAACTAAGTGGGTCCTCTTTACGCATCTGCTGGGGAGTGCTACCCCATAATTGGAATGCCACCTATCCAAACAAAAAGAACTGACCAAACCCAAGCTAACTGTGGTTACATTGGACCCTTTTGCAAATACTGGATCCTTAACAAGACACCACAAAAGGCACTACAGGAACGGATCTCATCCCTCTTCAAAAAGAAATACGGTACCGTATGGACTGACCCAATACCCAACTTTTATTATTAACAGTTTCTTATATAGCGCACATGTTCTGCAGCGCTTTACAGAGTATAGTTGAACATTCACATCAGTCCCTGCCCCTATATTCCCTACCACATGAACACGCACACACACATTTTAGGGTTATTTTTTGTTAGGAGCCAATTAACCTACCTGTATATTTTAGGGTTATTTTTTGTTAGGAGCCAATTAACCTACCTGTATATTTTTTGGATTGTGGGAGGAAACCGGAGTAAACCCACGCAAGTACGGGAAGAATATACAAACTCTGCACAGTTGGGGCCATGGTGGGAATCGAACCCATGACCTCAGCGCTGTGAGGCAGTAATGCTAACCATTGCACCATTCACACAAGCACCTATTTTTAAACCTATTGTTGTTATACATCAACTACTTTTATTTTCATATTTTTTTTGTTTACCAATAAATTGTTTTTTAAGAATAGAAAACTAATTACCTTGTTAATTATATATGTAAGACTTCTTAGCGCGGTGTACACCCCCTCTTTGTTTCATTCTCGTAAACGGGTGTGACTACCTGGTTTTAGTACACCGCAGCTTAGCCATACTACCATTTTATTTGCGCCTCGTTTGATAACTTGTTATCTCCACCCCCCCTTTATGTGTATATATATATATATATATATATATATATATATTGCATCCCATGACACCCGATTTGTCAATCATCAGCAAAATCAGGACATTCAATCCGATTCATCTTATTTAGTCCACTTGATTGCAGAGGGGAAAGCTACGTCCAACACAGGTGAGATCCCTCCCCATCACTTCATCCATCTACGTATCTTGTACGCGGCCGGCACCTGCCTCTCATCTCAGGCACATACACAGCAGGTGAGATACGCCGTAGTTCAAACAACAGCCAAGCGGGTGCGGCTTGCTTCTACATCAGACGGGAGATAATCTCTGAATATCCAGGTACATTTACCCCAACTCTGTGAAACCGTGACATATATTTGTGTCTTACAGTATATCATTATTTTAATGTTATGTTTTTTAAGTATGTATTAAGTTATCAACTGATGGCCATTCAGTAAAATATTTTTATATATCTTTTAGCAACAAAGCCAGACACCTCACTGCCTGCCCTCCATGACATAATTGACCGTTTTAGCGCAGCATCATTCTACAAACTCAATATGACCAAGACCGAGGCCTTACCTTTCAGTTTGAGTGCTAATAAACTTACCACCTTTAAACAGAATTACATGTATAATTGGAAGAAGGATTACAATGTATACCTCAGAATTAACATCCCCAACTCCCTAGCTACCGCCACGAAAATCAACTTCACCCCTCTGATATCCCAAATAGATGCATTAACCCCTTCAGTGGTGGGGGGTTTTTTTTGGGAGCGCTCCCCACTGGGCGAGTTTTTTATGGGGAGCGCTCCCTTTAAAAAACCCACCACTGCCTACCTGGGTCCGGGCAGCGCCGCTGAACTGTCACTCAGCGGCTGCCCGAACCTGCGCCCCCCCAGCACTGCGTCCCTTTCCCCGGCAGCCGGCTTGTCACAAGCCGGCGCCGGGGACTTCATACAAAACCCGGAGGGGGGAGGAGGAGGAGGGAGCCAGAGGCGCCACAGAGGGGAGGGAGCCGGGAAGCACTGAAGCTGCCTGAGTTCAGTGAGTGAACTCAGCAGCGCTGCCCGGCTGTAAACAGTGGCAATCCCGAGAATTTTCCGGGCTTGCCAGACTGGGCACTGAGGCACAGCCCGGAAAATTCCCGGGATTGCCACTGAAGAGGTTAATAAAAGCTTGGTTTAGCTTGGAAATATCATGGCTCGGTAGGATTGCTGCTTTTAAGATGTCAATACTGCCGAGACTAATGTATCTGTTTCGGGCGAATCCATATCAAGTCCCACAGAAAACCATTAATCAAATTCACTCAATAATCTTGAAATATATTTGGAAGGAAAAAAAACCTCGGATAGCATTTAAGATTTTAACTAGATTGCGGAAACATGGTGGCCTGGAAATTCCGGATTTAAAGAAATATCAACAGCCTGTTTTGGTGGCCCAAATGAATGACTGGTCTCTACCTAAAGGCAAAAAACAATGGGTGGACTTGGAGAGCCAGCTGTTCTCATGCATATCACTGATAGATCTTCTCTGGACCCCTTCCCAACTAAGACCCCCCCCCCCCCCCCCCTCATTCGCTAATATACTCTCTATCTCTGATTCTCTCCGCATGGGACACGCTAGTAATATCCTCAAAATATGTCTCCCTCCCTTCCCGTACCCTTTCCTTACATGCCCTATCAAAATTAATGCCTAATATGAACCTAACCAACTGGACAGCCTCATTGACTCTATTGCTGCATTAGTAGATGGTGTCTCCATAACCCCCTTTAGCTCTCTTCAAACCCAATTTAACATCCCAGACAGGGAACTTTTAACCGAATTGTACACTGGATTAAGAGCGCTATAAGTCTATCAGGTCAAAACTGTATGGCCGGTTTCACACACTCCGGCTCCTGCCGGACGGTGAAATCCCGCACGGCCAGGGAGCCGTGCCGCACACAGTAGTTTATCATGGAGGGGATGGCCACAGCCCGGCAGCCGTCCCTTCCAGTGTCGGGATCCGGCTGCAGCCGTGCGGCCGGGCCGTGGCCGTCCCGTGTGAATGGACACAATAGTGTCCATTCACAACTAATGTGTGCGGCACGGCTCCCTGGCCATGCGGGATTTCACCGTCCGGCAGCAGCCGGAGTGTGTGAAACCAGCCTAAGGGTTTGATACGTTTTTGGTATTCTGGGCTGCAAGCGGATGCCCCAGAGGTTAGATCCTCCATACAAACAAAATGGGAAGTGAACTTAGCGTGCTCTCTCTCCCAACAATGGGAACAAATCTATATTGCATCACAAAAGCTGTCTGAATGCAGCAACCACCTAGAAATGCATTTTAAACTCTTACATAACCTTTAGTTTACCCCTGCTAAATTGCATAGAATCTGCCCCTCACACTCTCTCCAGCATAGGTTGGAGACTAACGAGATCGGAGACACCTTCCATATTTTCTGGGCCTGCCCAAAAATAAGACGGCTCTGGAGGGGAGTCTTCGACCTTGCCTCAAAGGTCCTTGGGGACCACTGCTGGCAGGATTATATAACCTCAACTGAAGGGGCAAACCTATGATTTGATATGGCCTAATTTACTGGAGAACCCTCTCAGATTATTCCTACTTATCATAAACTGTATACTATGATTGCTGCTATTTCCATTTTTGTCCTTTGTGATATTCATATTACTTATTAAACTTATTGTTTTTTTTTATGTACTTCAATGTATGTTGGATGTACCCATTTCCCCCCTCCCCTGCTCCCCATCTTCATTCTGTACCCATTTCCCCTTCTGTGTTTAACGGAACAAAATCTTTAATAAAAACTAGTTTGGAAAAAATATATATATATATATTTTTATATGTATTGACATTTATTCAATAAATTGGTGTTGTATTAATGATGCATGTGAATCATTCAAAGGTGATAGAAAACATAAAATCCTTCCTTCTGAATCTTTGGTGGACACTGGGCGCCACCCTTATCGGCTGGCTGGCTGGATGGTTGGTGTTTCAGGGAAGCTTCGTTTCATGTCAGTTGAATGTCGCTCTTTTCTTCTTTTTTTTCCCTCTCCTCCTGTGCTCCTAAGTCCTTTTGCAGTCTAAACTGGCCTGAAGGCAGAGTGTGGGGGAGGAGGGGCCTGGGCTGCACCAGTGAAGTCTCTCCTACTTGGTGCCTGTCACTGTGGCTCCGCCCCTCATCCCAGTGTCCACCAAAGAATCAGAAATAAGGATTTTCCAGGTAAGGACAAAAATCAAATTTTCTATGTTCATTCAGTGTACCGCAGAAATAAGTCTGCCTTAGTGCAACAGTCCCATATTGCATCTATGGTTGATTACCCCTCAACAAGTGGAATGCTTTGATTTATTAGCATACTTAGCTCCCTCAACAATACACATACAGATGACTGGTGGACAGGATGCCAGCAGGTGGAATACTCTCATCCTAGTGGAAGAATCCAGATGGGTCCAGTAATTCTGTTTTCAGAGATTCGAGTTCTGTGACCATTTAAAACCATGTGAAATGCAGGCTAGAAGTTAGCTAGCCACAAAACCTGTGTAATTGACGTGTCCCGGTTTAAAGAGATAGTATGGAAAACCTATAGATATGTTTGGTGTGTGAATTAAATCTTTTAGAGGTTCCTCAATGCTAAAAGGATTAGCAATGACGGTCCTAACACTATCTGATGCTGTTACCTGCAATGTATTGTGGAATATTAATAAACACCTTATATTGACCCAAACTATTTTTTCTATATTCTGTTATGGAGTAACCTGACATTTCCTAGCTTGTTGGAAAACCCAATTTGACAGACAACCTCAGTCTTCCAGGCACTTACAGATATTTCTCACTGATGGAGTAGTGAGTGACTGTTTGTCTCTGAGTAGTCGGAGTGCGCTTACTACAACCAACCTCTCACCATCTCTAACCACCTGCTACTGACTCCTCCCACTGTGTATTGGACAGATATCTGTCTGCTGCTGCCACCACCACCAGGCTCTGAGAACAGTCTAATTCTGGGTATGTGTGACCCACTGCTGCAACACCTGCTGGCTTATTCTTCCTGGTCCCGCCCTGAGTACAGTAGCTGGCAGATGGTATAAGCTTGGAGACACTGAGCTTATTCCAGAGCGACTGGAGATAGATTTTGCTGCTGCTATGGTAGTCACAGGATACGAGCAAGTCCTTCTAATAGGAAAGTACAGAGAGAGCATGGATACAAAAATCCCTGAGTTGTTCCACTTCAACACTACCTTCTGCCACAAAGAAAAAAATGACATCATTCTCTGGTTCATCTGCTCTGCAAGAAACTAACCTGAATAAGATTGATCTCCACTTTTCATAAGAAATTTAGTTTGGCCATTGAGACTGGTTACTTCCTCTTTAACACATATTGGGGGAGATACAATGCCGATCAGGTGAGCTATGACAGCGAGCAGTGCCTATTGCTCGCCATCATAGCCTGCCCTCCGTATTCAAGTAACCCCCTGCGCTTGCCGTTTCCACCTCGCTATTTCTAAAAAGCAAGATGGAAATGGCGTGTGCGGCTATTCAGGGTAATCCTCGCTGTCCTCTGAAGAGGATTCCATGGAATAGGGCAAGCAGCCGACGAGGATGGCTTGTTTTCGGCAATCCTCGCCAAAAACAAGACATCCTCACCATAAAAAAAACCCTCGCCGGCTGAATTGATTATACCTCACTGTCTGGCATTTCTTTAAGTTTGTGGAACCCTGGAACTATAATATGACGAGCTGAGGCTCGAAACGCCGTTGTGGCGTCATAAATATATACGTTTACTATTTGAATTAAAACGTGACGATTCTATTTAGCAGTGATTCCTAAACTTTTTGGAATAACTGCACCCTAGAATCAGAATTTTTTTCACAGCATCCCTGATTACTTAATGTAATATTTTTTTCCTGAATTTCTCAATAAGTAAATTGTTTCTATGGCAACCTTAGGGGCAGTTATGTGACAATCGGTGGGCTTTGCTTCTGTTTGTCTACTATGTATGAGTGTTAGCCACAAGCACTAGCTTAGCTTATTACATTACTATACATTATTTAAATTGCTTGGACTTGGGGCATCACTGCATGTTCTCTGGCCCCCATACACTATGCGATATGGGAACGATTTCACCCGATTCGGATGAATCGGGCAGTGAAATCGGCCCAAATCGCACTTGTAGACATCCGATCCGATGCGCGGTCCCGTGCGCATCGGATCGAGGTCGGACGGGCTGCACATAAGATATGCCAAATCTTATGTGCAGCCCAGCCAGGGAGCCGTGCAGGGGGACAGCAGCGGGCGGGGGATGCCGGCTATAGAGAGCCAAGCAGGGGGAGGCTGCATATGGCGCCGGGCTGGAGGAAGCTGTGTTGCAGTGGGGTGACAGCGGGAGGCGAGCAGGGAGAACTTGATGACATGATGCTGACTGCCGGGCAGTGGCGGGAGCCAGGAGAAACAGATAACTTTAAAAAAAAAACGCCCATAGAGATGACTAGCAAGCCATTGATTGGCTGAGACCTCTCTCAGCCAATCAGCGATTGGCTGAGAGAGGTCTCAGCCAATCAATGGCTTGCTAGTCATCTCTATGGGCGTTTTTTTTTTTTAAGTTATCTGTTTCTCCCGGCGCTGCCCGGCAGCCAGCGTCATGTCATCAAGTTCTCCCTGCTCGCCTCCCGCTGTCACCCCACCGCAACACAGCTTCCTCCTGCCCGGCACCATATGTAGCCTCTCCCTGCTCGGCTCTAAATTATCCGGCATCCCGCTGCCGTCCCCCGCACGGCTCCCTCCTCCTGCAGCTCCCTGGGGACTGCATATGATAAATCCATGCGATTTATCATATGCAAACCTTGGCACATCAAGTGCCTAATCGTGCTTCCCCCTCCCGGGGAGCTGCAGGGGAAATCAGGTCCGACTTGTCCCTAGGACAAGTCGGACTAATGTATGGGGGCATAAGGCACCCAGTTTGGGAACCACTACCATATACCTTACGATTGGTAATTTCATTTTATGACATACACAATAAACAGATCAATAAAAGAGCATCTCTCTGACAGCTACTAAAAACAAAACGCATTCTAATAACTGGCATCAAACACAGATGGTCCCTGTAGTTCAGCATACTACACTGTGACTGACACAATGCAGAAAGCATCCATGTGACTGGCACACAATGTAGAGTGCATCTCTGTCACCACAAAACAACGAACATCCCAGAATATAGAGAGCATTCCTGTTACTATCACACAATACGAATAATTCCTAAAACTTTCAGTGCATGTAATAAAGAAGAATAATAATAGCCCAAGATAAGCCTTCTTACCTTCTTATAAAACCTTTTTGAAGACTCTTTGAAATTCCATTGGCCACAATTTCATAAGCCCGCAAACCGACTTTTGGAGGAAAAAGCATCACTGTACACTTATAAAATGAAATAACTTGTCAAGACCAATGCCCAATAAACATTAATTATTAGTCTGGAAGGAGCTCACAAACAGAAAACGTAGTTTTGAATCATGGAATCCTGTCACAACTAGAGGGAACAGCACGTATTATGGGCCTGTTTTTTTGTTGCAGGCAAAACCAATTGTCAAGGTCTCCATGCTGGCTATGGTGTAAACAAGGGCATCACTCTCATTTTGTTAGGCCTACTAAAATCCCCTTTGGATAAATAAACCCCCTGATTTGTAAGAGATACAGGGAGAGGGTGCCACAAACGTGTTTAGATATCCTAGGAAAAGCTATTACCTCCCGTACTACCCCAATACACTCTTCCAAACATATGCATAAAGATAAGCTTGCATAATTACCATGGTCTATGACAACAGGGAGTAGTGGAATATTGTTCTCACATGCACACCACACATCCGGTCTGTATACGTATAACACATTATGGCAGAACCAGAATGCCCATTCACATCTACCACCTCAACACGATTACCCTACCCTTTGCTCCCAATAACTCATTCCTGTCAAGGAACCAGGTTACAGTGCTGACTTGACAATGTGTTTTTTTTGTATATGAGTGCACATAGTTGTATATCTGTGTAAAGCTGGCCATACATCAGAAAGATCGATCTTAAGACCGATTGCGCTCATGATTGTGTACAATTTCCCTTGAAATCCCCGGCAGTCCTTGGTGGTTTTTGGACACACAATCTACACACAATCCATCTTACAATCAGTCATACAATCCATCTGCTGTATGATTGTGTATACAAGATGTGCACACAATCTGCATACAATCCATCATACAATCAGTCATACAATCCATCTTATGATGGATTATATGATTTGTGTACACAAGATGTGCGCACAATCTGCATACAATCCATCTTACAATCAATTGAGATTGTACGATTGGGTACAATATCTTTCTGATGTATGGCCACCTTAAGACTGAGTAATTGTGTATCTTTGGAGGATCAAGCCTTTGAATGGACTCATAACTATAGTATGTTAATCAAAATTTGGTTTCCCCTTTACATTGAGGGCCAGACAATAGCTCTTTTTGTTGCCAACAAGTAGATGTTTATTTGATCAAGAAAACTAGATTTGTGAAAGTTCAAATAAGCTTTGGCATTTGGCAAGGTCTCATTACAATTCCCACTGTAAAGAAATTAATGCTCTTTCATCTCAATTAGAATTCTATGAAACAATAGATTTCACAAGATGGTATCACTAACCAGGGTCTCACAATACCTCCCAACTGTCCGGATTGTTGCAGGACAGTCTCTGTTTTTTTTTTTTTTGGGTGGGGGGTGGGGGCTGTCCCGTCCCATCCCAAAACCTGAGGGCCAGGGTGTCCCATGATAAGTGGGAGCATGGGGAAGGCCCCATATCACTTGCTGCTCTGTGTAACAATGCACTGTGCCTATTCACAGGAGACCGAGTGAATAATGCATTCCAGAAAAGCCACACTCCCTTTTTGGAATTTTGGGAGGTAAAAGTAGTAAGACTGTTACCTTATATGTAACTTTATATGAGGATATGATCTAGTGGCCACTACCCAAGAGTATAGGTTAAATAAAGATTCCTCCAGACTGATTTAAGCATTATTTGGGTCTTGAGACTGACGACTGACCCAAAGATCTAGGAACTACAGCAAAAGGAAGCTCCTGGGAACACCACACTATGGAGTGTGTGCATGATAGACCATATTTCCTATGGTTTACCATCCTCTGTTTGCAGACATATGCAAATTGGATGTAGTGTGGCAGAAAAACGCAAACCTAAAAAAATTAATAAAAATAAGAAACACTTAGTATGTAGAACGGATATCAGGACCCTACAGTAGCAAAAAAGTATGCCTGTTTGTCATTTCCACCAAACAATGGTTGATTGTTTACTTAGATTTAGTTGCACACTAATAATGACAAAAACAACCGAAGCACATTCATATATGCAAATACCATAAAAATGTTGCAACATGGTTTGTAAAATAAAAATAAAAAGCAATGAACGCTTGTGTTAAGATGTGTACACACTTGTTCCAATGTTCTATTATGGAGATTGGTAGGTTGCATGTGCATAACACAAGATGTGACATTCTGGTGCCCACCATTGCAGGAGTATTAAAAACTGTTTAGTGGCTAACACTAGTGCATCGGCACAATGTACACACAAATACAGAGGTTAGCCTATTCTCCCGATAACAGAAAAATAGGCAGAGCATTGTATAGGTGTGTATCTACCTTTACACAAATAAAGCAGGGACAAATGCAGGATTTACAGAAGGTGGGTTTCCACTGCGCACTCCAGAAAAAGGGGGCGTGACCGTGGCAAAAGGAGGCGTGGTTTTTTTCCGGCAATGCCGCAACCTCGTCCCTCTTTGCAGTCACTGTGGGGGCATGACCAGTGCTCTGTGAGCTGCTGGCATGTCCCCTATCCCTCTGTCTTGCTGTGAATAGATGCTGTGCCCATCACTGCACACAGCGACTATTCACTACTGCGGTTGGGAAAGCATGACAAAAAGATGATCTGGGCAGTCGATGCGCCAGTAACAATGAGAACAGCCCCATCTACTGTATATATATATATATATATATATATATATGTGTGGCGGCACACGCTACAAGCAGAGTCAGAGTCATGTCATGGATGCCAACGTTTTGAAGCTTTTTACGCTTCTTCAGGACAAGATTAAAACATACTGATACAAAAAGACATGGCTACTTACACGGACATAATAATTTGGCCCGCCGATAAAGGTGGGCCGTAGTAGTGCAGGATCTTCTTGAATATATAGATGAAATTGTACGGCAGTTGTCTGATGTTAGTGTGTATAGACGTCTTGATTCTGATCCAACTGAAATTTTTTCTGTCAAATTGGAGGAGCTTTTACAGCATGCGGTCAGTGAGGGGCAGATTACCACCGAATTGGCAAATGCCCTGTTAGTTCCCTTTCCCACTATACCGCTGCTGTATACGCTCCCTAAAATACATAAAAAATTGGAGGCACCCCCTGGCCGCCCGATTATAGCGGCCAGGGGCTCGCTTTTCCAAAAAGTTGCTACATATATTGATTCTCTTTTACAGCCTTGCATTCAAGCCAGTCCAGGCTTTCTTCTCGACACTACATCATTTATTAATAATTTGTCAGGCATTCATAATGTTCCAGTAGGGTCTCTCCTATGCAGCGTTGACGTTACCAGTCTGTACACCGTCATACCCAACGAGGGGGGATTAACGGTTGTACAGCGGGATTCAGTATTAAATCCAGGCGGTCGGGATCCCGGCATTCAAAATCCCGACGCTGGAATCCCGATTGCCAAAATCCCGACAAGGGGGGGACGTGGATCGCCCCCCCTTGCGGGCTCGCTGCGCTCGCCACGCAGCGGGCCTGGTGCCTCGCTACACTCAGCACGCTAATTTATTCTCCCTCCAGGGGGGTGTCGTGGGCACCCACGGAGGGAGAAAGTGTCGGGATTTCGGCAATCGGGATTCCAGCGTCGGGATTCTGAATGCCGGGATCCCGACCGCCGGGATTTACACTGCATCCCGTACAGCGTTTGCTGGTTGATAACCCTGTTTATAATGGACTTGATGTACAATTTTTGTTGAGTCTACTTGAGATGGCATTGACCCATAATTATTTTCTTTACAAGGACCAATTTTTCATCCAAATTAGCGGTTCCATGGGCAGTAATTTCGCTCCGGCGTACGCCAATGCGTATATGCTCATGGTTGAAAAAGATATTTTCTATGCAGACGTCGGTGTATCTGGTTGTATTGTTTTTTACACCAGATACATTGATGATCTGTTTCTTATCTGGAATGGCAGTGCGGAGCATTTTTGTGACATCATCAATAAGCATAATTTGACAGATAGCCCTATCAAACTGACTTTTTCTGTTACTCCTGTATCTGTGCCCTTTTTGGATGTATTGGTTTCGATTGAAGGTAATTCAATCAAAACCACATTGTTTCGTAAGGAAACGGATCGCAACACTGTGCTACACGCCAGTAGTTGGCATCCGAAGTCTCTTAAATTTGGACTCCTTTTTTCCCAATTTTTACGGGCCATGAGGACCTGTAGTGACGCTGCTGAAGCCGAGCGACAGATTGATATCATGGTTGAAAGATTTGCCCAGAGAGGATATGATTATGAGATTCTTGTGTCAGCAAAAACTCGGGCATTAGCTATGCCACGCAGTGAGTTGCTCACATACAAAGTTAAAGATGCTGATACCTCTGGTAAAATGCCCTGGGTAAACCATTTTAATGTTGTGAGTTCCGACATTAACCGTATAGTAAAAAAGAACTGGCCTATAGTTCGGACTGATCCATCTGTTCATTTAGATGACAGTTCTATTATGTCATGTTATACTAGAGGGAGAAATATTAGAGACCTATTAGTTAAGACCGATGTAGCTCGCATACAACAGGCAGGTAGCGAGCAATTCCTGACTCAACGGCCTGGTTGCTATCGCTGCCTTGGCTGCACTACATGCCGATCTCTTACTAAATCTGACTCATTCTGCCATCCTTTCAGTGGGAGACGCTATCAGATCCGGCATAGGGTGACCTGCATGACGCGTTTTATAGTATACCTCATAACGTGTCCCTGCGGGTTAAACTATGTCGGTAAAACTGAGGAAACTCTCTGTGAGAGGATGGCAGGCCATAGATCTTCCATCAAGGTAGCATTTGAGACAGGACGGAGTGACCAACCAGTCGCCCGTCATTTCCTACTTGCAAAACATTCATTGCCCACATTGGAATACATCATAATTGACCACGTACCAAGCAGTTTGCGGCGTGGCAATCATGCATTGAAGCTTCTCAGATGTGAAGCTCAGTGGATCCACAGACTCAATACACTTGCGCCCAATGGGTTGAATGAGTGTGGGATTGCATTGCTTCATCTGAGCGCTCTCTATTTTATTATAGTGTGGCCAATTTGGACTAGAAGTGTCCTGTGTTGCCTACTTTTGGAATGTTGTTGATTAATATAATTTTTTTAGTTTTTTTCTTTACCGACAGTGTGGCTATCTCTGAAGTTGCTGTGACTGTGTTTCCTTGTTTGCTATTTTTTATTGTTCCATTTATACACTTTTGGTGTTGGTTTTGCCTTTTTTATGTATTTTGTAATTGTGTATGCAATATATTACTGTACATGTACATCATCCTTGCATTTGAAAGTGTATAGCTTCCGTACACAACTCCGTTGCCTAGTAACCAGCGTGACGCTCCTTGCCGTTCACGTGATGTGCATCGGCCCTGTCAATTGGTGACGGCAGCAGTACACGCAGTGCGGGCTGGCTGACGCTACTGACGGGGTCTGATGACGCACGTGAGCTGGTTTGCGAAGTGCGGGAACAGGCTACTGTGGGCATGGAGATATGTATGTATATAATGTCTTTTTGTATCAGTCTTTTTGTATCAGTATGTTTTAATCTTGTCCTGAAGAAGAAGCTTAGAAACGTTGGCATCCATGACGTGACTCTGACTCTGCTTGTAGCGTGACTCTCCCTGAAGCGGAGACGGACAGGTTCCCGTCGCCCCGCCGCCTGGAAACGGAGACGCGCGTGCGTGTGAGATGCACGCGCGTCTCAGTCAGATGGAGCGCCTCGCCGCTGGTGGATCGCCAGCGGAGACAATCTGGCGATTCGCCAGCAAGAGGGAGGCCCGCTCCATCTGTATATATATATTTGGCAAGTGGCACTCTTTGCTTTAGTAAAAGAATGGTGCGGTGCAGGGTCCAGACAATTAGTGTTAAACAGCACTTATCTCCCTTGGTAGGGAAAGAAAAACCAGCACTCACGTTTAGAAGGGTTGAAGTGATATAATTCAGGTAGTCATCATAATCACAAGCCTGTCAAATATGATATTTCACTTCTGCCCCCCCCCCCCCCCCCCTGCAGCTACCCGGGCTTACATGTGATACATCGCATAAACTATATAGGAATGAACTAGGTAAGTGGTTTCCAAAGTTGGTCGTCAAGGCACTCTATTAAGGCCCATACTCACAAGGAAATTTATATGCTCAGTGTGTATGCACCCGTACAGTCAAGGTTTAAGGCATGTCCATGCTTAAGTACAGATTAATTAATTAGTACTTCAGTCCATTTTATTATATTATCTGTGAACAATCATTGCTATCAATAAACTTGAACTTTTAGGGTTCAATGAGGACCAAGTTTGGGAAACTACACTAGGTCATAAGTACTCAACCTCAATCATTAGGATCTCAAACAGTTTTACATTACCGAATGGGTGTAGTCCTTAAGCTGTGTACACAGGGTGCAATTTTGGCTTTCGATCTTGACTATATAGTCAAAATCGCAGTTCAGCCACATCCGATCCTGATGTGCGGCATCGGTATCACATGGCTACATAGACTGTACAGGCAAGTCTTTCTTGTCTTCTGTATGTCATCTGTAGGGTGTATTTGGAAGATAGGGTAAATCGGCCATTAGCCTAAATCTCACGTTGTCTACATACCAATACTCACTGGCACTTTAAAAGATGGATGGGGAGATGGAGCTCATTATTCCACTTGTGATTCTGTGTGGAGAGCCGGAAAACAGGAACTGTTTGATGTCCTGAGGACCAAGTTTGAGACACTCTGCACTAGGCAATTTAATTTATTCTCTGCACATATATTGTTACAGATCAGTTCTTTCCATCAACTAACTGCACCTTTTTGTACAATGAATTGGCTGATCAATGTCAGCAGCAAAAATTAATAGTGTCCCAGTTGCAAACTTGTTTAGGTACTTGTTTCCTAGCAGGGCGCCCACTAAGCAAATAGCTCAGTGGGCGATTCTGCGTAAGAAAATTGCATCACATTCCTTTTTGCATGCAATGCGATTTTCCTATGTCATTTATTCACCACTATTCCCCCCCCCCCTCCCCGGGCGGTGCAATCGCATGCGATTGCATGTGATTGTATAGGGTGCGATGCCATTGACTTTACTATACAGTTGTATGAGATGCAATGAGATTGAGGCACCCCCCCCCCAGTATCCACGTCACCCCAAAGCTTCGCGAGCGGCGGCAGGACGCGTCCTACCGACCTTTTCATACCCCCACTATCCACGTCGGCGTGGAGTTGATTTTATATAGTGTGGCGAGCCCGAAGCATGGTGAGCGGAAGCAGATTACGTTACATGTATTCCTTGTCCCCTCACGGGGCTCGCCATGCTTCGGGCTCTGTGGCTCGCTGCTGCATGGCCACCCTCACTACCCAGGCACTCAGGACAGCCCGGCACCCGCTATTCACCATTTTTTTAAATAAAAAAATCTCCTGCCCCCCCCCCCCCCCTCCCCCTGGGAGTTTACATATAAAAAAATGGCAAATCGCTCTAGTGAGTGAGCTCTAACAGGGAGCTGCCGGTGAAATTGAGGTCCAACTTGTCCTCAGGACAAATAGTACTAGTGACTTAAGACCATAAATTTATTGTTTTGGTCCCACACTAGCCAACCCGAGGCACCCTTGCAAGTGTCTCAGCATCCCAGGATGCCTAGACACAAAGCAATACATTGTTACATGCAAAATGTGCCATCTAGCATAGCCAATGCCAGGATTGGCGGGATCCTGGGATTTGGCCCCAAAATTGCTGGGATTTCAATCCGCGGGATGGTAGTTTCCAATCCTGGAATGAGACTGCGCATGTGTAGTCTAATGCCGGGTAGCATCTGAGCACCCGCTCAGACACCGCCAGGTTGTTCCCGACCCCAGCATGCAGTTCTGTGCAGCGTGACATGGTCAGAGAGCAGGCTGCACCCGCTCACTCCTGGCAGCTATGCACTGCCGCCTGCCCCACCCATGTAAGTAAATGTGCTAGGTGGCCGGGAATGTAAAAAAGGCCCCAGGATTGGCATTCCTAGTCCCATCTCGTGTGCGGCACATCAGACGGGATAATGCAAACAATGGTTTGCGGCAGATATGAGGATATACTCTACTCCATGGTTGCTGCGATCTCTCGCCGAGCACCACATAGTGCAATATTTACCATGTACTTGTCCTAATTTGCATTTGTACTGTAAATCACTATTTTCTTGTTTTATTATTTTGCTCATTATGTATTGTCAGGCAGTGCAGAACCCTTGTGGTGCCATATAATACGATAATAATAATATTATATAGGGTGTATCCAAATTAACTCTGAATTCCAACATCTGCTTCGTAGCAAAAAAAAAAAAAAGTGATTTGTAAAAAAGGAGGAGGAGATTGTAATTTGCTGACAAAGGCCAGAGGCAGAGCGAAGTCCTTCCTGCTCAGAAGCAACTGGCTGGTTTTTGGGAACATTCATATTTTGCTGTTGCTTCAACTTTTCATGTATAATAAAGTTTATCATATAAAAAAATGACTCGCAGCAGCCGTCCGTCAGAGTAGAAGCCTACAAGAGGGAATCCGCCGCTGGTACACGCCTTGGCCACAAGGGGTCGCGCAAACGTCGCCCGCAGATGCGCATGCGCGCTCCCTGCGCCAGGAGGGGAGGAGGCTCCGGGTTCACGTCTGCTCTGGTTCCGTAGCCTGGAGAAAGCCGCCCGTGGGGAAGTCGCCGAACCGGGCCGGGGGGAACCACCGGCGCATACTGGGCCGCATTGGAGGCAACGCAACGGGACCAACCCCCCCACCTCGTCTACCGGCATCATGGTCATGGCGTATTTCGTGGAGAATTTCTGGGTAATATGTGATTTTCCTCTCGCTTCCTGTCCGGTGTCCGGCCGCCCCTCCCCCCGCACCCTGCAGCTGATGGGCATGGCTGTGTGTGGCAGCAGCAGATTCTGTACCTGGTCCATATGTCATACATGTATGATCTGTCTTCTGCACACTGTAGTTTCAATGTATATTTTGTACGTGCATGATCATCATGCATGTATTGATACATGTATGTGCGTGATAAGTTGCCCTGTGAACCTTGGGTACATGTAAGTCCATGATGAATTTCCCTGTTTCTGGCAACATGTAGTAAATGACCCTGGCTACGTGTTTGTGGATGATATAGTGCTACGCACCATGGGTACATGTGTTTGTACGTATGAGGAATGACCCTGGGCCTCATGGGTACATGTATATGTGTGATTATTGACCCTGGACCTCATGGTACATGTGTGTACATGATAAATGACCCTGGATCTCATGGTTACATTTATCTGAGCGTGATGAGTGACAAGGGCTTTCTGGGTACGTGTGTGTGTGTGTGCTGGATACATATATGTCATAGGTACGTACTGTATGTGTGTAAAGAATGACCCTTGGTGTCATGGGTATGTACTTATGTGTGTGCGTAATGAACAACCATGGGTGTCCTGGGTGTGTGTGTGTGTGTGTAATGAATGGCCCTTGGTTTCATGGGTATGTACGTGTGTGTGTGTAATGAATGACCATGGGTGTCCTGGGCGGGTGTGTGTGATATGAATGAACCTTGGCATCATAGGTGCATATGTGTGTGATGATGGCCTCTGCGTCTAGGTACGTGTGTGACTAATTGCCCTATATGTATGTGTGTGACGAATTGTGCTGTGCGTCTGAGTGTGTTTTACCCTCACATCTGACTAACTTGTCTTCTATCCTATCTACTAACTGATATTCACACACCACTTACTTGAATATTTGTACTGCACACTTGATGAGGATAAATGGAGCCCATGAACCTTTCTGTGCGAGTCAGCAATGCTTATCACTGTGCCTCTGTGCTTCCCACATTATTGGTATATTTTTTGCAGATAGAAACAGTATTGGATATGTGTGCAGGTGTATGGTGGTTGCTGTATATACATAGACTAAAGCTGTGCACACCCGGGGGAGATATATGGCTCAGCAATATACTGCTGTGTCTCCTTTTCATCAGCGACCAGAGATGGTCGCTGATGAAAGGGAACCTCTGCCGGGGGAGCCTCAGAGGGAATCAGCTGGTCGCAGGAGCTTGCAATCATAAGGGGGCTAGAAACGGGAGCGTGCACCCGGTGATTTATCACTCAGCGACCATATTGCCAGTGATAAATGCCCGTGTGTACGCACCTTTACAGTACAAGGCAATTTAAGACAAGTGCATTGTGAATGGACAGGTGCATCATAGGACAGGATACTGAAGTATTTGTAGGGTGTGTGTGTGTGTGTATGTGTGTGTGTGTGTGTGTATATATATATATATATATATATATATATATATATATATATACACATACATACATACATACATACATACATACACATATACATACGTGTGGTGACGGCGGCACTCAGAATAAATGATGAGACAGTCTCCTGTCTCTTCATTTATTCTGAGTGCCGCCGTCACCACACGGATATACAGCCGGTCTCCCACGGGCTATTCTCCGGCGGGCACCAGCTTATCATCCCTCATCAATTTCTTAATGCATCCTACACTACATTTACCAATGATTTGCAGTTTTTTGGTTGATCCTCTTATCTGAAAACTCCCATAAAGCACCTAAAGGCCCATACACACTGGGAAACTTTGAGCTGAAAGCAGCTCCGTTTACACGTCTGAGCTGCTTTCAGATCGAAAGCCGCCCAGTGTGTACGGGACAGCTATGAGCACTGATGCACGCTTCTGCATCAAAAATGCACAGTGTGTTTGGACCTTCATAGTAACCTCTATAACAGTGATGGTCAGCAATGGAAGAATTCTGTGATTGTCAAAATGTTTGCACGAAAATACAATCCCCCACCATACATTAGCAATTACAATTCCATTGCAGATCGTCCAACATTAATCTACAATGGCAGTTGCGATCACTCACAGCTGGGGAAGCCCATACCCTTCTGCTCCACGGGAGGTTTCTGTCCTCCCTGAGATCGCCTTAGGACACCTGCATTATGGTGTGACAGGTGTACCGCCCCAGTCAAACTCCTCACCTGCAGTGGTTCTCAACCTTGGTCCTCAAGTACCTCCAACAGTGCATATTTTCCAGCTTACCTGACAGGTGCACTCATTATTCACTGACACATTTTAAAAGATAGAACTAATTATTTCACCTGTGATTCTGTGTGGAGACCTGTGAAACATGCACTGTTGGGGGTACTTGAGGGCCAAGGTTGAGAACCACTGGTTTAGGGCAATCATCGCAAAATTGTCTAACTGTCCTAATCCATTGCTGATGTGTGGGTATTGTCAAGGAGCTCTTACACTAGCAGAGGCAATCCTCCGATCCCCGAGCTGACGTCCTGCCGATCAGTGGGCAGTGATCAGCCATCTTTTGGGGATCGGGGAAATTAAGCGTGTTATCAAATTCCTGATCCCCCGCCAGCATCCGTATTGTAGACCTGTTTAATATCCCCAATGTGACAGTCAGGGAATCGAGGGATTACCCCAACATATTGTAGATGTATGGGAACCATAAATGATTAGATCTAGGAAATCTAGCTGCTTGCTAGCCAGCACTGCTGACTTACATTTCATACCAGGTCATTGATAGGCTATGAAATGATTGTATAGTTGGGTGAGAGGTATATTCATTGTTTTGTGTACACCATAACGAAGGGCAAGCAATTGAATTCAGTATCTTTTCTTCATCCAGCCGGGCTCATCTTTGCAGGGGATGGAGATTCTACTGCCATCTACCGCCAGGGTCACGCGTGCACAAGATGCTTGCGCGCCCCGTGGCAACAGAGCTTGGCGGGGATCCCCTATGCTTCCCCCGCCATCGCCACCGGTACCCCTCGCCACCCGACCCCCCCCCGAACTGGACAGTGTCTGCCTGAAGCGGAGATGGGCAGGGAGACGCTGCCCAGCCGCCATGATACTGGGACGAGTGTGCGCATGAGACGCACGTGCGTCCCAGTCTCTATCGCTGGTCAGTGAAAGGGATCTGGCGAGCGCCGGCCAAGGATGAGAGGCGTTGCATCTGTAGCTTTAATTTGGTTGCACATTTAGCAGTGATAAAGAGCTTTCTTTCTATGCCAGGGTCCCCTTCAGCCACCAAAATTGGTTTAAGATGACTAGGGCCCTCTAATGGTGCCTACACATGGGGCAATTTCAGGATCTGCCTGGTTCGCTTAGAAAATACCCCTACATTGCTCTCTGAGTAGGGGCCATAGCGATATTACCTGGCAATTAAGATCCAGCATGCTGGATAAATCTACTTAATAGCCGGTCAGGGCCAGTGTTCTCACCGGAGAACACTGGCCCTGACAGATCGTTCAGCACACAGCTGTGCAGCACTGTGTGCTGAGCCATTGCTCAGATCGCTCTGCAGAATCTCTCCATCTGCAGGCCCCTTTAATGCAGCCTGAAGATACCCCCAGGGGCATCTGGGCAGTGTACACTGCCCATGTATGGGCAGTGTACTGGACCCGCTTAGAAACGCAGCTCCTGTGAGTTTCCGATGATGCTCAGTAGCACACAGTATTAGCAGCTGTCTGACGGCCGGCAGTGTCTTCCCAGCTGTCAATCAGCATAGTTTGTGCTGCTGATCAGTACATAATCCCATCACAATCACCCCAAATTATCCCATGTGCCGCTTTCAATCAGTGTCAGGGATCTCACCAGAGATATGTCAGAATGTGAATTTTGGGCACATGCCCTGTGTCAGAATGTGTAACGGACATATTGTATTTGGAGAGGTATGTTTTACCCAGGGGGAGATGCCGGTAGATCCCCGGTAAGTAAGTGTACAAAAAGTAGATCCCGGATTTCAAAAGTCAGGCCACCCCTGGGTTACTTCAACCACAGTGTCTTGTGGCCAATAGATTTTAGGGGGCTTTACTTTCATATCAATGGGCTTTATTCTAGTTCACTCTTATGCTGTGTACACACGGGGGAGATATATTGCTCAGCCATATATTGCTGAGCAATATATGGCTGAGCAATATATTGCTCAGTTTCTCCTGTTCATCAGCGACCAGAGATGGTCGCTGATGAAAAAGAAACTGCCCGGGGGAGCCCGGCAGTGGAAATCAGCTGGTCGCAGGAGCATGTTCCTGCGACCAGCGATCACCACAGGGGCAAAAACGGGAGCGCGCACCCGGCGATATATCGCCGGTGCACACTCCCATTGCGGGCAATATGGTCGACCATATTTCCCGCGATTTTGGACAAAATCGCCCCCGTGTGTACGCACCTTTAGAGGCAAATTCCTTCTCAGATGGACACAACCATGGGCACTGCAGGGTGGCAGATGTAACGGGTGCAGATAGAATTAGATTTGAGTGGGTATTTTGTTTCTTTGCAGGGAAAATTGTACTGTATTTTCAAACACTGCTGATTGGCTGGTGTATAACCACCTTCCATTGAATCACTTTACCAGGCTTAATACATCTGCACCTTAGTTTGGAGGCTGCATGTGCATTTTAAAAGAGTGATGTCACTTGTAGGTAAAGTAATAATTTACTATAGGTACAACCCCACAGGTGTTCTACTGGTTCCCTGTTCAGGATTTGGTTTTCATTCCACCACAAGGGTTCCATCTCTATACATTTACAATTGTATATATTCTTTTTTTTTTTATATATTACTGCTCCTTATTTATTGTTTTCAAAGAACCTGTCATGGCAGCCCACAGTCAATAGATAGAGGTTTCACACTGATTTCAGTTAATGTGTATAATTCAATACCTTTGGTGTTCTTGGGTGGTCTCCTGTTTCTTATACTACTTTCAGACCGCAAATGCCGTGTCGCACACGGGATTAGGACACGGGTCCCATCCCCAGAGCAACACGGCAATGCGGTCTGAAAGTTCCGCACACCGACACGGCATATTGCCGAGTCGGTGACGTCACATGGGGCGGTGCTGGGCTGCGGCGCGTCATCGGGGGCTCGGGAGGAGGCAGTACTTGGAGCTGACAGTGCTGCCTCCTCCATACTGTGAACGGGACACGGGTCGCTCGACCCAGGCACCCGTTCACACCGCAGTTGACACGGGTCATAGCCGTGTTCAACCCTGGTCATTACCAGGGTTGAATAGCCGTGTTGCTTGACCCGTGGTGCCCTTTTCAGACCGCACCGTGACCCGTGTTTAGGCCCCGCGAACACGGCAATATGCCGTGTTCGGAGTGCGGTCTGAAAGCGGTATTAGTCGTCTCAGGACAGAGTGGGAAGTCGTGCTGGTCCCGCATATGCTACAGCAGGGAACATGTGGAAGACATTGTGGCTCTATAATATTCCTGAATCTAGCACTCTTGTCAGTATGATAGCATGGTGGGAGCCGTGGATGAGGAGTTACTGAATAGGCTGCTAGGTGTTTTGTAATTAGGGATAGTTCATAAGTCAGTCATGGGATCAGGGGAACATTAGCTAATTTTGCTTGTTCAACTTTTTGAGGTGTAACCCCTTCACTGGCGCACTCGAGAATTTTCTGGGTTGTGCTCCAGTCCGCAGACTGGCAAAATTCTCAGGCGTGCCACTGCCTGCGCTCCCTCCTGCCGGGCAGCGCCACTTTCCCCTGGCTGTGTGCGGCGTGACCTTGTTAATGTCATGCCGCACACAGCTGGGTTGCCGGGGGCTGGGCAGTGGCTGATGGAGTTGCTCAGTGGCGCTGCCCGGCCCCGGGAAACACTGTGTGTGTGTGTGTGTGGGGGGAGGGGGTTAGGGAGCACCCCCCCCCCCCCAAAAAAAAAAGAAAAAAAAACTTGCCCAGTGGGGAGCGCTCCCTAAACCCAACCTCCCCCCCCCCACCCCACCCCCCCCCACCCCCCCACTGAAGGGGTAATATATGCCCATACATGGTAAAATTACTGTATGCAATTTGGACTACACTGCATCGCATTGCAAAACGTATGCGATGTGATCTAGTCCAAATTGCATGCAATAATTGTCCAGTGTATGGGCACCTTTACAGTCATGACTTCCTTAGGGCAGACATCACTTTCTGTACATTTACTTGTAGATTACACTTAGTGATTGGTATGCTTTTTGCCATTGTTTGGTATATCTTTAACAAATCTGCTCTGACAGACCCCCTTGGCTCTTATTTATTGACTTTATGCAGTCAGCTGATGGGATAAGGTTACAGGATATGCAAGTCACAAACATTTCCCCTACTTAGTGCCTGCTAACAAAAGAACTTGCAATTAAATGTATAAAGATCTAAACAAATGTAGCATTGTGTCTATTGTGCTGTCAGTTAAATGCTTTAAACCTCATTGTATCATGCTGTGAACAGAATGCAACATGTGTACATGCAAGGAGACCATCCAGTGTGGTCATCCAGACTTCTCTTCTGGCGTTGAACAAACAGTCCCGGCAAGCGGCTAGCTGGCCTTTGCTGCCCAACGAGGACTGGATGACCGCATATGCCCTTATCATATGTCTTGTGGTTGAGACTGCGATCTATGTATGTGATGAAAATGTATTGAATTAATTAAGCCAATTTCAGAAGCAGAGCAGATGGTGCTAGTGTTGTGCTGGACAAGGCTTCTCTTGCTGTATATATTGTATTATATTTGCACAGCTGCGGTGTTAAGGAATAGTAAGGGCCTGACTCTTCTCCCTGCTGCCCCTGTGGTAAAATAATGTCAAAGTGGCGATAAAGTAACTCAAATTATTTTGCCTCAGTTCAAGTATTAGTGCTGAAATAAGGGCCCCATAAACTGAAAATGTCTTGATTATTATTTCAGTTAATTAAAATAGCGTATAATAGAGCTAGTGGTGACTGCCTATCTTTGAATCTGTGAAAGATGATTTTTTCCCCCCTTTTGTTATACCCCTTTCACACCAGCCAAAATTCCTGGGTTGGCCCCGGGAACAACCCGCGACTAGTGCTGGTGTGCAAGGTTCCCAGGCCAAATTCCTGGGAAAACTTCCCGGGATTTCAACCCTGCTAGATATCAGGGTTGCTCCCACGACCAGCCCAGGTTTCTGTCTGGTGTGAAAGGTACTTACCCGGGTGGCAGGGTCCGGGCAGGGGAGTCCAGACTGCGGGTATCCGGGCTGGGCGCTCAGCGTCTGGCCAGTGTTTTCAAATCCAGAGCTTCCTGCCCTGCTGCCCAGCAAATAGCGCTACGAGCGTCCACCCGCCGCTGCCCGGATCCCTGCAGTCTGGACGCCGCTTTTCCTCTTACGCCAAAAAATACAGGGACAAGGGTGGTGTGAAAGAGGCCAACCCGGGAATGTCCCTGCTTGATTCAGGGACCATTTTCTGGAGTAAGTCCCTGCATTTTCTGGTGTGAAAGGGGTATTAGATGTCGGGACAGCTCTATTTAATTATAGTCTTATACAGTCTGTCCCATTGTCTGTTTTCCTGTGTTTGAGAGCAAATGTTTGCGTCTCATATGCTCACATACATTACCAGATTTTTGTTTCCACCAGATTGGGCAACTGTAATAGAGCTGCCCTGTTGGACACTATTCACGGGTGGAGCAGTAGAGAGCTGCTTGTTTTGGGGGGTATGGGTCATTGGGTAGACCAACCCAAGAACGACATGCATTGGGTCGATCACTGAAGGTCGACGTAAGCATTAGGTTGACATTGAAAAGGTCGACATGGGTTTTTCATTTATTTTGTCCTGAATATAGTCATGGATACCATATAGGTGCACTGCATCTCCCCCGCATGGCTCACTGTGCTCGCCATGCTTCGGGCTCGGTGCCTCACTACGCTCGGGACACTACTCTATTCTCCCTCCACGCCCTAGTGGATGGTAGGGCATGAAATGCCGCCTGTTGGCACAAGTCAGCTCAATAAATGTGAAAAACCCCATGTTGAACTAGCCATTGTTGACCTAATACTTGTGTCGACGTTCTATCCATGTCGACCTAATCTGTGTTGACTTTCGGTGTACGATGCAATGCATGTCAACCTTAGTTTTGTTGACTTAATGACAGGGCTGTGGAGTCGGAGTTGAGGAGTCGGAGGCAATATGAGTACCTGGGGTCGGAGTCGGCAAACAATGCACAGACTCCGAAAATTATAATTAGTGACTTCTCTACTGGAAGAATAAAGACCAATGCATGCAGTGCCTCACGTAACCGCAAAACGAACATGTTAAGTGACTGTGAAAAAGCATGCTTTTCATGTGCTTCACTATATGGCACGCAACGCACAATTCGGAGCACCAATACTTCTAAATGTATTCTCCCTTATTTCCACCGTTCAATAAGGTTTTCAATACCTCGTTGGTAGAAATCACCTGGTGTAGACTCGAAAAATTCATTCAACCAAGCTCTCCCACCATACGCACAACATCTTTTTACACGGATGAAGATCTTGTTTCATGTGCAGGGTCGTTTGTTTACCTTGGCTAAGCCATTCCTTACGCTGGTTCATATTGATGTACAGGCACCATTTTTCGTCGCCAGTAACGATTCGGTAAAGAAATCTTTCCTTGTGTCCATGAATTGAACAGTGACGAGCAAGCAAACCAGCGGAGATGACATCATCTCCAAGCGTCGGGACCGCGGTGATCCCCGCCGGAAACACCGATCGCCGTGCTGGGGGCAGCTCATCACCAAGGTAAGCTGCTTGGCTGCCCCCATGCACCCCCCAGCCATCATCCGGGCGGTGAATGGATGCTGCACACAGGCATCCATTCACCTCCGCCGCTGCTGTCTGCAGAGTATAGCAGACAGCAGCGCAGGCTGTCTGTGCCTCCCTGTCCAACCTGCGGACGCTGCGGTCCACAGGTTGCACGTCCCCCTTTGATGTAAATGAATTGGAGCCGGGTCAGGACCTGGGTAGAAGTCCCGTGTAAAGGGACACGGCGTGTCCCATTTACACCACCGCTGACCCGCCGAAGACCCGGTGTTTTGTGGCGGTGTAAAAGGGGTATAAGTTTACATGGACAGTAGGGCAACACAAGCATGAGGTTCACATGGTCACAGTCGACATGAGAAGGTCAACATGAGTCGTTACTATCCGCATGAACTATGATTGGAAATAGAAATATGTGCTGAGCTGAGCAAGGCAGCTGCCCAGAGTCATGGCGAGCACAGCTGCACACTAATGGTAGATCCACATGCTCCGATGTAGACCTAGACACTAAAATAATTGTAGAACTCATGTCCACCTTTTCCCCGTGTCCACCTTTTCCCATTTCCACCTTTTAAGGTCAACCTAATTACTGTAAATCCTATGGGCATTGTAAGAATGCTGCTCCCCTATCGGAATGTGGTAACATGAACCAGTAACTGCAGAAATATAAATTGCAGCAGGTCATGTTTTGATTCCATCCCTGTCTTAAACAGTGTGGAGTTTGTATGTTCTCCCCGTGATTGTGTGTGTGCACTCCAGTTTCCCCCTCACAATCCCAAAAATATACTGGCAGGTTAATTGGCTCCCAACAAAAATGTACCCTAGCATGTATGTACATAGGCAGCTAAATGTTTTTTTTTTTTTTTTTAATCTGCTGTCTAATTCTCGGTTTCTATGTTTGCTGATGTACCCCATTTGTGACTACAGGTGTGTTCTCATACACCATGCTATGTAGTCACACACAACCGCCTGTATCTGCACTGTAGTCCCAGGGCAACTTGGTTGCTCTGAGACTTTTATAGATTTCAGGATTAGTGAGAAAATATTATAATTTTTGCAGGACAACAGATTTGAACATGATGTATTGAGAGGGGCAGATTGGCATCTACCCCATGAATGGTGAGATTAAGACACAAATTTAAAAAGGTGCAATGCTACACAACTTGGTGCAGCACAGTAGTATGAGGATAAGTGTATGAGGTTCAGTGGGATTGGCAGATCTGATATGACTCATTGGCTATCGCTCTACGTTTTAGTTGACTGACACTAAAGGTTGTGTCTGCACAAGTCATGCCAGCCTTCTTTCATCACCAGTAATATTATCAGCTGCATGTTACTTCTGTTGTGACCAATTCTGGTTACACCCATCAAGCTTTCAAGTGTGATAACCCCAAGCAGTGTTGCACTTTCTGATCCTCATGCTGCATTTATTATTTTTTTGTGCCCAATCTTTAAGATAAGGTGTCATGAATACACTAACACTAGTGCTTGTTTACAAGTATTCCTAGGTATGATGTGTAACACCTATAGTAAGTCTATTGTGTTAGGTCGTTAACACACAAACATGCTTCTGCTTAAAGATCTGGGACACATGCACTATTCATTATTATTTGAGACTAAAGCTGGGTACACCTATATACAATCGTCGGGCCGTTCCGTTCTGGGACGAATGGCCGTTCGATTGTATAGGTGTGTATGCTGTCCCGATTCCCTCTGTACGATCGATAAACGGTCTTGTCCGTCCATACTCGGTCGGTTGAAGGTTCAGTGCTCTTTAATATTCTTCCGACTGGACAGGCCCATATCGGAACAAAAGTGCAGTGTGCACGTTCGATCGATATGCTGGCCGTTCTTGCGACTATACGACAAAATTGGAACGACCATGTGGGCACAAGAAAACAGGGATTGTATAGATGTGTACCCAGGTTAAGGCTGGCACAGAGATAAGAGAACTGTCCAAGGTGCTGACTTGGAGTCATGCGTTACATGATATCTCAGCAGCACTCAGGTCTAGTCGCCCAAAACAATTGAATAATCTTTTGGCCACAGGAGCTAATTCAAAAATGTAATTGTCCCCTATGAGGGGAAAATAAAATGGTTATGGTAATGCGTTTAGGAGCAATTCAATTGTTTCCCCCTATAGGGTCCACGTGTGCATGCCCAGACATAATGGGATTAGTCTCAAAACCAATTTAAACCCATGTAAAGTCCTGGTTAGGGCACTTAAATGGGAGCAGAGTTTCTGCTCTCCACCTCAGTAGACTGCAAGCTGAAACGTGTCCCCCATGGCTATTCGTGCCCGATGGAGCAACAATTGAATTGCTCAGTCAGTGATATAGCGACTGTTGCGGGAGGAAAACAACTAAATTTGTGTTAACATTGCAAGAGCTGTATGAAATATGTTATAAGAACTTCTAAGTTTAATAAGGTGTATTTGCATATTTTTTATTTTATTTTTACTGCTGCTGGAAAGTACCATACATTTGGTTCACGGTTTTGTGCCTAATGCACTTGGATGTGTTATTGTCAGAATTGTTCTAGGGCTGATAAATGCGTTCACCCGCCAGTGCCAACATTGCTGCACACATGCCGTTATTATGATGATAGTTATAGGAACTGATCACGTATTGTTTTATCAGAATCAAGTATTTGTTTGAATAGCTGTATATGGCAGTGAGGCAGTTACCCTGCACTGCTAATGTATGTCAGCATATACCGTGCAGGACATGGCTTATGTGTGTTCTTGCTTACTACTGTTGTTGCTGCAGCTCATTACAAGATCAGAATTTCTATTCTCATCCCTCGCATCATGAGGCCTGAATCCTGTAATCTTGTTATCCAACATTACAGGTATGTTCATTTCCAGAGAAGAGGCTCCAAATCCGACACACGCCTGTCCCTGCTCTATAATAGGGTAGCTGTTGCCTTTGTGTAATGATTGTATACTGCCTGTATAGTGCACTAAAGAACTCTATTATGGTTCTGTACAGAAGAAGTACATTTTACACAATAGGAGATGATGCTGCATTTACATTGTATGAAGTTCCTCATTATTTGTGGTCTCTGCATGTGGGCAGCTGATGTTCTCATGACAGTCTGCTTGTTCTCATGACAGTCTGCTTGTTCTCATGACAGTCTGCTTGTTCTCATGACAGTCTGCTTGTTCTCATGACAGTCTGCTTGTTCTCATGACAGTCTGCTTGTTCTCATGACAGTCTGCTTGTTCGCATGACAGTCTGATGGTTCGCATGACAGTCTGATGGTTCGCATGACAGTCTGCTTGTTCGCATGACAGTCTGCTTGTTCTCAAGGTATTGTGTATGTTATCTTCTCTGCTACCAAACACTTGATACTGTACCAAACACAGTAAATGCTCAGTGTTGTACCTCACACTGTAATAAAAGAGCAATGAAGTAAGAAATACAATGGGTGATTAGGTTATCACAGAGGCATCAGCTGTATGCAGACGAATCTCTTCTGAGGGTCCCGGGATGCTGGATTTGCCTTATGAGTCCTCAACCAAACTTTACTACTGGCATGGCGATGCAGAAATCCACCAGCGAACCAATCACTATTGCGCAAAGTAATAGCTTTTGTGGCTGATGATGATGATTGGACGGAACCGTATGTGCGGCAGAAGCCAGTCCTCAGCCTATCTGTTAACTGACATATATTTGTATTAGGTATGTAGTTGACACATTTCAGAAATGTTTGAGATAGAGTAAACCCTACACACACACACACAGCAACTTTTCTAAGCAATTTTGGCTAAGAAACATTGCCTACATCGCTGTGTGTGTGTCGGGGAGATAGCCATGCGCATACCTGTGCTTCACTGTCGCTGATAGCGACATTTGTGCTCACTGAGCATTCTTTTTCTATCACCAGTGTTTTCCACCTGAGAACACCGGCGCTGACAGCTCGCTCAGCACAAGGCGCTGACACATCGCGCAGTGTGATCAGAATGACCTAGTGTCACTCAGAACGCTCACACACATATCGCCGTGTGTGGAGGGGCCTTAAGTACTGTACACCTATATTATGAATAAAGTTGCGTTACTGTAAGCCTGAACATCCAAAGCAAGACTTCTTGCTGACACTAACATGCTTCTTCAATAAAGGTGTTAAATGTGTTCCGTGTAATGTGGTGAGTAGAGTTATTCAGTGGCTTTGACCCTGCAGGTGTCCTAGTTGCCATGGAAGCCTGTGTAAGAATTGCTCTATTTTAATCTATTTAGAGCCACTTTGGCAACTTCAGGTGTAAATTCCCTTTGACGTCAATAGAGAATTTATGCCAGCAGCTTCAGTGCATGGAAATTATCCCAATTTGTGTCTATTTAGGTCTACATACGGTAGGGCCCAATATATATTGCTACTACATAGATCTGGTGTATACCTGCTGGAATATTACCTTATTATACTAAAATGATTGGTTTGCACAAGAAAATGTTAAAAAGTCATATTTTTATACTTTGTTCAATTCTTTATTCTACTGTTAGAACATATGCTGGATCTAGTGTTCACTCTAGGAGTGACACCGGGCAGGGAAAAGGGGCGTGCCCGGGCCACCGACGTCATGGAGGGGGCGTGAAAGAGGCGTGCTTGGGCCGCCATTGTCATTAAAGGGGGCGGGCCCGGCCGCCACAGTCATCAAAGGGGCGGGCCCGGCCCCTCCGAATACACTGTGCTGTCGGGGAAGCGCCAGGCATTGCCGTCAACGGCGACGCTGGGCTTCCCCGTGAGGCTGTTTTAGCGGGGCGCTGCGAGACGGGCAGGGCGCATTTTGCCCTTTAAAAATCGGGCAGGGCGCAGCACCCCGCTAAAACAGCCTAGCGGGAACACTATGGATCTTAGCTTGCTTTTTCTCCTTTGTTACACACTGTAGTCTCATATATATTTAAAAAAAAAATGGAATATTCCTATTGGGGTTGTATAAATCATCCAGCTGTGCAGGCAATTGTATGAAACATTTGCTTCTGCCTTAGAAAGCAGGTAGCAGGGAATTAGCAATAGTGGACTACTTTTAAAACACATTAGAGGCTTTGAAATAAGATGTCATTTAATAAGGGGGTACTTCTTTACTTTCATGGCGCCGCGCGTCAGAGTCCCCTTGCGGGGCTCGCTTCGCTCGCCCACGCTGCGGGCTCGGTGGCTATTAATAAGGGTTATGGCAGAGCGCAGGGGTGGGGAACCTCCCACCCGCATGGCGGGTGATGGGGAATTCTCGCGAGAGGTCGGTAGTTCTCACGAGATTCCTCTTAATCAACAGCAGCCGGAGACTGTCAGTCCTATTCCTATTCTCTCTGAAATAGTAACAATCTTCCCGAAGGGTCTGGGAATCTCCCTGGTTTCACCTAACCCACATTATAACATAGAAACATAGTATTTGACGGCAGATAAGAACCACTTGGCCCATCTAGTCTGCCCCTTTTTTAAACATGTTACCTCAAACCATATCTGATCCTTGAAATTTAGAATGTATTATCACCTTATTTAAAGCCCTATAAGGAAGGAAATGTGTTTAAAACAATGGATTAAACCGTTGAGATGTTGAATAATTTGAGATATAATTAGTTGAAAATAAAACATGTAAAAAAAAAAATATATAGTCCTTCAGCAATGGGTACATCCCGCTCCTTCCTAGTCTTTCTGTGATATGAGATATTCTTAATATGAGAACTGTGGATATCATGCAGGGATAATAGCGACTCATTGGCTAGTTCCACTGGCCTTGTAGTAATAAAGTAACAGTAACTGAAGGTGCACTGCCTGTACTGGGCGTTTGGGGATACATGCATTATTACACTTTGTGCCTATCCTTGTTATGCTGGTCTTTTCTCATAATGGGGCAGATGTATTACTCCTGGTAAAGAGAGGGCTAACGAACCAGCCAATCAGATAGGTTTGAAAAATGACAGTTGCAACTGATTGGCTGGTGCGTTATCACTAGAGACAGGATTATATGCAATATAAAAATCTTGAAATATGCATGCAAATATGCATGAAAAATACTTAAAATATGCATGAAAAGTGTTAAAATATGCTACATTAAATAATAAAAAAAGTCATTTTTAACTTATTTATTTAAAAAGCAGCATCCTATTAGTTGCAAATAAACCTCAAAAATAGGCCCACAGCACCTGCAGATGTTTAGTGCTGTGCACAGGATTTTTTTTTCTTCCAGGCTGCTACAGCAGACTGCAGCGTCCTAGGCTCTTCTGTTATCAACTACACAGACCCTCATCTCCAGCGCAGATGGATCAAATGTCAACATACAGTAGCATGTGAAATCGGCACAGTGGAAGCCTTCCTCCCTGCGCCGCATACTCACTGTGACCCGGAGTTTCCTCCGCGCTGCGTGATGTCACAATCCTTCCGCCCACCTCCTCTGCTGCAGAAGTCTCTCTCTTGGCGTAAAGTCCCAGGCCAGGGGCAGGCAAAGGTTCAGGAGCTTTGTGGCATAACCCGCCCTGACTGACTATTATTAAAATAGGTTGGCAGCTTAGAGCAATGTCCCCCACACTGCGCACATATTGGCCCCGGCCTGCACACTCTACCACTACCTGGCCAGCAGGAGGGCAAATCAGTGCTGTGATTCGTGGATGGAAAGGTGGTGGGTCCTAAAATATGCACCATCACTACATTTTAGGTAAAATATGCAATAACAAGTGAGAATGGGCAAAATATGCGAATGCATATGCAAATATGCAAATGCATATAATCCTGTCTCTAGTTATCACCTTATCACTTTATTTATCTCTTTACACAGCTAAATACATCTTCCCCTTTATCTATTATTAGTCGTAACTGACTGTATAGGGGGCTGACAATGTCTAGGTCGACCACTAATGGTCACTAGGTCAGCCCCTAACAATGGTCGACATTCCAGCAGGTTGGTATTTCCAGAAGGTTGACACAAGCTTAAGGCCAACATGGACATAGTCGACACTCAAAAGGTAAACATGAGTTCTTTGTGGTTTTTGGTGTATGTTGTCATGTGCACCGTGTCCCCTCATATGGCTTTAGGCACGGTTCCTCCCTGCTCTTGGCACACTATTGTAGTCTCACTCTATGCCCACTTGGTTTATAAAGTATGAACCAGGTAGGTCTACACCAAAGAAAGAGTGAAAAATGTGTCGACATTAAGCTTGTGTCAACCTTATGTCATTGCCGACCTACGGTATGTCAGCCATTTCCAGGTGTCCACCTAGTGACTGTCTACCTAGACATTGTCGACCCAGGGACAGTATACCTTGACTAAGTACTAGTACAAGCTTGTAGATTGCACTTCTTGGCTTATCTTTAGCTCTCCTGTGGAAGCCATTTAGGTTGTGATAATTCCAGAATAATAATGATACCGTTTAGATCATGAATAACAGTAATGGCACTTGTTAATTATATAAGTTCCATCCACATTTGAAACAAAGGATCCAGTCAGATGTGGATCTTCACACCTGCCCGTAATCTGGTTTTCTGTTGCATGAGCGAGCAGGCCAGGCGTCCATTTGGTAAGAAAGGGAAAACTTGAGAACCCCAGAGGAAACATGTAGCGCCCCTATAATTAACAGATACCATGATTTCCGTGTGGCCAGCTCATTTAAGGGGGAAAAAAATGTATTTCCTAAAATGATATTTGATGTGTAATGACTGTAATTGCCATATTTCACGTGTCTGTTAGGTTTATTTGTTTGGACCTGTGGCTCACTATAGGCACAAGGGCATCCTACAGATGGCACATGGAAAAATGTAATTTTAATATAGTAACATAGTATTTAAGGCTGAAAAAATAGGTTAGTCCATCGAGTTTAACCTATCTAACTTGTAACTGCTGACTTGAGTAAGTCATACCTATAGGATTCCCTTAGTGCCCAAAAATGGATCCAGTTTTGTTTTAAA
The DNA here is from genome assembly GCF_055691185.1 of Crinia signifera. Lineage (NCBI taxonomy): Eukaryota > Metazoa > Chordata > Amphibia > Anura > Myobatrachidae > Crinia > Crinia signifera. Next base: position 423,562,238 of record NC_139217.1, read on the forward strand.
TTCATTAACAGTAGTTGCTGTAACCACCCCCACCGGCAATGAGTTCCAGAATTTTACTGCTCTAATGGTGAAGAATCTTCTTAATTCGGTACATAATTTCTTTTCCTGGAGCCTCAGTACATGCCCGCGTGTCCTAAGTATAGGCCTGTTAGTAAACAAATCATCTCCCAGTTCCATATGATTCCCAATCCTGTATTTGAACACACCAATCATACGACCTCTCAACCTCCGTTTCTCCAGTGAAAGCATATTCAGCCTGGTTAACCTTTCTTTGTATTCTAGTGATTCGAGACCTTTTACTAGTTTAGTCGCCCTTCTGTACCTATTCCAATTCATTTATATCTGTTCTTTTGCCCGCATAGAATACATACCATTTACTTTATTAAAATGTTTTATTAAACAGATCCACTTCGATATTCCTAGCACTTTTTATTTTTTTAAATCAAGTAACCTGTTTGATCACTGCCAGTACCTGGAACTGGGTGACCAGTAATAAGCCCATAAAGACTTCTAAGTAAACGAACTGATTGAAGCCACAGGAGGCTGGTTTTAGGGAATATTTGTTCTGGCAGTACTGAAACTGGCTTTGCAAGGTCACAAAGTTATTAGCACATAAAGGGACAGGATTATGTTGTGCTGGCTTAAACACTTCTGCGGCATAATCTGACATTAATTAGTTTTTCTCAGAGAACCACTACAAAAAATGCACTTCTAAATTCCAGGAAAGTATAGTCACAAAGTTAGATAGGTGGGGATTATTCTAGCACTATACACTATAATGGAGTTTTTTTCAGTGCCCTGTTGCTACCAGTGCAGTTTTTAGAAATGTCCCTAAAATAGCACCTAGTGCAAGGCTCGCCAAACCAGTCCTTGAGATGTGACAACAATCCCCGTTTTCCAAATCACCTAGCTGGTGCACAGCTGTGGTCATTACTAACGGTCACATTTTCAAACCTGCTGCATTCATTCCTACTATAGATCCACAGGTTGCCTGATATACATGAACTGTTACCTAGTGCTTGTCCTGTTTCATGGTTTACGTTTTTTTTAACCGTTTCTTTTGTAAACGTCTAAGGTGCGATCATGTGCTTGGCTATCCGTACTGATCCGACAGATCGCTGAGAAAATAGGCAAAAATCGTCCCGTGTGTATGCCCCCTAATACTCTGCCCTCTTTTTTGCACTGCTCTGCAATAAAACTTTTCTGTAAGTTATTTAGCAAACTAGCTACAGAATGTCTGCAGATATTTTATGCTACAGGGGTACATTTATATAAATTGTATTTTAGGTCCTGGTAAAGCCATGTTGTTCTAGCCTAGATGGCTTTTCAGCTATGTTATTTGCTGTAAGTAGACAAAATGTTTGGGCTCTATGATGGTTTTCTGTCCAACTAAACAGACTCCACCATTTCATCAAAAAAGAAATAGTATAGGATTTATTTTTTTTAATTTTTATTTTAAAGTGTAGGTGTTATTATAATGCATTTAATTAACATGATCAAAGCCTTTAAACTTTAACACTGATGATGAAAAGCCTTGTCACTAGTATCTTCATCCTGAGGAAAGTGGGAGGACCACAAATGTAAATGTAGGTGACTGCATTCCACACCAGTACATTTGTAAACCGTTGAGATGTATAAGGAATCTTAAGATTGAAACACACCTAAACAATGGTGCGGCGGTGCAATTATTGTATCCACCGTCCACACTATATGACCATATTACTATAGACCATTACCTGCTTTAAGTAACAATGACTCGTTGCCTGCGGAATCCTCAAACGGACGTGAAAAAATTCATGAGATTATGCTTCTGTTCATCGGGTGTGGATCGTTTTGTCTACAGTACTTTGGTCGACAGTCATTAGGTCAACACCGTTGGGTCGGCAGGGGGAAGGTTGACATGGCTCAAGGTCGACAGGTGTTTAGGTCGACCTGGGACAAGGTCGACATGGGTTTAGGTCGACCTGGGACAAGGTCGACATGGGTTTAGGTCGACATATGCGTTAGGTCGACAGGTCGTTAGGCCAACAGGTTGTTAGGTCGACATTGGGGTTTTCACTGTTTTTTGACCCGAATGTCGACACAGTCGACATGGACACAGTTGGAAGTGAAATGCAGCCCCTCGCATCGCTCGCAATGCTTCGGGCACGGTGCCTCGCTGCGCTCGGCGCACTTTTATTCTCCCACCATGCCCTAGTGGATGGTAGGGCATGAAATACCGCCTGTCGGCTAAAAAAACTGTGAAAAAAACCATGTCTACCTAACGACCTGTCGACCTAACCCATGTCAACCTAAACACCTGTCGACCTTGAGCCATGTCGACCTAGAACCCTGTTGACCTCCCCCCTGTCGACCCAATTGTGTCGACCTAATGACTGTCGACCAAGTGTGGTAGACAATACGACTGTATGCCCTGTTCATCAAACAGTGGGGTCTGTTCAGTTCAGCAGCTGTGAATAGTGCAGAGCACAAGCAAGAAGCAGAGTACTGTACACATGGGTCTTCGCTGCAAATGTATGACAGCCTGTGATAAAGCGCATACTGTATTACCATGTCCCATAAGCTTTTCACCAGCAGTACCGATGCACACCTAGACAGCAGCCAGGTACCCAGTGCACATACAAAACATGTGCTTTGCTGTGTGTTATTTCTGGGGATGCAGTAATAGAGCTGGCATACAGTATACCAGGGGTTCTCAAACTATACTGCTCTGGGACCCCATCAGACAATAAAAATTATTACAGGACCCCAGCAAGTTACTACTGCATGGCCACCACATGTGTGGTCAGTGAAGTGAAGTGACCGCTTTTGTGACAGGAAGGAAATGGGTAATGGGGAGATTGAAAAGGGTGACTGGGGGATGGAAGAGGGAAGCTGTGGGTGTTTACTTAATGAGTAACTGTATACCCTATCCCCCCTCTACTGACCTGATGGTCAGCAACATAGAGTCGTGACCCCATGCTGAGGTGATCGGGACCCATTTTGGGGTCAGGACCCACAGTTTGAGAACCGCTGCAGTATACCAATGCTGTCACAAGACTAGGGTCAGGCTACAGGGTGGGAGTTTAGGCAGGTGGGTTTACCGTTGGGCACTGGGACGGCGGGGGGAGGTTGGCTGCTATAAGGGAGGATTAGAGTTAGGGGGACCCCTGTCAGGATTCCCTACTTTGGGGATGCTGGTGTCCATATTGTGACCATAGGCATTCTGACCGCCAGTTATCCGTATGTGTATCCCTTTCTGCTGATATTTTGTGTCTTCCCTGTCTATGGAATCATTCTGTACACCCACGTGTCTGCATGTATTCTAGATCCACATTATTTTTGCACTATTCACCCAGCAGTAAATATAATACAGGCACTATACTGCGTGTGCACAGCTAAATCACCTCTACTGTAACATCTCTACTGTGAACCCTTTTATTGAAGGTGTAATGAAGGAAGCACTGCATTTCTTTATTCATTATCCACTGGTGACCTTGTTGTTGTATTATTATTTTTTTTTGGGAAATCTTTGGAATGAATATTTGGTACTTGTTTCCTAGCACGGCCACAACGATCATGATCGCGGTCATCGGGGGTAAAATCGGGGCCATCGCGGGCATCGCATGCACTGAAAAATCGGGTGCGATGGGCCAGACGCGATGCCCGCGATTTCCTCATAGAGAACAATGTTAAATGCCTCAATTTACCCGCGATGACCGCGATTTCCCATAGGAAACAATGTTAAATGGGTCAATTTACCCAAATCATCATAAGGAAGAATGGTAAATGGGCCAGAAACCCAAAAAAAACACCCTGAACATTGACATGTCCCCCCAAAAGTACTATACGCCACCCCGCGATCAACGTGAACCCGAAGCGTGGCGAGCGCAGCGGTATGCGTCCTCCGACCTTTTCATACCCCCACTATCCACGTCGGCGTGGAGTTGAGAATAGAATAGTGTAGAATAGAACAGCGAGGGGACGCGGATACCTTCACAGTTATACGTGTCCCCTCGCGGGCTTCCCAGGTGTCCATGGCGACGCGGACACCTGTGAAGCCCGCGAAGGGACGCGTTTACCTGTGAAGGTATCCGCGTCCCCGCGCGGGGCTCGCTGCGCTCGCCACACTATTCTATTCTCAACTCCACGCCGACGTGGATAGTGGGGGTATGAAAAGGTCGGAGGACGCGTACCGCCGCCCCTCGCGGGCTCACTGCGCTCGCCACGCTTCGGGTTCACGTTGATCGCGGGGTGGCGTGAACTACTTTTGGGGGGACATGTCAATGTTCAGGGGGTTTTTTTGGGGGTTTCTGGCCCATTTACCATTCTTCCCTATGATGATTTGGGTAAATTGACCCATTTAACATGGTTTCCTATGGGAAATCGCGGTCATCGCGGGTAAATTGAGGCATTTAACATTGTTCCCTATGGGGAAATCGCGGGTGGACCATTTAAGCATTTTTGGCCGCATACGACCCGACCGACGCGATTTTCACTGTTTTCAATGCATTTCAATGGAAAAATCGGGGGCATCGCGTCGGTCGCGTCGCAGGCCACTAAAAATTACCCCCGATGGCCGCGATTGTGGCCGTGCTAGGAAACAAGTACCGAATATTTTAATATGGAAGAATTATTTTGAATGGTATAATAATATTAATGAAAAAAAAAAACTATTTCTGGTGTCTGTCTGTCAGGTCCAGTTGATTGATAATGCTGATGCAGATTGATACATATTCAGTAGATTTCCTCTCATCCCATAACAGAAGATTTAAAACCTTTACATTTTTCTGCCCAGGACCTTGCTGTGACCTTGGACTCTTGCCGGCCACATGCACGGTCTGAGGTTCACAGTCCGGTTTATATGAAGGTGGTGGAACTGGATGTGATATTAGTACTGTAGCCCAAAGTATCTAGACCTCTTCCTGTGTTAGGATCCAGTTAATGCAGGGAGAATGTGATACCATAGCCTGGACTATAGAGAGAACCTTCTGGCCACAGGTTAATGTGCATGTGGTAAACTTGACTTATAAGTATAGTTGCATTCCCCCAGTATTGCTGTGTGCATATAGCATCATGTGGTCAGAATTTGTCATCTATTGATTACCCCGCAGATGAATTCTGAGCAAAGCCTTTTCAGGCTGCCTTCATGTGATCCTGTCATTGAATTAAGTTCTCTCCTCAGTCAGCTCTATATTAATAGTCCCTTTTCAGTGACAGGTCTTTAGTTTCCCATTGGTGCCTATGTTGCTTGGTTAGAAGAAAGTTTTCTGAGAAACCGGCCTATGACGAAAACCTCACTGTGATTTCATTGGACTCGTGAGCTTTTGAAAAAAATCTACATTCTACTAAAATTGTGCTGTTGATTACATATTGTTTCTTTGCAATGAAAGGGGGCCACACAATTAATGTATTTGGCATAGCATGTTTCCAAATGTTGATGTTCTTGGGAAGATTACAGTGGGCTAGATATACTAAGCTTCTAAAAATTGATCAAGTGAAGAGTGGCAACCAGTCAACCAGCTACTGTCCTTTTTCAAACCCAGCCTGTAATATGGCAGTTTTAAGCTGATTGGCTGGTAGTTTATCATTCTCCACTTTATCACTTTAAGAAGCTTAGTTATAATTAGTTATAAGCTTAATTATACCAAGAGGCCCAGTATGTCTCAACAAGAACTCATGCTGGTGTTTAGAAGCTGTTATCATTGGCTGCTGCAGAATAAACATACACATTTTGCCAACATTTGATTGGCTTGGCATCTTTCTCTTTATACCAATATTTGCTAGTTCAAGTAGCCAGAGGATGATTTTATGCCCGCCAAGAACTATTTGTGGTCCCAGTATCCCTGATAATCTCCAAATTATCTCTTAAATGTCTTTACAGTTTTTTTGTTTTAAGGGCCACAAGGAGAGGTTTAAAGTAAGAACAACCCCAAAAATAGTGACCATATAATGTATTCAGTGTATAAGTGGTGCATAGTGCTATCTGCAATCCAGCACTTGTTAAAATCATAGTACCTAGGGAACCTCTGACCATGTAATCTAAAGTGGTTATAGAATGGTATTACTCCAGCCTTGTCATGGTAACGAAACCGGAGGGTTCGGTACGGACAATTCTCAATATGAAGGATCTCAACTCATATTTGAGAAAGTTAAAACCTAAAATGGAATCTCTCTGCTCTGTGATTGCAGGTTTAGACATCAAAGATGTGTACCTACAGATTCCCATATGGCCTCCTCATCAGATGTATCTCAGATTAGCTCTGAGAGATATTCATTACTAGTTTTGTGTACTGCCTTTCAGCATTTGGTCAGCCCCCAGGGTCTACAAAAGTCATGGCTGTCATAATGGTAATTCTTAGGTGACAGGGTGGTTCCCTAACCAGATGACCTACTCTTGAAGGCTTCTTCGCATGTTCAGAAGTTACAGAACATAGAGTTCATGAAGAGTCTCCTTGTCAAACATGGGTGGATTCTGAAGTCACATTTACAACTGACGCAGGGGCTTCTGTTCCTGGGCATGATTAAAGACACTCTGAATGGGTTTTTCTCTCTCAGGACAAAGTGTCAGCCATCCAGGGCATGGTCCGTCTGATTTTGTGGCACAGGAAGGTATCAGTGCTTCTGTGTATCAGACTCCTTGGTCGTATGGTAGTGGCATTTGAGGTAATTTCATATGCCCGATTTCACTCCAGACTATTTCAGCTGGACCTGTTAGTTCAGTGGTCGGGGGTCTCACTTTTTTCTTCGACACAGGGTATCTTTTGCCCCAAAGGCAAGACTATCTCTTCTTTGGCGGCTGGTATCATCGCACCTGCACATGGGAAAGAGATTAGGAGTGTGGGAATGGACGCTTCTCACTAACGACGCAAGCCTTCGTGGCTGGTTAGAGGTGACTTGCGGGTCTCAGTTCCAGGGTCTTTGTGCTCAACATGAGACAAGACAATCTATAAACATCTTGGAGCTGTCAGTAGTTGTTCTATGCTCTGCAACTGGCGCATTCTGACTATGCCACTGTGGCGGCATATATAAATCTATAGAGTGGCACCAAGAGCCATGCGGGAAGTCAGTCGGATCTTGATTTGGGCTTAGGAACAGGCCAGCGCCCTCTCTGCAATGTTCATTTTGGGGGTCGACAATTGGGAAGCAGACTATCTAAGTTGGCAATACATGGATCCAGTACAATGGGTTTTACAACTGAAAGTCTTTTGCATGTTATCACAATGGTGGGGCCTTCCACAAGTGAACTTTGATAAAAAATGTTGTCTATTCTGAAGTTTGTTCTGAACCTCTTGACCATGACTTCATGCTTTTATGCATTGCCTTGCAGCCATATAAATGGCTGAATTTAATATTTGCATTAACAAGCAGTTAACACTGAGTGTATTTTCTTTAGCAGTGAAGTAAGATCACAGGCACATTGCGTTATTTTGTGGTTAAAAACTATTGACAAAGCATGTGAACTGTTTGCAGTACATAATGATATTCTTGTGTGTCACAATTTATGTAGTTAACTGTTGGAGTGCTTGATTCAATTTTTATTTGTAACCTTTATTATTTTATGTAAAATAAAGGACTTACTATAATTTTACCTCAAAAAATGATTTACATTAGGTCTAATAGTCACTGCAGAAAAAAAGCTTACATGAAACTAATACCCCTTTTACACCGCCGCCAAAAACCTGTGTTAAGAGGCGGTGTAAATGGGTTAACCCGTGTCCATTTACACAGGAATTCTACCCAGGTCCTGACCTGGGTTGAACATGGGCAGGAGCTGGGTAGAGGGCAGTGTAAACGGGTACGCTAAGTCAACCGTCCCCGCTCCCCTTTACATCAATGGGGAAGCCCAACCAATGGGGGGGAGGGGGGTGTGTGTGTGTGTGTGTGTCTGTAAAAGGTAACAAACGCTGGGTCACACCCTGGTTGAAGCTGGGTCCAAAAACCCAGGTGCGAAACTGCGTTTTTTTGTAAAAGGGATATAAGAAAATGTTTTGTAGTTAATACCTTTCTGTGGCTTCTATTCACCCATCCAGTTTTTTACAATCCCTTATAATAAAAAAAACAACTAATAGGGAAATGTTCATTAAATAAAAAAAGGTACTTGTTTCCTAGCATGTCCATCGTAGGGCATCTGATCGCATCGCATGCCATATAGCCGCATACGATTCATGCGATGCATTTTTTAATTGTACAAGCACCCTAATGGGTGCTTACAATGTTAAATGCACCCCCACGCCACCCCCACTATCAACGCAAAGCTGAAGCGCAAACCCGAAGCGTGGCGAGCAAAGCGAGCCCACGAGGGGTGGCGGTACGTGTCCTCCGACCTTTTCATACCCCCACTATCCACATCGGCGTGGAGTTGATTGCGACGCTTCGGGCTCGCTGCGCTCGCCACACTGTCTAAAATCAACTCCACGCCGACGTGGATAGTGGGGGTATGAAAAGGTCGGAGGACGCGTACCGCCGCCCCTCGCGGGCTCGCTGTGCTCACCATGCTTCGGGGTGGCGTTGACTATAGGGGGCCATTTAACATTGTAAGGACCCATCAGGGTGCTTGTACAATCAAAAATCGTATACGATCGCCTCATATGCCATACGATTGTATGGCATACGATGCAATGCGATATTTTATTGTACAATATCGCGACGCATCGCATACCATCGTATACCTCATTTAGTGTAATGGTATACGATGCGATGGGCGCCGTGCTAGGAAACAAGTACCAACAAAAAATTGTTTTCCAAAGGATGAAGCAGTATTATGTTTAAAAACATACTTTAAAGGGAAAGGTACTGCTCAGCTTCTAATTTTTTTGCATAGCAAACAAAAAAATGCAATGTGGGTTTGAAGCCAGAATATACAGGTCATGTTGCAATCACATTGTGAATCTGTCATGTGCCTAGCACAGTGTACAGTTCTGCATATTACTCAACATAATGTACAGGCTACACCTCTCTCTATTTTCTTATGAAGATTTTATTTATTTTTATTTCTACCTTTGTAAAAAGCAAACACATACTGCAGCTGATACATAAAGGTGCATACACAGTGGGCGATTTTGCCCAGTGTATGGACAGCGATGATGGGGAAATCTGCGGAGCTGAAAATCGCTCCGTGCATACACACGGAGCGACTTTTGCCCGTCCAAGTGATTTTCCAGGGGGTGGACGCTATAGAAAGCCATTCACGTTGTCGCTCACCTGCTGGTAATACCAACAGATGAGCGGCCAGGCCAGCGATGATGTGGGAGCGTGCATCAATGCTCAATGCTGCCACGTACACACTGAGCTAAACTGCTTTCAGCTCAAAGTCGCCCCGTGTGTATGGGACTTAACATATTGGTATCAGTTTTAATGCTTTGTTCAAACTCTTAAGAGGGAATGCTAATGTTTTCTTAATGGGCGCCCATACACACACGCTCTAAGCAAGTGAAACTACATCTAATAGCATTCGAAGCATTAGCTTTAACAGATTCAATACAACATAATTTGTAATGAATGGAGTCTGCCAGAATTGTCTAATCCATAATCTACTGTTGTAGCGCTCTGTGTCAGGGACAGATAGTGGCACACCCTCAACAGTATTCCAGCCAGCCTGCAGGCAAGGACTACTGCTAAATGTTCAAATGAAGGATGGTGTAGATGCATTGTGCATTGTTTTATATTACCCAACAGGCATTTTATTAAAATTCTGTTTGTGTTTCTTTTATATTATAGAATGTTATTGGTTACTAGTTCTCTCAGTACTGAACTATGATTATGTCTTCCATAGGGGGAAAAGAATGGCGGCTTTGATGTGCTGTACCACAACATGAAACATGGCCAGATATCAACGAAGGAGCTGTCGGATTTTATACGGGAGAGGTAATATTCTCTGGAAATTAATGATTAATGCAGTTTGTGTTCATATAGAACACTCCTTTCTGAGCATAAGCAATTATCAGTATTGGTTTTATTATCAGTCATATACGTTGGTAAGGGGAAAGTCTGCAGACCTTGTATTGTGTGTAACTTGAGATGTTTGTTGATCTTCAGGCAAGTCTGCATTCTATTTAAAACGAATTTGACTGCATTATACAAAACATTTTACTTTTGCTTTTATTGAACATATATTGAGGGGAAATCAATTGTTTTTCCCCAAGGCCACCACTAGCTGGCACCTAACATAGCAATTCAATTGTTTCTTTGTTCGAGTGCTCTGACCCGCTTGGTGACAACCCGGTCTGTATGGGCACCATCAGTACGATAAAAAATATCCCATTGAAATGCACCCTGTGATCTCCCATCACATTAGACCCCTATTGGTTCAAACATTCACTGTCCTTTGTGAAGAAAAATCCAGTTCATCCACATGTTTGCTATATCCATTGGTCTATCTGACAAATCACCTTAAAGGTGTTAAGGCCCACACTGGGGTACTTGTGTATTATCACGGCGCCACCGATATTAAGTCGCACGACTTTTAATCGCATCGCAACCGGGTGCACACCGATGCGATTTAAAATTGTATAAGCCCCCTATACGATTTTAAATTGTATAAGCACCCTTATGGGTGCTTATAAGCACCCTAATGGGTGCTTACAATGTTAAATGCACCCCCACACCACCCCCAGTATGAACGCCAACCGAAGTGTGGCGAGCGCAGCGGTACGCGTCCTCTGACCTTTTCATACCCCCACTATCCACGTCAGCGTGGAGTTGATTTTATATAGTGTGGCGAGCGCAGCGCGCCACCGAGCCCGAAGCGGGCGCGCGCGTATTACTTTACATGTATTCCGCGTCCCATGCTTTGGGCACGCTGCGCTCGCCACTGTATATAAAATCAACTCCACGCTGACGTGGATAGTGGGAGTATGAAAAGGTCGGAGGACGCGTACCGCCGCCCCCACAGGCTCGCTGCACTCACCACGCTTTGGGTTCACGTTCATAGTGGGGGTGCATTTAACATTGTAAACCCCCATTAGGGTGCTTATACAATTTAAAATCGCATTGCATTGTATGCCATATACAATGCTATACAATTTTAACATTGTATGACATCGGGGGAAATCTCGTCGCATCGCATACCATTGCATGCCTTATGGTCTGCGATGGGCGCCGTGATACTACACAAGTGGTAATAGCTAAAGGACGCTGTGTAGTCTGAAATGCAGGGTTGTTTCAGTACAACTCCGCTTTTTATAATATATTGAAATTATTTAGCATTAATTCTGTGTAATAATTGACACTGTTTAGAATTAATGCAAACCTTAAAGTTGTACGAAAGTTTTACTAATCCCTACAAAACTGGCAAGATATTACACATTCCCAAATAAGAGGGTATGTTAGTACATTTTCTTTAATATTTTATTCCTTGCATAGCTTATTGGCTGTTTTTGAAGGCGTTCGTGAAGCTAGATGCAGTCTGTGACACTGCACTGGCTTCACTGACTGACCGTGACTTCCCATTGGATGTCCTACCTGTCAGTCACCCACGTGACAGGCAGTCCCATTGGTCTGTTGTGCAAACCCAGTAGTGCCGGCGGCAGCCCCCCTACATATGATCAGGTAGAGCTGCTGCTGGATGCTTGTATATCTCTGTGCCAATGTGTCTCCAAGATCAGTATACAACATGCTACAATTTAGCAGCTGCAGGTTTTTTCTTATACAAGTTCTGTTCTACATATACAGACTGACAGTATACAAGTGTCACATATCACATTGATCGGCACAGTCTTTGTAGTTGAGTTCTGATTTGATCAATAAAAGACGTCCAATATTAGCACAGTTGCATTGGACCTGGTTGCTCACTCACAGGGCTGCCATTAGGAATTTTGGGGTTGGAACTGTTTTCCAGTCTGGGCTCCTCACTTCACTTACCTCCCCCGGCTCCTGCTCCCCCATCCACTCTTCCACTGTGCTGCCATCAAGTCAGTACACCGGCGGCCAATTAAAATGCAGCACCAGTTAGTGAGCCAATCATAGGTCGCGTACCTGCAGCCGCTTTGATTGGCTAACAGTACACAAGCTCTGATTGGCTCAAAAGCCAGTGCAGCATTTTAATTGGCCACCGGCGCCCTGAGTTGATGAAGCCTGCACTCCAGGACCTGCTTCGTTCAACATTGCCCAGTGCGGGCAAAGCAGAAGCAGCGGGGTGCAAAATTAGCTGCCCGGGCCCCTTTCATCTCTCTGAGAGATCGAGTCCAGGACAGCTGTACCCATAGCACCCCCCTAATGGCGGCCCTGCTCACTCAAGCCAATGACATTATGCACTGCATGGTGTATTGCAGCTAGATGTTTTAGGGCACATCTGTAGTTTGGACACACAAATGTATGGAAATAAAAGGAAGAGAATACCATAGTAGAGGTCTGCCTGCTTATGAGAACGTCCCCCTCCAGAATCAGTGGAGTGGCACAGTGTCAGCCTCGTCTTATTCCTCTTTGTAACCAGAAACAGTCCCAGCTTTGTAATTCCATCTGTGTCCTATTTACTCTTGTATTATTGCATCTGAATTGTTGGCAATGGACAATAGTATTAACAGTTGCCATTTATTGTAATATTTAACCCTTTTCCGGCTGGTTGTAGTGTGCGGATGCTGCTGGTTAAGCAAATGTTTGGCTTGTGCCGTTAGAGGCAGCAGTGTCGGGTGTTCTACTAATTAGAGACATGTAATTGTGGATCATGATTCCTGATCTAATACAGTTTCATTAGAACCTAACTGACCACCACAAGCGAGGGCTTGACATACCTTGTGCACCTGGGTACACAAAGATTTCCCATTTTTTGAAACTTTTAAGATTTAATTGTCAAATATTGTTGCAATGCCTTGCATACATATCATTGAACATTTAAGCTATTTTCCATTGTGGAAATAAGTGTAATAAAACCATGCCAGGGGTCATATACTTGGTGTTTGGACAGTGGATAAGGTCCCCTCAGTGTACAGCCCAGCTTTAATCACTGTGTGGGTGACTACTTCCTGGTCTGTGCACTGTATCTGTATCGTCTTCCATAGTGATATCTAGCTGGCGGTGCTTAGGAGAGCTGCTTACAAGGTCATTCATTATTAGCGGAGCTGCTTGGTAATCCACCTAGTAAAGGGGAATTTATATTTTTTATTATGGTCATTGCAGCCAGTCAGCAGTATGTACCACCTATGAAAGGAGTACAACATCTCAGAAGGTCAGCCACGTTTGTGCACAGGTAACATTTATGGAGACAATTCGCATCTAATGTCTTTGCTGCCAAATGTTACAAACAGCATTAAACATTTGCCAGGTACCTGCTTTTTTTGTGAATATTTGAACCAAAGTACTCCCATGTAAATCCAGTTACTATTGATATAAATGTTTCCCAATAAATCTGTTAAAAAAAATCTAATTCAGATTAGTATTATAGTATCCATCTTCGTTCCATGTATCGGGTAGAAGTACCCTTCGCGTTTGTCTGAGCTACACATATCGGTGATCTAGCGAATGTATGAGTGATATTTAATTTAACACGACTCTTGTTGGATATAAACATGAGGTTCTGCTGTACATATGCATACATAATTGTCATTTATGTTTGTAACAGATTTAAAAATAAAAATAAAATAACGACGATAGTGAATGTGCCATGAGGCTGTATTTGAGCTTCTGGTCAGACTCCATGGGCGAATGTGTATTTTAGCCAGTAAGGAATCTTATATTCAGTGCTCTAGGTATTGTACGTCTAGCTCTGAAACATTCTCTGGTGCTATTGTATGTCCTGCAGGATTTCCCAATAGCATTTAAATCTTGCTTGAAAATAGTTTTATTTCTTAAGATGTGCATTGCTAATACCTAGCCCATCCCCGCCACAGTGTGTCTGTGGAAGGCAGCATCTCCATCTTCTTTAGCACATTTTTTGGGAATTTCCTCATACAGTGTAGAAGGGGCACAAGTCTAACACCTGTGTCAACTTCTACTGGCGAATAGAGAGAATCTTGTTAATGTGCATCTGGAACGTGTCCGTGTTTGGAAGCCATACATATTTCTCAGGGCGTAGGTGGAGGGTCACATCTAAAATATGTGAAATTGGAAGCCCACTTCAGGATTTTCTTGTCCTAGTAATTCCAGCAGTTGTTACAACAATTTTCTTTTACAGGTCAACAATAGAAGAAGCGTATTCCCGATCGATGACCAAACTCGCGAAGTCTGCAAGCAATTACACACAACTTGGGTATGTATGGTGTGTAGTTCACTAAGGAACCAGGTTTTATAATAGTTAACTTTTTACAAGAGACCAGAGAGTAAATGTTTCATTCTACATAGGACGTTTGGGCCAGTTTGGGACGTCTTCAAAACCTCAACAGAAAAGCTCGCTGGCTGTCACCTAGAACTGGTCCGGAAGTTACAGGAATTCATAAAAGAACTTCAGAAGTACGGGGAAGAGCAACTGAAGGCTCATAAAAAGGTCTGACTTGTGAAAGTGTGCATGTTTGTATACTGGGATCATTAAGAACTACTGGAACACTTACATGGACGATTACCCATTTGTTTACATTTGGCAGACAAAAGAGGAAGTATCTGGAACCTTGGAGGCCGTACAGAACATTCAGAGCATTACTCAATCCCTGCAGAAAGCCAAGGAGCTATACAACATCAAGTGTGTAGAGTGTGAGAGACTGAAAAAGGAAGGCGCAGCCCAGAAAGAGATAGAAAAGGTAACAGTGGTGTGTTTGTTCTGTGATGATGCTGGCGTGGTGTCATCCCCTTTCCTATACTGGTCTGGAACATGGCCATACATCATGGCAGCCTACAGCACTCTGCTTTTGCTGCAAGCTCTAACGTTTCACAATAGATGGAATAGAACAAGAAAACATTAGAAGCTGCTTCTGGTTGTGTTAGGGAGAACGGGTTCTATGTATCATAATTTTAGGTGAAATGCAGACGCTGAATAAAGAAGGTAACACAAGGGGAAATCCTCCATGTGATGTTACCAATCATGTTCTGCATCGCTCTCCAATAAATAATGCTTTTCATGTATTGTGTTATGTTCTGTATGTTCTATCCCCCCCTAGTTTAGTGCATCATGCATCCGTTATCTTAAATGTCTCCAGTTATGTGTAAAAGGGCAGTATTTATTACACATTATATTTTTGGTTTTATATCCTTACTATTGTTCTAAAAAGGCAGTTGTGAGTTTGTCATACTTTATTCTTGCATTTGTCACTTTACCATCATGGAATCGTTTGGCAAAATGACTAAAGGCCATAATCCACAAATCAATGCCGCACCAATTGCCTTATGCAAGGCACTAGTTAAAAGTCTGTCAAAATAACAGCTTCGTCACTATCTTCTACCTCCAATCTCTGGGCAGTATTCAATGAGGCTGATTCGCCATGTTCTACGGCGAATGTGTGCTATTTTCATGCTCTAAAGTGAATCTTTTTACTGAGAAAGTGAATCCCCCTATTCAACGTGCAATATTCGCAGACGGCGAACAGTGAATGACTGACAATTCACCGACGGACAATGACAGACAATTCACCACCGCTGTGGTTTTTCAATGTGATTCGCTTTGAGTGTATTCAATGATCAGATGGCGAATTGCTTTTTAAGTGATTTTCGCTGTGTGTCACCGTGTAGCAATCGCTATCTTTTTATGGTGAACTGTAATATGAACTTTAAAAATAAAGGTTTTTTTATTTTAAATTTGGTGTACAGCACATGAATATATATTTAATAAATTATTATTATTTTTTTTTATACATAACAGCCAGCAGGGGGCCGAGAGCCGCTCATTAGATATTCATATATTCACTGCTCCCGATCATTACATATGCACAATCGGGAGCAGTGCAAGTGGCTCCCTACCTGCGTCCCCTGCTAGCTCTCCTGGGGGACAGCTTGTGCTGGGAGCCCTCCTCCCCCCACATACATTCTAGGGTAGGCAGGGAGACTTCCATCTCCCTGCCTGCCGCCATCCCCCGCCGCAGGGGTTAAGAATCGCCGTCAGTGGCAGCGAGCCCATGCTGCATTGAATACGGTGACAGGTCTGACAGGGAAGGCTCCAGCCCTCCGGAACACGGTGACTGTGCAGCAAATCCTAAACAGGATTCGCTGCACATGCCGAGTATTGTCATTGAATACTGCCCTCTGTATTCACAGCTCCCTCTCTCCATTTTGAAGATCTTCTTGAGTATAAGATTAAAGTTCGGGGGGAATCCTTTGTACATTAATTAATTTTTTATTTACTTTAGGCATCAATAAAAGCCAAAAAAGCCACAGAGAATTATAAGGGATGTGTGGAGAAATATGCTGCTGTAAAATCTGACTTTGAACAGAAAATGATGGAGACCGCGCAGGTAAGACATCATTCATTATAAATAACTGGGCTGGACATAAAAAGTGATGTTGCCAATAGTTTTTTGTAAACCTATTTCTCTATCTTGGTATGAACAACACAAATGTCACATTATCGCAATTTTATTTTTTTAATATTTAACTTTTTTTGATACTAGAAAATACAAAACAGTAAATAAAGTTAACATTAGTTATTGTTGTTGTTTTTTTTTTTTTTTATAGAGGGGATGGGTACAAAACAAAGAAAGGGAAAGTGGGTGGGATCGGTATGGTAACAGTACAATAGTATAGTATTAGCAAAGTAGATAAATAATAGATATACATCATTATAACCATTCTAGCTTCCCCACTGTCACAACCCCATGCTAAGTAAGCACACTTTTGGGTTTGTGGAGCTTATTTTGTGTAATAAAGCAGGGGTCATATATAACCTATGCATAAGTGTCAAATGTTGTTCGACATGGGATATACACTTAGGGAGAAATTTACGAAGATGTGAAATACACTTCACATGTCATGTTGCTATGGGCAACCAATCAGAAGCTAGTTCTAATTTATTTACCACCCTCTAGAAGATAGTAGACAGGATGTGATTGGTTGCCCATAGTAACATGACCTGCGAAGTGTATTTCACATTTTAGTAAATTTCACCCTTAGACATTTTGAAGCACATCTGGAATACTGATTACCATTCCTCTTCCCAGTGGGTCATGACTATATTGGTTTCCCATTTAACTTGAGAAGAAACTTTTGTGAAGTGTTGAGGTTTAAATAGGGGAATCGGTACATCTGTCAGACCACACTTAGGTCTACAGTCATTAGGTCGACCCCACTAGGTCGACTGGCAGGAAGGTCGACCTGACTTAAGGTCGACATGGGCCAAGGTCGACATGACTTAAGGTCGAATTTGCATAAAGGTAGACATGAGGAAGGTCGACTGGTCATAATGTCGACATGTGTTTTTCACTGTTTTTTTACCCGAATGTCGACACAGTCGACATGGACACAGTTGGCAATGAGAATCGGACGCTCGCTTCGCTCGCAATGCTTCGGGCAGGGTGGCTCGCTTCGCTCGCCACAACATTAATAACCTCCTCCATGCCCTAGCAGTGATCGCGAAAACCCCCCAAAATTATGGGTCCCTGGGACCCCTCACTTACAAAAATGGGGGTCCTACTTGATCTTTTCTGGGTCCCAATGGAATATAGCCTCCTCTCCCCTTCCCCAGCATGGCACATACAGAAGCCTCCTCATCTCTTCCATATGGCATATACCCTGAGCCAAGGTCCAGCCCGAGCCTATATTTTGGGGGGTAAGCAAACATAGATTTGGGCACCCCAAAACTGTGGCTATTGTGGCAAGATACACATATACTAGAAAAAGGCATAATGTCGGAATAGGGACACCTGTGCTGCACCAATCAGGATTGTAAAAGTAATGGCAGCAGGAACAGGAGGGATAGGGTGAGTGAAATCCCAGCAGAGTCTATAGGCTCCTCTCCTACAGGCAGCTCTGCCTGTTAAGAGTTAATTGGTGAGCTGCAGCCTCTCTGCCAGCCGTGCAGTGACGGGAGGAGGGGACATTAACAGCCAGCACTCAGAGCCTGGAGGATGGGACAGGGACACACAAGTGAGCAGCACTGCAAGGTAGGAGAGGAGGAGGGAAGTCTGCAGCCCGAGTCCTGCTAGCAATAAATCCCCTTACATGACACAGCCAAGCAGCCTGCTAAATGGACCACGCACCCCTCTTACCTCTACTTCCTGCCCGGGTCTGCTCCGTCCTCACTGTCACACCTCCCTGGTTCTGGCCCCCAATGCTGGTGTCAGTTCCTCATGCTCCGTCCTCACACCAGCCGCAGCGCTGTTCCCCTGCTGAGCAGCTGCTTCTGGTGTTTGCTCCAGCCGGCTGTTGTTTAGGCACAGTGCAGGAGCCAGCTTACGTGAGCCATTCATAAAAAATGAGTCCCTGGTGCTCCAAAGTGGGTAAAATACTCGCTATAGCGAGTATTTGCGAACCCTGCCTAGTGGATGGTAGGGCATGAAATACCGCCTGTCGGCACATGTCGGCTCAAAAAACAGTGAAAAACCCATGTCGACATTCCTCATGTCGACCTTTATGCAAATTCGACCTTAAGTCATGTCGACCTTGGCCCATGTCGACCTTAAGTCAGGTCGACCTTCCTGCCAGTCGACCTAGTGGGGTCTACATAATGACTGTAGAATTAAGTTCATTCTAATAGATGACCGCTTCCCGTAAATAGGAACGTATACCACCTAGATATTGCACCTTTACTGTTAGTCTTTTGAAGTAGTTCCCATATTGCTCTATGTAATGGCTTTAGGGTGTGTCTCACTTGTAGGCATTTGTAGAATTCTTTCCAGGATATAGAATATTTTTTGTCTGAATTTGGGAGAAGGATTGTAATGTGCCTGATTCTGATATGTCCCTCAATGTAATAATGTTATTAGATATCCACAAGTTGAGTGACAAATCCGGAATCAAATGTTCTAATCCATTCAGTGATAATTCTAAAGTAGGTTGTGAAACTTCCGGCACTTGGGACATCAAAATACACTATGACCCCTATTCATATCTGATCGCAGTACAAATTTGTTCTCAAAATGGGCAAAACCATGTGCACTGCAGGTGGGGCAGATTTAACATGTGCAGAGAGAGTTCGATTTGGGTGAGTTATTTTGTTTCTGTGCAGGGTAAATACTGGCTGCATTATTTTTACACTGCAATTTAGCTTTCAGTTTCAACACACCCCACCCAAATTTAACTCTCTCTGCACAGGTTACATCTGCCCCACTTGCATGGTTTTGCCCATTTTGAGAAGAAATTTGTACTGCGATCAGATCTGAATAAGGGCCCATGTCTTGCGTACCGCTTGGACCACTGTAGATGTATGGGTTAAATTTCTCCCTTCTGATGGAGGCAACCATAATAAGTCTATAAGAGGGAATTGGGATACAAGACCCCTTTCCACTATAACCCAAAGTCTGGGTTTATCGGTTATCAACCAGGCTCCTAGAGAGGAAAGAATAGAGGCCATTTGATATACACTATTGCAATTTCAGAGATTGTGTTCTACAGACAGTATTACATAAGAATACAATTGCTGTTTGTCCTTCCACAGACTATCATCAGGTTTGATCATAACCAGATGATGCTTATCGTAACATTGGGGACTGCCTGTCCCTTTCCATGTTTTGCTGATCTTATTTATAATACATAAATAACCTTGTAGTTGTGTCAAAGTGCATGGCTTAATCCAGCAATATCCCTTTCTCATTAATCTAAAACTATAATTGTTACCTATAATACAGCTGATATAACCTTCACAAGAATGCTGTTCTCTAAAGGGGCCTACACACAGGGAGTTTTGCTGAGCATTCTGGGCGATGCTGGATTACTCATGAAGGCACAGCACACTGCGATGGGTCACACTGGGTCTCACGCTCACTATGGCCCCTACACACAGAACGATGTTGGGGCATCTTTTTAAGCAATCTATTTGTGTATGCCCCATAACTTCAGAATGATATCTTTGACCTTCTACGTACTCTTGCTATACAATTGGGTTTAAGTAATTGCATCACTGATATCCGCAATAGCCAGCAGGCTGTAAAATTTCAATGGGATTGTGTACAGAAAGTGATAGCGGGGAACATTTCATTAAGCTTTCCATATTTTTGTAAATGTTATTTGTAGCTTTATTAAATAGCTCTGCCAGTATGTTTCTCATAAGCAGACACTACTATGCTAAGCAGTGGCAGATGTATAGAAATGTGTCCTTTCTTTATGAATCGAGAATGATATAGACAATCACTTATTTCCTCTTTTTCATTCCGTGGGGGGCGTAGACGTTCCTGTCATGCTACCTAACTAAAAATGAGCAATTAAACACACTAAAATGATTAAAGCTAAATGCTTATGTCCTATATTATTAAATGGAATTAAATTAAAACTGTACATACATGTATGACCACTCGCAACCTTTCTTGCTAAGCAGGCCCTGATGTCTGTTCTGCTAGGCCCTTTGCTCCATGTAGTTCACTGTTCTGTACAGAAAGGGCCTTCTGCTACTGTACAATAAGCAGTCATTACCAGATACAGCACCGTGTGATTACAGGAGCTTACTCTTTGATATGACCGTATTTGCTTTCTACATTCACAGATCCATTTTCTGTTTTTTTAATAGCTTTTTTTTTTTTTTTTTTTTAAAGGCAGAGAACCCTTATTTTCTCCATGCTCACGCTCTGCGTATGGTGTAAACATATACCAATTCCTCCAGCACACAACAGCCTCTGAGCTGTTTATATTGCTGCAGGGAGCTTGCTGGAAAAGACCAGACTAAACGCAGCACACTATTATTAATCACCTGTTGTCTTCCGTGCTCTGCTTTAGCTCTTTATTAGTATTTAATTATTGTTTTAATGCATATCTTAAAATGATGTACAGCATGCACAAAGGTGTGAAGCAGAATTTTTTTTTAATGATATAGCATTCCTATTGTTCCCTGGTTGGATTTTCTCAGGAGCTACTGCTTGTGTGAGGCGTTGACCAGTCAGGACTGGTGATTAACATTACGATTTTCCGATGGATAAGTTTCTATGGGAGGGTATATAATCCCTGCCGCTACTACCGAGGGGGGAAGTAGCGGGAGGCCCCTATTCAGTACTGTCTTTCTGACAGCATTGCAGAAGCGGATCCCCATTCTGTCAATAACGACAATCTCTCTGTGGTTTTTCCTTTTACCCCATAGAGATGTTCAAGGTAATTTGCAAAGTTGAGTTCCCATAATAGGCAGACATATGCACAGTTGAACATAGAAACATAGAATTTGACGGCAGATAAGAACCATTTGGCCCATCTAGTCTGCCCCTTTTTTTTACCCTTCAGGTAAACTCAACCCTTTTTAATCCTTATTTCTTTGTAAGGATATTCATATGCCTATCCCAAGCATGTTTAAATTGTTCTACTGTCTTAGCCTCTACCACCTCTGATGGGAGACTATTCCACTTATCCACTACCCTTTCTGTGAAGTAATTCTTTCTAACATTTCCCCTGAACCTACCTCCCTCCAGTTTCATTGCATGTCCTCGTGTTTTATTACTTGTTTTCCTTTGAAGAAAATTTCCCACCTGTACTATGTTAAAACCCTTGATATATTTGACGATTTCTATCATGTCCCCCCTTTCCCTTCTCTGCTCCAAACTATACATGTTAAGATCTTTTAGTCTATCCAGGTAAGTTTTGTGATGTAGGCCATGAACCATTTTAGTTGCCCTTCTTTGTACACTCTCCAATGTATTTATAGCCTTCTGAAGATATGGTCTCCAGAACTGGACACAGTATTCCAGATGAGGCCGTACCAATGACCTATAAAGTGGCATTATTACGTCTTTTTTTCTGCTACTGATTCCTCTCCCTATGCAACCAAGCATCTGACTAGCCTTCCTCATTGCTTTGTTACATTGCCTCCCTGCCTTTAAGTCACTTGAAATAGTGACTCATAGATCTCTTTCCTCCTCAGTAGTTTCCATTATAGTACCCTTGATACTATATTGAGCCTTTGGGTTTTTGAGTCCCAAGTGCATAATTTTGCATTTTTTAGCATTAAACTGTAGTTGCCATTCTCTTGACCAATTCTCAAGTTTATTTAGATCATCAGTCATTTGATTTACCCCTCCTGGTGTGTCTACTCTGTTGCATATCTTTGTATCATCTGCAAAAAGGCATACTTTCCCTTCAATACCATTTGCAATGTCACTAACAAAGATATTAAAGAGCACTGGTCCAAGTACAGATCCCTGGGGTACGCCACTGGTAACATGTTCCTCCATAGAAGGCACTCCATTTACTACAACTGTCTGTTTCCTATCCTGCAACCAGGTTCTTATCCATTTAATTGTTTTATAATCCAATCCCACACTTTCAAGTTTATTTAGCAGCCTGCGATGTGGGACAGTGTCAAATGCTTTACTAAAGT
This sequence comes from Crinia signifera, assembly GCF_055691185.1. Lineage (NCBI taxonomy): Eukaryota > Metazoa > Chordata > Amphibia > Anura > Myobatrachidae > Crinia > Crinia signifera. The sequence continues at coordinate 423,584,523 of NC_139217.1, forward strand.
CTAGATATGCCACATCTACAGCCCCCCCTTCATCTAGTATTTTGGTCACGGAGTCAAAAAAGTCAATGAGACTTGTTGGCATGATCTCCCTGCTGTAAAAGATCATCATCATGAGATTATCTTCAGCGCATTACATTTTTATACGTTCTGATCTAATGGTGTTCTACTGGGATTGCTATCACAGGGCAGGGCAACTTTCAGTCATGTCAATGAATGTGTTTAACCCCTTCCCGACATTTGACGTACATGTACGTCATGGTCGGGAAGGACTTCCCGACATTTGACGTACATGTACGTCATGACTTCTAACTGTCACTGCGTCTAGAGACGCAGTGACAGTTAGGTGATGTCTGCTGTCCCTGACAGCAGACATCCCCCCTCGCCGCCCAGGGGGGGCAGGGGTGCCCCCCCCCGGTCGGCGATCGCTGTGATTGGCTGTTCAAATCTGAACAGCCATTCACAGCGTTTCCTGTGTTACCGGCGGCTAAGCCGCTCGGTAACACAGGGATCGGTGGTGATCGGTGCTGTCAAGTACAGCACCGATCACCTCCGATGTGCAGCCCCCCCTCCAACCCGCCGGGCACTCACCCGGCAGCAGCAGCAGCTCCCCCGGCTCCCCCGGAGCGTCTGAAGCGCACGCAGCGCTGACCTCCTCCCCCCTCCCCCCCGCAGCAGCAGCAGCATCAAGCTGCAGAAAAAGTAAAAAAAATAAATATATGCACTGAAAAACTATATATATATATATATATATATATATATATATATATATATATATATATATATACATATACATATATATATATATATATATATATATATATATATATAATGTGTGTGTGTATATATATATGTATATGTGTATATATATATGTATATATATATATATATATGTATGTGTGTGTGTGTATATACCGCACCGATCGCCAGCCCCCCCCCCCCCCCCTCCCACCCGGCAGCCCCCCTCCCTCCCACCCACCCGGCTGCCGCAGCACCAGCACCCCTCCCACCCCCCCGCCAGCCCCCCTCCCTCCCACCCACCCGGCTGCCGCAGCACCAGCACCCCTCCCACCCCCCCGCCAGCCGCAGCGCCAGCCCCCCTCCCAAAGCTGGTGACTAAAATGGGGTCACTTGTGGGGGGGTTCCACTGTATTGGTGCTTCGGGGGTCTTGCTAATGCGACATAGCACCCACCATTCATTCCAGCACCAAAAATCACTCCTTCCCTTCTGAGTCCTGCCATGCACCCAACTGGTATTTTTTGGTCACACGTGAGGCATTGCCGTACTCAGGAGAAATTGGGGCACAGATTTTGGGGTGCTTTGTGTCCTTCATTCCTTGTGAAAATAAAAAATTTTGAGCCAGAACTGCATTTTTCTGTAAAAAATTACATTTTTTTACACAAAAATGCAGATCTGGCTCAAAATTTTTCATTTTCACAAGGAATGAAGGAGACAAAGCACCCCAAAATCTGTGCCCCAATTTCTCCCGAGTACGGCAATGCCTCATGTGTGACCAAAAAATACCAGTTGGGTGCATGGAAGGACTCAGAAGGGAAGGAGTGATTTTTGGATTTTGCAGCACAGATTCTGGTTGAATGACCCCCGAAACACCCATACAGTGGAACCCCCCCACAAGTGACCCCATTTTGCAAACTACACCCTTCAGGGAATTCATCAAGGGGTATAGTGTACATTTCAAACCCCCCGGGGTTTCACCAATTTTGATACAACTGAGCTGTGAAAATGAAAAATTAATTTTTTTCATTTTCACTGCCCAGTTGTACCACAATTGGTGAAACCCCTGGAGGTTTGAAATGTACACTATACCCCAAGATGAATTCCCTGAAGGGTGTAGTTTGCAAAATGGGGTCACTTGTGGGGGGGTACCTAACTTTTAGCATCTTATGGTGCCTAGAAACCTACATTGTGCCTAAAAAATAATCTCATAAAAAGGAGGCTCCAAAATCAAGTAGGTGCTCCTTCTATTATGAAGCCTGTGGTTTGGTCACCGTGCACACTAGGGCCACATATAGGATATTTATGAAAACCAAAGAATTGGGGGAATCAATTTTTAGTCACATTTCTCTAGTAAAATCTACTGTGTTCCTTAGAAAAATGTATTAAAATTGCAAATCTGCAAAAAAAAATGAAATTTTGAAATTTCACCTACACTTTCTTTTAATTCCTGTGAAACACCTAAAGGGTTAACAAACTTCCAAAATGCTGTTTTGAATACTGTGAGGGGTGCAGTTTTTGAAATGGCATCATTTATGGGGGTGTCTCACATACAAGTCCCTCAAAGTCACATCATAACTGAACTGGTCCCTAAAAAAATCAGAGTTTGAAATTTTCTTGAAAATTTGAGAATTTGCTATTCATATTTGAAGCCTCCTAGTGTCCAAAAAAATGAAAAGGAGGTTGAAATAATGATTGCAACATAAAGTAGACATATGGTCTTTGTTAGTTATTAACTATTTTGAGTGGTATGTTTATTTGTCTCACAAGCAGAAAATGTGACATTTTGCAAATTGCAAAATTTTCCATTTTTTCACGACATTTTGGTATTTTTCACAAAAAAACACAGACTGTATCGACCCAAATTTACCACTAACTTGAAGTACAATGTGTCACGAGAAAACAATCTCAAAATCACTGGGATAAGTTAAAGCAAAAAAAAGTTATCCCCACTTAAGTGAAACATGTCAGATTTGAAAAAAATGGCTCTGTCAGGAACGCAAAAACTGGCTCTGTCAGGAAGGGGTTAAATTCTCTGATACGAGGTCAGCAATTGTTTACATGGTAAATGACCTTTAAGTCTTCATGTTCTAGAGTTCTATTTCTTTTTAACATGGGATAGAAGGAATGTTTTTGTGTTCTTGCAGCCGCATAAATAGGTGCATAAATACCTTTGCTGAAACACAGATTCCAGTAGATCTGACGCACAGGGCACATTATAAATGTGCATGAAACCTCTGAACTGTGGTGTGTTTTTTGCATGGCACCCATCAATTGCATTCCATTTGTTTGTAATTATTGTAGAACAGTTTTATTTGCCTTTGGTACATTCTGGGGGCGCAAAAGTCGTATGAATGGGTTTTATTGCAAGTGGTATCGAAAATAATGCACATGCTGCCTTTTGGTCTATGGATGGATATCTATGGATGGATATCTATCTATCTATCTATCTATCTATCTATCTATCTATCTATCTATCTATCTATCTATCTATCCCTGTTCCTGGCATATAAAAGTACAAGAGCTTTGGTTTGGACCAAGGCCCAGATTTAGTAGTCTGCTTTGGGAACCCTAGTTGCTGACTATTTGGTAGCTTAGCATGGCTGACAATGGGGTGTGCTGCATTACTGCTGGGAGAGGCGCCTACCCCGCTCTACCAGCAGCCTGCTATCCACTGCTAGCTGCACTGCCATTCTTGGTACCCCTGGTGCCCCTTACCTGATATGTGCTGATAATGCATTTAGGCTAATTTGCATATTCAAATATTTTGCTTCTCGGGGGTTTGGGTTAGTCCTTAATGGGCCAATCCCTCCCTTTTGGGGGGCAAGACAAAAAAACCATTCCCTAGAGGGAAACTTTGCCTTAGGGTGCCCGTACACAGTACTATTGCTGGGTGCAATGAGATGCGTGCTCCCATCACACATCTCATCAAGTATGTGCTGCAACCCGATTATCGAATGATTGGGAATGTGTACAGATCATAGTGTGCAATCCAAAATAGCATTAGAAATAGCGTAAAAATATCTAATCACAACCCCTTCACAATTTACAGAAAGGAAGTCAGCGTATGGGGGTGGGCACTGGCCTTTTTTCTGAGTGTTAGAAACAATGCAGACGGATAGCGATGTTTTCAGATTTATACAGGGCGAGTTTTCACTACTGAATCAGGCCCATCGTTCTATTTCTTCCCAATAGTGTGTTACGGAACAGAAGTTTTTTTTTATTTGTTTTGTTTTTTAGCCATCTTGGATATTCCCACAATTATTTTGATTGCGTTCTCTATGTAATTGCATGTTTAGATCAGTAAGAAGGAATTAGAAATGTTATTCATTAACTGAAGGCAATGCTGGTCAGTACTCTATATTTAACATATCAGAGAAGTAAATCTAATGGGTTTCTTTATTGTAGGCTTCTGCCTAAAAAATGTAAAATTTTTTTTTTTTTTTTGTATGTTTGTTTGATATCAGCTGCTTGTTTAACCTGCATAACTTTTGAGATTTTTATCACTCGATTAGCAAAAAAATATTCAACTATGTGAGTTTTAGATTTCGTTAGATGGCATTGCTCTGTTTGGTAGCATATTAACTTAAGGCCTGATCCATTCTCACGGATTGACATGCTACAGAGTTTGAGGGTGGTTCCCTGGACTGGTCTACAAAATGCATGCTTGTTGAGCCCAATGTCTGCGTCTTTGGAGGCTAGCTTCCTGGACCTGCCTGAGAATTACTGACAACAAGTCTGAGTTAACTTGCTGAGGGGCAGTAGTGGTGGTCTGACGCAGCACTCTGATCGCAGGTGCATGCTGGGGGAATATGATTCATATAGATCAGTGGTTCCCAACCCTAGTCCTCAAGTACCCCCAACAGTGCACGTTTTTCAGGTCACCCAGCAGGTGCACAGATTATTCAGGCACATTTTAAAAGATCCACAGGTGAGCTAATTATGTCACCTGTGATTCTGTGTGGAGACCTGGAAAATCCGCACTGTTGGGGGTACTTGAGGACCGAGGTTGGGAACCACTGATATAGATGCCTCCTGCTGCATTTGCGTTCTACAATTTTGTTACTCTCAAGTGTACAGTATAACACCATATACATCTGAATCATGCCCTTAGTTAATGGTTAGATTAGGAAAACCAGGAAAGTTAGAGGAACATATGCACTCGTTTTACTTTGACACTTCCTTTACATGCTCTTGCATCTGTGTGTGATTGCCTAGTGTTGTATGTCGACTTTCTGTCAAAGTCGACCTAGGGTATGTCAACCTAGTCACTGTCAACCATTAGTGGTCGACCTAGTGACTGCCGATCCTCCTGCAGCGGAGATATGTGAGGGGATGTGCCTTTGTTACACATCCCCTCACACGTTAATGTGGGTATTCGGCAGGGGGGGGGGGGGTGGTGGTTGTGTGCGTGCGTGCAGGAATTTGACGGGGCAATGTCACTGGTGAGCTTTGCAGCTTGCCAAGCTCACCAGATTCACCTCTGAAATTTTTGGGATACAGTAAATGCATTGTAGAACATACATTTGTTTTTGCTGGATTTTGAGGAATGGGGTTCACTAGTATTAATATCAATTGCGCGCTCTCTCTCCCGCTCGCTCTCTCGCTCTCTCTTTCTCTCTTTCTCTCTCTCTCTCTCTTTCTATCTCTCTCTATATTATATATAATAAAAGGGTAACGCTGCTACTCACCTCTACCGTTGGAATTCAAGTTCTTTGTGCACCAGCTGCCACTAGATGGCATCCCGCAGAGCAATTCCAGTGCTGCTCCATTTGGCCGAGCACAACTGCCAGCGCCGATATTGCAGTTATATTGTTCATTCATTTTGATGGGCTGGTAACTAATCTGTTTATACAGTTGTCTTCAAAATTATTCAACCCCCACTGAAATTGAATGTTTTGGCCAGTTTGACATTGATTTCGATCATTCAGTCATCTTGCTTACATTTACATGAAAGAGGCACTTGTAGGTCAGAGAAATATAAACTTAAGTTTATAATGAAATAACCACAAATGTCTTTTCTGTGCTCACATCATTATTAGTTTTTATTCAACCCCCAAGTGACATTCAATCTTAGTACTTAGTACAACATCCTTTTACAGTTATAACAGCTTTTAAACGTGAAGCATAGCTTGACACAAGTGTCTTGCAGCGATCTACGGGTATCTTCGCCCATTCTTCATGGGCAAAAGCCTCCAGTTCAGTCAAATTCTTAGGCTTGCGCACTGCAACTGCTTTCTTTAAGTCCCACCAGAGGTTCTCAATCGGATTTGTCTGGTGACTGCGATGGCCACTCCAAAATGTTCCAGCCTTTCCTTTGCAACCATGCTCTAGTGGACTTGGAGGTATGCTTGGGATCATTGTCCTGTTGAAAGGTCCAACGTCTCCCAAGCCTCAGGTGTGTGACGGACTGCATCACATTTTCATCCAATATCTCCTGGTACTGAAGAGAATTCATGGTACCTTGTACACGCTGAAGCTTCCCTGTACCTGCAGAAGCAAAACAGCCCCAAAGCATAATTGACCCTCCGCCATGCTTCACAGTAGGCAAGGTGTTCTTTTCGTCATATGCCTTGTTCTTCCTCCTCCAAACATAGCGTTGATCCATGGGCCAAACAGTTCTAATTTTGTTTCATCAGTCCACAGAACACTATCCCACAACTTTTGTGGTTTGCCCACATGACTTTTGGCATACTGCAGTCGACTCTTCTTATTCTTGGGAGACAGCAAGGGGGTGCGCCTGGGGGTTCTGGCATGGAGACCTTCATTACGCAGTGTGCGCCTTATTGTCTGAGCTGAAACTTCTATACCCATATCTGACAAATCTTTTTTCAGTTCCTCAGCAGTCACACGGGGACTTTTATCCACTCTACGCTTCAGGTAGCGCACAGCAGTCGAAGTCAGGATCTTCTTTCTTCCACGACCAGGTAGCATTTCAATAGTGCCCTTTGCCTTGAATTTGCGAATGATGCTTCCTATGGTGTCTCTTGGTATGTTTAACTTCTTTGCAATCTTCTTATAGCCATTGCCCTTCCTGTGAAGACAAATCACCTCTTCTCTTGTCTTCCTGGACCATTCTCTTGACTTCACCATGTTTGTAACCACACCAGTAAATGTCTAGAAGGAGCTGAGTATCACAGTCATTTTAAAGCTGCCTAATTGGTGCTTATTATGCTTGATTGGTGCTCGGTGACATCCACAGGTGTTTTCAATACCTGATTGAAAACACCAGAATTAACCTCTCTTCTTCAGAGTGGTAGTCTTTAAGGGGTTGAATAATTGTGGCAATGAAGAAACCACAAAATACACATTTACTACTGTGTTATATAAACAATTGATGTCAGTTTAGTTGCATTTGGTTCTTTAAAACGTCCTTGTAGGATTTCATTCTGAATACAATTCCAAATGTACACTATAGTCCCTAAACCCCTTTACAGCATTGGGGGTTGAATAATTTTAAACACAACTGTATAATATGTGCAGATAGGAGGAATTTTACACATTTTCCATAGTAACCCCCAAATGCCGAGCCATTGCCCTATTACCTGTGGGGAGATGTATGCAGAATTGAAGTAATGATATCGGACATTGCTGCAGCATTTATAAATATGTTCTACATTTTACACATTCCTTTCAGTACAGCGGTCTTTGTCCTTAGGAGCTGTTGGACTGTATAGATACAGATATGTGTATAAATAGTAACACATTTCAGCCCTTTTTACAAATGACAAACCGGTTTGTATAGGGATCTCCTTTTACCTTTCAAAGTAATCCCAGTCCGTGTAAAGTGCAGCATATACATGTGTTGGGCTCTGAGCCAGTTTGGCAATGACATTTGGATTATAATATGTATGAATGGTGTTAGCTGCCGCGATATGAACATGTTGCCTGTGAGTAATAGGTGCCTGGCACTGGTTCAGCCGCACCCTGTGTGTGTGTGTGCAGACATGATTGTATATGCAAAATGCCAGGAAGAGATCAAACGATCGCTCTGATGCTGTCTTGCGTAATCTGAAATACATGTTGGGAGATATGACTATGGATTTATATGTTCCTTTCTACACATAGTCAGCCATTCTGTGCAGTCAGTAGCTAAATATTACCAATATTCTCTAAAAGGAATTTCAGGTGAAGGATCAGTCTGCACAAACATGGACATTGCAGTAAGTTCTAATAAGGTGTGCGCTCCTATTTATTACCCGTGCCAGATCAAGGAGTGGGTGTAGTAGTTTCTCTCGCAGCCACCACCTTTTAGAAGCTGCTTTGTTTTTTTCAGTCTGTCCAATCACACAGATTGTTATCCCAGGCATTACACCGCAGGATGCTCCTGTCATATTTGCTGATGTCTGTAGAATCGAGGACTCACCCATCCCATGTTTCCTGCAGGACTTTTCCTGTTTTTCAGGCTTGCATGTGTTTATTTGGAATAGTTTTATATCTGTGTTCCCTGGTTTGCTGGTTTTTATTATTTATTTTTCTCTACTACAGGTATGAGAATATACAGCTCCCATCACCTCACCCCCAACATTTAATATTTAAGAGCAGAGTAGTTCAGTTGCCTGATCCTGTCCTGGCTGTATTAGTATACCATCATTTAAAGTTACATTTCTCCACAGATTTTTTTTTATTAGCTCCATCCTGGATGTTTGTTTTCTATTACCGGTTACCCGGGGATCATTTGCCTGCTCTCAGCTTACGTTGCAAGATATTCGGGAAGCTCACTGTAATGAGCTTTTAGTTAATAATTTAAAGCCCAGCAAGTGATGTCTTCGATATTTCCGGAAACATTGCAACCAGTGTACACACTTGCTGTTGTGGCCATGCTCTGCCCTGTTGCGTCGCACTGCCAGTAATAGTGGGTGTGCCCTCTGTGTTGGTCTGATTTTATGGAATTTTGAATAGCTGATGCTACAATGTGAACTGCAAAAGCTGTCTGCACACAGCAGTGCGCGGTAGTGTGTACACACAGCCCGATGGGCACAATAGATCAGTCTGATCCACAAGATAGAATGATACATCACATAGTGTATACGCAGGTCAACTCATTTGATAGAAGTGTTACTGTCTGCGACCCTGTCATGTTTTTAACAAGCTTCACAAGTATCCTAAACCAGAATTCCAGTAAACTTAGGTTTGTGTAATCTTATTGGGGCAATCCATTTACCTGCAAAGGGGGGCCAGTTGCAGGCACAGCAATTCGCCCCAACTTGCACATTTTTGCGCGCAAACCTACCAATAGAGATTCGCAAAGTCCGGATGTACCACAAGTGTGGTATATGTCGAACTTGTGGATGATTCGATTGGCCCCTAAAAATAAAAGGAAGATGAAGATCATACTTCTTATCATTGTAACAAAAGTTGGTCACCTTAAACAAAGTAGAATTAGTGTTTTGGTTACATAACAAGTGACCCTTAGACTAGAGATGTGCAGGTTCGGATTTATCCGTATCTCAAAACGGGATTTTATTGGCTATCTGCTTTCACATGTTTTGGCTCAAAAACATGTGACAGCCAATAAGATCTCGTTTTGAGATACGGGTAAATCCAAACCTGCACATCTCTACCGTAGTGGCTATTTTTATATTGGACAATAAAGACACTTTGGATTTCTAAGTATCTTCATGATATAATACAGTTAGTGTGAAAAAGAATATGGATGGAATCCTGGAACAAAAATGTTAATCATCCAGCACAATTGATACCATGAGTAGATTACATAGATACCCAATGTATGGTGATTTAATGCATTTATTGAACCAACAGGGTGCCGTTATTACCATAGTTGTCACACCGTGTACATAGATACTGCATTTCTAAAACCAAATAAACTATTTTAAACAGCTAAAACCACATTTATTCAGGTTATTTCAGATATCCGTTGCGACTGGTCAAAATTGCGTTTGGACATAAGCCATGACCTTACACTATGTGCAGTAATCACTTATTGGGGTATGGTCAGATGCTTCATTGCACCCGATCTCCTGTCTAAAGTGACGGGAGTTTGTGGGGTGATATTTAATTAAAAGTTTTTCGTGGTCATTTTGGTTGGGTATAGCCGCAATGCGAAAAGTCGCATTGGAGCTCTCAAACGGGTAGTTTTTTGCACATGTAAGCTCGCCACCCTGGGGTGACTGATGGGCCAGTCATTAAATACAGCAGTCAATCTGCTGGTTTCGCAAACCAAATTGAACATATATCTGGGCATACTGTGATAATCTTATGTTGTGCCTTTAAAATAGGAAATCTTCTAAAAAACAAAACAAAAAAAGAATGATTTTAACACTTGTTTTACCTTTCCTGTTAAGATTCAGCAAGAATTGAATCCGTGTGTGTGCTCCCAAGATTGTTTTATATCAAGAAAACTAGCATTCTATGTTTTGGTTTATTGAAGTCCTAAAACTGGGTATACACTATATGATCTATCAGACCAATCTACGCAAGCATTGTATAGTGTGTACATCTAACATCTTGTTTCCGCACATTATTTATTGCGTTGTCTCACCTGATTTTCTAGAATTATAGAGAGAGCTGATTGGATGGTTGTTTATCACTTTCCATTTTATCACTTTTTGAAGCTTGATACATCTGGCCTTAGATGAGTCGGGCACACATCAATAACTGAAATGGGTGTAGTATAGGGTTCCGACAGTCATTCGACCGACGTCGGGATTCCGACTGGCTGGACTCAGACAGCATGGGGAGCACAACAAAGCCCCTTGCGGGCTCGCTGCGCTCGCCACGCTGCGGGCATAGCGGCTCGCTACACTCGCCACATATTCTATTCTCCCTCTATGGGGGTCGTGGACCCCCACGAGGGAGAATAGCGGTTGGCCGTCGGGAACCCGTCTGTCGGGTTTTAACAGTCGGGATCCCGACGTCGGGTAAATTACTGTCGGGTTTTAACAGTCGGGATCCCGACGTCGGGTAAATTACTGTCGGGATCCCGATGGGCACCCAACTGAAATCACGCCCCCTAAATCTTAAGTGTAATGCATCTGAAGTGTATAATTGTGTGTACCTAGCTTTAAATTTGTCTTAAAATTATTTTAAGCCTTATCTTGTAGGCCAGTCTAGGCCTTTGCACTGTATGAGTGTGCAGACACGTTTATTACAACAAAATTGCAGGGCTCCTGAATTCAACATTGGAATATGTTCCCCAAGGAGACGTTTGCCACCTAGTGGTTTTATTTCATAATGTTTTATACAATTAAATAATGCACGTAATAGCACTTCCCAAAGCATATGCACCCCTTTCGGTGAGATTAGACCCATTATGTGCTTCTGATTTATATTTAGGCCTCAGTCACAGCACCATTTTTGTAGGCATATTTATAAAGGTTTGTTTTTATCCATAAATTGATCTAGAAACTGTTTTGTGGATATGTATTAATAGCCTAATGCAAAATCCTAATTTGCACTACAGATCAGTCAGTGTGCACTGTGGTCTGCCTCCATTGCACTAAACCCTGAAATGAAAACTTTTCAGTTTTCATATGTTAATTTACACCACTTTCAGGACTGGATCTGCAATGCTGCTCCTTCTTATACACATATTATTAAATAATCAGAGATTTACTGTATGCAAGTAGCAGATAGGAAATGCTGATAGCCATGCAGTACTGTGTATGCTGATCCAATGAACAGTGGTATTTAGGGCTTGCCCAATCACAGGCTTTTTTACTTACTGTACTCCTTGAGCCTGCATTATTGCAGGTTAGTATGTGATCTCATAATGAGTCCTGGTGTCCTCTCATGATTAAGATATAAATTCTGCAATATTTTAACAGACAATGCACGCTGTTTAATAGAATGTTTTCTGGAAAACCCCCCAAAAATGGAGAAGGTGCCTACACTTTTAGAGGGGCATTTGTCAAAGCTTGAACAGTTGTGAGAGATAAAGTACCAACCAATCTGCCAGTAAAATTTTAAGTTCAAGCTAGTTGGCTAGTACTTTCTCATTTACAGTTTTATCTCTGTGTCTTGATAAATACCCCCTTTAGTGGGTATTTATTTTTAAATTCAGGAATTTAACAAGAGTTTCATTTGATCCAATAATTATCTAGATCAGGCATGTCCAACGTTGGCCCTCCAGATGTTGTGAAACTACACATCCCAGCATGCTTTGCCACAGTTTTGCTATTAGAGAATGCAAAAACTATTGCAAAGCATGTTGGGATGTGTAGTTTCACAACATCTGGAGGGCCAACGTTGGACATGCCTGATCTAGATGATTGAATCTGTACCTACATTGACAAGAACTTAATACTTTGGGGTGTATTCAATGCGGCCAGCGAGGGGGTTAAATTTAGCCGTGAGCCTCGCTGTTTTAGCTGCCGCATATGCCTTTTCCCCTTCGCACGACAAATTTAGCGAGGGGGAAACAAGCTGTGACAGCGAGCAGACCGTATTGGATACACCCCTTTTTCTCAGTGTGTGCGCGCAATATTCAAAAGCAACATTCATGTTAAGCTGCCCACACACGGTGCAATTTATCTCATGTGATTTAAACTTTTTACTGCAAATCGCATTGCGCGTAGTTCAATTCTCACGTGTTTATTTTGCCTTGTGATCCGTGTAGTCAGAAGGCAGAATAGTATGTGTAGGTGTTTTTGAACTAGATCGCATGTACCCTCTAATTGGTTATTGGAGTGTAGTCAGAAATCAGGTGTAGTTCAAACCGCATTCAATGTACAATCCTAATTGTATGGCTCAAATCACACCTAGCACACATTTCACCATGTGTGGGTAACAGGTACACTGTGCTGCAGGGAAGCTTCGAAAACACTCCAAATGCTCTGGTATATCGTCGCTATCCGCTAGAATTGGCATTTGTTAGAGGTTGTTGTAAAGCTAGTGCATCAGTAGGGTTTTATCTTGTATTTACCTACTACTTCGCTGAGAGATAGAAATGCCTTGTAAACCAACAATTCTCCATGTTGTATTTCATGTTTTGTAAATGACTGCTGCTTGCCAGATGATCTATTATATTCTAGCCTACAAGTTATGTGTGTGAATGATCTGTGTCAGAGTCTTCCATATGTATACTACCACTGACTGCCTATTCTGTCTAACTTGTAGAAATTCCAAGACATTGAAGAGACTCATCTCATTCGGGTGAAAGAGATCATAGGCTGCTTTTCTCATTCGGTCAGTGAGGTCCACATACAGATAGGCCAGGTAAGTTTATATTACTCAGTGGATCCGGTTACTTCCATAACCTTACTGCCCTTGCTTTTTCTTCTGTGAAAGGTGTATTAATACTTGTGTACACTTACAGTTACAAACAGTAACTGATGACCGTTGGACTTTTATACTCTTAAAAACTTAGGGGCAGATGTAATAAGCCTGATAAAGTGATAAAGTGGAAGGCGATACGGCACCAGCCAATCAACTCCTGTCATTTTTTTGAAACACAGCTGATTGGCTGGCGAGTTATTACCTTCTACTTTATCACTTTACCAGGCTAAATAAATCTGCCCTTTATAAACCAAACCTTTCATACATTGTAGGGTACTATGTATGGGGCAGTTTATTAGATATACTATTCTTGCACTGCCTCCAGAACAGCATTACAAAATGACTGAAGATTTGTTTGCTTCACAATAAATCCTCTTGCTCCACCCCTCCAAAAAGTCCTCTATTGGATTGCGGTCCCTGGACTGTGCAGACTGTTGCAGTACACCCGGCTCATTGACCTGCTCAGGAAACCAACTTAAGATGATATCTGCATTATCACCCACAGTAGTGTGTTACCCTGCCGGTAGGAGCCATGTTAGGATGAGCCGCTTGTGGGAATGAACATGGTCTGCATTGATACTCTGGAAGGCTGTGGTGTTAGAACAATTCTCAATTGGTATTGATTTGTGGCAAATGTCTGCCCAAAAAAAACCATTTCCCACAAACCGCCTGAACCACTAAAACAAGATAGAATAACTAGATTCTTATGCCAATTTCTGAACCCCCACCATATACATGGCATCGAATGTCCAGTCTTCATTACTTGGTTGCTTGGAGTGGTACCTGGTGGCATATTGTCAGAAGGTCGGCATGACAATGGTTGGTGCAGCATATGGTCAACGTGTGGGTTTTTCTCAAATTTTGTTTTCAATCTTAAGATCCACTTGGACTCTGATTTCGAACAGTAATCTGTGGCGAGCACAGTTGTTGCAGAACAAGGTACATGGCAAGCAACAAAGCATGGCAAGCAACATAGAAACACTAATTGGAGGTCCTTGTACTTCAAAATCTGAATTGGCACCCCAAAACCTAAAAAGAAACACTTTTGACAATTTCACGTGTTAACCATTCATAACGATAACCTTTTTTCCCATTTGACCTTTTAGGGTCAACCTAGAAACTTTTTCACTGTCAACCTAATAAACCAAATCCGCTCATGGTATGGGTCTGTGCTGCTGCTGTAGTCCATCCACTTAAAGGTTTGATTATGAAGGATGTGTCTGCATACCCCTGTTGTAACAAATGATTATTTGACTTGCTGTGGATGTGACTCAGGCTGGCCATTCTCCTCTGACCTTGTCCACAGAATTGCCACTCACTGGATGCTATTTTGTTTTGCTCTAGAGAATATTGTGCATATAAATACAGGGCTTTGCTGTAAATGTGGCATTGTAGGACACCAGCATTGAAATTCACTGAGCTTTGTGACTATTGAGAGTGCTTGGATGTATACTTGATTTTATTTATGCAATAGATGGGTCTGATCTTTCCAGATGAGGCATTTCCATATACACGTGGCCATGTGATCATTACTGGTAGCTCTTGTACTGGATTCAGTATGAAATCCCGGCGGTCAAAATCCCGACGCCGGAATCCCGACCACCGAAATCCCGACCACCGAAATCCCGACAAGGTGGGGACGTGGATCGCCCCCCCCCCCCTTAGGGCTCGCTGCGCTCGCCACGCAGCGGGCCCGGTGCCTCGCTACGCTCGGCACACTAATTTATTCTCCCTCCAGGGGTGTCGTGGACACCCACGGAGGGAGAAAGTGTTGGGATTTCGGCGTCGGGATTCTGAACGCCGGGATCCCGAGCGCCGGGATTTTAACTGCATCCCCTTGTACTAGGCATCTTTTTATATTTATCTAGCAGTGTTCTAAAACATTCTACTAAATGATGACTGGGGGATTCTCCAGAGCGTGAACACAAAGTCCCGTGCATCACATGCTTTTACATTTTCTTTTCTTTTAAACTTGTCTGTAAAGAAATTGTTATATGAATACAAAATTGCTTAGTAGCAATGCCTTACTTACCCTATAACTTAGATCTTGGTATGTTGGAGAAGTAGGTCTATTGAATTTGTGTAGCTGTCCTGTACATCACTGCAAATCACCCTACTGTAGGTTTGTAAATGGTTCCATATTCAAACAGGACTTTCTAAGTAATTCCCCATGTTGTCCTGTATCATGTACGTCATATGTATTATGTAGTCAGCAGCTGAACAAGAGAACATGCTTTTATTGGCATCTTCACAACCTTGTCTTCTCTTGTCTATTTTATTCACCAGCCTAGTTACCTCCTAACACTGTGGCATGCAGTTCAGGGTGTGGATCGTTTGGTCTACAACAACTAGGTTGACATGGGTCTAGGTCGACACAATCATTAGGTCGACAGTCAAAAATGTCGACATGGTGTTTTTAGCCGTTTTTTGACCCGAATGTCAACACTGTCGACATTGACACAGTTTGAAGTGCACCGCATCCCCTCACTTCGCTCGCTATGTTTTGGGCACACTATTGTCTTCTCTCACCACTCCCTAGTGGATGGTAGGACAGGAAATACTGCCTGTAGGCTCGAAAACTGTGAAAAACCCCATGTCGATCTAATGCTTGTGTCGACCTAATGGTGTTGACCCAATGCTTGTCGACCTAGTTGCTGTAGAGCTAATGACCATATCCCACAGTTCAGGGGCTGTATTTCATGGATTTTTTAAATAAATGAGAAGAAAATAAAGGTTAAAATAGATATCCGATCATGTTATTGGTACGTGTTAAGTCTTTCATGTACATATAATCCATATCTGACCTGTTAGCCACAGGTTTTTTTTTTCACGTTTATGTGGCCCTTCGACCTCCCAAGGTAGCCTCTATTGCCTGAGTGAAATTCCATTTTATTAATATAATGTGTAAGGTGTTACGTAGCTTACAACATGTAAACTCAATGGAGGTATTCAATATGGGATTCCGACTGTTGGAACGTCGTGACAGTCAGAATCCGGGGTGTTTTCATTTCATCCGACTTGTTGGAATGAAACGTTCCGGCTGTTTAGTGTCGGAAAGTCTGTGTATTTGCGAAAACTGACACGGATTGTCGAAAAGCGCCAGTGTATTCGACAGTCTGCGGCGCTTTCCCAAAAAAAAAAGATCAGACCTAAAAAAATATATATTTCCCCATTAAGGATTACCCCCAATGTCTTTTATGAGAATGTAAGTAGAATGATCCTTATTCTGTCTCTTAGGTTCATGAAGACTTCATTAACAACATGGCAAACATCACGGTTGGAAGTTTATTGGAAAAGTTTGCAGATAGTAAAGGCACTGGTAAAGAGCGACCTGGTGAGTACTAGGTCAGCGCATCATCAGAACATAGTCACTTGTACACGTAGGTCGCTCCACACATCTTTGTGTGACCGGTCACGTTGAGTAATATGAAATTGTGTATGTCCCGCTTGCTGTAATTCCCACACGGTCTGAGTGACTTATGAATGAGTTTGTGTCATTCTCGTGACTGATTGATTTTGGAACCGTTTGTTGCTCCCAGCCAGTAAAGACTCTGTGTGTTGCTGGTAGCAGAATCTCCACTATGCGTAGTCAATTTACTCAAATTAAGGGAGACACGCAAAGGCTGTGACACTGTGTGTGTGGTATTGTGTTACAGTTCTAAGCTTTTGAATGTTTTGTAGAACCAGATTATATCTATTTTTATCTTTTGCTCTTGTTTAACACCTTTTTTTTTTGTATTTAATTCTGCCGGTATTTTTAACCTGTTTTTACTTCTTATTATTTTATTAATTATTAAGTATTAGGGGCATGTCTATTAATGAATACGTCCAGAACCCTATAATAAAGATTCCTTATCACTTCAATTTGGTACAACTCTTACTACACTGGGCATTTTTTTGTGACTTTTTTTCCGTTAAAATCAGTTTATTGCAAAATAGAGTGTAATGTAACATACCAGTTCGTATGCAGAGCAGCAGTCACATACAGAATAGAGGCATGCCACATATCATTTTAATCAGTAGAAGCTGCTTATGCATCCTATGCACTTCTTATTGCAGACAAGATGCAAAAAAATGTAAAAAAAGATGCCAGCCGCTACAGAGTTGCACAATGTGTCCACATACATTTAGCCTTCTTTCACGTTAAACAGCCCTACTAGTCTGTTGTGTGACTGTTTAACGTGAAAGAAGGCTAAATGTATGTGGACACATCTGTAACTGTCGCCAGGAGTGGGGGTCTGATAGGGTCCTGTCCGTAAAATCAGAACAAGTAAATGGTTTGCATCCGTAGCGACTTTATATTTCTGAAACCTGCGCATGTGCCTATGTTAGTTAGCCAATGATTGTTCAGGCAGCAGAGGGGAGAGATCCTACAGATCCCTCTCCAGAAAAAAATCTGCAGGCCATAAGCTACAACTTTAGCTGCCAGGACCAAGTCTATAAAATGTGACCGCATTTCAGCCCCCATAAAAATCTGGCAGGTGCGGTCAGAAATGGAGGAATGGTGACTGATATCCATGTTGCTGTCCCTACATTGGGGTGATTCATAATACATGCAGTACCATAGTGTGTATGGGTTAAATGCTGATGGGTATGTGGCTTTATTCCGGCTAAACTGGCAGCTTTAATGCAATAAATACAATATACAAATTTTCGGTACTTGTTTCCTAGTACTTGTTGGCGCCACCGATTTCAATTGTATGGCATCGGGTCAATCAGATCGGGTAGCATCGCATGCGATTCGATTAAACCCGATTTTTAATTGTACAGCCACCATGATGGGTAATTAGTATGTAAAATGCCCCCCCCCCCCCCCCATTGTTAACGCCACACCACTATCAACGCCAACCCAAAGCGTGGCAAGCGCAGCGAGCCCGCGAGGGGCGGCGGTATGCGTCCTCCGACCTTTTCATACCCCACTATCCACGTCGACGTGGAGTTGACTTAATATAGTGTGGCGAGTGCAGTGAGCCACTGAGCCCGAAGCGTGGCGAGCGGACGCGGCTTACTTCACATGTATTCCACGTCCCCTCGCGGGGCTTGCCACGCTTCGGGCTCGGTGGCTCGCTGCGCTCGCCACACTATATATAATCACCTCCACGCCGACGTGGATAGTGGGGGTATGAAAAGGTCAGAGGACACGTACCGCCGCCCCTCGCGGGCTTGCTGCGCTCGGCATGCTTCAGGTTGGCGTTAACTATGGGGGGGGGGGCATTTCACATGGTAATTACCCATCAGGGTGGGTGTACAATTAAAAATCGGGTCTGGGGGTGCATTTAACATAGGAATCAATGGGAAATCGCGTCTCATCGCATGCCATTGTAATGGCATGCGATGCAACGCAATTTTAAAATTGTATATGAACTGTAAAAACCCTTATATTGGGTCCCATCGCATGGTATGCGATGGGACCCGACAGGCGCCGTGCTAGGAAACAAGTACCAAATTTTCTTTCAGATTAGTGTTGTATGTGTTCTGTTCATGATCAACTATATATTATTCTAGTTAACGAAAGAACCCCTTTAATGAACATTATAGACCGGTTTCTTTTCTGCATATTCCCGGCACCACAGTGAACATGCTGATAAAAGGCTGATTAAAGCATTTTATCTCTCCAGTGTAAGGAGGTAATTTCCGTCTGCTAATAGGTTCTATGGGAGATATTCAATTAGCATTTATCAGGGATTATGCTTCAGGTGTCCCAGGCAGGCAAATCATAATCCGTAAAACGCTGACCCTCGGAGCTGCAATAACAAATGGGATCAGGAGCTTATCCCGGATCCCCTGTATCCGAAAATAGGTAATTGTTTAAAGAAAATCTAATTGGATAGCCCGATAATGACCATCAGTCAGTCAATGACCAGGAGTATAATCATGATAATTTTTTTTGTTTTTGCCTAAAAAATATTGCATGGACTTAATTAGCCTTTTTAAAGCGGTCAACATTGTGGTGCAGATGAGAACAACTACAATGTTCTTGTCAATAACCGTTCCAAACCCCTGTTTAAAGTGCACAACGTAGTAAAGGTTAAGTCGTTAGGGAAAATGTACCAGGAGAATTTTTCATAATAGGTGAAAAATTGCCAAACAAACCTTTTTTTATTCATCATAATGACCTGTAATGTTTACCTTTTATATAGGAAATATAATCTTTGTTACGCAACATTTTTTATTAGACTTTATATACCAAATGTGCTGCATTTTTAGCGGATATTTTTGAACATTTCTCAGATGTTGGCACCCAAAGGGTTAATCTGTGAACCCTCTCCTCAGACGTTTCCCCGCTAGATCCTGCAATGTTAAATTTTTCAGTAATGACCACTTCACCCGTCCGGGTTGTTGGAGCGATGATTGATTGATTGAGGACCAGAGTATGTCATGCCGACATGCAGTAATGATGTCTGTGGTCAGAAGGTCGGCAAGGTTAAAATGTTGACACTTGCAAAACGTCAACATTGCCTTAATGGCAACATGCAAATGCTGACATTGTCATGATCATGTTTCTAGAAGGTTTAGGGATGTCGCCATTAGTTTCAACATATCATTTGTATGAATATGTTCAGTGTCGACAGTGAAACCATATCGACATGATGAATGTCATCACTGCGACCGTGGATCAGATATATCACCCCGTCATACAGCTTCTGTGTTGCCCTTGAATAGCGATACAAAATAGTGGATTACAGTAAGATAGCTGTATCTTGTGTGATCATCGTCCTAGTCATAAGTGTACTTATGTAATTATATGTGCATTAGGGTGAACGGCCTTTTGGTTTACGGTCACCAATGACAATTGCAGCTTGCCACTCACTCGTGTGGGAACACAGGTATAATGTTTGTTCATGCTGGACCGTCATGTCATTGTCACACCATTTCTGTTTAGATTTATGCTGGAAAATAGCTTGATTGTGTACCCACAGAACTGACCTGTCCTGACCCAGCTGTAACATTGCAGAGCTAAGAGCAGCCATTTGTTTTGACAGCGGAATTAATTGAGGCTAAAACATTTGAAATTCCACTTGTATCAAGCTGTTCATTAGGAATTGCTCTCTGGCTTTAGTGCTGTCAGAAAAATAAAATGTCCCACTCTGATTAAATAGCAAAATGATGGCCGGTCCACTGCATTTCAAGAGAGAGGTTGAATAAACTTTTACTGCGGAAACGATTCCGAAGTGACACGCTGCAGGAGATGTGCACTGATATCCAGCTGGGCTGTCAACTGGCACCGCGCCAGACACGCAAAGCCTCGCCACTCGCTGTGGCATGGGAAGCGCATACACGAGTTCCCCAAAGTCCCTCTGTGCAGAATCCTGTTAGAGAGAATGAATGTTTTATATTCTACGTTCTACATCAAATATTCTAAAGAAGCGGAACGATGTTGCAGAGATTTTGACATCCCAACTTGATTCTTGGCCAAAGAACTTACAATATATGTAAACACAGTGAAGCTGATGTAGAGTGGCGCTTATGCCTATTTTTTGTTTGGTTATAAAAGCAGATTTGCACAGTGCATGCCCACAAAGAATGCCTGCATATACACAAATATTATTGGAGGGGTGGGGGGGGCAGTACAGTAAGTACCTGTATACTCTGATACATCCAGGTGAAGAGCTGCAGGTACACCTGGGCTCTATGCTGTGGTCTAGCATTGGTTGACATCATGACAGGGAAAACCCCACATTGCAGGTTTTACTTTTACACCATCCCTGGGTATGGGTCATTGGGACGGCCCATCAAAGGTTGACATGCATTAGGTCGACGTGGCTTAGGTCAGTGAAAAAACCCATGTTGACCTTTTTGGCTGTCGACCTAATGCTTGTGTTGACCTTCCAACAATGTTGTCCTAAGCTATGTTGACCTTCAGCGGTCAACTCAATGCATGTCGACCGTTTTGTGTCTACCAAATTACCATATACCCAGTCCCTAGCCAAGTGCTTATACTTTTCTTCTTTTTTTATATTTTTTTCCATGGGGAACCTACCCCGTTTGATTGTTTTCCATTTTTTGGGGGGATCTTGAAATGCACATGCTAATACATGTATCATGAGGCGCTATCATGCTGGGACTTGTAGATCTACAAAGGTTGACACACACTCCATAATATTAAGCTCTGCTATGTAATCTAGAGCAATAAATCGAGGTTCTTGGAATATTTGTTGTCCAAGAAATACTAGCCCACCAACCGCATCTAGGCGACCTCGTATCTGGTGGGTGCCTAATACGAAGTCTTAACGAAGTCACCCCAGGACAGCACGCAAGTGAAAAATGAAGGTATTAGTGGGTCAATAAGAAAGAAGCGATAGCAAGGGGTTATAAAGTGTTAAATAAATGAAAATGCTAGTGGAAAAATAATGAAATAGTTCTAAAATGTTATGGTGTGCCAACCCAAAGGGAGCTGCGTCCCAAAGCCATCCCTAAAACTAGCACATTGTACAAATTTTCAGGACTTGCTCTAATTGTGCCTTTAGTCCCAATGTGCAGCCTGTGGATACCAGGGACCAAACTGGTTGAACCATTGAGATCAAATGGATGGGGTGCTACTTTAAGGTGAGGGAGTATCAACCCTCGGGTGTACGAAGTACACAATATTGGGGAGGGGGGGGGGGGGGGTCTTAAAATGCACACCCTAATAACACGCATGTATCATGAGGTGCTATTATGCTGCGTTCTGTAACGCTTTTATAGCTTCTTTCTTATTAACCCACTAATACCTCAGTTTTTCACTTGTATGCTGCTGGCTGGCTGGCTTTCGCAGGCTTTTTTGGGGTGCTGCGCCCCAGGTTCAGACTTATCAGAAAATAAGGTGCGCGGGTGTGTGAGCAGACACTGGGGGTGAGAGCTCTGCTAAAATCCTCCTCAATTATCCTGCCCCAGGGACCATGGGCGCACCATCCTTTCACCCTCCAGAGCCTCTCCTGTGCCGCCCACGGCTCTCATAGACGGCCTGTGGGGGCTACGGCGGCTGCCTGGGCCTGCTGTGCTTTGTGCTCCCTCTCCTCCGGACACGGGCGCCATCTTGGATCTGCTTCTCCCCACTCTGCGGCTCCATGTCAGCGGGATACGCACCAGAGGCCCCGCTGCTGCCTTCCTCCTGCGGTGCTCCGGTGGTGAGTGCAACTGTGAGGTTGGGGCATGGATACACTCGCTGAGAGGCCGCCATCCCTGCTGCAGCCTCACATATAGCTCCTTGCACGTTGGGCGCCGTCTTGCCTAGGAGCGGCAGCTTTTTCCCCTGCAGTCCTCCACTGACATTCCGGATCTCCTGTATATCTCCTGCAGCTTTGTGCCATGGCTGTCTGGGAACTCATGGAGTGCGCCAGGACCCGGATACAACTGGTCTCCCGCTGTACTGCTGTTATCCTGCTCTGACACCTCTTTACCGGGTGTCTCAGTGGGTTGAGGTGACAAGCGACGGTGGCTCTCTGTGTTGTTGAGCAGTGAGAGCGGGAAGCAGTCTCTTTTGGAACGCGCTGCCGCGGACCGCACGGAGGGTGCTGTCGCCATCTTGCTTGTGTGTGCCCTAGGCTGTGGCGTTCATGCTAATCTGTTATCTAGCTGGGACCCGCTGTGACTACTGGCTTCTGCCCGATATTGGTACTCCGGATTCCCTGACGATCTCCTGCTGTTCCTTGCCGTGGCTTACCGAGGATTTCTGGTCTGATCGTGGCAGTGAGCATTGAGTGCAGACGCCATTTTCCCAGACTGAACGCCTAATCAGGATACTGGCGGCTGAAGTTAGGCGCATGTAGTCCAAATACCTGGCCCTTCCTGGTACCTTAACTACCTAAGTTACTCCCACTGCGGATAACACTTTATAGACATGACTACTTCTGTGCCAGTCAGTCTTATATGCCGTTGGTGGTGTGCTCACTACCACCAACCTACTTTGTGCTGAGTCTCCCATATGACTATGGAATCTTCTGTACATCTTGCGTGCGATATACGCTTCATATACCAGACTCCTTCATTTGGATGGGATTCAGGAAGGTATGCCAACCTCTTCCATTAATCCTGAACAATGTTATGCAGTTGATATATAGCTGTGCCTAGTGACATGATGGCCCTGTCTGTTTCTGTGCCAGATTCTGTTTTGGATAGGTACACATCTATGGACATGTCCAAACGTAACAATATTTGCTGCAATACACCCCCAAACATTGATTGTGATGCTGCTTCTCCTTAATCTCCTTCTTTGCTACTAATAGCTGTGATGAGATCCTGGAAATTGTTTACTTATATTCATATGTTGTCATTTGCATATTTCAGTTGTTGGCTAATTCACACTGGTCTTTAAATAGGGTCCAGTCTGCACTGGGTAGCTAGCAGAAGGTTTTAGCTTGGAGACGCTGGGCCTAATTCAGACCTGATCGCAGGACAAATTTGTTCTCAAAATAGACAAAATCATGTGCACTGCAGGTGGGGCAGATGTAACCTGTTCAGAGAGAGTTAGAAGGGAATTACTTATATTGTTTCTGTGCAGGGTAAATACTGGCTGCTTTATTCTTACACTGCAATTTTAGATTTCAGTTTCAACACACCGCTCCCAAATCTAACTCTCTCTGCACATGGTTTTGTCTATTTTGCAGTGCACATGGTTTGTCTATTTTGAGAACAAATTTGTCCTGTGATCAGGTCTGAATTAGGACCACTGAGGTCAATCCAGAGCAATCATGAGACCAGGGCCATTATTCTGGTTCACTCGCAAAGGCAAATTGCTTCTCAAACAGTCAAAACCATGTGCACTGCATTTGGGGCAGATGTAACCTGTGCAGAGAGAGTTAAATTTGGGTGGGGTTTTACCTCAAAGGGAGATCTATTTTGCAGTGTAAAAATAAAGCGGTCGTTATTTTCCCTGCACAGAAACAAAATAAATCACCCAAATCTAGTTCTTTCTGCACAAGTTACATCTGCCCCCCCCCCCCCTGCAGTGCACATGGTTTTGGCCATTTAAGAAGGAATTTGCCTTTGCGAATGAGCCAGAATAAGGGCCAAGGTGTTAATTGCTGAAATGTCTATAAAGAGATTATCCACCCTCATAAGTAACCAGGAATTCACACAGCATACAGACATTATTCAGAAGTGTATATATGTATATTTGGTGGTTCTATTAGTACATTATGAAAATGGCATCTCAGCACGGGATATTAACACTCTCCACCACACCTACAGCTGCCATCTTGGCCAAATGGGAAGGATACCTGCCACACCCCCAAAACATTTATCTATAAAAGGAATCCTATTTCTGCATTTGTCCTACAGTTTATTGTGCAGTAGAGGGCGATCAAGGTTAATGCTTGTGTCTGTGCATTGTACAGACAGGAATGCTTGAAGATAATTAGATGATCTTTATAATGGTGTATGTGCAATTTAGAGGTCTAGTAAAATAGATGTGGTAACTGTGTACCTCACATAATTAGTTGCTTGCAAGTACTTTAATGTTTTTCTAAATGTTTACTGCAGACAGTGTTAATTATTATTTTTGTTTTGTGTGAAAGAGACTCTATGAACAATAAGCATATTACTGGATTTTAGTTTCCACTATATCAACTTTTCCTTACCACTGTCTGAAGCTGAGTGGAATTCTGCTCATCTTTGCACAAGTCAATTATTCTAGGTACATTAATTTGTGTGTTTTTGGTTGCTTGCTTTTCCTTTTTACCTATAGATTTATATTAATGCTGTTTTCGTTCTATATTTCTTTTTTATTAAGGTGCTATTGAATTTGAGGAATGCAACACAGCCATTGCAGTAGAAGGTGCGTTAAGTTAGTTTGCACCCAGGATTTGTTCCCCTGTCATTGCATAGCGAGCAATATTGTTTCATATGTAATCAGACTGATATACTGTTTACTTTTGTCTAGGGGTAAAGCAGAAGAAAAGAAAGACATTTGTTCTTCCAACAATAATTAAGAAGGAGAAGGATACAGAATCTGTGTAAGCCATTGTGTGTTATTATTTAGATGTGTAACATTAGTTCCATTTGGTTTTTGATCTATGGTAAATAGAGTTTATGTACCATATATCCAGCCAGGTATAAGTGCCATATATCCAGCCAGGTCCCTCAGTCAGGTATCTTCTGTTAACAATGCCCGCACCACTTTAAGCATCAGTGTAAGCCAGGGGTGGCCAAACCAGTCCTGAAGATCTACCAACGGTCCTCGTTTTCCAAACTTCCAAGCTGGTGCACAGCTGCAGTCATTGCTAACTGTCACATTCCCCAGACCACCTAGCTGGTGCACAGCTGTAGTCATTACTAACTGTCACATTCCCCAGACCACCTAGCTGGTGCACAGCTGTAGTCATTACGAACGGTCACATTCCCCAGACCACCTAGCTGGTGCACAGCTGTAGTCATTACTAACTGTCACATTTTCAAACCTGCTGCATTCTTTCCTACTATACATCCACAGGTTGCCTGAAATACTTGAACTGTTGGTGGATCTTGAGGACCGATTTGGCCACCCCTGGTCTAAGCCATTGTTTTCAATCCTCAGTCTCCAAAACACATTACCAGTCCATGTTTTCGTGATATCAATGCTTGTGCGCAGATCCTTAATTAAAGATAACAAAGGTACTAATGAAGTCACCTGTGCTCAAGTGTGGATATGCTTAAAACAGAGAAAGTAACTTAGTTAGCTCTGATAATTTACTGGGTGTCAAAAAGAGTGGTAGCCTGGGGCTATTCAATTAGAGACCCTTTTTCTCGCCTGATAAATTGACTGTTAACTTGCGGTAACCCATAGAATTGGGGTCCTAATGTGTCTAACACGGGTTGGCATTTATCGGGCATTTCTAATTGAGCCCTGCTGCTTCATTTAGCCCTCTGTAAATTACGCTAGCTAATTGAATTGCCTACTTATTGGGGGGGGGGGGGGGGGGTATTCTATTAGTGCAGTTGGAAAGTCTGCACTTTTTGGTGGTTTTAACTAACGTCCTTTATGGGATACTGGTAATGGTCTTAAGACATTGGGTATTAGAGGGTATCCGCAGGAGACAGGCACATCTATAACTTTGAATCTGGGTGTACTGGCTCCTCCCCTCTGATTCCCCACCCAGGAACCAGTTTAGAAAAATGTGCCCTCAGGAGAGGATGCACACTGCTGGAGCTCCAGAGAGTTTGTCTTCAGTTTTATTTCTTTTATTATTTTGGGGTTACTGTGTTGGACTTCACAGTATCCCTGCTTCGAGGGAGTCAGTTGAGGAGGGTTCAGCTGCAGGCCTCTTAAGGTACCGAGCTGTCCCTGCTGCAGGACCACTGTCCTGAGAGGGTGTTTGTACTCACGGGCATTGCGCTGCAGTGATACTCACCCCCAGCATGCCGCACACTCCTGACAGTCCGAAGACGTCTGTGGTGAGTAAAAACCGGGGTCCCCACAGTGGGGTACCCCGGCTCATCGTGCGGCAAGATGGCGGCGGCGGCAGACGCGGTACCCTGCACAGGGGCTGCGCAGACCCCCCGTCACAGACTGGCTGCGGGTGACAGTCCCTGGACTACCAGGGCAGATCCCACCATAAAACGCTGTCAGTATAAAGGGCGCCATTTAAAACTGACAGCCAGCGCCAGTATAAAGATCAGTGAAGCCCCTGCGCCATCACAGGGGGGCGGGGCTTCAGCGGAGCGAGGCCAGAGCTCTGAGCGCGCATACACTACTTCCTGCTTCTCCCTGGGCGCCATTACTGCCTCCAGATCACTCCTCAGCGGTGAGGTGTTGGACAGAGGAAATCTGCAGAAAACAGCAAGTGTATTTAGCGCTAAGATCGCTTAATTGATCACACTGTTCTGTGTTTATGCGTGTTACCAACTCCTAAATAGGAGTTCAGGTTGTACAGGGTGTGCTGGTCTCCTCAGTGTAATCTGAGCGCTCCCCCACGTGCTTGTTAAGCTACACACTTCCAGTGATAGAGCTCACACATATATAGCTGCTATACACTGCACATTGATTTTATATATTTTATTTTATTGTGATTGTGGTGTGTTTGTGGAAGAAAGGTTACTTATTCCTTCAACATGGTGAGGAAGTTAACCTGTCTCATTTGCAGCAGCAAGTTTGTGCCTAAGTCCACCTCACAGATTACCTGTGAGGAATGCATGTCCACTCAAACAGGGGTTTCACCCCAGATCAGTGGTACTCCTCAATCAGACTCACAAGAGCCTGAGTGGGCTGCTGGCATTAAAACCATGCTGCAGGCTGTGTCAACGCAATTGGCTGCAAATACAGTGCAGACCAAACAGGTGCAGCAGGACTTGTCAGTTCTAGCCGCACGGGTGGATAATATGAATACCACCACGGGCCTGTCACGGAAGCGTGCTGCGACCGCCATGTTGCCTGATTCAGATGATGATCTGCAGGCGGGTGACGACACGGATGATAATGTGGACGACGGGGCTCTGATCCCTGATTCACAGTCATCTCTTAGAGGCCCAGAACCTCTTATTATAGCAATAAGAGAAGTTTTAGACCTTCCGTTAGCAGACATGCAGGAAGGTGACCCGTTTTTTGGGTCTCAAAGGAAACAGCAAATTGTTTATCCTGAACAGGTTGACCTTGATGAGACGTTTAAGGAGGCTTGGAAACAACCTGAAAAGCGTTTCCAAATGTCTAAAAAGTTTAAGTCCAACTTTCCCTTTGATCCCGCCACTAGAGGGGTGTGGGAAGAGCCTCCGGTTGTGGATGCATCAGTGTCCAGACTGTCCAAAAAGGTGGTTCTCCCTGTTCCAGGGGCTGCAACACTAAAGGATAGTACAGACAAAAAACTGGATACTACCCTTAAGTCCATGTACACAGCGAGTGGGGCGGCTCAGAGACCTGTCCTCGCCAGTTGTTGGATGGCAAAGTCCATTTATACATGGGCTTCTCAAATCCAGGAAGGCATGCTGGCCGATATGTCACTGGCGCAAGTTGGAGAGAGACTTCGCCATATCCAGGATACTGCAAAGATCCTATGTGACACTCAAAAGGAGCTTGGAGCTATAAATTCTCGCTCTTCCGCAATGGCGGTTTCGGGCCGCAGGGCCCTCTGGTTAAGACAATGGGTAGCTGATCCAGAGTCCAAGCGTAGTGTGGAGAGTTTGCCTTTTAAGGGAGAAAAGTTATTTGGTAGCGAACTTGACGACCTTATTTCTTCTACGATCCCATGGCAGCCATCACATTGGGATATCGCCCCACTCCTTGAGTTAGACAGGTTACTTTTTTCCCAGGCTCCTCCCCTCTGGGGTATATACCACAGCTCCTCCCTTCCCCTGGTGTCTTTTTTTCCTGTCTCCTTGTTAGTTAGGTCAGGAAGGTTACTTTTATTTTGGCTCACCTTTTAGATACAGGGGTCACTCAGGGGGTGGCAACTTGGAAGCGTGACCCTTATTAGGGTTCCTGTCCATGCCATCAGGAATACAGCAGCGAGGGTGTGGAGCCTCTTCTTTCCTTCAGAACACCAGCACTAGCGCTTAACAGCGTGTGCACTCTCCGACAGAACTTACAGGACTGGGAGGAAGAAAGTTGTTAAAGCCTCCAGCGTGAGGCTGCAAGCGTGGACGCCGGGATTTGGACTACAGGAGCCAGAATCCCTTGCGTCGCGTCTTCCTGTAGCGTACTTCCGGTTTCGGCAGTACGCGCTGAGACTACAGGTCCCAGGCTCCTTTGCGCTAAGACGCGCTTCCGGTACGCCGGACGGCGTTTGCACGCTTCCCAGCGCGCTCTGCTTGAATAAAAGAGGGAGCCTGTCAGTAGCTGCTGTGAGGCAAAGCAGCAGCAGTGAAGTTCTGTACAAATCGGCTGTAAGGTAGGACGATTGGTTACCTTTGACTATCAGCATCTGTAAACGCAGTGTGTTTTCATACCTTATGGGTTTTTATGTTGCTGCAGATAGTGGTGTTTGTGAGATGGATCTGCCTTCCCCCAGTAGAGGAAACAGTGCCCCTGTGAGGTGAGCCTTATGCGTTTTTATGACAGGGAGTTTTAGAATTTTATTTCAGAATAGTAATAGGGTTTCTATTGTTGTTATAGTGTGCCCTCTAAAGCAAGAAAGAAAGTTGCTAAAAAGAAGCATTCAGAGCTACGCTGTTTAGCTTGTGATAGAGTGATTGATGCTGCACTTGACAAAACGATATGTGAGAGCTGTGAACCACAGCCTGAAGCCTCTGATAATCAGTCTATAATGCTGGAAAAATTAATGGACTGGATGAAAAAATCTTTTGTGGCCAAAGAGGAGTATTTAGAACACCAAGGGTCTAAGAGAACTAGAGACCAGGCAGAATTGGAGTATGAAGGAAATGATACCTCTGATGATGGGGAGGAATTTAAGGATACCTCGGATGAGCCAGGGGAGATTAAAGAGGATACTAGAGTGTTCAATTTTGAAACAGTGGAATATGTGCTGAAGCATATTTATAAATCTATAAATTATAAAGAGACTGTCACACCCATAGAAGGTGCTGATTTATTATTTGAGGATAGATCCAAAAAGGGTCGTTCCTTCCCGGTCCATCGTGTGATGAAGGAGACTATTGTGAAGGAATGGTCAAATTTGGAGAAAAAGCAAGGAAAATTATTCCGTATTGATAAAAAGTATCCTATAAAGGATGAGGAATGTCTGAAGTGGTGCGGTGTGCCCAAGATAGATGCGGCGGTGGCAGAGGTGACATCACGCACTACATTACCATTGGAAGATGGGGCCTCTTTCCGGGATCCTATGGATCGGAGAATGGAGGGTTCATTGAAGAAACTACACCTTTCCGCAGCGGTATCCCTGAAATCAGGGGTAGCGATGGCTTCAGTTACAAGGGCGTTGAGGATGTGGTGTACTACACTTCATACGGACCTAGAGGAGAAGATCTCAAGACAGTACATTATGAGGAATCTAGAGGTGATTCAGAAGGCGGTTGAGTTTCTTTGTGAAATGTCATTAGATGTGACCTCCTTTGCGGCCAGATCTATGGCAGCAGGAGTAGCAGCAAGGAGGGCCCTGTGGTTGCGGTCCTGGTCGGCTGATTCTCATTCCAAAAACCGTCTGGTCTCGTTACCGTTTGAAGGAGCATGTCTCTTTGGCACCAAGCTAGATGCCCTGATTCACATTCTTACAGGGGGCAAATCCCTAAAGCTTCCTCAGGATAAGAAGAACAAATTCCCGTATCCAAGTACTTACAAGCAAAACTTTAGGGATGCCAAGGCATACAGGCCGGGTAGGCCGTACAGTCAGAGAGGCTCCTTTTCCGGCTCCAGACAGTCCTTTCGGCAGAGTTATAGGAGAGGTGGAAGACAATGACAACCAGCTATTTCCCCCGGTGGGAGCCCGTCTGGCCCAATTTCCACATGTATGGGACATTTCGATTCAGGACAGGTGGGTACAGAGGATAATTCGAGAGGGTTATTCTTTGGAATTCAACCAGACTCCCACCTCAGATTTTTTCCAGGTGTCAAGAAGACCCAGGTCGGCCCTGGAGTCAAGAGAGTTAGAAAAGATTCTGACCAATTTGCTGTCCATAGAAGCAGTGGAGGCAGTGCCAAGGAACCAGTGGGGGAAAGGGATGTATTCCAATCTGTTCCTCGTAGAGAAAAGTACCGGGGGGTTCAGAACTATTATAGACTTGAGAAGACTGAATCAATTCTTAATAGTAAGGAAGTTTCGTATGGAGACCATGAGAACCATTACGGCAGGAATAAGAAGAGGGGACTTCATGGTGTCCCTGGACCTAAAAGATGCCTATTATCATGTCCCAGTACATCAGCTGCATCGGAAGTACCTCAGGTTTTGCATAAAAGGGAAGCATTACCAATTTACGTGTCTGCCCTTCGGTCTGGCGGCCTCTCCGAGGGTCTTCACAAAAGTGTTAGTAACTCTGGTGGCGTTATTAAGAAGAAGAGGGATTCTCATTTGGCCGTATTTAGACGACATACTCATAGCGGCTCCATCCGAACAGGTGCTGACACAACATATGCAGATGGTGATCGATTGTTTGAAGAGGCACGGGTGGCTAGTGAATCGTCAGAAGAGCCAGTTGACGCCCACACAGAGAATCAAGTTTCTGGGGGTGATAATAGACTCAAGAAGGTTTGAGATATCACTGTCAGAAGAGAGGTGCATGAAAGTCGGAGGGCTGTCAGACTCAATTGCAAAAACAAGAGTGACATCATTGAAGGAATGCACAAGATTACTAGGGATGATGTCTTCCACAATAGGGGTCATTCCATGGGCTCAATGGAGAATGAGAGAGTTGCAGTGGGCAATCCTGCCACTTCTAAAGAAAAGGGTGTCCATTACAAAGAAGATAAATCTGTCTTCGGAAACAAGGAGGTCTCTACATTGGTGGACCAGAGAAGCCTTGGAAGGCAAGACAACATCTCTCCAGTCACCAAGGTTCCGGTTAATCACAACCGACGCAAGTCAGCTAGGTTGGGGAGCTCATTGCGAGGGAGAGACAATTCAAGGCACGTGGAAGCCGAAAGAGGGTGCAAACTCGTCAAACTGGCGAGAAGCAGAGGCCGTGTGGAGAGCGATGAGAGACTTTTCCCAGGCGATCAGAGGGACGCATGTAAGAATCTTTTCCGACAATACTTCGGTGGTTGCCTACATAAATCACCAGGGGGGCACCAGGAGCAAGTCGCTCATGACAGTACTCTCAAAGATACTATCTTGGGCGGAGGAGAACTTGGAGTCATTAACAGCCATTCATGTCCCAGGGGAACAGAACATACTGGCAGATTTCCTCAGCCGAAACAAGGTGCACCCAGGGGAATGGGAGCTGAATGGAAGAGTCTTCAGAGAAGTGACAAGTCGTTTTGGGGTGCCGGAAGTAGATCTAATGGCGACACACTTAAACAAGAAGGTGAACAGATTCTTCTCCAGATACTCTCTCCCCCAGACAGCAGCAATAGGTGCTTTCTCGGTCCAGTGGACGTGCGGTTTGGGGTACGTGTTTCCCCCATTTCCATTAATCCCCAAGGTTCTAAAGAAGATAATGGACGACAGGACGGAAGTGATAATCATTCTTCCCTTTTGGCCCCGGAGGGCATGGTTCACAACGGTGTTGAGGATGGCAGTTCAAGAACCTTGGACATTGCCAGTAGTTCCAGAACTCCTGAGGCAGGGGCAGCTGGTACATCCAGATCCCGCAGGGTTAGCTTTGACGGCGTGGAGATTGAGCGGGGCCATCTGAGGCAGAAGGGTCTTTCGGATCAAGTAATTTCTCTGCTACTCCAGGCAAGAAAGAAGGTTTCTTCCATGGCTTACTATAGGGTCTGGCGAGCGTTTCTCAACTGGAGAGGATCAATGGAGGCAATACAAGAGGTCCCAACTGCTGATGTCTTACAATTCCTCTACAAGGGGTTTGCAGATGGTCTGGCCAATTCAACATTGAAGGTGCAGATTTCAGCCTTAAGTGTCCTACTGGAGAGAAGACTGGCGGAAGAACAACTGATTATTAGATTTGGGAATGCGATCAAGAGGATGAGACCTCCAATTAGATCCCTGGTAGCCTCTTGGGACCTGAATCTAGTATTAAAAGCTCTGATGAATCCACCTTTTGAGCCGATAGCTGAGATCTCATTGAAATACTTAAATTGGAAGACCGTATTTTTAGTCGCCATCACCTCAGCGAGAAGAGTTAGTGAACTCCAGGCGCTATGGGCAGAGGGACCATATCTGAAGATTCTCCCGGATAAGATTGTTCTTAGAACCAATCCTCATTTTCTCCCCAAAGTCATTTCCGAATTTCATTTGAACCAAGAAATTTCATTGCCGACGTTTTATCCGGAACCCAAGAGTGAGGAAGAGATGGCCTTACACAATTTAGATGTAGTAAGAAGTATTACTACTTATTTGAAGAGAACAGAGGAAATCAGGAAAACAAAAAGCTTATTTATAATCCCTGAGGGGTCAAGAAAGGGATTGACTCCTACGAAACAAACCATTTCAAGGTGGATCAGAGAGATCATTGTATTCGTGTACGAGGTGGAAGGAAGAGAAGTTCCAACGATTGTCACGGCACACTCTACAAGGGCTACGTCGACTTCGTGGGCTTTGAAGGCGAAGGCGTCGATAAAGGACTTATGTGACGCTGCTACTTGGTCCTCAGTTCACACGTTCTCTAGACATTATGAAGTAAATGTGTCTGTCCCTCAGTTTGGGGATCAAGTATTACATGGTGTGATGGATAATTAAAAGAATTATAACTTGACTGGGCCCTCCCGTGTATTTAGCTTTGGTATTCCCAATGTGATGGCTGCCATGGGATCGTAGAAGAAAACATCGGATTATACTTACCGATAATTCCTTTTCTTCCTAGAGACCATGGCAGCCATTATTTGCCCTCCCTTATGTTCTTTTTTCCCAGAGAGGAAGGAGACACTCGAAAAGACACCAGGGGAAGGGAGGAGCTGTGGTATATACCCCAGAGGGGAGGAGCCTGGGAAAAAAGTAACCTGTCTAACTCAAGGAGTGGGGCGATATCCCAATGTGATGGCTGCCATGGTCTCTAGGAAGAAAAGGAATTATCGGTAAGTATAATCCGATGTTATCCAAGGCTACAGCCGGCAAGTCGACTTTTCTGCCGACGTGTGCCACTCACGCTAAACGTCCCTTTCAGGGCCATACGTCCCAGTCCTTTCAGGCATCTCAGTCCTTTCAGCCTTCCAGGCCCAGGCAGAGGGCGAGAGGCTCCAGCTCGGCCGCCAGAGGGGGCCGCGGTAGGTTCAGAAAGCCCGCCAGCACAGGATCTCAGGATCGTGCCGCTACTGCCTCCGCCTCTAAGCCTGCAGCATGACTCGGGTTCCGACCCTGGAGTCACTTGCGAGGTGGGGGGTCGCCTGTCAGCTTTCAGCCAAGTATGGTCAGTCTCTCACCTGGATTCTTGGGTGAGGGATCTTATTACCAACGGCTACAGGTTGGAATTCGAAAAACCTCCCCCTCACAGGTTCTTCAAATCAGGTCTGCCGGCCCTACAGGCAGATCGTGTGAACCTGCAACAGGCTATACAACGCCTGCTGACGTCACAGGTTATCACACCTGTCCCATTGGGGGAACAAGGAAGGGGTTACTATTCCAACCTGTTCCTCGTGCCGAAGCCGGACGGCTCGGTACGCCCCATTTTAAATTTAAAGTCACTAAACCCTTTTTTAAGGGTTCACAAATTCAAGATGGAGTCCCTCCGGGCAGTAATAGCAAGCCTGGAGGAGGGAGAGTTCTTAGCATCGTTGGATGTGAAGGACGCCTATCTCCACATACCAATTTGGGGTCCACATCAAGCTTTCCTGAGGTTTGCGCTGAAAGATCTGCACTTTCAATTCAGGGCGCTGCCATTCGGCCTGTCATCAGCGCCGCATGTGTTCACGAAGGTGATGGCAGAAATGATGGTACTGCTCAGGAGGTCGGGTGTCAACATTATCCCCTACCTGGACGACTTGCTGATCAAAGCAAGGTCGGAACAGGTCCTGCTGCAGGATATAGCAAAAACCAGGCAGGTTTTATCCGAGCATGGGTGGATCCTAAATATCCCCAAGTCCTCCCTGACGCCGTCGCGTCGTATCCTCTTTCTGGGAATGTTCCTGGACACAGAGTTGAAAAGGATTTTCCTCCCTCGGGAGAAGATGGAAGCCATACAATCCCTGGTGATGGTGATTTTGGCAAAACCTCAGGTGTCGGTTCACCAATGCATCCAGCTATTGGGCAGGATGGTGGCCACCTTCGAGGCCATTCAGTTTGGACGCTTTCACACCAGGGTGTTCCAACTGGATCTGTTGTCAAAATGGTCGGGCTCCCATCTCCTGATGTTCAAGAGGATTTCTCTGTCGCATCAGTCCAGGCAGTCCCTTCTATGGTGGACTCAGGAGTCAAACCTGCTTGCAGGTCGGAGATTTGGCATCCAGGATTGGGTGCGACTCACGACGGATGCGAGTCTGCTGGGATGGGGGGCTGTGACCATGGACAGAACCTTTCAAGGTCAGTGGACTCGGTGGGAAGCGAGACTCCACATCAATATCCCGGAGCTCAGAGCTGTATACTATGCAGTGTTACAAGCCCAGGATCTCCTCCAAGGTCGGGCACTCCAGATACAGTCCGACAACGCCACAACTGTGGCCTACATAAATCGCCAGGGAGGCACGAAAAGCAGGACTTGCATGAAGGAAGCTTCCAAGATCCTGGCTTGGGCGGAAATGTACGTGGTGGCTCTGTCGGCCATCTTTATCCCGGGTGTGGACAATTGGGAGGCGGACTTTCTGAGCCGTCACGCCCTCCACCCCGGGGAATGGAGCCTGAATTCACAGGTTTTTGCAGCAATCGTGGACCGTTGGGGCCAGCCATCGATAGATCTGATGGCATCCCGGTTAAACCACAAGGTCCCCAGGTACTGCACAAGGACCAGGGATCCCTGCGCATTAGCGATGGACGCCCTGACAATTCCATGGGTGTTTCCCTTGGTGTACCTGTTTCCACCCATACCACTGCTGACAAGGGTGCTAAAAAGGGTTCGAAGTCAGGGAGTGGAAGCCATTCTGGTGGCTCCGGACTGGCCAAGAAGGGCTTGGTTCGCGGATCTACAGAGCCTGCTGATCGAAGATCCTTGGCCTCTTCCTCTAAGGAGAGATCTACTCACACAGGGCCCGTGCGTCTTCCAAGATTTAGGGCGGCTACGTTTGTCGGCATGGAGGCTGAGCGGCAAATCTTAGCTCAGAAAGGTCTGCACTCATCAGTAATCACCACGATGATTCAGGCCAGAAAGCCGATAACAAACACCCACTACTACAAGATCTGGAGAAAGTACGTGGGTTGGTGTGAGGAGCAGAAGGTCCCTCCAGCAAAGTTTAACCTGAACAGGTTATTGTGCTTCCTACAAGCGGGATTGGATTTGGGTCTCCGTCTGGGCTCACTAAAGGTCCAGATTTCGGCCCTGTCCATATTCTTCCAAAGAAAATTGGCTGTCATCCCGGAAGTACAAACATTCCTTCAGGGAGTGCTTCACATCCAGCCTCCCTTTGTACCTCCTACACCTCCTTGGAGTTTGGACGTCGTCCTAAACTTCCTTCAATCCTCCTGGTTTGAGCCTTTGGAGTCGATAGAAATGCGGTATATCACCTGGAAGGCGGTGGTCCTTTTGGCCCTTGCCTCGGCTAGGAGAGTGTCTGAATTGGGAGCTCTTTCCTGTAAGAGTCCCTATCTAATTTTTCACTCAGACAGAGCGGAGTTGAGAACAAACCCGCGATTTCTCCCTAAGGTGATTTCTTCCTTTCACCTTAATCAGCCAATTGTAGTCCCGCCTGCGTCTAGTTCACCGGATATTCCGGTATCGCTGGATGTGGTGCGTGTCTTGCGTGTGTATGTCCAAAGGACTTCAAGAATCAGGAAGACAGATTGTCTATTTATCCTGTATGACGCACAAAAGAAGGGACACCCTGCATCTAAGCAATCCATTGCTAGATGGATTAGGACTACAATCCAGCAAGCCTATGTGACGGCAGGCATGCCGACACCTCCTCCTGTTTTAAAGGCTCATTCCACCAGATCGGTGGGCGCATCCTGGGCGGCTGCTCGGGGTGTGTCAGCTCTGCAGCTCTGTAGAGCTGCTACATGGTCGGGGCAACACACCTTTGTAAAATTTTACAAGTTTGATGCCTTGGCCAAAGAGGATACCCAGTTTGGGCAGGCAGTACTGCAGCAGTCTCCGCACGTACCCTCCCTTTCTGGAAGCTTTGGGACATCCCCAATGTCTTAAGACCATTCCCAGTATCCCATAAAGGACGTTAGTGAAAATAGGAATTTAATACCTACCGGTAATTCCTTTTCACGTAGTCCTTATGGGATACTGGGCGCCTGCCCTGTGCGGGGGTCTGGCTGCAGCTTATTCTGCTGTTTAAAGTTCAGAAGTTCACTTTATTGTCTTCTGGTTCTAAGGTCTAGTTCAGTGACCTTGTTAAAGAAAATCCACCCAGTTGGTGGTATTATAGTTGTTTATTATTTTGATGAATGCGGGTGTGCTGGCATGAATCTCACCACACATTTCACACTTATGTTTACATAGGTGACATATAAGTTATTCCTCTCATATGTACATTCTCCTTCGGGCACAGTTTTTCCATTAACTGGTTCCTGGGTGGGAAATCAGAGGGGAGGAGCCAGTACACCCAGATTCAAAGTTATAGATGTGCCTGTCTCCTGCGGATACCCTCTAATACCCAATGTCTTAAGACCATTCCCAGTATCCCATAAGGACTACGTGAAAAGGAATTACCGGTAGGTATTAAATTCCTATTTTTGGTCAATTTGCATTTAACCAATTCATGTGCCAATACTTCGACCGTCGGAGAATCATAACAGTCTGGAAACAAGTGGATCAACAAATGACTCACCTTCCCATGTGTTTAAGTAAAAAAAAAAAGCTGCCGTTTTCGATTATTTTCGCGAAGACCAGGCTGCATTGGCAGAAAATTTGGCCCAAAACAGCCGCATTGAATAGGTATGTCCGAAATTTTCAGCTAGCCGAAAAATCCAGACAATCTCCCTCCAGCTACCCGGGACCCTCCTGGACAGCAGGATCGCATACAATACATCGCAGCCCATCTGCATGCGATCCCCGCTCCCTGCTGCCGGAAAGGCCCTGATTTTGATCTCGGCCCGATGTGTCGGAATCAGGTGAAATTGAGTCCCAAAACAGTGTATGGGAGCCTTAAAAATATGGTTGGGAACTCCAGGTGTAAGCAACTGTTACTCGTTTGATGTGAGGTTGTTAACGTTTAGTGTGAAGTGAGGCATAAACAATGCTTGTAGCATCCCTGTACATAGGTGGAGATGAGATTATTTGTTTCAGACATAATATCATGCATTACGCTATCCTTAATCTTATCGCTTGTATGAACTAGAATTCTTGCTACGCATGGTTATATCCGTGACTAGCACAAAGTCTATTGGTACACATTTTGTTTGTCTCCACACAAGTCTTGAGTGTTAGAATATGTAGAGTTGGTACACACCGGATCTTACTACTGAGTTAATAGATAATGTGAACTATTTGTGTTATTATTAAGTATATTTTGTTAAGATTTTAATTTTAAGTGTAGAAATACATATTTTATTGTCATTAATATTTTGTATTTGTGTGTAAAAAGTTGAAAAATTTATATGATCATTGACACGATCAATAATGCAGGTAACCACTAGGTGGTAACGATTTGTTCTCTTCTTACAGGGAGAATGCTGATGCTGGTTCTGTTGTAAGTGCTTCTTTGAATTGATTTTCTTTCTGGCACACTACTTAATATGTATATTACTGTCCCCAACATCATATGTGCATGTGTAATTGGTGGAAACTGAAGATGATAATCCGATAACCTGCTTTATACACATCCCATCCTGTGAGACTCTTGTAAAACAGGTACATCAACAATCCAGAAA
Source organism: Crinia signifera (assembly GCF_055691185.1). Taxonomy (NCBI): domain Eukaryota; kingdom Metazoa; phylum Chordata; class Amphibia; order Anura; family Myobatrachidae; genus Crinia; species Crinia signifera. The sequence goes on from NC_139217.1 coordinate 423,622,869, forward strand.
TAGGGATATGGCATGACTGATGATCGTTCACGAGCCAAAAGATAATCTAGTTCACTTTATGAAAAAATATTTTCTTATTTCTGTGTGTATTAGCAAATTTATCCTGAACCATGCTTTTAATTACATGGATTAAGAAAACTAAACAGTCCGTAGATTGGCTACAGGCAGTGCATTGTTCAAAATAAATGACCTTGAAGCAGGATAAAGTGATGTACATTGTATGATGGGTAGTTTGGGGGGTGAATGTTGTTATACAGTTTCATTACATCTGAGTGCACATAGTAAATCAGGAGATCCCGCGGTGCGGTGGCTTTTTGGCTCTATCCCAGGACTGATGCAATAATATACAAGCTTGAGGTTAATTCTGCAAAAATTGGTGTTGGAGCAAAATGAAAAAAAAAAAAAAAACATTTTTTCAAAATTTCTCCAAATTAAACAGATTCTGACCAGAAAGGGGCATACACACTGGGTGATTTTTAACTTGATTGCTAAGCGATCTGACTAGATCACTCAGAATTAAAGCACTGATTGGTCCGTGTCTATTGGGGCAGCATTGCGCAGTCTTGGGCATCGCCCCACAGGAAAATACAGGGCTTGCCCTGTCTTAGCTACTAGATTGCGGGGCTTTACCTATAAACAATTGGCAAAGCCCAGCGCTACACATGTCGCCATGTGCATCGCCGGTGTAACGCGATGCGTGCTGAGCGATCGTGCGTAAGCATGTCTCCCTGCATCCGTGTGTACGAGGTGTTAAGGTGCCCATATTCTAGCCGGACATGGCCCCTTTTCACATGATTTCGACCAATAAATCACGTGAAAAGTGCCATATCGTATGTGATCTTACTCTGATCTGATGCGCGTTCCCATGGGAGTCGGGTCCAATCAGATCCAAATATTGTCATGGCTACAGTGATTTGTCGATTCCTGCAGCCATGACTGGCACTGCATATGATGCATCATATGCAAAAGGATTGCATATGATATATCTATGCCATCGTTTGCGAGGAGACAGCACGCGATACCGTGGTGTTGTGTATGGGGGCCTTTATGGGTTCAGCATATTTTACCAGTGGCTTGTATCAGAATGGTTTCCTAAATGGAGCAGATACCACTTTGGACGGGGACATGAATGGCCCACTGGGGGGATGCAGTGATAGGGGACCTTGTATAGTGGTGTGTCGGTGGCTAGCCAACACATCAATTTGCTTAACCATTAGGGAATGCATGGACTGGGCACATTGAGAAATATAGAGCTAGTAAATACTGCTAGTTCATGCATGATAATGTACCAGATAGAGAACCGCAAAGCACCATAGTCCTGTGCAGTATGATGTATCATTCAAGTGCGCAGTATGGAACCTGATACCTAGAGAAGAAGGTGGGGCACACTGGGAGCAGATAGGATGCACGGATACATACTCTTACACTGCAGCATATAGTATGTCTCATCCATCATTCAGTGACTTGAGAAATAATGTTACTCCAGAGCAGAGCATTTAAGCAGATACCCAATTAGTGGGTGTAATCTACTGCTGCTAATGGATTTGCTGGCGGCCGTCCTATTAGCCCCAATGCTGGCACTTATCTTAGACTGTGTTGTGCCTGCCTTAAGGCCCCCAAACAATTGTCTGAGCCACAAGTCGTTCATGATTTTCCCTGGCAGCTCCCCAGGAGTCCTCACATCCGATTTGGCACTTGAAGTGTAATTTTTTACATGCAATGGGTATGGATCATTAGGCCACCAGCATTCTGGTCGACACGCATTAGGTAGACACCTTTAGGTTGACAAGCAGAATGGTTGACATGACTTTTGGTCGACATGGGTAAGGTCGACAGGGTCATTAGGTCGACTTGGGTAAGGTCGACATTGAAAAAGTCCACCTTTTTTTCTTTCTTTTTTTGTCTTTACTGGAATGTCAACATAAACACTAAAACGTTGCACCGTGTCCCAGCACACATCGCACCACACCCTAGTGGATGGTAGGGCACGGTAGGATGTCAAACACTTGCGATTTGGCCTGTTTTCATTTCTCTGCCGATCTGTCAGAAAACAGGCCAAATCAGACTAGTGTATGGGGACCTTTATATCATCAACATCAGTCCCAACTGTCATGTAGGCATTTATCCATCTAGACCCAAAATGTTATTATCAGAGTCCTATCTATTCCATGATCTCTGTTTTCCAACCTTTCCTTTAGTGTGTTTCAAAATTAAATGAAAACTGAAATTCCAGGGAGCTGTAGTTAACTCAGAACCATCACATTGCTAATGAAGTGTGGGTTCCCGATAGCTGCGAGGTTAAATCGGTGAAGCAGCTCCTAATTTGGTTTGACTTACAATGTTTACTTTCTGACTTGCTTGTTTTGGTGCTTATGGTTAATAATTTATGAGGCACATTGAACTGGAAACATGTCATTCCGTGAGTATTGTGTGTTGTTCAAATGTGTATTATTTAAATCCTGCTTCCCCTGCCATCCTGTATTTGACACAGCTCTGTAACAACATCTCACGTTGAAATTAAGGTCCAGTTCAAAGGAAAAGCTTTTTAATTGACTTATTTTATCCAAATAACCAGTTTTGGAGAGATTTGCACCAACAGAGAATACTACTGTCTACAGAAATGATTAGCCTAGATAAGGAAGATTTGTACAGGTCACTAAACTGCTGTAGTTTTTTACACTTGTCCGGTCAATGATTGCAGAAATGTCTTCTCAAATAGATTCTCCAGTTTACTTTGGTCTTTGCCTTTAAATTTATTTTAAAGGTCTTTTTTGATATTTCGTTATTCTTTCCATTATGCGTACTGTTCTCTCCCAGGGTAGGCACCCTACCCTGGGCACTGTTCTCTCTAAGGGTAGGGTGCGCGCACTGTTCTCTCCAAGGGTAGGGCGTACGTGCACTGTTCTCTCCCAGGGTTTTTGTGCGCGCGCACTGTTCTCTCCCAGGGTTTTTGTGTGCATGCACTGTTCTCTCCCAGGGTTTTTGTGCGCGCGCACTGTTCTCTCCCAGGGTTTTTGTGCGCGCGCACTGTTCTCTCCCAGGGTTTCTGTGCGCGCGCACTGTTCTCTCCCAGGGTTTTTGTGCGCGCGCACTGTTCTGATTAGGAACAGCTGAATGTTTAACCACCATTAATAAAAATGTTTTTAAAAACTCCCCCATTTAAGTGAAATTGTCCTTTAAATGTATAATTTGTATAGATGACAAGACTACATCAGTGATTTGACTGAAAATTATCATTGGGTTTTGGTTTATCTTACAGAATCTCCCTGCTGTTGACGAGGAGGGTTTCAGTATAAAGCCAGAAGAAAACCGAAATTATATCCTTTGCTGGCATGGACTATATATAGTATATATTTCTGCAGACGGTTTTAGTATTAACTACCCTTGTACATTACTCTTGGTACTGCCATTGTAAAGGTGCACATTAGGGTGGCCAATCCCGGGATCGGTGGGATCCCGGGATTTTGCCCCCAAAAGGCCGGGATTTCAATCCCGGGATTGGAGTTTCCAATCCGGGGATTTCGGGATTAGACTGCACATGCGCAGTCTAATGCCAGGCAGTGTCTGAGCACCCGCTCCTTAAGATGACCGCCCATCCACCCACCCGGCAACCCAGCTGCCCCTGCATGGATGTAAGTAATTGCGGGGCAGCCAGGGCATTTTTCTATTAGGAAAGCCAATCCCGGGAATCCCGGGATTGAGCATTTTTCAATCCCGAATCCCGGGATTAAAAAAATGCCCCGGGATTGGCTTCCCTAGTGCACATACAATTGTCAGATTTTCTAAATTGGCCCAAATCTGCTGTGTTTGACATCCCCTCCGACTCGATGCGCCGTCCCATGCACATCGGGTCGGAGTGGGGAGGTCGGACATGTTTCACATTAAATCTATCGGATCGGACCCATCAGTGCACATCGAGGTTGCTGTTCGATCCAAAGGTGTGTGTCAGCGGTGAAGCACCGCTGGCACACTCATGTGCAGCAGCGGCGGCTGGGAACTTGTAGTGGTATTTGCCGGGCGGCGGGACGAAAAGCGATGCTGAATTTGAAAACATGTTTTGAAAAGACTTGGTGGACACTGATTAGCTGAGAGAGTTTAGCCAATCGTGTCCGGCCAGTCTTTCCAAAATATGTTTTCAAATTCAGCAGCACTTCCCGCTCTGCCACCCAGCAAATACTGCTACAAGCTCCCAGCCATCGGTGCCTGGTGCTCACTGCCTGAATACTGCTGCCGGCCCCCCCTGCCGCTGCTGCAGCTTCCCCCGCCAGGGGACTCAAGGGAAAACTGGTCCGACTTGTCCTTAGGACAAGTCAGAATAGTGTATGGGTGCCTTAACTGTTGCTGTGGTCAGTGGATCTTGCACTGTCCTATATATGAAGGATTGCATACATGTACTTAGATATGCTTATTGGAAACAATGGGTGCAGTAAGGTCTGGTTATCGGCTGCAGTACCCATTCAGAAGCCGAATGTTTTGATGTTAGCGCACATCTGCAGATTCCTGCTTCTTACCCCTAATGGGTAGATTTCATTCACCAGATGTGTAACATGTAGGGGGGAGAGGTGATCATTGATCCCACTTTGCTTGTGATGGCCAACTGGTTAATGTAAGTCATGGCAAATGGACGTCAAAGGGTAGGTATTGTATGATGTGAACAACAGCAAACGTGTCCGGTAAAAGCAATGAATAGTTCCATTTAAAATCAATATTTGGTGGGAAAACTGTTCAAGGGGGCTATTCTGATTCACTCAGAAAGGCCCAATCACTCTCTAATGCAGAGAGAGTTAGATTTGGGTGTTTTATTGTTTCTGTGCAGGATAAATACTGGCTGCTTTATTTTTACACTGCAACATAGATATCCATTTCAAGTACATCCCCCACCCAAATCTAACTCTTTCTCTGCATATGTTAAATCAGCCCCACCTGCAGTGCATATGGTTTTGTCCATTAGAGGGTGATTGTGCCTTTCCGAGTGAATCAGAACAACCCCCAAGTCTCCCACACGGAGACTTAATCCTGTAGAAAAATTGTGCATTCATGTCGTTTTGACTGGACACACATAACACAGTTCGACTGAATGTGCATTAGTATTTATTATTGCCCAAGCTTTACATACACAATTCGATGTGTTTTGGGTAGTGTTTATGAAATGAAACATATTGTGCTACTGTACACATAGTTTTGCATTGATGAGAACCAGGAGTAGGACGCATGATAACAAGATTATCTTTAGCTACCCTTTTTTCACTTTTTTTTTTTTTTCAGGAAAAGTAAAGTGGTTTATATTACATGTATGTCTCTTGCCAAACTTGTTTTGTGTACGCTTGAAACATGCAAATATGTTCCGGAATGTTCTAGAAATCAATATTGTTTGAAGTAAAAATCTGATCTATAGCGAGTTTTGGTCCGCAGTCCTCAAGATTCGCAGCCGTTATCACTTGGCTATCTAGCCTTTGTTTTGGGAACGATGATCCTGGATCAAGTCTCCCTGAAGTGTACCTTAGTGCATTACCGAAAGCAAATACATAATACCCCTTTTCCACTAGCAACCTGGGTCGGACCTGGTAATTTGTACCCGGATCGATACCGGGTTGGACCTGAGTTTAAGACACATTTCCACTACAGTGCTACCCGATAAATTGCTGGATCAGCCCCGTTTACACTTAACCCAGGTAAAGCCTGTTTTTTCCTACAGATTACATAAGAAAAGGCCTTTTTAAAGGGCTTTACCAAAGGGGAGGTCATAAAACAGGGCCACCATTACCCAAAAGGGCCACCATTAAACACAACATTTTCTGATTTAGGAATAGACCAGAAATATTTATTTGAAAAAGTTTTGCCTTTATTTTAGTCCCAAATATTCAATATGAAACCTTTTCAAAAGTGTCTTCACACACGACACGTAAAACTATTGTGAAAACTGTTGTTTGCAGTATACCTGAGCCATTTGTGTACCTAGACATGTAAAACGTGCACATAAACATATACAAAATGCACATAACAATGCCCCAGAAGCTCCAATCAGCTCTGTTTTTCAAATATACCGGGTTGGGAGCGTTTCCACTAACCGTGAACCCAGGTGCAAACCGGGTGCTACCCTGATCATTACCTGGGTAGGATTGCAGGGGAATCCAAACCGGGTTATTTGACAGGGAGCATTTCCACTAGCAGAAAAACCCGGGTAGATGCGCGTCCCCGTGGAGATTACCGGGTTATTTCTGCTAGTGGAAAAGGGGTATTATTCAACGTAGAAAACGCAACTTAAACGTGTGAACACACTTTCAACGGAACACAAATACATGAACACCAGTCACATCTATTTTTCGGGAATCTATGGTCTCCAGATAACAAATTTATAATGCCCAATAAAAAAGTTGGTAGGACTGCAAAACAAATATTGCGCAAAACATGTACAACTGACACTAGTCAGTCCAGATGTTGTTGAGTTGCTTGTCTCTGTTCTTTCCTTTTTTGTGATATCACAAAATACAATAATCACTTCCTCTAACAAGAGATTGTGGGGTAGATTTATTAAGCTCGGTGAAGTGATAAAGTGTCTGTTTTTTTATCACCGGTCAATCAGCTCCTACCTGTCATTTTTCAAACCAAGCCTGTAACTTCACAGGTAGGAGCTGATTGGCCGGCGATAAAAACCAGACAATTTATCACTTCACCGAGCTTAATAAATCTACCCCTGTGTAACTAGGGATCATGTCTCTCGTGAGATCAACTGTCACCACTCTCCCCACCATGTTGTTTTCTTCCTCAGGTACATAATGTAGCTCAGTTCATTACATGTAGACCACATTGACCTCTTTTATTTCCTTTAACTGTTGGACACATATTGAAGAAAATAATTTTGACTCCTCAAGTGATTCTGAAGATGAGGGACCCAAGAAATTCCATGTGGAAATCAAACCAGTGCAACCAAATAATGGATCTCTTCACAATATCGCATCTTTGGATGAACTACGAGTGTCCATTGGGAATATCTCCCTGTCTCCAGCACCATCTGTGAGTAATTCTATATAGCTGACATTGGTTTGTATGTGCTGTACAGCAGACTATGTAATGCTGTAGGAACTCTTCTTAGATCATTGTACTTAATGAGACGCACAAGAATAAGGCTTCCATTTGGAATCCCATAGCACAATGATGAATAGACTGTAGGATTTCCAGGTAGGTAGGTACCTCACCTCACACCAACTGTTGTGTGCAGAGTTCCCTTGTGATAAGTTCATTTTGGAACTTTACAATGCCATCCCGCACGCACACACGGTGTTCTGGGACTTCAAATGCCTTGCAGCATCAGTGGTCACACAGCAGGGGGCTCATTAAGCTCCCTGCTAACCACGAATACCACACTGTTTTCCTCAGAAGAGACGGAGGAGAGTCAGAAAGAATGAAGTACGGGTGACAGACTAATAAGACCAATCAGCTGTCAGGTACTATAGCACCTGCTACCATGGTATGCTCGTTTCATAGTGACAGTGATACATTGTCCTTTGTGAATGGCATATACTGATGGAAGGGTTTCTCTCTGACTGTTAATCCAGATATATAACTGTATGTAGAAAGGAGTCTGACATTTAATATAGTGAAAGGCAAAAAGAACTATCCTTAATAATCAGCAAACTACTTTTACTTTGCATGTGTATAATGTATTATATAATTTTAGTAAATAGGATTATTATTTATTTATTTAGTAACAGTTTCTTATATAGCGCACACATATTCCGCAGCGCTTTACAGAGAATATTTTTGAACATTCACATCAGTCTCTGTCCCAGTGGAGCTTACAATCTATATTCCCAACCACACATGTACACGCACACACAGGCATTCTAGGGTTAAATTTGTTGGGAGCCAATGGATAAAGGTATTATAATCTCAGGAGCCAGGGAGTCAGAAATCTAGCCACATTTATATCTGCTGCTGACATTACTGAATTGTGGAACTAAATTCTAATAAATAATTGTTTTTTTCCCTCCTCCTCTTATCCTTCAAACAGAGGCAAAGCCCGGTGAGTATAGCCAAACAGTTTACAGTACAGAAGTTCTACTATGAATAATTAATACATGAAGCAAGTACTGTGTTTCTGTAGATATGCATGTACTGTATATACAATTACAGCAGGAGTTCAGCCTGGGTGTGGCTCGGTAGCGCTACAGTAAAAAGACAGTCAAAAGGTCGACCCCAAAGGTTACCCTTTGAGGAAGGCGCGTGTGCGCCGAAACGGCCCGTCAGGGTACATGCTTGGCTCTTTGGCTGTACTGTCATGCTGCTTCAATATGGAATAAGCTGCCTATGCCTGTTGTACAGATGAGTACCTTCTTCATGTTCTATTAAATACTGCTTTTGACTATTTACTGGATGTGCTGGTCCTATCTATTGCACTTTTAGTGCAATTGGAGAGTGAGTATATACAATTACAGCAGGAGTTCAGCCTGGGTGTGGCTCGGTAGCGCTACAGTAAAAAGACAGTCAAAAGGTCGACCCCAAATTATCCCATCGGGTGAAAGGGCAGACTTGAAATTGGTTGACACAGGTTTTTTATGTTTATGTGTAATTTTTTGTGTTTTACCAAATCTGAGTGAAGTTAGTAGAAATTCATACCCTCGCCGGTTTGCTTCACTCGCACATTTTCGGAAGTGCTTCTATTCCCAACTGCAGTCCTCGTGGCTGGTAAATGATGAAAACATTGAAGAAGAACCATTATATACAATTTAAAAAAAATGGCTGAAATCTCTCTGCACATGTTACATCTGCCCCACCTGCAGTGCACATAGTTTTGTTCATCTGAGGGAGAATTTGCTTTTGCGAGTGAACCAGAATCAGGCCCTGTCTGTACTTTCCCTCTCCTGGCACACGTGGGCTCAAGTGCTAGAAGTGGTCCAATCTGCATGAGGTGCTTACACTTTCCTGGCCAAATGCAGAGGTGATTTTCTGTTACTCTACTCACTGTAGTTATCACCTTTTATATGACCTTATATGACCTTATATGTAATATCATGTAAGCTTTTATAGTGATGGCAATATCTGCAAAATTGGTTTTCTGCCAGTATCGCACTTTACTTATTACTCCCAGGGTTCACTGTATACTATTTCCTTTTACTCCAAGAATGTACAGTACTATGCATTAGTGTTCCTGTTGTTTTAGCAGCCTGCCCGATTTTTAAAGCCCCTCTGGCAGCGCACCGCTAAAAGAGCCTGCTGCCTGTCCCCGCCGGGCTTCCCCAGCAGCGCAGGGACTTTGGCGGAGCGACGGTTGTGGCCGGGCCCACCCACTTTAGTGACGTCGCAGCCCGGGCATGCCCCTTTCGTGACGTCGGCGGCACGGGACTGCCCACAACGGTGATGTTGGCAGGCACACTCAGCCCCCCTTATGCAGCCCCTGTGCAGCAGCGCCATGCCCTGCTTAGTTCCTAGAAGGAACACTAATGCAGTTTTAGTAAATATATGGCTTGTTATATACATCTTTAGCAATACGCTGCCATGTCCACACCCTCCTTAGCTAATACATTTTCTGTTTCATCTCTAGGCACAGATGACCAGGAATGCATCAAGTAAGTTTGTTTTATTCATCTGCTATAAGTGTATGCAGTGTTCATGGGTTTTCTCTTATAGTGGGTTGTTATAAACTTGCTGTTTTTATTTTGTCTTGTTTTAATGGTTTATAGGTGAAGAGATGGCAAAGCTTAAAATGGCAGGATCGTCTGAGTAAGTTCTATACAAGTCTCCCCGTACCAAACATGCTACCGGAGATATGTGCACCTACGCAGGCTCATGTGGTGCGTGTGTGTGTCAGTAAATTTATCTAATTCATCACCTTTTGCAGCAGAGCCAACAGTGACCTTCTAGCCTGGGACCCATTATTTGGCAACTCCATTGAGTCCTCTTCTGGTTCTGCAGGTAATATTCATGTTATCCTTATGTGTTTATCTGGTGGTAAAGCCTGATCAGGTTGTTATGCACAATTACTAGTACTGTAGTAAAAACGTTGCACTTTTAAAAACCCGTTCAGTGGTGTCGAGTTTTACAGCCCAAATCTTCTCCTTAGTAAAACCCTTGGAATTTATGGTCGCATAATGAAAATTATATTATTCAGGCAATTGCACAGAGAATGTTTATGACGTGTCTGCAGGATGGAGAAACCGGTTCTAATCCACATGTCCTAACAACTTTTGAAATGTATCCAGCAACCATGTATAGACCATAAAGTCCTACTTAGGAAACATTGTATTAATGGGGGTCTTCTTTCCATTCTGTTAACACTGTATATATTCCTCAGTTTGACCACGTGGGTGGTGGGCCAAGTTGCACAAAAGCAGTAACGGGTCAGATTGTGGTTGTCTCATTGTCCAATCAGAACTATGCGCTTGCTCAGCAACATCTGGAATGTGTGACTTCATCGCTCTCTTTCTGTCCTTTTGATATCATTGTGCGAGCATAAAAAGTATTTTGTGTTCCCACGTGTATTTAAAATTATAGTTGAATAGAAAATAATTTATGTATATATGTATTTCCCAAATACAAAATGCAGGGGTTCAAAAATGGAAACCGTTATGTAAATGGAGAATATCAAGCATACTGAATGTCTCGTGGCTCATGATTTAATGAAACAAATGACATGCCAGGGTAACTGCCATGTTTGCCACTGATTATGGCTTCCATGATTGCCAGGGACTATCTTATTGACTGACCGCAGTTGTTGTTTGGGTGCCTGTGGCAAATGGTGTATTGATTCATGGTGTGCAATGCACATGGGCCCTGGTTCTAGGTGGGCATATACCGCACATCCTGCTCCCAGTGCTATTCTTACTTCCTACCCTCCCGCTGACTGTTCATACCATGTTTGTAGCATTACCTTTGGCATTATGGTTCCATATTAGATCTTCTTTGATGGAGTCAAGTGTGTGAAACCAGAGCATCAACATACATTTCTAACCAACACACGGTCGGATTCAAAGATGGATGAAATTGCACAGCTGCACACAATTGGCTTTGCAATTCTGTCCACCAAAATGCAATAGCAGCGGGAGGTGTCTATATGATATAGACACCTCTTGCGTTGTGACCAACTGTAGGGATTCAGACAGTCGTTTCTCCGACAGCGGAATCCCGACTGTCAGTAGAATGACAGTTGGAATCCCAACTTACACAGGCTATTTTCCCTCATGGGAGTCCATGACCTCCATAGAGGGAGAATAGAATAGGTGGCGAGCATAGCGAGCCTGCCAAGAGGCTTGAATGCGCTCGCTCCTGACGTTCGGGATTCTGATGTCGGAGAAATGACTCGGAATCCTGACTTGTCGGTAAGCTATACCATTCCCTTCAGATCACCATCGCGACCATTTGTTTGATTTGGCCATGCTACATAAGCTGAGGCTTACGCATCGTGGCCAGTTCCTGGCAGCTTGCAAGGCTAGGAAATTCATGTGCAGTAATGCAGACCCTGGCCTAGTCCAAACCGGTCTCTGGGAACGCTGCCCCAACACATCCCTGCTACGGCTTGGGGAATCTGCGAACAGATGGAGAGATGCACAGGCGCAGTATACATCCCGCGCATGTGCAGTCCTCACACCTTCGGAGATGTGCACTTAGCGCACAACTCTGAATCTAGTCCTCCGTGCTGTTTCTCCCTAACACCAAAACCACCGGTGTATAGCTTGTTTGACTTTAGCAGAGTATAAGGCAGGCTATTACTTGATGGTGACGTTCGTTGCGTTTATTATGGGGATGTTTGCTGGGTTTATTATTCCATAGCCATCTAGTATCTCTGTAAAATACCCTGTTTAGTTCCGTTCTGTACCATCCTAACATGCTGGAAAGGCCAGTATTGTTTCTATGTGCTGATGCCGATGCAATGACACCATCTACTTTCACTGTTTGTGTTTTTATTTCCTCCCTTGTTTTCCTTTAGCTGCACTAAAGGAGCATTTTGGGTGTTCCCTCTTTTCTCCCACAGCTTTGTCCTCGAATAACATATCTGAATTCACATTTGACTTCCCAATTTCTGATCCTGGAGATGCAACACAATCTGATTTTGGTGCCAACCTAATTCATAATTTTGGCACGGTGAAAACTCAGGTAGAAAACGCACAGCCTCTTTATCCACAGTCACAAAGGCAGCGAGCATCCTTTTATGAAAGCAGCAAATACAATAGCGCCGGCCGAAAGAAGCTTCAGCGGTTTCATAGCGCGTTTGAGAAAGTTGACAACATGCGATGTTTTTTGTCGGAGAGAACTCTGAGGAGCTATGCTTTTGAAGACAGTATAGGCTTGTCTAACGCCAACTATTGTCTTGATGATGTATTCCTTGAAGAAAACTCAAATTCTTCAGAAAAATCTTCAAAGTCCGCATCGGTCACCTGTAGCCTATCTACAGTTCGTATAAGTAATGGTATGCCGAGCATGCGTTGTGTACCTTCGTTGTGCGTTGTTGTGCCACAGAGTGCACCTTGCCTGTCGTTTCTGCGTCCGTCTTTTTGCTGCATCCACCCCCCTCTTTTTTTTGTTTCGTTTTTTTAGTAATCCAATTATTTTCTAAGTTTTCATATCGTGTGTGGTCACCAAACAGCTTGATACTACACAGATCATTTTACTATATTTTTTGCCGTTTCTCTGTGGTTTTGTTTGTTTTGATCTGTGCATATTGTGTCTAGTGGATTTACATATGACTTGTGTGTAAATACAGATCCGTCTCGTCTTATTTGTTCTGAAAATAGATGTTCTGCACTGAAGCTGCATGCTTTTATGTGCATGGTATGAGAGCTGTACAATTTGTGTAAACTGGTTGCATACTTTTGCAGTGACATGCATTATGGTTCCTCCATGCTTTTCTGTTTACTAGAAGGAAATTGTTCATGAGTTTATTTACGCCCCAGCCTGCAGCTGGAAAACACTTAAGGGTACCAACCCATACAATGCAGAAACACGAGAAATAAATGTTCCCCACAGCACTGTCTCGTGAGAAGATATATTCTCTATATTTTTTCAGACCGGGCTTAATGATACTTTCTCCTCCAACCAGGGTGCCAAACGATAAAAAAAAGGTTCAGATTAATGAACTGTTATTGAATGACCATTTCAATGGGATAAACCCATAGACACTCACCTCAAGTGGGCGATGTTCATGTAAAGGTTTCTTTGTATAAGGCACCTTGGCTTACTGTGGAGCCTCTGTCTGGGACCCTGTTATAAGATGCCTTTATGGCAACATAGTGACCCATGTATGGGTGAGTGACCCACTCACATCTTTGGGTGAGTGACCCACCCACAGCTTTTATTTGGTGACTGGTGAAGGATAAATTTGCCCATATCCATCCAAGGTGCCTTATACATAGAAACGTTTATGTGAACGCCACCCACATAAGTGAGGTGTGTGTCTATGGGTTTATCCCATTGAAATGGTCATTCAATACCAGTTCATTAATCTGAACCTTTTTTTCCTAGTTTTGGCACCCAGGTTGAAGGAGAAGGAATTGTTAAGTCCGGCCTGAAAGAATATAGAGAATATATCTGCTGACGAGACAGCGCTGAGGGGAACATTTTATTTCTTGTATTTCTAAATTTAAAACCCTTATTAAAATTAGCACTTGAATTAGGGGTTTACATTGAGTGCTGACGTGGCTTTGACATATGTGCAAAATATCAGCTAAAATGCCAGCCCTGCTCATCGATTTATTATTTTTTTTTTTTTTGGGTGCAATATTTAATTAAACTTCCAGTAATTCACTACAGATCATTTGCCGGCAATAACTGAAGTAATTCATATTCCCTGACTACGGCCCTGCCATTTTTAGTGGATATTTTGCACATTTTTAACAGCAACATTGGCACTCACCTGGCGAGCTGTGATGGCGAGCAGTGCTGATTGCTTGCCGTCACAGCTCGTGAGTCAGTATTCAACTGTCCCACCCCTGCACCCGTCATTTCCAACTTGCTGGGTTTTTACAGCGAGGTGGAAACTGCATGTGCGACCACCAAAACGGCGAGGCTCGCGGCTAAATGCAGCAGTCTTCCTGCATTAGCTGCAAACCTCGCCGTTCGGGGGAATCCTCACCGTCCTCTGACAGACATATGCACACCTACATACTCACCCTTAAACACTAGTATAATGACCTGCCAAACCAATAACAGATTGTAGACCATTCTTTTTCAAAATGCCTCTCGTACACATTTGGCAATAGTAGGATTTCATGTGTATTTAAAGTTTACATAATGCACTTTAACATTTACAGCTACAGTTCTTTTTTTTCCCCGGCCTGGTCGTATGACCGCTAAAATTTCCAGTTTTATGCTCAGTGTTTTAGTAATGCGGAAATTTGGTTGTTTCTTTAGTGGAGTGGATCACCGCTGTGATGTTTGTTGCAACACACCATCATTGTGCCGATGGATAAACTACTATAATCATATAAATGCTTATAAATGAGAATTCCTTGCTGTTTATGTTGCATATTAACATTTTTTTATAGCTGCGCCTGCCTTAAAGTTTATGATGTTACCATTAAGTCACCTAACACAGTCAAACTAGCAGAATTGAGGCCCAAACTGAATAAAAAGTAATTACTGGAATATGGCTGGGCTTGATTCGTCAGGTTCTACCGCTATAGGTCAAAGACGCCATTACAGTAACTGCGATTAAGCCACCTATTTATTGTCTACTAATTGGTTTAAATGATCTTAAACACCTTTTTTTAGGAGTGAAATCATTGTTTAAAAGAAAAGTATTAAAATCTCATTTCTTTAACAGTGTCCCCTCCGGCACGGCCCACAACACCACTTTCAGTTGGTACAATTGTACCGCCGCCAAGGCCTCTATCCAGACCAAAGCTTTCTGCTAGCAAACTCGGTGGAATAAATGAAATTGTAAGTCCTTTCCCAAACCAGTGGTAATAAACTGTCCAGTTTTGCGATAGGCATGCCTTGCTTTTTTCACATTACTTTTTCTTCCTCGCTTTTGTTATATAGAACATGGTATAAAATGGTATAATGAAGCATTCTAAATTATGAAGGTTAAAATAATTGTAAGAGATTATATTGTTTATGTACAGCTTTTCTGGATTCATTAATACAATGAAGTTATTTTGAAATAACATTCTAAAGTGTGATGTGTTTATTTTATCCCTTTGTGTGCCAAATTAATTTCTCCAAATAGGTGTGAAATTTGCCAAGCAAATCATTTATATATATTTTTTTTTACACATTCTTTATTTGAATTTATATAACAAATGTGAACGGCGCTGGCATTTTGAGCAGACTTCACATATGTTGACACTCAAAGGTTTAAGGAAGCAATGGGCTTTGAAAATCTGTGTTCTTCCTATTGATCACATGTCTACCTGTTATCAGTCATCCTGCATGGAATGATTGTGGATATAGTACAAATGTTCTGCTGTTATTTATTATAGAGAAGACTCTCTCCGTACAGTTGTATTTCCCCTTTTGGTCCACTGTAAACATTAAGGAATTATTGGATACAAATATTATTTTAGGCCTCTTGCCTTGTTTTTATCATATCTATCAATACCAACGTTTGCTTTTCAATCCATATTGGGAGGGGGGGTGATTGACATCACTAAGGCATGGTACAGCGTCATTTTGGAAATGGCTAGACTGGCAAGTAATTGAAAATATAAAGCGAGCAGACTTTGGGGGGTAATCAATCCCGGATCACGCCGTCAATCCATCCCGACAGCCGTGACCTTGGCCCGTTTTCATTTTGCTCGACAGATGGGATTCAATGTCCTGCTTGGTGATCGGCGAAATGATGTGTCCGCGTAAATGGCCATGGATTATCGAGATTTTAATTCATTGTTTTTATTTTCAGCCTAGGCCATTCAGCCCTCCTGTAACCTCTAACACTAGTCCGCCCCCCTCAGCCTCACTTCCACGTGCAGAGAGCTTGTCTTCAATATCCTCATCTGCTTCAATCAGCGCTGCAAATACTCCAACCTTCGGTAAGTGCTGTGTCATGTACTCCTGTAACTCCTGTCATGTACTTGTCTTTCTCTTATCTCACATCCGAACCTGTGAAACTGTGGCTTTGCACAAAGCTTGTTCTACATTTAGTGGCCCATTTATTATTGAACCGCAAAAGCGAGGCGATCTGGGTGGCATATTCCATATGCGATCCTTTCAGTTGAATGTATCAACCTGCAGATGAAGGGACGCATCACTCTGCTCTTCTGCTGCTGGTGCTGGGGGTCTACGCATGTGCGGTTAGCGCTGAGACACTGCAATGCTACTCGATCTTGGTACATCAGAAAGCTTTACATCCCCCATTGTAACCTATGGGGGATGCGATTGGGGCAGGAGGGACAGTAGCAGGGATTGGAGATTCCTCCTACATACATTTTGGTGATATTTAATATTTGCAGCTAACCGGAATTTGCTGCAATTATTATGAGAAATGGGTCCTTTACACTGATTACAAATGCATTGATTCTGAATACAGCCCTAGTAGTAGGTTTCTTATCCTCTGCATTATTTAGCAGTTTGTTTTCTGAATTAAAACAAAATACATAAATGTTATTTGATAGTGGCACCTACTAAGCACTAATACATTTTAATACAATACCATATTTCTCGTATCAATTTCAAGTACATGACTGTGATAGGGCCCAGACATCAATCAGGTCATTCCCCCAATGGTTTCGCGGGTGCCGGGTGGGGTCCCGACCGTCGGGATCCCAACAGTCATTAACCCGACGTCGGGATGCCGACTGATAAAACACAGACGGCCGGGTTCCCAACGGCCTTCGACTATTCTCCCTCGTTGGGGTCCATGACCCCCATAGAGGGAGAATACAATAGGTGGCGAGCGTAGCGAGCCCGCAAGGGGCTTTGTTGCGCTGGCCATGCGGTCTGGGTTGGCCAGTTGGGATCCCGACGTCGGGCTAATGACTGGCGGGATACCAACGTCGGGCTAATGACTGTCGGGATCCCGACTGTCGGAACCGCATACCACACCCAGTTTCGCTTAGTTGATTGCCAGTTCTCTGGTAATCTGCAACATGTTAAAATCTCTGACTCCCCTGTTCAGACCCCCAAAATATCTGAAAATGCAAGCCAGAGCTTTTAACATCTTGCATTCTGATTTGCTGTGTCAAAGATTACTGATACTGGATTTTTTTTTCTTTTAACACAGTCCTCTAAATGATGCAAATTGTCCCGATTGATTGATGTGTACTGCATTGCATCTCAGTAGAAGTGCAATGTTTCATGTTGACATAGTTTTGCATGATACTTCCAAAAGGCACTACATTATATTTTTGATAGTTAAAAAGTTGTTTTAAATCTCAACTTCTCCCGAAAGGTCATAGTGGAGGATTTCTATCTCTGGATCCAGATGGGATTTTTACGGGCTCTGCAACATAGACGAACTCTTGTATATGATTAAATACCACCCTAAGTACCTGGGTGTGGTACCTGGGGTGGAATTGAGATACATTTACAGAATCTTTGCCACAATAAACATATGTTAACATTGACCAGCACAGGTCTGTTGGGTAGGCCCATCTTGGAAGTTACATTACATACTGTACTGTTATATTAAAATACTTGATTGCATTTTCACACATGAGAAGTTTATTCTTCACCCCATAGGAGACAAAGGCTGATGCTGGGGTATAAGGTTGGAGGTTGACCTGGCAGAAAACGGGTTAAACCTTTAGCCTTTGGGCAACCCAGGCGCCTCCCTCCCCTATGCCCTTCCTCCACTCTAGGCAGACAGTTTCACGTTTGGTTGCGGCAGGAGCCTGTGTACCTTTTTATATGTGGGGCTGCTTTAGGCAGCCTTATTTAATTACTTTTATTTATTTATTTTTCGCTTAGTAGCTGCGCTGGACGTCCAAAGGACGCCTGAGCTGCTGCTCCTACAGCCCAGTGCCGGTGGACGCAGCACCATGACTGAGTGTGTAACCTCGGCTGGGACCTGCGCACTCAGGGCACCACAGCCTAGCATCAGGGACGCAGTGAGTATAATGACTCCTAGTGCATAGGAAGCCACCAGCAGGTGGCAGCTCGTGCACGGGGACCACTGGGCTGCACTGACAAGTTAGCAGCTGGGTCAGTTGCACCCCAGCTCAAACACCAGGGATACAGGCGTTGGGGGCGCAGCGCTGGCAGTAGGATTTCCTGGCAGGGTTCCCCCCTGCTTTACTGGTGGACATTTTCCCTGTAGGTTCTTAGTCAGCGGTGGGGGATGTAGGCTCTCCCTGATAGCTTCTCCCCCGACTTGTGGTGCGCTCCCTCACAGAGGCTTCCTGCCACAGGTTCTCTCTCCTGCAGCATTTACCTGAGAGCTTGGGTTGCTGTCCCCTGTATACCTTACCGCCATTAAAAGGTCAGGTCATACCAGTTTGCTCCTACCAGTCAAAATAACCTGGTTAGTTGAGCTATTTGCTTGCGCTATTGCATTGTATGTTACTGAGTGCTTGTTTGTGTGACTGAGAAATCGCTCTTTAACCTTTATTACATTGCTGGTTATTGTTACACATTGCACAGCCCCTGCTAACACACTTGCTGTTATTGTATGGGTGGGGATTTTCTGCCACAGACCTGTCATCTAAGGGCAGAGCACCAAAAGCTCTGGAACTGCTTTCCTATACATCTTGTGGTGCGAGTTTGTCCTTACAGAAACAAGTGCTGGATGGCTTGTGTGCTTAGTGCGTTGCTGTGCAGAGGGAGCCCCTGGCTTCAGTCTCCTCTCCGGAGCCAGCATGGGCTACCTCCCTTACACAGTTCATGGCTAAGCTAGTAGACCTTCTGGCGATTTAATCATCCACAGTAGTACTTCGTACCAGCGGTCCCTCCTACTCAGATTAGTTTAGCACCCCCTGTGCTGAAACCTGCTTGGGTGAGTTCCTTATCTGCATCAGTACAGGGTCTGCAGCCACTCTTACTCAAGGCAGGATCTGTCTCTTCTGAAGTGGAGGTTTCCTCAACCTCTGAGAATGCACCCTGCCGCATAGACATGGAGGCTCTGGTTAAGGCTGCCAGGTTTTGGCTGTAGAGGATACGGAACAGGCACCAAAGTCTAAGGTGCCTGTATTTAAGCATAAGAAAAGGTCTGCTATGTTGTTCTCTAGGTCTGATCAGCTTGAGGATATGCTATTAGAGGCTTGGAAATTGCCTAACTGTTGTTTCCAGCTTCCTAAGCGGTTTAAAGCTTATTTACACACATGCAGGAGTAGTGGCCAGACTAGCCTTGTCCTCTGCGTGGGTTCCGAAGGCACTAGGAGAGTGGGCAGGAGTCTGTCAGCATCTCTGCTGGTACTTCCCATGAGGAAATGTTACAGCTGGTAGTAAATGTGCAGCAGGCGGCATCTTATTTGGGGGAGGCTGCCCTAGATTCAAGCACCTTTAGCATCCAAGGTTTTATTATCTGCGGTTGCAGCCAGGACGACACTATGGCTCCATTCTTGGAAGGCAGACTCAGAATATAAGGAAGCACTAGAGGCGCTTCCATATGAGGGGTCAGTGCTTTTCGGTCCAGAGTAGGAAAAAATTGTGGCTGCTGTAGCAGCTTCAAAAACTGCTTTTCTGCCCTCCGCAGGAACTCCTAGGTTGCACACCACTACTTTGCAGTCCTTTCAGCCTCAAGGTAAAGCCTGTGGTCAAACCTTCTCAATGTCCTAACTACAGGCCTGGTCCACCAAGTGCCCGAATCCTAAGCCTGCAGACTAGTCCTCAGCTTGATGAAGCTGACGACCTCCTGGGGACTCCAGTGTGGGAGGTCAACAGTTGCATTTTCCCACCATTTGGCAGGAAACCAAACAGATGATTAGGTTCAAGACAGGGTCTCCAGTGGGATACATGCTCATGTTCTGACACCGATCAACTACACAGCTCTTTTTTACAAGTTTACCAAAGGACTTGGTCAAGGCAAAGGCACTGCAGAATGCCATTCAGATCCAGGGTCATAATGCCAGTACCCCAAGATCGGAGGAGCTCAGGCTTCTTTGCCAGCCTTTTTCTTGTACATAAACCCAATGGCTCCTACCGTCCAATTCTATACCTGAAATCCCTAAGCAAATTTCTTTGCATTCCGAAGTTCTGCATGGAGACTTTACGTTCCATCATTCCGTTTCTGGAGCCAGGGGATTTCATGGCATCCTTGGACATCCAAGATTCATATCTCTATGTCTGGAACATCATAGGTTTCTTCGGTTTGCTGTTCAGTGAGAACATTTTCAATTTCAGGCATTGCCATTTGGACTTTTCATGGTACCTCATTTCTTCACGTAGGTCATGGCAGCCCATCTCAGAAGACGGAATCCTACCATATCTGGATGACCTGCTTATCATGGCCCAGTCTCCAGCGATAGGGCTTTTTGACAATTGGATGCCCTCTTTGTGCTTTATGGCTTCCAAAAGTGGGGATGGCCAGCGTCTAAACAGACTTTGGCCCATTGGCTCTGCTCCTCTATTCACCAGGTTTATGTGGACTCGACTCTTTTGATTCCATCTGGTACAGTATAAGGACACATTCCACTAGGTCTGTAAGCATTTCCCTGGCCATGTGCTGTGGCGCCACTTCTGAACAATTTTTAGAGCGACAACTTGGTCTTCCGCTCATACCTACGTTTTTACGCATTTGATCCCGTTGCTTCCCAAGACTCTGCATTAGGCCATAATTCTCAGCGCAGTTCAGGCACATCTCCGCCCTTATTGCTTTGCTTTAGGATGTCCCAGCATCAGACTGTGTCGCCTATGGAGCGAAGAATAAAAGGAGATTTATGTTCTTACCTGTTAAATCTCTTTCTTTGAGATTCATAGGAGACACAGGAATCCCTATCAGACACGCCTGCCTTTAGGATAAGATTTCTTGGTTTAACTGTCCCTTTGTTGTATGGACTTGTATGTGTTTAACTTCCTTCATCTTCTCTCTCCTTCCTTGAGCTTGCTAACGTAAAATGGTCTGCCTAGGGTAAAGGTGGGGCATGGGGTGAGGAGGAGGAGCCTGAGCTGCTGGGAGGCTAAACGTTTAACCCGTTTGATCAACCGCCAACCCTATACCCCATTGTCAGCCTGTATCTCCTATGGATCTCAAACAAAGAGATCTAACAGGTAAGAACATAAATCTCCTTTTCTGTGGCTTCGGTTTAGTTTTGGCTTTAGTTTATGAAGAACAAGTACTGCATTTATCATGATGTAAATTTAGGGGGGAATTGTATATTAAAGTATAGTCATTTATTTGTTTTGAATTGGAAATCAGCATATTCTTCTTTGCTTATGGATGCGTCTCTTTTTTAGGTATATCCCGTGGCCCCAGCCCTGTTACCTTAGGAAGCCAAGACACACTACCTGTGGCTGTAGCACTCTCTGAATCTGTTAATGCTTACTTCAAAGGAGCTGACCCAGCAAAGTAAGATTCATGTTTAATAAACATGGCCAGCCCCTCTTTCACATGAGTGAGGGTGTGTGTTACTACAATAATAAACATGAAGCAACTGCTTTTTACCTAGTTAAATGTGGTTTGCTTGCTTCCATTCACTCTTTTGTAGCAGCCAATGTTAGACACAAGCAGAGAATGACATACAGGCTACGCTACACACTTGCTGTACAGAAATGCAGGGTGGGTTGGTGGAGGAATCATCGAATGTAGCAGTGCACTCAGGGGAAAATCCTTCACCATGCCATTGAGTTTTTTCCCCTGCTCACAGCGCTGAGTGAGCCAGGACTCACTCGGTGCTACGTAGGCTGTGTGGCAAAGGAGGCCGCTGATGACGTCACCAGCCCTTCCTCTCAACAGCCTGGGGATGCCTGCAGTTTCTGGCGATCGCCCTGAAAATGCCGGTGGTATGCCGTCAATCACCCTGCGGGTGAAGGCTAACTTATGCTTGCTGCCTTTGGGCGGATGGCTCGTACTTGCGTGCTGTGTACTGTGCACATGCGCGTCCCGGGCGTGCAAGTCCGAATTGGCCCCATAGACACTTCTGCAATTTGTTTTCATTGAACCAGTTAAAATTTCATAGGAAAGGGTAACAATGACTTGTCTCTCCTTTTGTTAGAGTTGTAAAATAATACACCTCCGGTGTAACATGCTTACTGTGCCTTCAGATTAGTAAACCACCAAGTAATGCACAGGCACACCCCAATGAACCGCTCCCTGCTGCTACCACGCTTCAGCTACAGGGCCTCTGGCAGCCATTTGAAATGTAGCACTGGCTCGTGAGCCAATCAGAACCTGCGTGTGTGTTTTGCATTATTAATTATACTAGACATAGAAACATAGAAGTCTTAAACATAGAGGTCTTAATCCGTGCAGGTTATCAATCGATCGCAGCCAGTGTTCTCAACGGAGAACACTGACCCTGACACCTCGCTCAATACACAGCTCTCTGCAGCATTGTGTGCTGAGAGCGAACGAGTGTTCTGAGTGAAGCAGCATCGCTCAGAACACTTTTTGGCCAGTATATGGGGCCCGTGATACTCGCTGTAAGCACAGATGTATTATAAACCCATTAGCAGTGATGCTCTAAGGGGTATTCAATCCCCGCTGCTATTTTCGACAGGGGAAATAGTGGTAAGGGCCTATTCAATGCTGTCTTTCCTGGCACCATTGAAGAGGCAGATCGGTAGAACGGGCTGTCAAGTCGATAATGGCCGTGATTTGTCGTGATCATGGCCAAATCTTGACAATCCACGGCCGTTTACATGACCCCCTTTTCGCCAATTGGCAGGCAGGACATTGAATCCGGCCTGGCGATATACTGTTGAGCAAAACTAAAATGGGCCAGGGTCGGGACGGATCGGCAGTCGGGATTGAATACCTCCCTAATTAGTGATGAACATTAGAGCATTATTGTTGTTACATTTTATTTATAAGGCACCACAAGTGTTCCCAGCGCCGTAAAAAAGGGTAGTAGTATAAGAACTAGGAACTGTTCTACATTTGTTTATTTTGTAATCCCCTTTTATTGTGTGTGTCTCTGCCATGGTAGAAAAGAATCTATGAAAAAGAAAAATAGAAGATTTATAAATAGAACAATCAAGTTCTGACATCTGTTTTGGTGTTAACTTTTTGTGGTCCTCCACTGAACTAATTTACTTCAGCTCAGATTTTTATGAATGAGGAAGTACTAGCTTAATACTAATTTTAAGTGTGCAAACAAAGCTGTCCAGTATTTGTTCGCTGCAGGCAGAAGCCACCATTATTTACCCTGCATGCAAAAACTCCGTATTTAATTTGCACCCCCTGCATGGCAACATTGTTTTGCTAGTTTTTGTAGATTTTGTCCTAACTGATTCATGCCTACAATGTTGATAAATACAGAAGTGTAAAAGCTTGTTTCCACACAAAAACTTTCATTTAGTTGTATAGAATTTATAAGAAAAATAACTTTTGCGCAGCTCAACAATAGATGCAATAGAGGGACATCCTAAAAACTGAACACAGATACAATGTGGTCAAAAGAGGCATCAATGTCTAGCACTTATGGGTTCCCAAAATAATACCACGTGTTATATGAATGTCCAAATGTTCACCTTACAGGATATAATTCTTTGAAATAGATGCCAGGATTTGCTGCATTAATGGTAAATCTCCTTCATAGATATAAGAGCAGTAGCCATAGTACTAAAAGTAAAGATAGCCCAAAACACTTTTTGATAAAGAATTTAATGAAGATTTGCACTTACAATCCACATGTTAAAAGAAGCATGGATCAATGTTCCAATGGCAAATACTGTATATTTATTTATTTACAGTTTCTTATATAGCGCATACATATTACGCAGCGCTTTACAGAGTATAGTTGAACATTCACATCAGTTCCTGCCCCAGTGGAGCTTACAATCTATATTCCCTACCACATCTACACGCACACACAGACATTCTAGGGTTAATTTATGTTGTAAGCCAATTGACCTACCAGTATATTTTTGGATTGTGGGAGGAAACCAGAGTACCCAGAGGAAACCCACGCAAGCACAGGGAGAATATACAAACTCTGCACAGTTAGGGCCATGGTGGGTATTGAACCCATGACCTCAGCACTGTGAGGCAGTAATGCTAATCATTACACCATCCGTGATGCAGAGATAGTTCTCAGTTCTGGTCCTTGCAGCTGATCTCCAGAAGACTAACTCTGCTGGCTGGCAC
The DNA here is from genome assembly GCF_055691185.1 of Crinia signifera. Taxonomy (NCBI): domain Eukaryota; kingdom Metazoa; phylum Chordata; class Amphibia; order Anura; family Myobatrachidae; genus Crinia; species Crinia signifera. Next base: position 423,646,981 of record NC_139217.1, read on the forward strand.
ACGGGAGAAGATCCAGAAAAACGAGCCACGCTTAACGTACTTCGAATGTTGGAGTCTTTTGTCAGAAGTGAGGTCATGGCTCGAACTGCGGCATTTAACTACCCTTCAGTTTTTCACAATTGGCTGTACCTCAACTTAACCACACGAGGAGTGCTACTGCTCTTTTATCTATGGATGAGATTTACTATTAATGCAGCAAGAATTAGATCCTGTATATTGACCATTTGAACATTCATATAAAACGTAGTGTTATTTTTGTGAACCTATGACCGTTAAACATTGTATATAATTTATAAAGCATAGCTCGTCTGCTGCTTATAAACAGTTTCTTTTTTTGACACCCAGGTGTATTGTGAAGATAACTGGAGATATGACAGTGTCCTTTCCAAGTGGGATCATCAAAGTGTTCACAAGTAACCCCTCTCCGGCAGTTCTTTGCTTCAGGTTAAAAAACACCAGCAAGCTTGAGCAGATTCTACCAAATACACAACTTTTATACAGGTATTATATTAATAATAAAACATTTATACAAATACCTTCTGATTTTCCATTGTGGATTACATGGAAGTGGGGGAGGGGGGGATTTAGGTGAATCTAACCCTACCACTGAAGGTTAGCAGCAGTATGTTGTGCACCCTCCTATTTGGCATCTCACTTAGGGGCTTATTTACTAAGATGGGAGTTGTATTGAAGATGAGATTTGGCTATGTCCAACCGATCAGATTCTATCTATTATCTGTTAGAGGGTACTAAATAAATAAGTAGATTCTGATTGGTTACCCATAGCAACATCCCATCTTCAATTGAACTACCATCTTAGTAAATAAACTGTTTGGTAGGCACATGAGGAGGCTGCCATGCTTGCAGTGATCGCAAATACGTAGCATGTTTTTACATTCTTTAGACTGTGAGGAACCCCATTTTTAAAATGCAGTGTTCAGTAAGTTGCGATCTTGTGTGCACTGCGGAAACCAATAACAATCCTCAGCATCTCCCCAACCAGTCACCCCTGGCAGTTTATTTTCCTCGAATTCCCACCTATGACTTCCATCCTTCCTTCCCTGCCTAGCAGCACTCCTGCTCTGAAATTGAATTCTAGCTTCATGCTTTAAGTGGGTGTGGCCTAGCTACCATAGCGGATCAGAGGTACTGCCTATTCAATGGCTTTGTTACGCTCGCCCCCCCTGTCGGAGTACCGTCTGTCGGCTTGTCCTACTACACCCGCTGTGCTCTTCCTGCAGCCTTGCTCCATCCGTGACTACAGATATACTAGATAATTGATGAGGGGTCCCTGTGCTTTTCTCCAGTGGTGTGGTGGGCCAGGTTTAAGGTAGAGGGGATGGCTGGTATCCTCCTCCTAACATAGATGGCCCAACAGGGTGGTCCGATTTGATGTGGAGGGGGACAGCCAATATCCTACTTTTGGCAGGGGAAACTCTGAACAGTGAGGCACACTTGTGACAGCCTAACCCTAACCTCCCAATGCCACTACTTACCTTCAGGATCCATTGGGATTCTGCTGTTGGGATTCTGACTGCCAGGATCCCATTGTGACACCTGCATTATTAATTTAAGATGATCCTACTACATATAAAGGATGGCCATTGGAAACCATCAGTGTTTCTGATCCAATTTTGCCATTAGATTCCTGTATTGTAATGATTTCCACCATTGCATAACAATGCACCGAACAATTGTGGCAGAATATATCACAACATTGTCCATCACACTATTTCACATTCTATATCTTCCTGGTAAAATGAGTGCTGCAGGTGAGTCTAGAATAGTTACTCGCCTGTGTTCTGGTGTGTGGAATATCCGTCTGGTCTCAAGATTTATTTCCACTCCTACTGCAACTCATCCTGGCAGGATGTTATGCATGGGCAGTGAGAGAAGCAGCAGCAGCAGCTGGTGCATGCTAGATGCCAGAGACCCACGATACCCTAAATGCCAGACCATATGTAAGTACCTCTTTTGGGAGAATGCATTGTATTTAGAATATTATTTATTTAAAGGTACATTGTCAAAAATGAAACAAAGTATATCCATGTTCCTGAAGTCATTAGCAATACTAATCATAGCCGATTTATTTCTCTGTAAGCTGCTGCGTATTTTCCTCTCTTACTACACTGTAATTTGTAGATAAGCAGATACAAATGTCCTATTTTTCAGTGATCCATCACAGAGCGACAGTAACTGTAAAGACTTCTGGATGAATATGCAAGCGGTCACTGCCTACCTCAAGAAGTCATCTGAGCAGAACCCATCCGCCTCCTACTATAATGTAGACATCTTAAAATACCAGGTATTGTACTATACATACATTACTGTAAGAACAGTCATGCAGCATTCACATATAATTGTCATTACTACCCTACCCTGTAAACTGTGCTCAGTTTCTAGATAAGCGTTTACACAAATTACATTTGTGTTGACTTTTGAGATTAAAGAACATAATAAACAAGTTGTGTTCCTGTTGATGCTTGGCATGCTAAGTTGGTCCTGGGTGGTCTCGTGTGTGTGTATAGACACCAGGTGATGTATTGCATCACATTGGAAGCCGCAACTCTGGGAAAATTAGGTCCCTTGGTTTTTAAGGTTTCATGCACGTTCACATGTATGTTCTAGATTAGTTGTAAAGGCATTGGTAGCGTACAACATTTGGGCTCACCTACATTTACTATATTTTACGGAGAAGCTCTATTGAAACCTCTTACATTTATGTGAATACAGTTTACTCTTCTGTCAGCAGTCATAAGGTACAGACCATACATTTGTAATGTACAATCTCCTCTAAATGGGGCAGATGTATTAAGCTTGGCAAAGAGATAAACTGGAGTTAACATGGAAGGAGATAAAGCACCAGTCAATCAGCTGTGTTTGAAATATGACAGTTGGGAGTTGATTGGCTGGTGCGTTATCTCCTTCCACTTTATCTCCAGTTTATCTCTTCACCAGGCTTAATACATCTGCCCCAATGTGAGGTGTGGTACCTGTGTACAAAGCAAAACCTACAGATATTAATAATTCCTCCAAGATGGGACCTACAGTCTGTTCTACCTGCACCATCATGTCAATTTGTTGCTGGAGTAGAGCCTGCTATAACTTTTTTTGGGTATTGAGGCCAAAGGGATGGCTGTGCTGCCTGTCTAGAGGAGAGCGCCTCCGACTGGCAGGTTCCTGACACCTGCATGATGGAGCCGGGACCAATGCATGCACACAAGCAGGCGATACCTTTTTTTTTTTTTTTTTTTCCTTTATGCTATCCAATTAGCCTCCATTTTTGCGGGTAGGGGAAATGTTCGATTGTCACGTGAAAACACATAGGGTCCTCAGAAAGTCGCATACCTCTGTGTGTTTGCGATCGGATAAGATATACATGGTCATTGCAGATTTCATTACCCACGCCATAACAAAATCCCCAGTTACTGCTTGCATCGGGACTAATTGGATAGCCCCTAGGCCTAGGGCTTAATAAGCCACAGTAATTTAAATTGGCCTAAATCTAAAATAAGGCCGCATATATGATTAACATTTTTCTTTTATACTAATCCGTGAACTGAAAATAAACACACGCACACAGTTTAAGTAATTGCTTCAAAGGGTTAAAACTGTGAAATGGCAATGCAGTAATGTATAGCACCACTTCATGCTACTGTGTCTGTGTCTATCCCCGTGTACTGAACATTTCTTGTTCTTGGAAGTCTTCAAGTCCATCTGGTTTTTGAGGTTGGACACTTCTATACGCTGCCACTGTGATGCATGGTATAAAATTTGCTTGGCTCGTGTTTAACTGCCCACTTGCTACTTCTGCCTCAGGCAAAGATACAATCTAATTTAACCCTTTGAGTGCCAATGTTGCTGTGAGAACATTCACTGTGAGTGACACTGGATATTTTGAGGATCTCACAGCAATGTTGGCACTTAAAGGGTTAAAGCATTGTAATTATGTTGGCTGTATAAGTGTAAGCATGCTGGTAGGTTTTGAGTAAGTGTTCAATAGTACCCATGTAATGATGTCAGAAATGAGGGCTCAAATAGCAGCTGTGAGGTAGGACACTGTAACAAATGTGCCTAGGCCATGAGGCAAATAACTGGAAACCACGACACCAGTTCATGACCTTTCACCTGAACTATCTCTTATCTTGTAACCTACTAACCTGTGACTTCTTATTGTAGGTGTCATCAAATGGGATACAGTCCACCCCTCTGAACCTCGCCACCTACTGGAAGTGTAACCCTAGCACTACCGATGTCAGACTAGATTACAAATATAATCCAGAGTCCATGGCAGTGCCTAGTGCATTATCTAATATACAGGTTATGGTTCCGGTGGATGGAAATGTCACAAACATGCAGTCCCTCCCAACAGCAGTATGGTGAGCAAGTTCTCTGATATTCTGCTGGTTATTTATGCTGCTTAGAGGAAAGGGGTGCCAATGAGTGTACACAAGGGATTACAGGTGGACCTGGTGTAGTCTCTGTAACAATGTTGTGGACACGGGTCCCAGTGTGCACAAAGCTGGAAACTCTGACTGGAGCATGTATGTTTTGCCAGGTCTGACTTTGCTGTGAAGCCATCTTAAACATCAACCTTTACGGTTTCCACTGTGTGCATAACCCCCTACCCACAACATTGTTAGAGGCTATACCCATGCCGGTATTAACCCTTTGAGTGCTAACAGGTCTCTGAGACGTGTAAAATATCTGCTAAAGATACTAGCGTTGCTCACATATGTTATATAACTTCAAATAAAACATAGTGTTGAAAAAAATTATATTTTCTTTATAAGGTAAACCGGTACTTGTTTAGTTTCACGGCGGCAGCACGAGCCGCTCTAGCTTTGAATATTGGCAGCTTGCCAGACTGCCTTATGCTACGCTAGTAGCTTAGCGACTGTTTGAATTCTGGCAGCTTGCCAGCTGCCTAGCCGCCTTACATTATCAGGCTACTTTTTTAGTTTCATGGCGGCAGCGCGTGCCGCCTTGCGCTGACTTCTCCGTGGCAGGCCAGCGCTGCTACAGCTAACCTCCTGTCAAGTGAGCGCCTCACACAGCGCTTGTGCCCGCATGATATGCCCTCTCCTGTGGAGAGGGGATCATGATGGCGACGGCGGAGAGGCGCTCCATCTTTGTGTTACGTAGGAGCGCCTCAGACGCTCAAGCAGCAATGATACCCTCCTGCCTCTGACCTCTAAGTAGCTATTGCTCAGATGTATGATATGTCAGGTTTGAATGTGTTCCTGAAACACCATCACCATCCACGCCATCCCGAAGTGCGGCGGCGGTACGCCCTACCTACCTTTTCATACCCCCACCATCCACGTCGGCGGGGAGTTGATTTTATATAGTGTGGCAAGCCCGTGAGGGGACGTGGGTAACTTCACATGTATTCCGCATCCCCTCGCGGGGCTCGCTGCGCTCGCCACTCTTCGGGCTCAGTAGCTCGCTGCGCTCGTCACACTATATAAAATCAACTCCTCGCCGTCGTGGATGGTGGGGGTATGAAAAGGTCGGTAGGACACGTACAGCCACCACTTACAGGGCTTGCCGTGCTTCGGGATGGCGTGGATGGTGGGGGTATGAAATGGAGGCATTTGCCAGTATGAAACATGGAGCACTGGCAAATGCCTCCATCATTGTGCATCAGACGCAGGAGAGTCTCATTGCTTGAGCGTCTGAGGCGCTTCTACGTATCACACACATGGAGCTGCTGCTGGAGCATCTGAAACGCTACTACGTAACACAAAGATGGAGCGCGCTTCCGCCAGCGCCCTTATGATCCCCTCTCCACAGGAGAGAGGCTATCATGCGGGCGCAAGCGCTGTGAGAGAGATGCTCACTTGACAGAAGGTTAGGGGTAGCAGCGCTGGGCTGCCACAGAGGGCAGTATTCAATGTCAAAGTTCTCCGTGCATGGAGAGCGTTTTATTTCGCTCTCCATGCACTCTCCGTGTTCCGGAGGGCTCTCTGCCACTCCTGCTCCCTCTATTCAATGTGGTTAAGACTCTCCGCCACTCGCGGAGAGTCTTAACCCCTGCAGGGAGCCGGAAGCAGCCAGAGAGATTAAAGTCTCCCTGGCTGCTCCAGAGGAATGTGAAGAGGAGGGGGGCTCTCCGGGACCCAGGCAGCACAGGCTGCCCCCCCCTATAGCCAGCGGGGGACCCAGTATTCACTGCACCCGTTCGTGCATACTATCGATCGGGTGCAGTGAATATATGAATATGTAATGAGCGGCTCGAGCGCTCCGGCCCCCTGCTGGCTGCACTGTGTAAAAAAAAAAAAAAATTTAAAAAAATATTTTTTTTAAAATTAAATATATATTCATGTGCTATAAGCACATGAATAAAAATAACATGCCCCTTCACAGAAAAAAAAAACTGATTTTTTTGACACCAAAATTTAAGAAAAAACCCTTTTAGTTTAAAAGTTCACATTCCAGCTCTCCATCAAAAGATGGAGAATTGCTACACGAAGAGACACGGAGAACATCACTTAGAAAGACGGAGAGAATTTCACATTGAATAGGGTTGCTCGCTTTTGGAGAGCAAAATGCTCCGTCCAAGGCGGACAAAGCACAAGTTCTCCACAAAACACGGAGAACTTTTCTCATTGAATACTGCCCAGAGAAGTCAGCGTAAAGCGGCATGCGCTGCCGCTCTGAAATTAAACAAGTAGCCTGATAATGTAAGGCGGCTGGGAAGCTGCCAGAATTCAAACAGTCGCTATGCTACAAGTGTAGCTTAAGGCAGTCTGTCAAGCTGCCAATATTCAAAGCTAGAGCGGCTCATGCTGCCGCCGTGAAACTAAGCAAGTACCGGTAAACCTCATTATGATGAATGAAAATATTTGCATGGCAATTTTCACACTTATTTTGACAAATTCACTCGGCACTCAGTGTTAACAAGGAAAACCATCACTGCTTAGTAGATTAATTATTCACACAGGGTATTACAGCTGGCAGCAGTAAATTCCATTAATTTTAAATTGCTGGTTTGCACAAATAAGGCTTTCTCATTTACCATTCACTGAAAGTTGCGCACGGGGAAGAGCAGAAGCATATATCTAATACAAGTTTTATCTAAAATAGGACACATATACAGTATGTATTATTCTGGTCTCTTTATTTATTCAAATGTGTTTGAACTGGACTGAACAGTCTTTGGACTGAGTTGCAAGTTTATTTTATGGGCTGATTTTTTTGTTTTTGTTTTGCCGTCATCCCCTCCTTTACCTTGTTACCATCAAAGGGACACATTCCTTGTCCATTAGCGTGAAACATCTACCATCTAACATATTTTATTTTTGATAAATTTTTTTCTGTAATTGCTCAAATGAAACCGTTAATAATGAAAGTAGTTAGATAACTGATAACTTTTACTTTATATGTAAAACATTGACAACATTTTAGACTTTTGGATTTCTGTTTCCATTTGCTAACTATTGGTCAGTTATCAGCTATCTTCATGGAGACTTGGGTGCTTTCTGCGTCATACAGATGCATGATCCATCCAGGATCAATACACCGGGATGCAGTTACAATACCGTCGGTCGGGATCCCGGCGTTCAGAATCCCGACGCCGGAATCCCGACCGCCGAAATGCCGACACATTCTCCCTCCGTGGGTGTCCACGACACCCCTGGAGGGAGAATAAATTAGTGTGCCGAGCGTAGTGAGGCACCGGGCACGCTGCGTGGCGAACGCAGCGAGCCCGCAAGGGGGGGCGATCCACGTCCCCCCCCTTGTCGGCATTTCGGCGTCGGGATTCTGAACGCCGGGATCCAATGCTGAATCCAATACACCATGCTGCGTGAGATGCCTGGCATGAGCCACCAGGTCCCGTGCAACTCTGTTAATGTTGGGCATCTTTTTTGGGGGGGGGGGGGGGGGGGGGCGCCATTGTCGCAACAAAATGTATTATGGTTGCAGGAGGATATTTTATATGATGCTGGTGCAACCGCAGCAATGATTATCACTCATTCGCACAGCGATTAATAATCTAAAATGAACATTTCAACAGTGGCTTTGGTTGCTCTTAAATTTGTTTTGGATTTGCATCCAAATTATTTCCAGTGATGAATAAGTATCGCTTCAATTCTTTCCTAGGAATGCTGAACAAATGAAAGCCTTCTGGAAGATGTCTGTGATTTCAGAAAAGTCTGAAAATGGAGGTGAGTACACTTTCCATGTGCATAATTAGGAGGTACTATAGTGTGCACAGACCGAGCAGTAAGAGGCCAGCGCACACTTACGTTCTTAACCCTTTGTGTGCCAATGTTACTGTGAGAGATAAACAAAATAAATACACACACAGCCAAGTCAATTGATTTAAAGTTTATTGAACAGTCGCTGTGAGCGATGCTGGCATTTTGAATGGATATTTTGAGGATCTTTCACAGCAATGTTGGCACTCGAGAGGTTAATAAAGTTTGCTTGACAAATTCTCTTGGCACTCAAAAGGTTAATGCAGACTACGGCAGGTATTCAATGAGATGTTTCTCCATGTGCAGCGACTCCTGTTTCGGATTCGCCGCACAGCCGCCGGGTTCCGGAGGGCTGCCCCTGCCGGGGATTTTTAACCCCCCCCCCCAAGGGAGCCGGGGGGATGGCGCAAGGCAGGGAGATGGAAGTCACCCTGTCTGCGCCTGACACTTGTGTGGTAGAAGGAGGGCTCCCGGGGACACAGGCAGCAGAATCTGCTCCCCCAGAGAGCTGGCAGGGGATGCGGTGGAGGGAGCCGCTGCGCTGGTCCCGCTCATGCATATGTCATGAGCGGGACCAGTGTGCAGTGAATATTTAATGAGCGGCTCCCCCTGCTGACATCATGTGTGAAAAAAAATAAAAAAAAATATGCACATGAATCCACATTGCATGTGCTTATTTTAAAAGATCACTTTCCAGTTCACCTTAAAAAGATGTCTAATGCAAAACGGTGAATGATGGCGAAATTCATGCTGAAAGCAGTTCTCCACCCTAGCATTGAATACACTTTCGGCGAAACATGGTGAAAACCCCATTGAAATACACCAGCGACTTGCAGCGAGCATGAAACTGAGAACTGGCCGGCGTTCACTGTTCGCTTTCACCGCAAGGAGTGAAAACAGCCCGATTCGCTGAAAAAAAACAAAAAAAAAAGGGTGAATCCGGGAGCATTGAATACTGCCCTACTGTTCGTGCCATACATTGCTTGCTTCATTAACTCACTTGGGCGTTAACTGTGACTGCTGCAGATATTACTAGTGTGTTCTGATAAATCAACTGAGTAACCAAGGTTACAATTTGAGCGCTTGGTGTGAGGACTCACCCAAAAGCAGCTGCTTTAATAGTAAGGGTAGTCAGATTTCACAAAAAAACAGAAACCATATTAATATGCAAATGTACGCTGTCTACCTTACTTGGGCCGAACGAACGATCTTTACCTGCCAAAAATGTATGAGGATACACAATTGTATTTATCATATATATATGAAATATTGTCGTGCCCTTGAAATGGGATGCGGTCATTTGGTCTACTGCATTATGGTAGACAGTCATTAGGTCGAATCAATTAGGTCGACATGCTAAAAGGTCGACATGACTCTAGGTCGACATGGGAAAAGGTCGACATGATTCTAGGTCGAAAGGTCATTAGTTCGACAGGTCATTAGTTCGACAAGGTCATTAGTTCGACATTGTCTATGTCGACATTCACAAGGTCGACATGGAGTTTTTCACTGTTTTTTGAGCCAACATGTGCCGACAGGCGGTATTTCATGCCCTTCCATCCACTAGGGCGTGGTGGGAGAATAAAATAGTGTGCCGAGCGTAGCGAGGCACCGTGCCCGACGCATAGCGAGCGCAGCGAGCGATGCGAGGGGATGCAGTGCACTTTAAACTGTGTCCATGTCGACTGTGTTGACATTCAGGTAAAAAAACAGTGAAAAACCCCATGTCGACCTTGTGAATGTCGACATAGACAATGTCGAACTAATGACCTTGTCGAACTAATGACCTGTCGAACTAATGACCTTTCGACCTAGAATCATGTCGACCTTTTCCCATGTCGACCTAGAATCATGTCGACCTTTTAGCATGTCGACCTAATGGATTCGACCTAATGACTTTCTACCATAATGTAATAGACCAAATGATCCCAACCCCTTGAAATATATTGCGCTTAATGACTAATAGGCCAGTCCTATCTGTAAGTATGTAGTGCAAGCCCTAGTTTTGTATGGAAAACTTATTTTTTAAGTAATTGTACTATTCCTTGTATGAGTACCTGCATATTTACATGTGTGACACTGTCCTATACAAGTTTGTGTTATATACCAGCAAAGAGATTTTTTTCTTGTGTCCATATAATTTCTTGATGTTCATTTCATAATTTTTTTTAGGATCTGGATCTCTCAGGGCAAAATTTGATCTATCAGAGGGACCTAGTAACCCCAGCACGCTGGCAGTGCAGTTCATGAGTGATGGGAGCACGTTGTCAGGGGTGGACATTGAGCTTGTGGGTACAGGCTACCGCCTTTCGTTAGTGAAAAAGAGGTTTGGCACAGGTACAGTACATCCATTTTTTTCTGTTCTTTTTTTAGTGTGTTTGTTTTTTGTAGTTTGAGCTATCTAAAGAACCCAAATTAAATTGTGTGTGTAAAAAATATTTTGGAAAACATTTTGAGATTAGTTTGCACTTAGTTTTGTATGCTAGTCATCTTATTATTATTTGTATTATTGGTTATAGATTTTGCTCTTGATATTTTATATATAATTTATGTATTGCTCGTTTTTTTTACAGTGTGTTCAATTATTCCTTTTCAATAAGTCACATTTGCGGATTGGGTACTTATGTATTATCTGGGCTCCCATGTTAAATGCACCCCATTTTTTCATACCCCTACTATCCAACTACGCATGGAGTTGATTTTATATAGTGTGGCGAGCGCAGCGAGCCACCGTTCCCGAAGCGTGGCGAGCGGACGCAGTCTCATAAGAAAAACGGGAGCCCAGATATTACATAAGTACCGCAGATTGTGATGTAAGGCCTGAAATAAAGTTACATTTTGTCAGATGTTCTAACCTTTTAATATGACCTTGAAAAGAACAACATTCAAATTAAATATAATACAATATAAAAGTCTATTTTATTTTTATACATCTGTACTTGGCAATTCTGTCCCACCCTTCCTTTTGTAAAGGTCCATCAAATTGATTGGCCTGCATAGGCAATTCCAGCTAACAAAGAGGACACAAGATCTATCTATCTATCTATCTATCTAATCTATCTCTGCTCCCCACTCAATGATCATAGGTAATTTCATACCCCCCTTAGTTATTTACTATCGCCATAAAGAGAGTTCTTTTCATTTAGGGTTTTTGTAATTTTTGACTTTCCTTGGTAACCTTTCATTAAAAATAATTCTGTCTCAAATGCATCCTGTCAAATCTGTCTACAAATGAATTGACCGGTTTATGCTTTTTTTTTTTTTTTTTTTTGACCGGTTTATGCTTAAATGTTTACTGCTTTTCTTTTCTTTCTCTTTCAGGAAAATACATGGCTGACTGTTGATTTTTAATGTTGTTTGTTTTTTTTTAATCCTGGGATTTAAGCAAACAGATCCCAGTTAATTTATCGGAAATCTTCCACATGCTGTTTTAATTATAGATATATTATATATATATAAATATATTTTAATTCTTGACTTGTTTAGAAGGTATTTCTAAATTGCTGCCAACTACAAAGCATAAGAATGCACTTTTTTATGAGTCCTTTTCTGGAATATCTTTTTTGACGATGTTGTAGCACTGAAGTCTTCTGCAGTTGTGGTTATAATTCAGCAAATGTTTGTTTTTGTATAAAGCAAAGACTTTTACTACGCAGCCATTTTATATCAAAGTATCCCCTGTTACATTTTTGTAGCATCCCAAATTTGTCCGAGCAATCAAATATATACATATATACAATGTTTTATATGCATGTAAATAGTCGGTAAAGTTCTGGTTTTATAACATCTTGTTCATTTCTGACCAGCCCTACTGTACTATCAATTCAGGGTATGGTTTCCAGCCACTCAAAGTGAACATGTCACTTGACAGCGGCCATTTTGTGGGCTGGCCCAGTAAAAGAAATGTAGTGTATGACCTCACATATGCATGAGAGAATGAATCTTTGGTTATCTCACACGATCTCCCTCGCTGTAAAGGAATTGGCAGTCACTTTAACGCCAGTATACATCTTGCTGCGCTGTACAAGATGATTTATATTTAGTCTGTTTCCTTATTTACAAAAGGGGACAAGGTTTTCTATTAGTAAAAAAAAAAAAAAGCAGAAGAAACAAAAAAATCAGTGGATTTGTGTACCTCTGTGTCAACGTAAGTGCAATTACAAAACTACAAAAGGAATAGAATACGTCAACAGGGCTTTTATAATGTCGGTGTTGATAAAGTTATTATTTTTTTTTTTTTTTAAAGGACATTATTTTTATGCATTAACACCTGTGCCTTTCCCAGTCTGTTCCTGTTACCGCGATTATGTATGGTCTGACTGAACTATAAGGGCTAGTTTATTCTGATGTATGCAAACTATGAAATGTCATGTACAGACCTCACTGTCTTTAGAGCCTAGTCATACATCAGGGCTATTCTTAGGGTACATATTGATTGCCCTTAAGATGGGGAATAAACGACTGGCAGATTCATTGGCAGATAATCATTTTTAGAAGCACACGTGTATGGGAGCTGGGAAAAGGGTTTATGGTGCAAATAAAAAAAAATTTTTTTTTTTTTTTATTCCCAATACATAGACACCTGTATTGTACATAGTTGCATTGCCCTGGTATTATTGAGGCACAAGCCTTTTTGACTCGTTTTGATTCATTCACTTATCTTTCATCATATAACATAACAAATGCTACATTGTCTACATATTGCCTGACTCTTCACAAGCGACATCTGTGTCCAAGAAACACTTCTTCCTGTTTGTTTTTGTCTCTCTGTCACTAATGCAAGCCACTTACTAAACACTAAAAGAATATTATGTCATATTTTACAGCAGTTTGGCCAGAGCTACTAAAAGGTTCAATAAACTTGAACATAGACGTTGCACTACATGAGCATTACTAATTACTGTACATCCATGCCTTCAGCTACAAAGCAGATGGCAATACACCACCCATATTCCCCATCAGCAGCAGATGGAAATGAAGGAAGCCACCATTCTCTCTCAATTGGCTGGGGGACGACCTCTTTCTTCCAAGGCCAGGACTTTCATCTGTAATATGTTAATATGTTTACTCTTGAAAATGCCAAATTGTATTTGCTACTTCGAGTGCTGCCATTTTCGGATATCTATCTATCTGTTTGTCTATATATTTGTCTGTGTATATAATATATATTATCCTATTTATATTAATTTTAGTTTAATGGACCTTTCAGGCTAAGCCCCCCCCCCCCCCCCCCAAATTATACATATATATATATATATATATATATATATATATATATATATATATATATATATATATATATATATATATATATATATATATATATATATATATATATATGTGTGTGTGTATACACCTAACTCCTAGTCTCTTTCTCTCATTGGGCGGGATTTACTAAGGGGAAAATGTGGTAATGCCCCCCGTTTTGGGGGTTTTACTGCATTTTCAAATGTACGGAGACCCGGCTGCCGGCCAGGGTATCGCCATCTTTGGGTGCCGATACCCTATAGAAGCCTATGGGCTTCTTATTGTCACCTGCCGCAGATGACTACCCCACTCCTCCTCCCCGGCATACACCTCCGTCAAACACCTCCTCCCCCTAGCAACACAGCCGGAGGTCCTTTCGGCCTCCGGCACCACATTGCGATGCTAGTCGTATATTTTAGAATTTTAAAACATCCTGCCCAAAATATTTTCACACACAGAAATTACCAACATACAATATGCTATGTTACGATATGATATAATTAATCATATATCCTTCAGAAGCTAACCCTTTGCCTGTGAATTGGGGTGGGTCTCCTCTGTAAACCCAGGATGAATTCATGTGAAAGTCTGCATAGGAAATCCTTTATTTTATGCACAATGTACTGTAGACAAATTCAGCCGGTGGCCATTTTTTACAAAATAAATTTAAAGGAGAACAGGTGATAAAAGTAAGAGTAATGCGTTTTTTTTTATCCTTTTAAATGGTATCAGAAACTTTCTATAATGATCCTGAATTGGGTTCCACACACTTGCTCATAACCCTTACAACATGATTCATACCGTACTAATTGTTATATGTAGCCCAACATCTGTACAAAGAAAACTTGAACCACTACTTTAACTGTATATCCTGCAGATGCCGACCCACAATTACACTATAACACGCAGTAAATCAGTTACCAATCTACTTTCCATTACTAAGCAATAATTATGCTTTATTGTTTAATCGCTGTAAAAGAGAATGAAAGAAAATCAGATTTTTAGCAATAAGGCTTCGCAATATAACTGCTACTTCTTTGTTTTTATTTGAAGGCCGACATGTTTATATCCTTTTATTTTACAGTTTGAAAAGCTAATAATACATTTGGGTAATCTGTTTTGTAATCTGACCAGTAATTATTAAATATTCTCACAATCATAAAACACATACTTCAACTCAAAGCATAGTTTTTATATGTGTCTGTGTGTATGTGTGCATATAAATGTATATATTTAAATATTTGTTTGGAAAAAGCACACGCTACGTTGTCATGCTGGGGTGCAGAGGCTCATGCTTCACACATCCAAGTGTGCGACATGTATCCAAAAATCGCATTTAGTGCACTCACCAGACTTTTCTCTTTCAATTAAAATCAGGAAACTTTATTGTTCCTTCCTAATGGAATAAATAGAAATACAGTCGATGTTTTGAGTGTAGCCCGACTATTTATCAAGACATGTAATAACTGGGTCAAGACTGCTGTCTTGACCCAGCTATAACAGGTCTCAAAAAGAGATATGCTAGACTCCAAACATCGACTGTATTTGGATTTAAAGGATGGAACATTAAAGTTTTTTGTTTTCTATTGAAAGAGAAAAGTCAATTTTGGGGATATATATATTTATCGGTGCAGCTACGATGAGCATGGCTACATCTGTATACATATATATTCATTCATGCATACACACATACTTGTGTTTTAGCACTTTTAATTCTACATATTCAGATAAGTATTAGTTATAAGAGCAGGTTACAGTATTGGAGCCATACAGATGAACCTGTCAATAGTGAATGAATTTACTACAGGTCGATGCTGGTATCTGCCACATGTAAGTAGCGAGCTGGCTCTTGCTTCTGTACACAGTGATATCCTTGTAGCTGCCTCTTGTTTAGACAAATTTGTAAACACTGAATGCTAAAGTACACCTGAATTTTTATGGAATGTTCTTACTTTTGATTGTAAATTAAAGCAAAACAAGTATATCTTACAAAAACTGTAAATATTTCAGATTCTTTTTTTTTTTTCACAATGTACATTTTACAAATATGTTGCATATGTAATAAACATGTAATATATACATAATTTACAAACCAAAGCATCTTCTCTTTTGTGTCTTTTCTTTGTTGCGGTTCATTTTTGCTGTTCACAAACAATTGGGGTATATACAGTGAAATATAAGTAAAACGATAAACAATTGTGGGATATACAGCAGACTATAGGTAGATGTATGAAGCAGTGATGACAGTGGAGAATTGATAAAGTGCCTGGTACTTTATCACCGGACAATCAGCTCCTGACTGTTAAGTTATAGGCTGGGTTTAAAAAGGGACAGTTAGTGATAAAGTACCAGGCAGTTAATCACTTATCCTCCCTTATCACTGCTTCATACATCTACCCCTATATAATGTGGGCATGATGCTAACTAATAGAAAAGCTTGGTGAGGTGAGCTATATAGGGCAGAGGAAAAATCCTAATTTTATAGAATCAAAGACAAAGTTTTTTTTGAACCTTGGTTCCTACAAAGGCTCACTACACTGTAGATCACACCATTCTCCCGATGGCCTCTATACTCACCCTTGCATGGCACCCCCCTCCAAATCTCATTAGACATTGATAGTCGAAATTGGAAACAATAGATTTGGTGTACTTGGTGCATCCTTGTTGCGATGTGCCATTAGAACTCCAGCAAATCATAACAAATCACCCACAATTTGCCTCTTAATGTGCGTATTCTGGTTTCTGGCACCATAGGGGTGCGATTTAAAATATGGAATTTGTGGGCTACCATCTGTGAGACATTGGGCGGTATTCAATGTGAATACCTGCGAGGTGCAGCGAATCCTTTTTTGGATTCGCTGCACATTCGCCACGTTCCGGAGCCGGCGGGCTCCGGTATTCAACGAGTCAGGGGCAGCGAGCCCCTGACTGGCGAATATGAGCTCCTGCGGCGATTGCCGCAGGGAGCCTCAGGACGGTGCCAGGCAGAGAGATGGTAGTCTCTCTGCCTAGCCCAGACCTTTGTGGGGGGTTAGGTGTGCTCCCCGGGTGCCAGGCAGCACAGGCTGCCCCCCCGGGGGTGCCAGCAGGCGAGCGTATATTCACTACACAGGATCGTAATGATCGTGCAGTGAATATATGAATATGTAATGAGCGGCTCCGCTCTGGCGCCACCTGCTGGCTGCTGTGTAAAAAAAAAAAATATTATTTTTAAAATTAAATATATATTCATGTGCTTACAGCACATGAATAAAAATAGCATGCCCCTCCTCAGAATAAAATTCCTGATTTTTTGACACCAAATGTAAAAAACAAAACACTTTATTTTAAAAGTTCACATTCCACTTCACCATAAAAAGATAGCGATTGCTACTCGGTGAATCATGGCGAAAAAAACCTTCAAATGTATTCGCCATGTGGTCATTGAATAGGGTTATCACCGTTTTTGACAGAAATTCGCCAAACAGCACAAATTCGCCATAAAAACCTGGCGAATCAGGCTCATTGAATACCGCCCATTGGCTTTTCATTCCTGTGACTGGAAAACAAATATGCCTGCGTTCTATATTACCCGTATTGTACATTGTGTAAGGTCCGTGCCACTATTTGTGCACTATTGCCCTTATTCTGGTTCACTCGCAAAGGCAAATTCCTTCTTAGGTGTCCCGCAGGTGGGGCAGATGTAACTTGTGCAGAGAGAGAATTAGATTTGGGTGGGGTTTAACTTCAAAGTAAGATCTATATTGCAGTGTAAAAATAAAGCACTTAGGGGTAGATTTATTAAGCTCGGTGAAGTGATAAAGTGTCTGGTTTTTATCACCGGCCAATCAGCTGCTGCCTGTCATTTTCAAACCAAGCCTGTAACTTCACAGTTAAGAGCTGATTGGCCGGTGATAAAAAACAGTTTATCACTTCACTGATTTTAATAAATCGGTACTTGTTTCCTAGAACGGCCACAATCGCGGGCATCGTGTACCTTAAAGTTAAGGTACACGATGCCCCGCAATGGATCCGATTTCCTTTGAAATCAGGTCCATTTTACCGTCAAAGGCAAAATCGGGGGCATCGCGTCGGTCGCGGCCATTAACATTGCCCCCGACGCGATGCCTGCGATTTTGCCATAGGCTTCAATGTTAAAAAAATTTTTAACATTGAAATCGGGAGCATCGCGTCAGTCTTGTGCCATTATAATGGCACAAGATGAGATGGACTTGATTAAGTCCATCTCACATAGGAAACAATGTGAAATGGGCCAATATGACCCATTTCACATTGTATATGGCCCCGCCACACCCCACGATTGACGCCAACCCGAAGCGTGGCGAGCCCGCGAGGGGCGGCGGTGCGCGTCCTCCGACCTTTTCATACCCCTACTATCCACGACGGCGTGGAGTTGAGAATATAAAGTGTTGCGAGCGCAGCGAGCCACCGTGCCTGAAGCGTGGCGAGCGCACGCGTATACCTGTGAAGTTATACGCGTCCCCTCGCGGGGCTCGGTGGCTCGCTGAGCTCGCCACACTTTATATTCTCAACTCCACGCCGACGTGGATAGTAGGGGTATGAAAAGGTCGGAGGACGCGCACCGCCGCCCCTCGTGGGCTCGCTGCGCTCGCCACGCTTCGGGTTGGTGTCAATCGTGGGGTGACGGCGTTGAGGGGGTAAAATTGGGGGTCTGGGGAATATTTTACATTGAATCCAATGTAAAATAGGGTCCCAGGGACCCTATTCACATTTGATTGAATGTAAAAATCGGGTCGGTCGCATCGCATGCGATTTGGTCGCATGCGATGCGACTGACGCAATTTTCCGACACGACCACCCCGATGCAAATCGGGATGGCCGTGCTAGGAAACAAGTACCAATAAATCTGCCCCTCAGTATTTTCCCTGCACAGAAACAAAATAACTCACCCAAATCTAATTCTCTCTGCACGTTACATCTTGTTTATCTGAGATTGCAAAGGTGATTCTGTAAGGATACAATTGGGAAGCATCCACGACACCACTATGTCTGGTATCTGGATGATCACTTTATGGTGTCAACCAATTGACTACTTAAATCTAACATTGATTAGGTCAACAGATGAAAGGTTAACAGGCTCAAAAAGATTGTCCCAAATGGTCAAAAATGTTTTTCATCTATTTTACTAACATTTGCCAAACTGCGGCTCTCCAGCCTAGCATGCCTTGCCACATTTTTGCATGCTGGGACTTGTAGTTTCACAACAGCTGGAGAGCGACAGGTTGGCCAGGCCTGATCTAGACCGTGTAGATTTGCGATACCACACCCGTGTGTCTACCGTCTCACAACATTATGATCTAGGTTTTTTTTTCATCATAACAAACTTGTAAACACAAGTTGCTTTAAAGCAAGTTTAAATTGCTCATACTCAAGAAAACAAATTCAACTAAAAAAATGAAACCTTTTTTTTTTTTTTTTTTTAAAACAAACATTGTGTAAATACTACCATATGTTATGTCATTTGGAGATGTCATATTATTTATACTAGAAGAAAATTGTAATGAGTCCTGGATTCAGAATAAATGCAGCCTTCTGTGTAACTCTTTAACCTTGTCATGTTGTGATGCTTAATAGTCTATGGGAAGGTAATTAGGTAGGGAGGAATATGTTTTACCTTGTGTATGAAAAATAGTTACCTCTACCTGCAGTCAAGTGTGTCCCCACGCATTTCCCTCCCTACAAATACAACCTTCCTCAGGAATCTGTTACTGATTGGATATGACAGAAATGTTGAATTTGACTCAATATTTATTTTATAATGGAGAAAATGGTAAGTGATTGTGTGATGCTGGGTCAACAAAAATTAGTGCAGACATGTAAGGGGGTCATGCAAGTTTATATTCAGGCGTCACTAAGGTTTTATAGCCAATAAAAATGAGCCACACATGGCCAGCATCCCTACATGATAGATTGCCCTTTGCTTAGGAAATTCAATCATCGCAATGCGTTACACTATGATATTAAATAATGTAATTAACGCTTGTGGGATCCCATGTGTGCCTGTGACCCCTTTTGGCAACAACAGTTTATTGCTTGGAAATACAGCATAGTAAGTACTATCTGACTGTTCAGTCAGTTCACCCATCCAATCCAGTGGTTCCATTTTCCTGGAGAGTACACTTTAGGGAAAGATTACTTCCTCTCCCAGAAGTTGAGGGGCACTCATGATTTTTTGGGGTAGTTCCCCAAACCCCTTGGAGCGAGGGTACTCTTCATGCAGCCCACCCACTTCTTAGTGAAGTGGGCAGGAGAAAATGCTGGGAGTGGTGGCTGTTTGTAAGGGCGAGGCTGAATGGTGCAAATCACTGGTACACCACCCGAGAGCCTGACAACCAGGGTTTACACATGGGTCCTGTAGGCCTTGATTTAAGGACATTGTTTAGACATGAGTTCTGTAGGCATAACCAGATATAAGGCCTGTGGCGCAATAGGTGGACCCTTGGCCAGAGGAAAATATGGGGCACTTGGTCCTACAGGGCAAGGGCAACAATAGGCCTAGGGCACAACGGACATTCGTTCCAAAGCTATTGTTTGAACTCATTATGTGTCACGATCCGGGTTACTAAACAGACATTTTCACTGCGCTTCAAGTCCAGCTGTCATCAGTGCTATTTGTGTTCCATGCACAGTACAGCAATCCGGCAGCCAGACCTCTCTCTGCTGCTATACAGCATACCTAGCCCATCATGTCTAACTGTCAGTTTAAGCTCCGCGAGGCTTCCATGCCATCATTATTACAAGGCCGCAAGCATGTGTAATACAAACTGGTTTCCCTCCAAACATTGGTGTATCCATGTTAGGTCCAGTCATCTGTGACTCCTTAGTCAATCCCTTGCAATGTGCTTTCCAGTTGATTTGTTCTGGTACACCGATACAAAATTCGGGACAAAAAAAGGGAGAAACTCATGTTGAACTTTCAACTGTTGACCTTCCCATTTTCGACCTAATGGTTTTGTTGACCCTCTGACCCTGTTCACCTATTTCATGTGTCGATCTAAGCCCAGTTAACCCTATGACCCATACCCAACAGTGGCTAGGGATTGGGGGCAGACTGAGGTGTCCGAACATATGCTGGGTCCCTTTAGTTAGTTTATAATAACATTTTCACCGGTTCAGTTTTTACATGGCAGCATACTAATGGCTTTGTGTTTACAGTTGCTTATAAAACTACAAGTTGCAGCATGCCCTGTATCTGGACCAGTGACTTAAGGGTGTGGCTGATGGGCTCATGGCCCAGCACCATTCAGTGGACACCAGACCTCCAATAATATCTAAGTTTGGCAGTATGTGTTATAAATAATAGCTCACTTGTTTACAGGAGAATTGGTTTATCTTACGGCTGAGCAAGGGTTAAAGTGAGGGGGAACGGAACCTCTAATGGTAGGGGTAACTGAGTTCCACCTCTACCACAGCTGTGAACAGTAATGCCAACAGAAAAGCCTGTCCCAGTGGCTGCTGCTTCTGGCACAGCGTATGTGATGTCATGCCATCATTACCGCTGAAGTGCAGAAGAGCCGCTAAGAGGAGCAGGCTCTGCGCATGCTGAAGACAGATTGAGAGGGGGCTGGAGGAATTTAGAGGTGGGGAAGCTGCTGGAGGGACACAGGGCATGGAGCTGCTGAGGGACATGGACAGTGAGCTGCTGGAGTGACCGCGACAGTTGTGTATAAGCAGCACAACTGAACATTGTGGCCCCTATTCTAATTAACATGCTCCCCTGCGTGTACTCTCATGGTAATTTCCTGATGACGTGGGGGCGGGCAGCTGATGTCAGCATACCGCCTGCTTCCTGCACAGGGCACCCACAGATCTGTGACACCATAGAGGTGTCTCAGATCTGCGAGCGCTTGCAAAATTATGCCCGCACGCAAGGCTGCGAATAGATGTTTATGCAAAACATCAACTCACATGCCTGCGGGAGATCGTGGCAAGCGAGGGGGGGGGGGGGATCTGGTGGACTCGCAAGGCTGCAAAATTCTCAGCATTTTAAGTCAACCAGAATAACCTATGTGCATATTACTGTGTGATTTAATATGAATCAAGGTCACTACATGTGGTGTAATGTGTATTTAATGTGTTTTCATTTTAATCGGAGTTACTATTGTGTGACCACACCCCTTCCTTGTGAGACCGTTATCCCTTTATGGGAGGTAGGGAAACGTTTGCTCCAGCTTTCTCCTAATTGTATACAAACATCATAAAAGCAACTTTACAAAACAAGACCCTTTTTTATTTATATTTAGCATTGCACTCTTTCAGTTACATTGGAATTATTGCCAGGGGTGAATTTATTGGTCAGGCCACCCCTAGGCACAGCAATATCTGTTACCCCCCATCATTTCACTGCCCCATTCATGTTGGGGCATCCTGACTGCCGAAGCAGCACTAACTGTACTATACCAACTTCACTATACCAAAAATAGAAAAAACATCACCTGGCCTTATGTAACTATCGCATAGTTGGCTCCCCTCCTGCATTCTGCAAGATACTCCCTGAAATAGCAGCAATCTCCCTCTCTCCCTCATTAGTCTAACAATCTCCCTCATTTCACCTAGCCCACATTACACTGTTACATCATAGTTACCTCCCCTCCTGCATTCTGCAAGAGACTCCCTGAAATAGCAGCAATCTCCCTCTCTCCCTCATTAGTCTAACAATCTCCCTCATTTCACCTAGCCCACATTACACTGTTACATCATAGTTGGCTACCCTCCTGCATTCTGCAAGAGACTCCCTGAAATAGCAGCAATCTCCCTCTCTCCCTCATTAGTCTAACAATCTCCCTCATGTCACCTTGCCCACATTACACTGTTACATCATAGTTACCTCCCCTCCTGCATTCTGCAAGAGACTCCCTGAAATAGCAGCAATCTCCCTCTCTCCCTCATTATTCTAGCAGTCTCCCACATTTCACCTAGCCCACATCAGGGCTCTCATAAAAGTGAGCATGCTGTGTATCCCCAAGACCCCCCACCCCCTCCAACCTCCCCCCAGCAAGTGTCACCCCTAGCCATGTGCCTATTGGGAAAGCCACCGATTTATTAAGGTCTGTGTTATCACTCATTACTGAAAAATTCAGTGTTAACATGTGTTCACTGCCACTTGTGGTTGACCGTAGTGCTTTCCTAAGAATACAGGATCCAGGAATAGACAATAAAAAAAACACACACACATTAAATGTGTTTTGATTGTTTCTCACAAGTGGTAACCTTGAATATTTATGTGTCCCCAATAAAATACTATCATTGGGCTACTGTCGTACCTATTGCAAGGGATCTGCTGCCACCTTGTGGCAGCAGATCATTTGCAGCATCTTGCTAAAATTACAACATCTTTCTAAATAAAATCAGAGCATTACAGTATATAGCAGTGATTTTCAACCTTTTTACCTTGCGGCACACTAAATAAGATTTTTACATTTTCAAGGCACACCATGAGATTCTCACAAGGCAAAACACATTGGCACCCACAGGGAAAAAAAAAACTTATTGGCCCCATATAAAAAACAATCACACTGGTCCCCAAGGGTAACAAAAATAAAATACATGGGCCCTTTACATGAAAAGAAGAGACCAGTAAATAACAGTTGAACTGGTGGTGGCTGTAAACTGGTTTGAGCATCTCTAGATCTGGGGGCACACTTGAGAACCGCTCAAGGCGCACTAGTGTGCCACGGCACAGTGGTTGAAAAACACTGTTATATAGCAATAATACTATAATAATGAGTCCACGTTAGTCCCAGAATTAAGGGATATTTTGGTACTTATGTATTATCTGGGCTCCCATGTTAAATGCACCCCATGTTAAATGCAAGCTCCTGCGACCAGCGATTAGAACGGGGCTGAAAACGGGAGAGCGCACCCGGCGATTTATCACCGGGGCACACTCCCATCACTGGCAATATGGTCGCCTGCGACCATATTTCCAGCGATTTCAGCCCCTATCGCCCCCGTGTGTAGACCGCTTATTACCTACTCCAGATGGAAGAGCTCAGGAGCAGGCAGGATTCCTGTTATTTACTATTAGATCTTTAAGGTGAGGTTTATGCACTTGTTACTGTCCTTGGTGGTGCCAACAGCAATTAGATCCAAAGAGGCAGTGCCTGATTAACCAATAGGCTGCAGCCTAGGAACCAGGCACGAGGGTGGGGGTGAGGGAGTGCCTTGCAGGTGACAGCCATGGAATAATGTTAAGGCCTAATGTATTCCATGCTTGTTACTTATCACCTGTCCTGATTTACTGTGGGTGGAGGTAAAGTTCTTAAGGTGACTGCCTGATGGCTGTGCCAATTGTAACTTACTGATGGAACCATTACTTTATGTACATTGTACTACAGCTGGGCAGCTTGTAGCCAAAGCCCCATTCCCACACCACCAGCGTTAGATCCTACATGCCAGTTCTATAGCCGTCGTTACATGCACATGGGCAGTATGACTGGCGAGTCCCTGAGCGCCCAAACACGTGTGCTTAGCAGCATTACATGGGGACCTACATGTGTATTAGCATAGGGCACCTGGAACCTTTAATCATACCTGGCAAAGAGGTGAGGGATAAATCCCATTGCTCTTGCTGTAGACGGTTTGCCTGTTAAACATTGATGTTAAACTGTTTACAAAGTTGCTTGCCGATCTTCTATGGATAGATGGTACTTCTGGTGTACAACTTGGTCTTTTGATAGACTCTATCAGCCCCAGAGAATCTCACAGCAGCAGCCCCATCCCAGAGCTGGTGTAGATCACACATGGGCAGCATCATATGACACTATCGATATTATTGTTATGATTTTGTTTTTCACTATATCACTTCAAATATTTCCAGCCCAATCCTGGATCAAATCAAAATATTAATTCAGGACCTCTGATTGTCCATCCCTAGACTGTACCCATGGTCGGTGCAAGCCCTTTCAGCGTGACACCTATCTGCTCCATGGCGCAGGGGGAGGGGGGCTGCGGCCGCCACCCGCTGATGATTGCCGCTGACTGGGGGGGTAACACGCACATGAGTGGGCTCCAGTCAGGCGGGGGGGGGGCGGGGGCAGAGGAGCATGGCTCACTCCCCTGAATAACTTGGCAGGTGCGTGCAGCTTTCCTCCTCCTGCTCTCCTCGGGACCTTTCCTGCAGCTCATTACCGCCCTTCAGTGGCCTGACTGTACCCAGTCTGTCAGTAGAACTTTGGTCTGTGCACATGGTGACTGACAGTAAGAGTTTAGGAGTTACATTAGAGGGGCATTATTTACTCTCGCTTCCTGTTAATCTAATCCAATTGACAGCCACCACTCTCCATAGTGTATGCAGAAAGAAATGTCTCATGGACACGTACTGCAATTTGAGCAACAGTGTATATAGTTAAATAGAGATATTGGGGGTGGAGAAAGGATTAGGTGATTACTATATGTAATTTCTGCAGCTGTACTCCGCAATCTAACACCAATGATGCCACCGCAGTGAGGCATGGTGGGAATTGCTGTTTTGCAAATGCACAAAAGCTGAGGAAGCCAAGGTTACCAAATATGGTCGCACATCCTTATCAAAAGATTGGTACTTGGACCAAGTACATTTGCTATAGTATAAAGCTACCTTTAGAGCAGGGGTGGGGAACCTTCAGCCCTCCAGCTGTTGTTGAACTACACATCCCACCATGCCTTGCTACAGTTTTGTTATTTGGCAATCCTAAAACTGTTGCAGGGCATGCTGGGATGTGTAGTTCAACAGCTGGAGAGCCGAAGGTTCCCCATCCATGCTTTAGGGGTTGATTAAGTGGCAGATGCTAATAATGCCACCAATGCTGAGTCTTGCCACACAGCAGCTATTCAAAATTTGGCAAAAGCAGCAGAGGTGCCTCCCTTAAAAAGACGCCCATGCAGCTTCTGTGATCCACTTGCTGCATTAACAGTAGCTGCATCGGATCATCTGCGACTGCTTGAACATTGGACATCTCAATAACCCTAAGTTTACTCTGGATGTCCACCAAAACCATGCAGTTTTCTGGAATGCTCTCCATCACTGCCCACAAATGCCAGAGACATAAAACTGGAATTGGATCGGACCCCGGAACACCGGATGCACATGATCCATTCATCAAACTCTACATTCCGGTCAAGGGGGTGTTCCGTCCAGGGGGCTGCCTGTGACAGCTTTCACTGGACTGGGGACATGGTGAAGCCTCCCCGTATGGTCCAGACTGTTATGGTTACCTGTATAGTCCCCAGACTATACAGATAAGCTCCTCCTCTCCCTTGTGACTGGTGTCTACCCCCCCACCCTGACAGGCACCCCCACTACACTATGACAGGGATTGAGAATGGAGCCTGTCCGGTCTGACTTTACGAGTTCTGGATTTTACCCATACCCCAAATACCAGCAGCATGTGGATGGTTATGGTATAAAACATAGACTGACTCGTGACAGACAGTCATATGGTCGACCACTAAGGGTCGACAGTCACAAGGTCGACATGGAAAAAGGTTGACATGTTTTTAGGGTGTCTATGTCGACATAGTCTTAGTGTACCCTGCTCGGCACACTATTTTATTCTCCCTCCACGCCCTAGTGGATGGTAGGGCATGAAATACCACCTGTCGGCACATGTCGGCTGAAAGTTTAGTAAAAAAATGCACGGCTACCTTTTCCATGTCGACCTTTAGACCCTGTCGACCTATTGTGTGTCGACCTTTAAACCCTGTTGGCCTTTTGACTGTCGACCATATGACTGTCTATCATGAGTCAGTCTATGATCAGTCCGGACACCATTAGGATCATGCTGCAGCTTTCCAGGCTTTGCATCTGATATCACAACTGTATGGAGGGGATTGGTATGAAATCCCGACGTCAAAATCCCGACAAGGGGGGGACGTGGATCGCCCCCCCCCCCCCCCTTGCGCTCGCCACACAGCGGACCCGGTGACTTGCTACGCTTGGCACACTAATTTATTCTCCCTCTATGGGTGTCGTGGACACCCACAGAGGGACAAAGTGCCGGGATTTTGACATCGATGGTTTATGGCTGATGTTGAATACTTTTGCCATTGATGTGGGAGAACCAGATGGTTTCCCTACATCGATGGCAAATGAGAGCCGATGTTTCCTTTTTTTTCTTTCAAGGTGCAGGTACACGGAGCATAGCTCCACCCCCCGACACCCGGAAAGCCCACAGGCATTCAGTCAAAGATATGGATGACCATTTATAGCTAAAACTATCAATGGTTATCCATCAGATAGTTTACAACTATCGATGGCTGGTTGCAGAATCGCCATCGGTGGCCACCGCACTGATGGTCATCCATACTCCAATGTGCGTGCAGTTCTTCAGACATTGGGAATCTGTGTTACCGTAGAAACAGCGAACATCTCCAAATCCGCCCCTTAGTTCACAAATATTCACTACTGTAAAATTTGCACTTTCTTGAACTTGAGTAATAAAAAGAAAAAAAATCAGTAATATTACCGCCTTATACAGACTGAGACTTATTCATAAGTGGATCAAATAATTCAGGCAATGACCACATGAAAATGTAACATCATGGAAATGGATTTCCTAGAATTTTGTGCTCAATCCAATTGTTCTAGTCGGTTTACCATAGGGCAATCCTAGGTTGGTCCTTGATATACCGTAAGCTATCATTTTATTATATATCCAATACTTCTCTTGCATTGCTGCTGCCCACAATCCATCTTTTGAATATAGGCAAGTCCCTTGTTCCCTAAGCATAAAGAGCATATGAAAGTAATAACTACAAAACTATGTGGGTGACCCCATATTTAGCCATTTTATAAATCTAGCCGAAACTTGCGACTACCAGAAGCACATCTGTTTTCCCGAGATGTTTGTACTAGATTTTGATTTACTGAAAAGAAATGATTGCTAAGCAATTATATTCATCTATGTGTCTGGTCAACATGTTATAAACACATTAAGGATAATTGTGAAGCGGGCACTAAAACAATATTAAGAACCATAATAGATGGTATGGCTTGTAGGCACATTTACTCCCATTCCTCTAGAGAGTGCGCTGACTTACGTTATTGTCACACTGTGCAATCTCATACCTGTATGTGGTCCAGATGACCGAAATTGTTACACAAGCTAATTGTGCTTTAGTAAATACAGTTCCAATTAGTCCTGCGTATATGCAGCTAGCGAGAGTACAAATGAAATCTTCAGGCTTGGTTTATTTATGCGCTTTGTGAACAATGTTGTATATACCTGAATGAATAAATCACAGGGAAATGAAAGGTACAAGCATGGCAGAGTCTCAAACCTAGAAGGTTGTGTATTCACAATATTTAACATGAAGGGTGGTCACTGAAGGCCCCCATACACTAGAGTGATTTACATGCAATTTGTGCACTTTTTATGCGATTGCGGTGATCAGTTGCATAAAAGGTACCAAATCGCATGTGATTGTCAGCAGGTCTGATGTGACTCGCGGTCCCGTGCCTGTCTCACCAGAGCCTGCGAGTCGCACCGTCTGCAGAAGCAATTGCTTCCGAGCCAGGCAGGCTTGGTTGGTATCGCAGGCAAAAGGACCACATCCAATATATTTCATGCAATCCTGCCACCCGGGAAGGTTCAAGGCGGCTCAAGGGCTGATCAAGGGTGACTTCTAACCTTGGATATTGCATCTGTGATGCCCAGCTTAAGTCATGGCAAGGGGTATCCATCCATCCATCCATCCATCCATCCATCCAGCTGGGGTATCAGTAAGGCTGAATTACTCATGTCTGTAATAAATGTTACATAAGCATTTACTTACAAGTGATTTGTTCACCAAGAGCATATCAGAGTGCAAGCCCGGGTTACCCACACGCCGGTACCAGTGTAGAGTATAGCAAGGGAGCCTGTGGACTTGTAAACAGGAGCAGAGCCACACAGAGATGCTTGTAATACCCCGTTCTCACTGCAAGGCAAATTCCCGGGTCTAGCATGTCGACCCAGTAATTTGCCTTTTAACTCAGGTTTTTTTTTCAGTGTGAACGGGTCAGCCCGTGTCTAAATTCCCTTCTTTTTAACCGTGTTTGAGATCCGGGTATGCAGACACGGGTTGACCCGTTCACACTGCAAAAAAACCTGTGTTAAAATACAAATTATGGGGTAGAACTGCTTCACCCGGGAATTTGCCTTGCAGTGAGAACAAGGGTCTGTCGCTGCAGTCCCCGGCATTAAAATGCTGGGTAAAAACCGCATTGTTCACACTCGCAGTGTGAACACGGCATCAGTGAGTTGTGTGTACCTGAGGGCTAGTGCATGGTTCTTGTTAATGATGATACGGGTGCCAGGATAAGCTGGTTGCCTCTGATTGACTTTATTTGTTTTATGGTACTTGTTTCCTAGCATGGCGCCCAGTACATTTAGCGTACTGGGCTATTCACCGTAGTGAAATCGCATCGCATCGCATTGCATTGTATGCCGCGTTATAGTAGCATGCGATGCGATGTCCATAAGATGCCACAAGATATGATGGGTGCTTACAATTAGATGTGATGGTATGACATGTGATGTGTGCATAGATGGGTGCTTACAATTGTAAGCACCTGCACCTATGCCATTGTTTAGCGGCAACCCCAGTATCAACGCCACCCCGAAGCGTGGCAGAACGCGTCCTCCGACCTTTTCATACCTCCACTATCCACGTCGGCGTGGAGTTGATTTTATATAGTGTGGCGAGTGCAGCCAGCCACCGAGCCCGAAGCGTGGCGAGCAGACGTGAAATACATGTAAAGTAATCCGCGTCCACTCGCCAAGCTTCGGGCTCGGTGGCTCGCTGCGCTCACCACACTATATAAAATCAACTCCACGCCGATGTTGATATTGGGGGTATGAAAAGGTCGGAGGACGCATTCCGCCGCCGTGCGCCACGCTTCGGGGTGGCGTGGATAGTGGTGGTGTTTTAGGAACACATTGACACATGCAAATTCATACAGCTGACACAGTAATGACGACATGTGTTAACTATTAACTAATTTACTGAAATCGCATTGCATGCTACTACTATACGTGATGCAATGCGATTTCAGTATGCTAGCATACGTAATAAATCTGGGCGCCGTGTTAGGAAACAAGTACCGTTTTTATTTAAACCTGTTAATGCATATTTTGGGTCTGAATCAGGTCTGTAAGTAAAGTAAAAAAAATAGCGAGTAACAAGTCGCAACCATGCTGCACTGCAGGTGGGGCAGATGTAACGTTAGAGAGTTAGATATCGGTTGGTTATATGTTTTCTGGGCAGGGTAAATACTGGCTACTTTTGCATGTAGCCCACAGATGATTGTTATTACATTTTTTTATAAGGTGCCACAGAAAGTAGTTTGGCTGGTGGAGAAAAATGTATAGTTACGTCACTACCCACTTCCTAATAAAGTGGAAAGAATTGGAAGTTCACCGACAATCCAGAGGAGGAGACGGAACCAATTGCATAATTTTAGCCCTGCCTCTATGCAAATTTGGCCCAAACGCATACTTTTATCTGCATATGGGAGGTGCTTAATGCCACGATTTGCCCGGCCCATCGCCTCCCACCTACTTCTCCTCTCATAGAGGGCATAGGAGAGCTCACACACCCAAATACTCTCTCTGCACATGTTAGATCTGCCCCACCTATCAAAATAAATGTTTAAAATATTAGGAGCATCTGAGGTTTAGCTGCTGGACCCCGCCACATATGCTATAACTATAAGGTCAGACCGGCATGTAACTTGTCATGTTTGTATATTTTAGTCTGCACTCCCAATTGTAGTTTTATAGTTAGATAAAACCTCTTATTGAGGAATCCAACTCAGGAATGGATGAGAAGTACGGGCCAGGATTTCATATAGCACACAAGAAGTCATCTATTCCTGCCTTCTCTGTTTTAGGTACTTGTGTATTTTGGCGGCGCCCACGATGAGGATCGCGTCCATCGTGTGTGAAAAATCGGGTCCATCGCGTCCATCGCGTCGCGTCGTGTGCATTAACATGGCACACGACGCGACCGACGCGATGGACCCGATTTCTCCATAGGCTTCAATGTTAAAATATTTTAACATTGAAATCGTGTCGGTCGCGTCGGTCTTGTGCCATTATAATGGCACAAGATAAGATGGACTTGATAAAGTCCATTTTACATGGAATAAAATGGGAAATGGGCCAATATGGCCCATTTTTCATTGTATATGTCCCCGTCATGTCCAAATATAACTGCCCCCCCATTGTGAGCGGCACCCCAGTATTGACGTCAACCCGAAGCGTGGCGAGCGCAGCGAGCCCGCGAGGGGCGGCGGTGCGCGTCCGCCGACCTTTTCATACCCCTACTATCCACGTCGGCGTGGAGTTGAGAATAGAATAGTGTGGCGAGCGCAGCGAGCCACCGAGCCCGAAGCGTGGCGAGCGCAGCGAGCCCCGCGAGGGGACGCGGACACCTGTGAAGCCCGCGTGGGGACGCGGATACCTGTGAAGGTATCCGCGTCCCCTCGCGGGGCGCGCTGCGCTCGCCACGCTTCGGGCTCGGTGGCTTGCTGCGCTCGCCACACTATTCTATTCTCAACTTTACGCCGACGTGGATAGTAGGGGTATGAAAAGGTCGTAGGACGCGTACCGCCGCCCCTCGCGGGCTCGCTACGCTCGCCACGCTTCGGGTTGGCGTCAATACTGGGGTGCCGCTGACAATGGGGGGCATTTATATTTGGACATGACGGGGCCATATACAATGAGAAATGGGCCATATTGGCCCATTTCCCATTGTTTTCTATGTTACATGGACTTTATCAACTACATTTGATCTTGTGCCATTATAATGGCACAAGTCCGACGCGACCGACAGTATTTCAATGTTAAAAATATTTTAACATTGAAGCCTATGGAGAAATCGTGTCGGTCGCGTCGGTCGCGTCGTGTGCCTTAACTTTAAGGCACAGGACGCGACGCGATGGACCCGATTTCTCCATCGGGTTCAATGTTAAAAATATTTTAACATTGAAGCCTATGGAGAAATCGCGTCCATCGCGTCGCGTCCTGTGCCTTAAAGTTAAGGCACACGATGCCCACGACGGGCGCCGCCAAAATACACAAGTACCCTGTTTTATATTGTTATTTCACTATGGTTAATCAGATCCAAAAATTTCAAAATTACTCCCCCAATTTGGGATTTTTTTAAATGATGAAATCATGGAAATAAAAATTATTTAACCTTGATTCAGCATCATTTTATTAACAAATTAGCATTATACTGAATTGGATTAAATAGCTATTATATATGTTAAGGTGCGCAAGCACTTGCTGATTTTTACCATGGATTTATCTGCGAACACCATCATTCACAGATATATCATGTCGGCTGTCCAACACAGCTAATGCCTGATATATCTACATACAGTATGGGCACATCGTTTTGTGTACACAGGCGATCAGTGGCAAATTCAGGGGGGGGGGCACCCGGGCACGTGCCCCCCTGTCTGACCACCGGGAACGGGAGATATCGCCTGGCAAAGCTGTAACATTTTTTCCCCATAGGATAATATGGGACCCATCAATTCCGACCCCACCCGGTTCCGACGGCTACCAGTTCCCCCCCTGGCATCCCAGAAGCTTGTGGTTGATCTCATTCAATTCCAAATCGCTGGGCCTTCAATATGATACCAGGCTGGTCCATATCGGTCAATCGGTTCCAGAGATATTTCGGGTAAACCAAGTTTATATTTTTAAACTGTAATTTCATGGCTGTTCATGTTCTTTGAGGGCAGATTACTCTGGAACCAAACCTTTCAGTTTCACTGGACCAAAATCATTCAAAGCCCACTCAAAAGTTCTTCAATATGATACTGGTCTCATGTAAATGGATCAGTTGGTTCCGAAGATATAGCCGGTTAAATTAGATAACTGGTTAAAGGGGGGAAGGGGTGGTTTTCTCTCCCCCTCACACCAGAAAATGCAGGGACTAGGCTGGTGTAAAAGGGGCCAACCTGGGAATGCATTTTCTGGTGTGAAATGGGTATTATTTCAAATAGCTGGGACCTGCAGTGCTCGGAATACAGCCAGGCTCTGCCACTGTCAGTGGCTATCACTTCTGCCTGGCGTTTGCTGTCCCCCATTTACCACGAGCATGTATTCCCCGTTGGCAATGAGCATGTAATCCCACATGGCAACAAGCATGGAACCTCTGGCAATGAGCATGGAACCCTTGGCAATGAGCATGTAGATAAGCAGCACTTACTGTATGTAGCATAATTTTTAATAGGCATTATGGTGTTTGGCATAATACATAATGGACATCATGCCGTGTAACTTAACGTGCAATGGACATTATGGTGTAAATCAGGCATGTCCAACGTTGGCCCTCCAGATGTTGTGAAACTACACATCCCAGCATGCTTTGCCACAGTTTTGCTATTAGAGAATGCTAAAACTATTGCAAAGCATGCTGGGATGTGTAGTTTCACAACATCTGGAGGGCCAACGTTGGACATGTAAATGTAAATGTTTAATGCACGCCTTTGGTGGACAATATCCCTGTTTGTGAAGCGTATTGTGAATTTTGTCTTAATCTGTGTGGCATTTTGAGAATTCTGGCTCAATCTGTGTGGCATTATGTGAATTTTGTCTCAATCCATGTGGCATTATGTGAATTTTGGCTCAATCCGTGTGTATTATGTGAATTTTGGCTCAATCCGTGTGTTATTATGTGAATTTTGGCTCAATCCCTGTGTTATTATGTGGATTTTGGCTCAATCCTTGTGGCATTATGTGAATTTTGGCTCAATCCATGTGGCATCATGTGAATTTTGGCTCAATCCATGTGGCATTATGTGAATTTTGGCTCAATCCGTGTGGCATTATGTGAATTTTGGCTCATTCCATTTGGCATCATGTGTAAGGGGCAAGTATAATGGGGTCTAGTATTTTGTTGCATAATGTGTAGAAGTTATATATGGTGTTGTACACTACACTCAGGGACATGCCCCCTGTTGAGTGGCCACACCCCCTTTTCCAGAGCGTGCCTTCGGCGCGAGCACAACTACATCCTTCACTTTTGTTGCCATGGTGGGCCTGCGTACTTTAAATGCCAGGGCCTATTTTTAATCCCATTGCCACCCTCTCTCTGCCGCTCTCTTAGCATGTGCACTGGCACCACTAACACTGGCCCTCCCCCACCTAAACCCTCTTTTATCATGGTGCCCCCCCTGTCATTTTATCCTGGATCCGCCCCTGCACCACAGGCTGCTCCCCCTGTATAATAGGACACAACGGGCTGATCCCCCTGTCTTATAATAATAACAGGACCCCACAGGCTGCTCCCCTGTGTAATAACAGGACCCCACGGGCTGCTCCCCTGTATAATGACAGGACCCCACAGGTTGCTTCCCTGTATAAAAACAGGACCCCACAGGCTGCTCCCCCCTGTATAACAGGACCCCACAGTCTGCTCCCCCTTGTATAACAGGACCCCACAGGCTGCTCTCCCCTGTATAACAGGACCCCACACAGGCTGCTCCCCCCCTGTATAACAGGACCCCACACAGGCTGCTCCACCCCTGTATAACAGGACCCCACAGGCTGCTCCCCCCCTGTATAACAGGACCCCACAGGCTGCTCCCCCCCTGTATAACAGGACCCCACAGGCTGCTCCCCCCCTGTATAACAGGATCCCACAGGCTGCTCCCATACCCTCCAACATGACCCATTCCATTAGGAACAAAATGCTCTGTTCCTGGACTTCCCTGCCAGTGGCAGTTACAGATGTGAGCCTGCAGCACAGTCCAATATTCAAAAAGGGGAGCCACACCAGCTGCCATCCCAAACATCACTGAGAGTTGATGTGACCCCCCCTCTTTGAATAATGGACTGTGCTGTAGGCTCACATCTGTAACTGTCACTGGCAGGGAAGTCCAGGAGCAGAGCATTTTGTACCTAATGGGATGGGTCATGTTGGAGGGTATGTGCTCCTCCCTTGTATAATAACGGGAGTCCAGATTCTTACCTGATCTTTTCTGAGGCTGAGCTTCAGGCAGTCACTGGGAAGTAGGTGGAACTAGTTGAAATGCACACAGAAAGTGCACAATCTCACTCTCTCTAGCGGCCTCCTGCACTAGACATGTCCTCAGTGCAGGAGGCCGGCGGCCATGTTTCTGGAGACCAGTCAGTCAGAAGACTGGTCTGCCGTGGCTGCAGCAGCAGCCTCCGAACGTGCGGCCCGCATACACATCGATTGAGCAGCCCGGGGGGCACATGGCACCCTGCCCCCCAGCCCAGCCCGCCTCTGGCCCTGTCCATTAAGACAAGTGTCTAGTTAGAATTCAAGATCAATCCTATCGATATATTATGAGTAAGACTGAGGCTGGATAGATGGGATTGGTACAAAATCCCAGTGGTCGGAATCCCGGCGGTCAAAATTCCAATGCCGGTATCCCGACCGCCGAAACCTCGACAAGGGGGGGACGCGGATTGCCCCACCTCGCTGCACTCGCCATGCAGCGGGCCCGGTGCCTCGCTACACTCGGCACACTAATTTATTCTCCCTCTATGGGTGTCGTGGACACCCATAGAGGGAGAAAATGTCAGGATTTTGACCGCCGGGATTCCGGCCACCAGGATTCTAACTGCATCCCGGATAGACAATACAATGACCAACAATCTTGCTGATGGTCAGGGCGGATTGCCCATCACCCCTGAACCAGCTGAGATTGATGGTACACATGACATGATGCAATGAATGATGGAACAATATTGCATTCTGTTCTTCATTACACTGCACTGGGTAACACAGGATATCTTCTGATTGACTGTACAACACAGCCAAACAGAAGATGTCTCATGCGATTCGCTGGAGTGCACAATTAAGCATACACACACATTAGACGATCTGCATTTCGATATTGCAAATAGTGCCGATATTGCTCTATTGCAGAGGTTCTCAACCTTGGTCCTCAAGTACCCTCAACAGTTCACTATTTTCGGCAGGTACTCATTAATCACTGACATTTTAAAAGATCCACGATTGGAGCTAATTAGTTCACTTCTGTTTAGAGACCTGGAAAGCGTGAACTGCTGGGGGTACTTGAGGACCGAGGTTAGGAACCACTGGTCTATTACATACCCAGCCTAAGTTAGACTAGGAACCTGAGTTTCTACTTCTCTGTAATTGGTTCCACCAGGAGAGAGAGAAATGGCAACTGAGTTTCTTTGCATGCATACTTAGTATTCTATAGCACCATATATAAACTCTTCTGGATGGTGCATACAGTATAACTATTTTATCAGTGAATTTTCTCCACCATTTTTATTCCTAAGGCAATTTTTTTTAAACAACGTTTTTTATTTTTTTTTATTTCACCTTTAATTCATTTGTAAACAGCAAATTGTACTTAATATTGCCTGCGAAATGTACTTAATATTAAAATAATTGCTTTCAGTGTATATGTTAAACATTAGGCTAAATACAAATACATTGATGTCTGTGCTTTGCATTACATTTTTGCTATTTGAAAAAGTTCAATTTCTTTTTTTTTTTTTTTTTTATCCATTTCAATAAATACAAAATATAATCCCAAAGCTTTTTACAGCTGCTTAATGTGCTTGTGATACTTTTCTGTTTGTATTTTATTATGGTATGAGTGGTTTAAAATGTTGTCAAAAGCAGTGGTAATTTTAAGGATTTAAATTTAGACTAAAACTAGTATTTTCTGTGGCTAAAATGTAACGATAATGAAAATAGGAATTTCTTAAAAATGAAAATGTTGACTAAATATTAGTCCATTTCCTCATGTTGAACATTGACTAGATGCTGTATCATTTTCGTCTGGACACCACCAAGTTTTTTTATGATTAATTTATTGGATTATTTAATTAATAATACTGTATTTTATATAGTTTTTTCCATCCTCTCTGGCCCTAGATTTACTTATGCGCGCTGCGGCTCTGCAATATCTCTTTGTCATGAGAATCACTCAGTCAGTTTATGTAGCTAGCCAATTAGTTTACTTTAGCTAAATAGCTATATAATATAATATGGATCCTTACAGCCTCATTTTTTGCAATAGACTAGTACGGTACTACTACAATTGTATTCTTGAATTGATATTTGCAGAAAATAAATGACCTACTGTGAAGGAAATATTTGGGATGCGGTCATTTGGTCTACAGCATGATGGGCGACAGTCATTAGGTCGACACTATTTAGTCGACATGGGAAAAGATCGACATGGTTCTAGGTAGAAAGGTCATTAGTACAGGTCATTACTTCGACAGTGTCTAGGTCAACAGTCAAAAGGTCAACATGGGGTTTTTCACTGTTTTTTGAGCCGACGAGTGCCGACAGGTGGTATTTCATGCCCTACCATCCACTAGGGCAGTGGTCAGGGAACTCGGTCCTCATTACCCCACGCAGTGCATGTTTTGCAGGTCTCCTCACAGAATCACAAGTGAAATAATTAACTCCACCTGCGGACCTTATAATATGTGTCTGTGAGTAATTAGTACACCTGTGCACCTTCTGGGTTACCAGCAAAACATGCACTGTGTGGTGTAATGAAGACCAAGTTCCCTGACCACTACACTAGGGCATGGTGGGAGAATAAAATAGTGTGGGGAGCGTAGCGAGGCACCGTGCACGAAGCATTGCGAGCACAGTGAGTGATGTGGTGCACTTTAAACTGTGTCCATGTCGACTGTGTTGACATTTGGGTCAAAACACAGTGAAAAACACCATGTTGACTGTCGACCTAGACACTGTCAAACTAATGACCTGTCGAACTTATGACCTTTCGACCTAGAACCATGTCGACCTTTTCCCACATCGACCGAATGGTGTCGACCTAATGACAGTCGACCATCATGCTGTAGACCAAATGTTCCCAACCTCTTGTTTTATACCTAGATTACTCAACACATAATGATCGGGAGACAAAGTATTTAAGGGAATATCCATTACAGTATCCTTATACTGCAAAGCTATGACAAATCATTGGCTAAAATTAGACTAAAATGTTAGTCAAGATTTACTGACTAAATCTTGACTAAGACGAAAATAAAAAAGAATTGACTAAAATGTGACATTTAATTAAGTCAAATTTTAAGAAAAATTACTAAGACTAAAACCTTATTGCAAATACTTGCCAAAATTAACACTGGTCAAAAACACTATGATACCCCTTTCACATTGCAGCTGTAACACGGTATATTGCCGTTTTTTTAGTGCTTTAAAACGGTTCCAGCTGCAATGTGAAAGCTACATTGTCAATTTACCGGTTACAGAAAACCGGTATTTTGACACGTGTTAAAAGCAGGATCCTACACGTTTCTGAGCCGTTTTCCCTGCAGTCTGAACAGCTCAGAAACGGTATTTGCTACAAATGATAACCACACATGATCCCCGCCCACAAGCAGGAAAAAAACATTTAAAAAGACATTGTATGGCTTTCTATGGGTGAAACGGGTTGAATCTGAAAGGTACAAAACGGTATTTAAACTGCAATATACCTTTACATCATGCAATATGAAAGGGGTTTAACTGGCTTTTGACCAGTTTTAAGAAACGTTTAGAAAATCGGGTTGAAAGCAGGTTTTTGCAATGTGAAAGCAGCATAATTTAACATTGTAACAAAATGCAGGACTGAGGATATATTAAAAATACTGTACGTAACAAAAGTTATTTTTTTTAAATTTGATTGTACACATAAAACAGCAGGTATTGCATACAAACTTGCTTATAGAAAAAACCCTATGAAATCCATCCTTCACCCCTTGCCTCCCCTGGAAAATCTCTAAAAGGTTTGCTTAACTCTTGCAATATATTAATTTAATAGTAGAGGGCTCTATACCATATCTATGTAACCATTTCTTGTGCAATAGCACCACCTTGTGGAACGACTTGAAACTACACACATATACTTTGTGACTGTAAAAAAATGTGAACATCATTCATTCTGAAATAGTCTATGAACTATGTCAAAAGGAAACAAATGTAAGCCATATCAATAATGGCAATTGGTATTTTACATTTTTAGCTACAGATGAATGAAACATTGATGCTAAGTGGTTGTACATTAATGGTGACACCTGCTACAGTACAGTGTGAGCCACAAGGATCCTCAGGATGTTGTCAGCAGGTTCACAGTAATAAGGTAGACAGTAATGGGTCAACCACTATTGGTTGATGGACCATAGGGCGTCACATGAAAAAGGTCGACATACCTTATGTTTCAGCCTTTAAAAATGAGTGATGTTGTGGGCTGAACTAATGTTTGTGAGATTAAATCTAACACATCACAAGTATAAGGCCTCATGAATAGTAGTCAGATGCACTAAGCTTTAAAAGTGATAAAATGGAGAGTGATAAACAACCAACCAATTAGCTCCTACCTGACATTTTTCAAAAACAGTCTGTGACATGTCAGGTAGGAGCTGATTGGCTGGCTGTTTATCACTGTCCATTTTATCACTTTTGAAGCTAAGTGCATCTGGCCCATTGGGAGAAATGTACTTTATGACATTTTTGAAACAGTGGAGAGGTTGCCCATAGTTACCAATCAACTTATACTCCTAGAATGTACTTGATAAATGATAGGTAGAAGCTGATTGGTTGCTATGGGCAACCCCTCCACTTGTCCACTTCTCCACTATTCAGAAGGTTTGATACATTTCCCTGACTACCTCAGTGATGTCACTGCGGCCTAACAGAATGATTTGCTGTACGCAGGTCCAGGCCACAAAATAAATGCCCCTATTGGGTTGTTAGGTCAACAGTGTCTAGGTTGACAGTCAAAAGGTCAACCACTATAAGTCAACAGTCAAAAGGTTGACACATCAAAAAAGGTCCACATGGTCAAAAGGTAGACACAAGCAAAATGTTGACTTGAAAAAGGTTGACATGGAAAAATGTCAACATGAGTATTTCTCGTTTTTTGGTGTCTATGTTGATATAGGTCGACATGGACAAAGTATAAGTATACCGCGTCCCCCCGCATGGCTGGTAAACTATGAACAAGTCATTTAAAAAAAGAAGTGAAAACTCATGTCGACTGTTTTCCATGTCGACATATTGTTTAAATTGACCTTTTGACCATGTCGATCTAATGCATGTTGGTCATGTGTCGACCTTTTGACTGTCGAGCAATAGTGGTCAACTTTTTGACTGTCACCTTAAGGACCACGTCCCACCATGTAAAGACGGCACGTCAGATTTTCTCATTTTCTTGGCAATCATAAGATGTGTTGCAATTGCCGTGTGTATATAGAACATTGGGCCTAATTCAGACCTGCTCGCTAGGCTGCGTATGTTCGCCGCGTAGCGAGCATGTTAACGCCGCCCCGGCGACCGCACACTACCCGATACCTCTCACTACGATGCAAAGGGGTGTGTCTGCCCACATATCTGCTCGCATGCGCCCGAGGAGAAATCATTTGATGGTTGGTCAGCCTCGAATGATTTTTCCTCTGTCCGCAGACAACAGTAAGCCGGGACTTGCTTTTTAGATAGCTGGTCTTTGGGGGGCGGGCGCAGACGTCATGTGAAGTCATTTAGCGGCCCTGAGCAGGTAGAGGCACGCCTGCGTACATAGGGGTCCACCCAGCGTTTCTATGGGCACGTCCTCCGTTTTTGTGGACACACCCATGAAACGCCGGGTGTTCACCCGGGGAAGGCCCCCTACCTGTCAATCAGGCAAGGAGTGCCCCGGCGAATGTAAGTTTTGCAGAAGGCACTCGCTGCGGCGGTTTGCACATGCGCATTAATGCCTATGTGCCTGAGCAATCCCCCACCAATGATGTATATATGTTATTGTGTTAGTTGGTTAGTTACTGGCACTTTAAGTCCTATTGAGGGAAGGTGCGATATAAATAATAACAACGTCAACATTAAACATAATACACCTAATAATTAAGCAGTACTATAGGGATACAGTCGGTTGGTCGACCTAATGATGATCGACAGTCATTAGGTTGACACCATTGGGTCGACATGGCTCAAGGTTGACAGGTGTCTAGGTCAACATGGCTCAAAGTCGACATGGGACATGGTTGTTAGGTATCTAGGTCGACACATGCGTTAGGTCGACATGGGTTAGGTCGACAGTCAAAAGGTTGACATGGGGTTTTTCACTGTTTTTTGAACCGACATGACGACAGGTGGTATTTCATGCCCTACCATCCACTAGGGCGTGGTGGTATAACAAGAGGACGCAGTGCACTCAAAACTGTGTCCATGTCGACTGTGTCGACATTCGGGTAAGAAAACCAGCTTAAAAACCCCATGTCGACATTTTGACTGTCTATCTAACCCATGTCGACCTAACACATGTCTAACACCTGTCAACCTTGCTGTATATCGACCCAACTGTGTCAACCTAATGACTGTCGACCATCATTGGGTCGACCCAATGATCCCAACCCATACTATATAAATAATTATTTGTGCACACTTTGTCAGTTACCTTATTTTCTAGATATATTGACCCTGATTCTAATCCATTCGGTCCCCCACGCATTCATACGCATAATCAGTTATGTGCACTGTTGGCGTGGCACTTGCACAGGGGTGGGTGGTCGTGGCGCTCCGACATGGGAATTCCCAGGTTGGATGGGAGTGACGCGGTGTGCCGGGGGCGGGAAGCTGTCAACTCATGACGTCATCTGTCCGCCCTGTCTTCGGTTCGGAGCCCGCAAATATAAGTCAGTCTCCACTGCAGTAGGCACATGCAAAGGGATTTTCATAACACATCCGCTCGCATGGTTGCAAGCAGGGACGGATTTGTGCCTAGGCCTGTGAGGCACCGGCCTCAGGGCGGCACCAATTAAGGGCGGCAGGCAGGCTGACATTCTGTAAAATGGCACAGCGGGTGGGCAGCGGCGAGAGACGAGCGCCGCCGCAGACATGAATTATCATATGTCGGCGGCAGCGCCGCTCGTCACCCGCCACTGCCCACCCACTCTGCCATGCGTTACATCACCGTTTAGTGGTTGGGTCCGACGGTCCCCCTGCGTGTCCGGAAATGGCTCAGGCTCACTGCTGCCGGCTCCCGCCCATTGGCTACTCTACACACACACACACACACACACACACACA
Source organism: Crinia signifera (assembly GCF_055691185.1). Classification (NCBI taxonomy): domain Eukaryota; kingdom Metazoa; phylum Chordata; class Amphibia; order Anura; family Myobatrachidae; genus Crinia; species Crinia signifera. The sequence goes on from NC_139217.1 coordinate 423,688,482, forward strand.
CACACACACACACACACACACACACACACACACACACACACACACACACACACACACACACACACACACACACACACACACACACACACACACACTCTATTGGCTGCTGTGTATCCAGCAGCTGAGCGCAGATCCTCCCGGTGCTCAGTCAGCCACAGTGTGTGAGCCAGAGAGACTGACGGAGGCACTGTCCTAATCACTGTACTAATAAGTGCCTCCCTCCCCTCCGGGTCCTCCGTACAATGAGCATTCCAGAGTGCTATTAATGTGGGCTACAGTTAAATTTTTATGAAATATATAAATAACAATGTATATACATAAATGATTACATTAAAATAGGGGGTGGGACAAAAATGTTGTGCCTAGGGGCGGCCTGACCCCTGAATTCACCCCTGGTTGCAAGGGGATATGGCAGTGGGGAGGGAGGGGGCGGAGCTGCACGCTTCACAGCTTACCGAGCAAATCAGAATCAGTGCCATTGTTTCCTAAGACTCGTGCCGCGGGTTATTGGGAGATTGTTTCATAGACAGGCAAAGCACAATCCCTGAGAGCAGCCCGGTTTTCAATAAAATAGGGTTTTCAGCTGGGGGCAAATTACACAGGTTTCACTGAACTATTTTCAGGTATACAGTAAATGTGTCTTTTATCAGCGAAAAATCTGGAAAATTACCAAAAAATTACAGTTTTCCACTTCCACTGTTTTACCGCCGTTAATTGGACACCAAACTAAGGGGGTTATTCTGATTCACGCAGAAAGGCACAATCACTCTCTAATGGACAAAACCATGTGCACTGCAGGTGGGGCTGATGTAACATGTGCAGAGAGAGTTAGATTTTAGTTTTTTATTGTTTCTGTGCAGGGTAAAAACCGGCTGCTTTATTTTACACTGCAATATAGATATCAGTTTGAAGTACACCCCCCACCCAAATCTAACTCTCTCTGTACATGTTACATCAGCCCCACCTGCAGTGCATATGGTTTTGTCCATTAGAGGGTGATTGTGCCTTTCTGAGTGACTAACCCCCTAAAGCTTGCACAATTGTTTCCATTAAGTCTCTCAGCATTGTTGTTATACTGTTATGATCAGTATTCATCTCCCTTCTCCAGTATGTGGTTTAAACTCAGCCTGAAACATGGCAGGTATGAGCTCATTGGCTGATAACATGCCCCATACCCTTCAACATGGCCCATTCCATTAGCTACAAAATGCTCTGTTCCTGGACTTCTCTGCCAGTGGCAATTGCAGAGGTGGGGCTGCAGCACAGTCCAATATTCAAAAAGGGGAGCCATACCAAATGACACCCCAAGCATCACTGTCCTGGACTCACTGACAGTTGATCTGACCACCCTCTTTGAATTTTGGACTGTGCTGGAGTCCAACCTCTGTAACTGCCACTGGCAGGAAAGTCCAGGAACAGAGCATTTTATACCTAATGGAATGGGTCATGTTGGAGAGTATGATGCCCAAACCACTATTCATGTACCCATATGCAGATAAATTTCAGATTGCAAACCAGATGCACTAAGCTTTAAAAAGTGATAAAATGGAGAGTGATAAACAGCCAGACAATCCGATCCTGCCTAACATAAACCCAGCCTGTGACATGGCAGCTAGAAGCTGATTAGCTGGCATGTTCACACTCCTTATTTTATCACTTGAAGCTTAGTGCATCTGTTCCCTAGATAGAATGGTAACATTGCTACAAGGTACACACCCTGTTAGCTACTAACTACTTTGCCAATCATGCAAGCACCAGGCCTTTGCCAAACTTTTGCGGATAATCTGATGTTTAATTGTTGCCTTTCCTGTAGTAACAGAGCAGAACGTGTTTGTAAATCATCTGATTGAGAAACCATTAATGTGCATATCCCTAAATAATATACATATAATATAAACATGTGAGGTGCGGCTTAGCTACCATTGGAATAAGCTGCATTTGTAGTGAGCTCCTGTAAATTGTAATTCAGTCATTTGCTCCCAAAATCTGGAAATGGTCAGACAAGGTCCTGTAGTTGAATCATTTTGATTTCAACAATTTGATTGAATGTTTTTGTCCATTTCCTGTGTTTGTGAGCAAATTGTTATTATCATTTGTTCCCATACAGTACCAGATTACCACAACTAGTTAGGTGGTTGGATAAAAGTTGGTCTAGCTAGTGTATGCATTAGTCATTAGTCAGGATTAGTGTAATTAGTCTAAATGACACATACTCCCTACCAGGGGCGTAACCCATACTTGCCTACTTTTGAAAACGGGTTTCAGGGAGATTATAGTTGGTAATAGAATTTTGCAAAGCACCCCCATTGAGGGTGTGTGTCATGCTCCACCCAAAGGGCGTGTCTAGTTCCATATATGGAGAGATTGTGAAAAGAGATTGTCAGAGACATCTTATCGTATCGTATTGAATCTTTTAAAATGACTTATATGCAAATGTAGATGAGCCCCAAAGCAGTTAGTAAGAGATACTACACTTGGTAAAGTGCTGGGAAATGGTGCAAAGCAGTTAGTAAGAGATACTATACTTAGTAAAGTGCTGGAATATGGTGCTGATGATTTAATGTAACTGTATCTATCTCTCATTCCTTTTTTCCCCAAAAGTGTAATGTGGCATAGGTGAAATGAGGGAGATTGATAGACTAATGAGGGAGAGAGGGAGATTGCTGTTATTTCAAGGAGTCTCTTGCAGAATGCAGGAGGATAGGCAACTGTGGTGTAACCAGATATTTGTAGGCCCCATAGCAAAAGTTTGTAAGGGCCCCCTATTTAGCAACTGATGGTAATAAACATACTGTAAAGATGGGCCCCCTTCAGTTCTGGGCCCCATAGCAGCTGCACGCCTTGCACCTATGTTAGTTACGCCCTTGCTCCCTAATATATAGGGGCGTCATCTGCCCCCTAAGTAATCAGCAGTGGTAAATTACTGTGAAACATAAGAATAAATCGGTATCTAGTGCCCAAATGGCGTCATGTAACGGTGAATTGTGATCTAAAATTGTACAAACAATTGGTAATATTTTCATAAAAAAATAGCCAATATAAAATATATAGGGACAATTTATTTTAGCCAGAGTATACAACATAAAATATAAAACAATTTTCTCTTATAAAAATCGAGATAAAAGCAGAACATAAGAGAGTCCTATCTTAGTGCAGGAGGTCAGTAAGGGAATCCCAGCGCTTTTCGTCCTTATGACCTGGGGTTAAAGTGAGGGGGAACAGGGTGGAACTGAGTTCCACCACCTCTAATGGTGAGGTGGAACATTTTAACCACCACATTGGCTCTGCACAGTAATTCTCACAGAACAGCATTCTAGTTTGCAGGGGGATGCCAAAAACCCTACCACTGGCCCTGTCTCCTCCTAATGGGGGTAGAAGGGGGGTTAGGTGGCATAGAGAAATGAGTCCCCCCAACTCTACATGACCACTTTAAGTCCTGCTTATGACTATAGTTGTACAGTGGGCTTCTATTTAGCCTCACTGCTGTGTACGATCCTACCGGATACCCCAACCGGGTCCTAAACCCGGAAGTCCTATCATGGCAGGACTTCAAAGAACAGCTCGTCCTTTGCTAAATTCTTCATGCATATGGCAATGGTAAACACCGATATGCACGCGGCCACTGTAAGGAGCTGCAGCACTGGGAATAATGACTGCTGATGCAGTATCTAATGGCCAGACACTGGCCCTTATTCAGATCTGATCGCAGTACAAATTTGTTCTCAAAATGGGCAAAACCATGTGCACTGCAGGTGGGGCAGATGTAACATGTGCAGAGAGAGTTAAATTTGGGTGGGCTGTGTTGAAACTGAAATCCAAATTGCAGTGTAAAATGAATGCAGCCAGTATTGTGCGCATGGATTTGCCCATTTTGAGAACAAATTTGTACTGCGATCAGATCTTAATAAGGGCCACAGGGAGGTGATTCAGACCCAATCACTGTTGTTTCGAATTAGCAAGCTGACCGATTATCGAACTGCTCATACGTCTGGGTCACAGTGCTCATGTGTCTGGGTCACAGTGCTCATGCACCATGCCAAACTGCAAAAAAAAAAAAGGCTTTTTCCACAATATGCCCGCCTTTTTAATTGACAGGACGTCGCCATTTGTGGGTGGTAACACTTTCTGGGAGCATACAATAAAACCAGGTGTGCACAAGCGTTTTCAGGGAGGGTGTGGGACATCAGCTCCAGCCTCGATCAGCCTGTGTCTGTCGCAGGATTGTGGAAGGGTCAGCTGTCACACGGGGAAATCATTTGATGGCGAGTTGCGGATTAATTTGCAGATCAGCGATTAGTTAGTAAGCCCTGCGCAGACTTGCACCTGGTGGGATTTGAATCTCTCGGGGCAGTGGCTATCTGATTGCAGACCTCTGCAAAATCGCACAGCAGCGATCAGGTCAGAATCAGGCCTACAGTACATTGCAACTTGTTCACTTAACTACTATTCCTGGGCCGCACACCCACACCCACACCTCTCAGGTGGCGTGTTCTGTGGAAGAGTGGTTATAATACATACTTGCTCCGAGTATGACCCCATGACCCCATGACCCCATGCACCTCTGCACAGACATATCGTGAGGCTCCTGCTGAGAATTGCTTCCCATCGTAAAGCACCACAGGCAGCCGGGGTCAGAGTGCCCCGTCACATGAAGCCCGGCAGGTGGTCAATTAGGACTCCCGGTTACCAGTAAATGAACTGACTCTGCAGCCATCCTGAAGGCCTTCACCTTAGGAAAGTGACCAGCTACTTCCATTAACTACAACCCTCTCCAATTTCTATATAGAGCTATGGAGCAATAGTGCTGCCTGTCACAGCTACACGCACAGGATTCCACCGTACAATTTAGTTCTTGTTAGTTGGCATTATGTGAAAACAAGCAGAACAGACTCTGCATGTATTGACTGTAGTTCTAATATCAACCAGCAGAGGTCCCCAGCACACCACAGTTACCACAGTAATCAGCGGAGAGCATTGCACATCTCACATTTCACTCATTACAGTCACCTACTTAACACTACAAATGTCACCTCTCTCATTGTCACCACAATCCCAGGATTCACCAGTTAGGGAACGTCAATCTGACAATGTCCCTTCCACAATAGCTCAGAACCTTAATCGATACGAAGAAGAATTGTTTCTCGCTGAAGAACTTTAACACTAGAACAAGGGTTCCCAAACATTTTGGAATCACGGCGCCCAAGAGTATCACAATTTTTTTCATTGCACCCTTAGAAAAAAAGTTTCTTATTGAGTAATTTATAAACAATACATTAAATTAAGTAAATTGTATTTATATGTCATCCTTAAGTTCATTTATATGGTGAGGGAAAGGATTCACTTCTGTTACTTCTGTTACCATCTAGGGGCAGACTAGATGGGCCAAGTGGTTCTTATCTGCCGTCAAATTCTATGTTTCTATGTTTCTGTTTATCCATATATGTTATGATTGGCAGGCACGAGCACTGGTTTTGCCTTTTTCACTGAACATAAATTATTTGAATTGACATGGACCACAAACCCGGGGCACCCCTGCAAGAGCTCCCACGGAGTTCCCACAGTTCGGGAACCATTGCACTAGAAGATACATTTAAAGTTCACACTATGGGCCTTATTCAGATCTGAGCTCAGCACAAATTTGTTTGGAAAATGGGCAAAACCATGTGCACTGCAGGTGGAGCAGATGTAACCTGTACAAAGAGAGTTAAATTTCGGTGGGGTGTGCTGAAACTGAAATCTAAATTGCAGTGTAAAAATAATGCAGCCAGTATTTACCCTGCACAGAAACAAAATAACTCACACAAATCTAACTCTCTGCATACATGTTACATCTGCCCCCCACCCCCCCCCCTGCAGTGCATATGGTTTTGCCCATTTTCCGAACAATTTTGTACTGAGCTAAGATCTGAATAAGGCCCTAAATTCTGAAGAAGATTTGGAGAACTATTATTCAGATTGGATTGTGCACCCCTGGAGTGTTGTGTTTTTTTGCTAATTTACTGCAGTGTTGTGGTGGAGTGTTGTCATGGTTTTGCTGATTTCTAAGGCCAAAACTGGTATAGAACTGCAGAGAAAGCACACTTTAGACTCATTGATAACTAAAACCATAGAAAAATTATAATAGAAAAGAAGCCCCAGATTTATTAAGTGATATTTTTGAAAACTGACATTAACCTATCAAAATGACTAGCCTCAGACAGGCCTATTGGCTGATATAGCAGGTATAGTAGATAATGCCACCTCACCCTGGATATTTAACATGATAAACAGTCCACTAAATCTAATACAATTTTCAACATGGGCCTATATATTTGTGGGCCGATAGCAACTTTTTTTGTTAAGTCCCTTGGGTACCACCCAATGGTGAAAAATAACACATGGAACTTTAACTCTCTTAAGCTGAGGGTCCTATTATTGGATGCATCTATGATGGTTACCCACTTGATTATCAATCCCTCATCAGATCATTCAATATCTAGTGTGACTTTTTGATCTTCATTATGAACTCACGAGGATGATCAGTAGAGACAGGATTATATGCAACAAAAAAAGCTTGAAATATGCATGCAAATATGCATGAAAAATACTTAAAATATGCATGAAAAGTGTTAAAATATGCTACATTAAATAATAAAAAAAGTAATTTTTCACTTATTTATTTAAAAATCAGCATACAATTAGTTGCAAATAAACCTCAAAAATAGGCCCACAGCATCTGCAGATGTCAGTATGCTGGCTGCTACAGCAGACTGCAGCGTCCAAAGCTCTTCTTGCATCAACTGCACGGACCCTCATCTCCAGTGCCAATGGATCAAATGTCAGCATAGTGTGTGAGGGCGGCTCAGTGGAAGGCTTCCTCCCTGCGCCGCATACTCACTGTGACACGGCATTTCCTCCACACTGCGTGATGTCACAACCCTTCTGCCCGCCTCCTCTGCTGCAGAAGCCTATTTCCTCCACACTGCGTGATGTCACAACCCTTCTGCCCGCCTCCTCTGCTGCAGAAGCCTGTCTCTTGGTGTAAAGTCCCAGGCCAGGGGCAGGCAAAGGTTCAGGAGCTTCGTAATGGCATCCGCTCTGACTGACTTTTATCAACATGGATTGGCAGCCTAGAACAGTGTCAGACATAGCGTACATCCAAGGTTCCCCACACTGCGCACATATTGCCCCAGCCTGCACACTCTACCACTACCTGGCCAGCAGCAGCAAGGCAATGCAGTGCTGTGACTCGCTGGTGGGAAGAGGGCGGGGCCTAAAATATGCACCATCACTAGATTTTAGGTAAAATATGCAATAACCAGTAAGAATGGGCAAAATATGCAAATGCATATGCAAATATGCAAATGCATATAATCCTGTCTCTAATGATCAGTATGGAGATTAAATGAGACAATATTAAACATTCAGCATTATAAACAATCTCTGGGGTTTGTGTAGAGTTTTTTTTTATATTATAAATGATATTGCTCAGAAGCACCCTTCTTATGCTGCGTACACACGGCTGCAATTATGCATGAAATCGCTGTGAAAATGGTCGCTCAGCGACCATTTTGCCAGTGATTTAATGTGCAGCCAGCGATAAATGGCTGGGAGCGCGCTCCCGCGGCCAGCCCTTCATGGTCGCTGGTCGCAGGAGCTTGCTCCTCCGATTCTGCCTAAAAATTGCTGGTCGCTGGTGCACTGTGCACCAGCGACCAGCGACACCTAGCCTCCAGCGCCGGCCGTGACCCGCTCACCCACCTTGTCACCGCCCACCCGCCTTGTCACGGAGCCAGCCCCTGCTTCTTGCTCCGTTTCTCTGCCCGCGCACACAGCAGCAGCTCCCCCCATTGTGGTAGCACACTAGTACTGCACAGCCGCACTATCCAGTAAGTGCATAGGCTGTAGTAGAGGCCATTGGTGTCGGGCAGCATGATTATGTTCATGCTGCCCATCGATGGTGATTTGCACCATCGGTGGGCGGCATGAGCATTACCATGCTGCCCCACACCAATAGTATGTGACCTCAAAAAAAATGAAGGGGGCATTGGTGTCGGGCAGCATGATTATGTTCATGCTGCCCATCGATGGTGATTTGCACCATCGGTGGGCAGCATGAGCATTACCATGCTGCCCCACACCAATAGTATGTGGGCTCAATATAAATGAAGGGGGCATTGGTGTCGGGGTGGCAGGGGCCGCACGGCCGTCTTGTGCCCCCACACCCCTGGCAGGAGCGGGGCCCTTAAATAGAGGGTAAAAAAAATCTAGTCAAAATTGCTAGCAATTTTCAGGGAAAATTGCTGGTTCCTCTGAAAAACTCTACACTGAGCAATATATTGCTGAGAAATATATTGCTGAGATATATTGCAAGTACACTGAGCAATATATTACTCAGCAATATATTGCAAGCAATATATTGCTAGCAATATATCTCCCCCGTGTGTACGCAGCATGAGAAATATCTTTAAAAAAATCATGTAGTGTGTATGGGGCTTAGCCATTTTAGTGCCCAGCAAATTTGTCCAAATAGGTGTGAAAATTGCCAAACAAACATTTTATTAAACATGATGACCTGTAATGTATCCCTTATACAGAAAATATAATTGTTTTTTACACAACATTTTTTATTTCAAATTATATAACAAATGTGAGCGACGCTGGTATTTTTTGTGGATATTTTGAACATCTCTCACAGAGATGTTGGCACTCAAAGGGTTAAAGAGATGTGCTGTTTGGTTTTCTTAAAAAAAAAACACCCGAACTTTGGGGTTCTGAGTCGCAGTTCAGAATGTCTTTTGGGATTTCGAAGTGGAACTGAGTCTCAGTATATTGTTAGTTCAGAACTCGGATTTAACATTGGATTTTAGCCGTTTTTATGGAAGTTATCAACGTTTATTAATTTTAAAGGAACCCAAAACTGAACCAACCACAAGGGCCTGAGCAGATCTATACCAAAAAGATACTTAGACACTTAATTTTCTTTAAATATGCTATAAAACAGATGACTGTGTGCCAGGGGCCTTATCCACGGTAGGTGCCTGGAATGGTCATATCCAAAGCAGTCTAGGGACCATTCAGAGTGGCAATCTTTAGCTTCTTAAAAAAGGAAGACTTAAGTCAACCAAGAAATAATTATTCATATATTTTGTAGAATCATAGTCATCTTCATCTATGATCATAAATCAAAGAGCAATATTGGTTATGCTGAGCACCTATCTACGTTGGGTTAATAATAGGAGACACAATAGGCCTGAGTCAATGCTACATGGAGTTGGTTAATGTTTTAAGTCTGAGGTTGCGTCCCAGTCACACAGCTCATGCATCTTGATCATCCACAATCATAGACGCAGCACAGAATTGGACGATCAGGCTATGAATAATAGTTTATGTTCTAGGGAGGTAATGGGAGGGTGGCTCAACCAATGTAGACATGTTGCTGAAAGTGTCTGTTTCCAAAAGACACTAAGCCGCTCACACAGGATGCATTTCTCATGGCAAAGTTGCACCGAGATGGAAATGCACATTCTCAAGACACTGCAAGTTAGTATTTCAATTCTGTGAGATATTAGCATTACCATGAATCGCATCTGTCATGCTTCTGCCATAGATTAGCTAGGTCTGCCTGGGTAATGCAAATGAGAAGCTGCTGCAATCAGTCACATTTATTGAGGTCCTTTACGTAGAAAAGTTTAGCTTCTATTTCAGACAGTAACTATGCCTTCTGCCTCATAGGGCCAGATTTATCAAGCTTCAAAAAGTGATAAAGGGGTTTATTCTAGTTCATTCTTTCTGACAAAATCCTTCTTAGATGGACAAAACCATGGGCCTTATTTTGGTTCATTCTTTCTGACAAAATCCTTAGATGGGCAGAACCATGTGCACTGCAGGTGGGGCAGGTGTTACTTGTGCAGAGAGAATTAGATTTGGGTGGGGTTTTACTTCAAAGTGAGATCTATATTGCAGTGTAAAAATAAAGCAGTCAGTATTTTCCCTGCACAGAAACAAAATAACTCACCCAAATCTAATTCTCTCTGCACATGTTACATCTGCCCCCCCTGCAGTTCACATGGTTTTGTCCATCTAAGAAGGATTTTGTCAGAAAGAATGAACCAAAATAAGGCCCCATGTGCACTGCAGGGGGGCAGATGTAACATGTGCAGAGATAATTAGATTTGGGTGAGTTATTTTGTTTCTGTGCAGGGAAAATACTGACTGCATGATTTTACACTTCAATATAGATCTCACTTTGAAGAAAAACCCCACCCAAATCTAATTCTCTCTGCACAAGTTACATCTGCCCCACCCGCAGTGCACATGGGGCCTTATTCTGATAGGTGTGGCCAGATCCGAATATGCGGCCAGGACCGTGCGTGCGAAACCCCGCCTTCCATACGGATCGCCAACTCCGTCCGTACGCGGTAAGAAGCTGGCCGAACGGACCGCACGTGTATTTTTCACGGAATACGCCTCCTCCATCTCAGGGAACCTCCCCCATCATTCGATGGTCGCAGACCATCGAATGCAGGACCGAGTGGTCCACCAGCTCCCGCAACCTCAGACCACACGGACATTTGTCCATGCAAAAGCAGGGATCTGGGCGGGCAGCTGACATCCGGCGATGTCATATGTCCGCCCCCTACACGTGCGTCACGATTGCATTACCATACGTACGCCCAGCGTTTGCATGGGAACGCCCATGAAACGCGGGGCGTATGCATATGGTAATGAGCTCAAATAGCCCTTCACGCCCCTCTCCACCCCCTGTTCGGAGTGTTCACATTTCATGCGGGATTTGGCCGTACGCCCCGCTCGCACATGCGCAGAGACGCCTCTGCACATGCACAGACACAAAACATCGGCGGCACGAACGCACGCGGATATTACCGCACCAACCAGAATAAGGGCCATGGTTTTGTCCATCTAAGAAGGATTTTGTCAGAAAGAATGGACTAGAATAACCCCCAAAGTGAAGAGTGATAAACAGCCAGCCAACCATCTCCTACCTGTTATTTTTCAAACCCAGCCTATGACATGACAAGTAGGAGCTGATTGGCTGGTTGCTTATCACTAGAGACAGGATTATATGCATTTGCATATTTGCATATGCATTTGCATATTTTGCCCATTCTTACTGGTTATTGCATATTTTACCTAAAATCTAGTGATGGTGCATATTTTAGGCCCCGCCCTCTTCCCACCAGCGAGTCACAGCACTGCATTGCCTTGCTGCTGCTGGCCAGGTAGTGGTAGAGTGTGCAGGCTGGGGCAATATGTGCGCAGTGTGGGGAACCTTGGATGTACGCTATGTCTGACACTGTTCTAGGCTGCCAATCCATGTTGATAAAAGTCAGTCAGAGCGGATGCCATTACGAAGCTCCTGAACCTTTGCCTGCCCCTGGCCTGGGACTTTACACCAAGAGACAGGCTTCTGCAGCAGAGGAGGCGGGCAGAAGGGTTGTGACATCATGCAGTGTGGAGGAAATGCCGTGTCACAGTGAGTATGCGGCGCAGGGAGGAAGCCTTCCACTGAGCCGCCCTCACACGCTATGCTGACATTTGATCCATTGGCACTGGAGATGAGGGTCCGTGCAGTTGATGCAAGAAGAGCTTTGGACGCTGCAGTCTGCTGTAGCAGCCAGCATACTGACATCTGCAGATGCTGTGGGCCTATTTTTGAGGTTTATTTGCAACTAATTGTATGCTGATTTTTAAATAAATAAGTTAAAAATTACTTTTTTTATTATTTAATGTAGCATATTTTAACACTTTTCATGCATATTTTAAGTATTTTTCATGCATATTTGCATGCATATTTCAAGCTTTTTTTGTTGCATATAATCCTGTCTCTACTTAACACTCTCCATTTTATCACTTTTGAAGCTTGATACATCTGGCCCTTAGGGCCTTATTCTAGTTCACTCTTAGAGGCAAATTCCTTCTCAAATGGACAAAACCATGTGCACTGCAGGTGGGGCAGATAGAACATGTGCAGAGAGAGTTAGATTTGGGTGGGGTTTTTCTTCAAAGTGAGATCTATATTGCAGTGTAGAAATAAAGCAGTCAGTTAGTATACCTGCAACGAAAAAAAATAACTCACCCAAATCTAATTCTATCTGCACCTGTTACATCTGCCCCACTGCAGTGCACATGGTTTTGTCCATCTGAGAAGGAATTTGCCTCTAAGAGTGAACTAGAATAAGGCCCTTAGTGACCAATAATGCAGTAACTGCATTAGGTTCCTTCACCTGGGGATGCATTAAGCACAATGGTGACTATTCCAACAGACTTCTAATATTACCTGTAAGGACCATATTATTTTTGTTAATTACAACCACTTGTGAGGAATATGTTCTGTTGCGATTGGATGCAGAAAAAGCTTTATATGTGGAAATGACGGCCAGTGCTTTGTTCTGGCTTTAGAGATCAGATATTCATCTACAGTATATTTTGGTATTCTATCCAAAAAGTAAGAGGGTTGTTTTTATCCCTATAACACATAGAACCCGATAAGGCTGTCTTCATTCTCCAACAATCTCTGCATTAGCTATTGAGACATTAGCAGCTCCAGTACTACATGTGGAGTCTCTCGCAATGCTTTTTCACTGATAATACTCTGTCATGTGTCTGTCATGTTACTTGTTGAGTCAGTTTAGAGTTGTACTAGTCAGAACCACCATGGGGGGGGGGCGTGTTATGGGCCTGGCCGCTCTGACAGAGGGATAGGGCCCGGTCTGGGCCACTCTATCCCTGCAGCAACCCCTGCCTCTTTACTACATAGCCGCCGGCCGCCGCTGGGACCTACTCTCTGCCCGGCGGCCGCCATCTTCCCTCACAGTAGTGGGCTATGGTTTGTCAGCAGGCCGCCGCACTGAGGGCCAAGCCCAGACTGCCTGCCTGGGATGTTGAAGCAGGCAGTGCAGTGGGCAGCAGGACAGATAGAAGGCCCAAAGGAAGCCCCCACAATTGCACGTGCCAGGCAAAGGATGAGGAGCTGGAGGACGTGCCAGCTAGGGGACACCGGTCCCCACATCAGGGACCCGTGATTCCCGGCGACGCCGCACAAGGGACCCAGTGCTGCATCAGGGAGATGCTCCTGCTGCACTGTCCCAATACTCCCTTGATGTATCGGCCCTATTAGTTTAAATTTGCCGGGAAGTTGGACTTGGGGGATATCTATCAAAGCTTTGAGAGCGACAAAGTTCCAACTGATCAGCTCCTAACTGAAATCTTACAGGCTATGTTTTAAAAATGACAATTACCAGCTGATTGGTTGGTACTTATCTCTCTGCACTTTATATATCCTCAAGCTTTGATACTTCTCCCCCTTTATCACTTATCTTGGAATAGGCCATTCCTTCCTTCATTGCCATTATGTTTGGGATTAAGTTGTCTCCACTGGTGAAGCATCTAAGAGTCTACAACGTATTAGCTTGTGTACAAGGCTTGTTGGTTTGGTCACTTGGCCTTTTCAATAATGTGGCCTCCAAAACTTTTAGGCACTATTCCTGGTCTTTATTATAATTCTTAGCTCATTTCCATATGACCATCCATAATGAATCATTTTATTTATGCCCCATCTTCTTACATAACATGTCATCAAGTCAGTCCCAGTTCTTCTGGCACAAGTGTGCGGACATGGGCTAGAACTTTCCCATTTTCTAGCAGTTCCCACTTAGTCAACAACTTTAAATAAAGATCTTTCCAGGATTAAATATGTCTTTGTACAGTATAATAATTATTTCCCCTCTCTAGAGTTGGCTCTATTACATCTGTAGCCATCTTATTATGCACCAAAGGTATGTTTCAGGCCACATGTTAATTTAATGGAAGCTTGTACAGATATAACCCTTCTCTCCTACAGTCATATATGAAAAGAAGATGGCAGGTTCTGTTTGTGGCTTCCACTCCAACCTCTTCACCTATCACTTAATGGCTAACAGTGGTTGGTACCATTTACTACTACAAACTACAAAGAGTTGTTTATTCTGAGTATGAGATCTGAGACAGAACCATCTAGCTGAAGAGAATCTATTAAATGTCTACTTAATCAGCTGTGTGGTATTACAGTAGGAGCCACTCTCCCCCTTGCCACCAGTGCACCAGATTTCAGTAGCTTGCAGTCTCCATTGCTGAGAATGGGGTGCACGAGCGTTTCGACGTGTGCGCACCCCATTCTGGCGGACGGCGTGATGCGAGCCGATCAGATGAGAGCGGCCCCAACTGTATGTATCTTGGTATATTTTACTTATGTGTGTATTCAGATCTCCCTTTACCTATAGTCTTGTCTTATACTTTTTTATTTGACTTGTGATTTTCTGTGCTTTTTTAAATTTTTTGTGATTTTATTGTTTAGAAAACTTTGAACAATATATTGATAATAAATGAAGATATATTGGGTTCTTCCCATGGCTCCCTAGGTGTGTCAGTCCAGCCTGGACATATGTAATTTGTACCCTGCAGATATGGGAATATAATATATGCTTCCAACTGGAACTGAGTGGAAATCAGCAGCTTTTCACATTTCATGGGAACATTTTCTTCATATACAATTATTGGTTTGTGGGGTAGATGCCCTAAGTTTGGAGAGATAAAGTACCAACTAATCAGCTCCTGACATTTTTTTCAACAGATCCTATAACATGGCAGTTAGGAGCTGATTGCCTGATACTTTATCTCTCTGAAACGCTTAGTACATAGACCCCTATTTGAGAAATAATAGTTTCCCATTCCAGTGCTTGAATATTAGTAAGTAGAAACAAAGAATTTGATGATAGATGAGAACCATTCTGCCCATCTAGTCTGTCCCTTTTTAACCATATTGTTACCCTTAAACCCTATTTGATCCTTATTTCTTTGTAAGGCTGTATTTTTGCCTTTCTCTTGCATGTTTAAATTGTTCTACAGATGGTAGGCTATGCCACTTGTCCACAACCCTTCCTCTGAAGTCATTTTTCCTCAGATTTCCCCTGAACATCCCTCCCTCCAGTGTCAGTGTATGTCCTCGCGTTCTAGTACTTCTCTATATTTGAAGGTTTCCCTCCTTGTTAAAACCCTTGATATATTTGAAAGTTTCTATCATGTCCCCCCATTCCCTTCTCTGATCCACACTATACATATTGAGATTTTTTTCTTTTTTCTTGGTAGGAATTGTAATGTAGGCCATGCACCATTTTAATTGCCCTTCTTTGTACCGTCCCTAATGTATTTATAGCCTTCTGGAGATATGGTTTTCAGAACTGAACACAATACCCTAGGTGAGGTCGTACCAATGACCTATACAGGGGCATTATTACTTCTTTCTTTCTACTGCTGATACCTCTCCCTATGCAACCAAGCATCTGACTTGCCTTCATTATTGCTTTGTTACATTGCCTACCTGCCTTTAAGTCCCCTGAAATAGTGACACCTAGATCCCTCTCTTCCTCGGTAGTTTCCATTAAAGTCCAGTTTATACTATATTTAGTCTTTGAATTTTTGAGACCCAAGTGCATGATTTTGCTTTTTTTTTTTTAAATTAAACTGTAGTTGCCATGCTCTTGACCATTCCTCTAATCTACCTACTGTAGATCATCAATCATTTGTTTTACCCCTCCTGGTGTGTATAACCTGTTGCATACCTTTGTGTCATCTGCAAAAAGGCAAACTTTCCTTTCAATACCATTTGCAATGTCAGCAATAAAGATATTAAAAAGTACAGATCCCTGGGGTTCGCCACTCATTACATTACCCTCCTGTGACTGCACTCCATTTTCTACATCTTTCTGTTTTCTCTCCTGCAACCAAGATCTTATCCATTCAACCATCTTAGAATCCATTCCCAAGCTTTCGAGTTTGTTTAGCAGTCTGTGATGTGGGACAGTGTCAAAAGCCTTACTATATATGCTATAGCCATGGCCCCTCCTTCATCTATTACCAGCCAAGTACATGTGTAACTGTCTACTTATTTATCACAGAATTCTATTCAAAGTGAATCAATATTTAGAACCTTTGAAAATGGTCAGGAGAGAGATATGGGATGTTAATGCAATCAAGAGGGATCAGCAACATATTGGTAAATCTTCCACAGCTAAAAAGGAAAATACTTATACAGATGCGAAACACTCATTGTTGCCACGTTGTATAAGCATAGGCATACATATCGCGGCATGCTGCATTATTTCCCACCCAGTCTCAATGAATGGAATTCGTGGGCACACTAGCCTCAAAGACAATCCCTCGTGACATGGAAAACACCCTTGGAGATGTGACTACATCCCTTTGTCATGCCGACTGAAACTCCATGGCTGTTTTAGAGCTCCAGTACATTGCAGGCTGTGGGTGAATGCTGCACCGCAAAGGGCACAAAGTCGAAGTGGCAACACCTTCATTGATTAGTTGGCACCTATTCTTGGCTCACAGGGTGCAGGAAAAGGCATGGCACCATCTGGAAAACTGCCCAATACTTGCCCGATCCTTCATTGGAAAACACCCATCAGTCAGTTAGTCCCAGACTCCTTTTCCATGATGTTGGAAGTTACATGTGCTAGGGTGGAGGGTGACAAGTCTACAGCACTACTGCCTCTGACATGTGATAGTGGAAAAAATTGAAAGGTTCCTTGGGCGCAAAAGGTGTTTATTGAAATAAAAACAATCACAAAAACATCATAAAGGTTAAAAGATACAAATAATCCCTCTCACCCAGTGTCGGTGGTGGAGCCACAGATGGCAAAGGCAGAGTGTCCTAAAAAATAGATCCACCCTGCAGGCTCCACAGGCTTAGCACTGAGCTGGGTCCTTGGGTAGTAGCAGCAGTCCTGGGCCAACGCGTTTCGATTCTCTGGGAATCTTTGTCAAGGCTAATGTGGTTCTGTAAGATGCTGCTATTTATAATATATAATAATATATATAATATATATTAATATAATAATATTATAATAATATATATATAATAGCAGCATCTTACAGAACCACATTAGCCTTGACAAAGATTCCCAGAGAATCGAAACGCGTTGGCCCAGGACTGCTGCTACTACCCAAGGACCCAGCCCAGTGCTAAGCCTGTGGAGCCTGCAGGGTGGATCTATTTTTTAGGACACTCTGCCTTTGCCATCTGTGGCTCCACCACCGACACTGGGTGAGAGGGATTATTTGTATCTTTTAACCTTTATGATGTTTTTGTGATTGTTTTTATTTCAATAAACACCTTTTGCGCCCAAGGAACCTTTCAATTTTTTCCACTATCAGTTCTCATTTGGGGTGTCTTGGAAAACACCCAGAATCGTTCCCAGGGCTGCACTAAGGGGTGCGCAGGGAGACTGAGTTCACCTACCAAACCTAGAAATGCCTCTGACATGTGTTGACGAAAATATGGTGTCATTGGAACATTACTATGGACTTATAAAACTCCTCAATCCCTTGGAAGCTTATCGGTTTATGGGGGAGATTCTCTAAGCTAAAAATGCGGTAAAAACCCCGTTATCGGGGTTTTTACCGCATTTTGGGATGCACTAAGCATCCCCCGCCGGCGGGGGGCATAGCCAGAAAAATCTGGCGATGCCCCATAGAAGCCTATGGGCTTCTAACGCGACCCCCTGCCGCCCCGCACCGACTCCCCACCGCCCCGCACAGACCCCCGCCGCCCCGCTTCGCCCCCCCCTCACCTGTGTTGCCCGGACCTGTGACCTCCTCCTCCCTGCAATGATCCTCTTCCGGGTGCAGGGAGGAGGAGAGCCAGCCCCCCCCGCAGCAGCAGCCAGCAGCCAGGTAAGGGAGGGAGGGGGGAGCCGCTGACTCACCACAAAGGACCGCTCTTAACGCAAGAGCTGTCCTTTGCCATAATAGTTGCATATGTTAGTGCATATGGGATAATTATGAATGCAATGGGCGGCGATAGGGGGTGGAGCTGGGGTGCGGATGTTAGAACATCCCCCCATAACCCTTTAGAATCTTAAATGTTACGCAAACCTCTCCAAACATCTGTTAATTTAATGGTTGCTTATGGAGTTGACAGTAATTAATCCCCCAACATTCTCTTCCTATCCCTTTCTGATTCCAAAGTTTACTAAAGACAGCAGAGTGAGACTGAGTATAAAAAAGAATCAGTCTCATTGAAAAGGGTATGGCATAAGCCTCCGACAGTCAGAATCCCGCTTACCACGCTGCAAGCTCGGTGGCGAGCTGCACTTGCTACCTATTCTATTCTCCCTCTGTCTTTATGGAGAAACTATCTCGGAGAAACGACCGTCGGAAACCTGACTGTTGGAAACCCGACTGTCGGTCATCCAGCAGGCACCAAATAAAAAGACCTGCCTTCATTTTAATTATTATTAATATTAGCTGTAATTTCTAAGGACAGTCTACACTGGCATGTGTTTGAAACAGGAGAATGACAGGAGCTGATTGGTTGGAGCATAATTTAGTAATAGTAACGAGTTTTAACAAGAACATGCCGCTTAATATAAGACTTTTCCTATGCTTGTGGTTACAAATAGAGTACTCAAAAATATTAACTTGTCCTATTGGTTATTTCATTTCATATCAATTGATCTGTCTGATTTGTTTAGTTTTTTCTATATGATGCCTGTGGCAGATTTATATAAAACGGTAGAGACAATATAGACGGACAATATATATGGTGGTTTTAGCATACCATTTAATAACTTTGTGTTTGCTTTATATGTTCTTTTGGGGTGTAGAACGGGTTAACTCTCGGAACGATTTTACAAAGGAAACAGAACAAAACGAGCAGATTAGAAACACACATATGTGCGGTTCTTGAGCATTTTAATTAGAGCAATCACACTTCACTCCTTCCTTTGAGGATTTATCCTTCCTTCAAGACAGCTTTATTCAATTTTATACATGAAAGATGCCTTTTGCACATTCAGTGGAGTATTAAATTATCACTAAACATTCAACCCTCTGTCCGGTGTCTCTGTAGTCTAAATAAACAAACGAAGCAACTGATTACCAGCACTAAGCATATTTTCCTACTCTCCTCCTCCGATCACTAGGATGATCTAGAAACACTTCAGGCAGGTTTAGTAATTTCTTCTGCATGGTAGCGTTCTCCTGACATGCAAACTGGGAGTGACCAGTGGTGAGGGCATCCTGCTGACTGAAACCTTCTCACCATGCAGAATAATTTGTTTCCTGACCTCGCTCTGCGGTTAATTTTGGTTGCTAAAGAGCCACTTTACAATTTTTGTCAATCCGCAATGAAAATATCATACTTAAAGGCACCTGTCTTGCAGCAGTAGCGATAGTTCTCCCATTAAGAAAAAGAGGAAGCCTGTCATTAACTTGCCTAGCATTGTTCTTCCCAGAGACCTCAACGTGACACATTTCACCCAGAAGTTATCTGTCTGCTCTGACTGTGTTCATCTGCTCTCAGTTAATGAACTAATGCGAAGTAGAATTTTTAGAAATTATTTTAGCCCAGGAATAGTCAATGCTTTTGTCAGAAGAAGACACATTTATTGATGCTGCAATGGGTCCACAGACCAAGCAGTATCTTTGCTTTCATCTCTTTCTTCTACTTACCAACAGTATGGTCCCTTAGCCCCCACCTCACCCCCTCCTCCAATTTGCTACATTATTGGGCAGGTTGCATTGGTAACGTGATGGTCTATTTACTAGGCCTTTGATGGAGATAAAGTACCAGCCAATCACCCCCTAAATGTCATTGTCAAACATAGCCTGTAATATGACAGTTAGGAGCTGATTGCTTAGTAATTTGCCTCTATCCAAGGCATAGTAATTAAACCCCATGATGTTCATCTTGAAACCCTTTAATACTCATGAATAAATACACGGACAGTGTAATGCTCAAAGGTCTGAGCACAGGACACAATTACTAGAACCATCTGTTGCTGTGCCTTTTTGCTCACAGGTACTCGAATGATCAGGGAAGGGAACTAGTCCGCACTGTAGTAGAATCTTATCCTGTATAGGACCTCGTGGCAAGAAGAGAGTATGAAAGCATTTGGAGACACTTCGGACATATTTTCAACAATACATGCATTGTGACCATGTGGTATTCTAGTAATTAAGAGGCCGTTTCAGACCTGTCCGCGATAATGTGCATGGGCAAAACCCCCACAGCGAGCACCTTCGGGAAATTATTCATTCGCTGGGGAGCTCACTGCCTGATTGACAGATGGGGTGTTTCGGGGTGGGCACCTGGCATTTCATGGGCATTCCCACAAAAACGGTGGGCGCACCCATAGAAACACTGGGCTGACCCCACCAAATGCAGGTGTACCCCTGCCTGCTCCGGGAGGGAGGATGACGTCACATGACATCAACAACCACCCCCAATTCATCGAAAAGCATTCAAATAAAAAGTAAATCCTGGCTTATTTTCACAAGGAACAGAGAAAAAAATCATTGGATGGCGAGTAACCAATGAATGATTTTTCCTCTGTGCGGGTGGATACGAGCGGGTGTGTAAGTGTACCCTTCCACTTGCAGCATAGCACGTGTTTGGCGGGACGGCATTTACCTGCTCGCTAGGTAGAGAATATATGCAACAATAGAAGGAAAGAGTGAGTTTATCAAGTGCGCACCAGCTGCAGGGGTGGTTCTATCCCTAGGGTGTTTCTCTGACACCCAGAAAAAACAATAGTGTAAGAAAAGAAGTGGGATCAACCTCCACCAGCGCTAGATAAAATAGAGAAACAACTTCCCTTGTTGTGTATATGAATTCCTCTTTACAGGATACCGGTAATGCAGTTTTTTCTTCAATTCACATTCAGGTGTACATGTGGAGAGAGTACATAATCCACATAGTGTATACCGGTATTTTTAATAACACAACATATGAGTACATCAATACAGACAAAAATGACGAATAAAAGCAAATGTATGCACACAATAAAATCCAAGGAGCAAGTACAGAATGGCAAGATATATGCAGGGAATTACCAGCTATAGTGTGAACCATAAAAATATAGTTCAATCTGCGCATGTATAGTCACCAGATGGCCCGGGTACCAACAGGATCGAGACACCGCAGTGGGTAAGACGTCCTCCACAATCCGTCCAGTCTCCCTCGCTTGGCCGCCTTTTTTTATAAAAGTTACTGTTTGTATTAAAAATTCTTGGAGATCAGTATTTAAAGTGCTGCTACATAAAGTGCTTTTTATGGCTTCAATCCCATGTTGGTGATTAATAATTGTGTACAGGGACTTAACGTCCGCTGTCACAAGGATATGTCCTTCTTCCCACTTTAATTGAGGTATCTTTTGTAACAGGTCTTTTGTGTCACGTAGATGGGAAGGATTCTTAAGGACCAGCGGTTGGAGATAATAGTCGATAAACTCCGATATATCCTTAGACAATTAGGTGACAAGGAAACATATCAAAAATTAAGGTCCGATCCTACGAAAAAAATTATGGACAATTTAAAAATCCTATTGGATACGTACCATAAAAATGGAACCATAACGGATAAGGAACTTAAATTTTTATGGATTGCGGAGCCAGTTATCCCGGTCATCTATGTTTTGCCCAAGGTGCACAAGGATCCCTTGGCACCACCAGGGCGACCCATAGTGGCCGGGATAGAGTCGGTAACATCCAATATATCGGAGTTTATCGACTATTATCTCCAACCGCTGGTCCTTAAGAATCCTTCCCATCTACGTGACACAAAAGACCTGTTACAAAAGATACCTCAATTAAAGTGGGAAGAAGAACATATCCTTGTGACAGCGGACGTTAAGTCCCTGTACACAATTATTAATCACCAACATGGGATTGAAGCCATAAAAAGCACTTTATGTAGCAGCACTTTAAATACTGATCTCCAAGAATTTTTAATACAAACAGTAACTTTTATAAAAAAAGGCGGCCAAGCGAGGGAGACTGGACGGATTGTGGAGGACGTCTTACCCACTGCGGTGTCTCGATCCTGTTGGTACCCGGGCCATCTGGTGACTATACATGCGCAGATTGAACTATATTTTTATGGTTCACACTATAGCTGGTAATTCCCTGCATATATCTTGCCATTCTGCACTTGCTCCTTGGATTTTATTGTGTGCATACATTTGCTTTTATTCGTCATTTTTGTCTGTATTGATGTACTCATATGTTGTGTTATTAAAAATACCGGTATACACTATGTGGATTATGTACTCTCTCCACATGTACACCTGAATGTGAATTGAAGAAAAAACTGCATTACCGGTATCCTGTAAAGAGGAATTCATATACACAACAAGGGAAGTTGTTTCTCTATTTTATCTAGCGCTGGTGGAGGTTGATCCCACTTCTTTTCTTACAGAGAATATATGCAGCCTAATGAGCAGGTCTGAAAAGTGGCCATGAAAGCAGAGAGAGGATCTCTGAAGCACATTTACCCCTGCCTCTCCTAACAGAATCCCTCTCCCCTTAGAATGGCTTAGGTATCGAGATGTGTTTGCGGGCCAGACATAGGCGTGCGCACATTAAGTGTTAGGGGTGCACAGGCACCCACTAATTAGGGTGACCAACTTTTCAAAGGGCCAACCCGACAACCCCCCCCCGGAAAGAATATAGACCTTTTTATGATTTATCTCGACTCTCAGAGTCAGATTGACTCACCCGGCCGCATATACAAAGCAGCGCACACAGGCAGGTGCAGGGTGGCACACTCAGCAGCACACCGTCCGTTGCAGCAGACGCAGAGCAGACTGACAGTCTCAGCAGACAGAGAGTCGCAGAGTCGACTCGCAGGCTCCAGCCTCCAGCAGCCGTCGGGACACCGCCTTCAGTCACGCCAGGCCAGGGGCTCACCAGCAAAGGCAGCAGCAGGTCATTAACGCGGTCATTGCCACGCTCCCAGTAATGCTGCCTGACGGTGACCGGCCGCACCCGCCCTGGCTAGCTGCACAGCATTACTGGGAGAGTGTGAGGGGACGCGGTCACACGGTGGCCGAACTAACCAATAATGGGGAGGCGGCGGCGCACACCGCGTATCAGCTTCCCCTCCCACACTCCAAGTCTAATGCTGTGCGGCTGGATAGAGAGCAGTGAGCTGCCCGTCACGTCACCAACAACACCAACAATTTTATTTAGTTAAAACAGGACTTTCCGCGTCCCGGGATGGGTTTGGCCGGGACGCGGGATTTAGGAGGTCAAAATCAGGACAGTCCCGGGTTGGTCACTCTACCCCTAATGCTGTGCCCACCCTTATGAACACCTCCCTGACCCTAGCAACCGGCAATACTTTTACCAAAGACCTTTGCTTTTTAGAACTGTATTCCATAAAAAGAAACGCCCATCAATCAGTTATGTGTGTTTTGCATTGTTACTGGAACTAGACCATTGTCATATCAATACATACCTGTGTCATCCATATGTTTTTTACTTTATTTGCATGTACTGTTACCAGGGACATGCAGTTATTATTTTCATCATTTCTACCTCTCCGGCTGCCTCCCACTGCTGCATGTGAGGGTGGGAGGCAGCTGGAGAGGTGTCTCCCGCTGTTAACATTAAAACTCCGGGCAGCGGGGGGCGGGTAGGGGTGGGCAGGGGGCAGGGTGCATTAATGGGCTGTAAAAGCCCATTGAAAATGAATGGGGAAGCGACACTTATACTGATGCCGCAATGACAGGGGCACCAGTATAAACGCACGCCCCCAGATGTGATTGGGCCAGCAGATCCAGTGCTGGATCCGCTGTCCAATCACATACATGCAGGGCCCTGGAGAGGAGATGCAGCAGCGCGGGCAGCGGGGAGTTCGGCGCCTGCAGGGAGAAAGCAGATGTCACTCACCCGTCTCACCGCCGAGAGGACTGGCCGCCGCCACCGCCGAGGACAGGTGAGTCCGCCGGGTGGTGGGAGTAGGAGGGGAGGGGGGGGCGCATGTACCGGCGGCCGATGCATATGTAGCACCGCCATGTGCGGGGGGGTGGTGGTGGTGGTGAGGTCAGTGCCTCCCCAGGCAATGACCTCACCGCACGTCACTGACTGTTACACAGTAATTAGAAGATTAAAACTAAAACAGGCAGGAGATTATGGTGTGGCTGAGAGATGTTTTATATTGTAGTGAGTGCCAATAGATGGTAGACACGCCTGATTGGCGGTGTTAGACACGCCCACTAGGAATGTGCACCCCCTAATGAAATGTGCTGCACACTCCTATGGGGCCAGATGACACGAAGCACCTTCATTTACTGGCAGGTCTTCTTTGACTGCAGACACACCATGGCAGAGAGGCAAGTGTGGTTTCACTCCTTGTTTAGCAGACACAGACCAACATGATGCAAAACGTAAAACACAATTTTATTGAGTTAACAGGATTTGGACCATAATGAATAACAGATATTAAATAAAAAAATAGCCAAGTAGTTTTCATAGAACTTTTAAGTTAAGTAAAAACAAACCAGGAGGTATAAGTATATAGAAAACATATCTACATACTATTATAGAACACCATTAGCCATTATTAAAAAGGTAGAAAACTGGGGTAGCACCTGACAGGTGAGCAGAGTGGCTCTAGGCTTTGCTACACAAGCTCTCTAACCAGGGCCATTTCTAGAGGCGGACAAGATGTGCATTCGCACGTGGCACCATGCCTGCCACCACGTGACTGCATGGATGGTCCGCCTCTGACATCGCTTCTGGGGCACCAGCCCCCCCCCCCCCCCCAGGGCTGGCCCAACGCATGCATCAGGATGCATCAGGCAAGAAACCCCTAGCAATGAGTGCCACTTATGTGGCATAATATGTGCGGCATAATTTGTAATGGGCATCACAGTGTGGTGCATAATGTGTAATGGAAATTACTGTGTGCGGCAAAATGTGTAATGGGCATCACGGTGTGAGGCATAATATGTAATGGGCATCACAGTGTGGGGCATAATGTGTAATGGGCATTCTGGTGTGCGGCATAATGTGTAATGGGCATCATGGTGTGAGGCATAATGTGTAATGGGCATCACAGTGTGGGTCATAGTGTGTAATGGCATCAAGTTGTGCAGCATAATGTGTAATGGGCATCATGGTATGGGGCATAATGTGTAATAGGCATTATGGATAAACAGTTTATATTGATTTAAATAGCCTGTCATTGTTTGGACATGTTTTGTGAGGCCTACTGGGTCAATTTGTGGCCCTTTATGTTTATACAGCATGCGGCCTTCAGCCGTCCAACTTAAGAGTGGGAGGACAATGACCTTTCCTGTAGTAACCGATGTCTGGTCATGCAGGTTGCAAAAGTGGGGTGTAAGGTAATTGATTTCCTGCTAGACCATGCCCCTTATATGAAGCCACACCCCTATTTTGAGCACGCATTTTCTTCACTGTCAAACTGTGTATAGGGGACGCACTTTTTATTTGTTCACACTGGAAGACAAATTGTCTAGAAACAGCCCTTTCTCTAACCAGCAGGGTTAAGCAAGTAGCAGGCAGGTATGCAAGTGATAGGTAGGCAGAGTGGTTGTAGGGTTTGGTACACAGTCTCTATTACCAGCAGGAATAAGCAAGTAGCAAGCAGGTATCCACATGACAGGTGAGCAGAATGGCTGTAGGCTTTGGACCATACACAGTCTCTATAACCAGCAGGGATGAACAATTAGCAAGCAGGAATGCACATGACTGGTCAGCAGAGTGGCTCTAGGTTTTAGTAATTACTCTTAGACAAATAAACAACCAAGCAATAATGCGCCTTTATCAACACTGTACCTATGTCACTAAACTCACTAACATTTCATGACATGCAATTCCATATCACTTTACCTCAGCATAAAATCTACTTTATGACTGACCACCATTACATTACTTAAGCATACATGTCTATAACATATTGTAGAACATAAAGCAATAATGATGATGAAGAGAGGGAACCTAGCCTTACAATAAACTTCAATATTTAAGAACCGAAAGCATGGGGACCTACCCCGCTAAACCCTCAATGACGGGGCACCGCAGTAAAGGGGAGCCCACCCCTTATTTTACCTGATGCCTTACCAGCGAGCAAAGGGAGCCTACCCCCTAAATAGTTTTACAAGTAGACTGAATAGTGGAAGGGTTAACCTAGAGCATGGCCATACGCTGGAAGGGCTTAATCCCTTTCTTCCACTAAAGAGGCACTGAGACCAAGGGGAGCTAGCAGTAGATGGGGACTGAACCCCTAAATGATGCTCAGTGGGACCCAATAGCAGAGTTTATGGCAGCAGAAGGGTTATGGGGGAGAGTTTTGAAGGTGGAAGGGTTACTTTATGTCCCACCACCTGAGGCAGTGCTTCTGCCACCTTCAACTGCAGTAACTTCCATTTTCATCTTCCTCCCCTGGATACAGAGCACCACACCAGGCTTCTTGGGCTCTTCTCTGGTCCACGATGTACTCCCATCTCCCGATAATATTTTGGAGTCCTTCCAGTCGGTGATGTCCTTGGATCCACCTGTCCACGTCACCTTCATCTGTGGATGGGTCCTCTCCTCTGCGCAGCTCCAGGTTTTTCCTCCACAAACAATTCAGTTGGGTAAGGTCTAGCAGGCACTTTGCAGGCAGCTTATCTTCGGTGCAACTCCTCCGCAGACGGAGCACCGCCGACGAGTCATCCTCTTTCCTGGTAGGCATCAGGTCTTTCCTGTCTCATCACCCTCCTTTAGACTGCTCTTACCTACTCTCTCTGTGTAGCTTCTCTTATACCCTCAAGGGTCACTCACTCCCCTCCTCTTCTCCGGGGCAGAGCAAACCCCATTGGGTCTCGGGGCCCAGCAACCCCACTCCCACAGGGAATTCTCCCTTACTACCTGAGGTACCCAATCAGCTGGCAGGCCAGTTTCCTGCTTCCAGCTGTTACTGGACAGATGTGTTTCACCCTGACAGGGTGACATCAATGTTGTTTCTTTAAAGAGCTGGCAGGGTCAACAAAAGTTCAATCCTATGTACACTATTGGCTGTAGCTTATAAAGGGTAAATGGAAAATAATCAAACTACATGGGGTTCCCTTAAATAGATAACAATGTATGGGGTATTACATTAGGTTTCCAGGTGACAGTCTGTGATTTCATGGAACATTTGTAGAAGAATCCCAAGATCTTTTATTATGGCTTTAACCCTTACACATAATAAAGGTGACCATAAGAAATTTATAATCAAAAAGATCTTTTTGAGAATATATCCTTGTTTGCTGCAACCATGAGTGAAAGACGTCTGAAAGGTCTTACATTTATTTTTAAGCAAGTAATGAAAAATTCACAGAATTGAAAAGGTTTATTTATTTTTCTAAATCATTTTATAGGAGAAATTATAACGAAGACTAAACGTCTGTGATGAATGATGTAACATTCATAGATGATGACCAATTACTGTCTAAATATAAAATTACATTATCTGATGGGAATATCAGAAAACTGAGCTGGAAATAGGGTTACCCGGTGATGACTGTTCTCTTTTCCAAATGACCTTTATATTAAGGAAGTGGGACAGGTTCCATGAAAATCGGACGGGTACAATGCAGAAGACTAAAAAGGAGGTTGGATGTAACCTGTATACACAGTATAAAGGGGAATTATCTGTGGAAACAAGGGAAGAAAATCCTAATCAGGGCCCAGGGCCCGGGTAATTAGTACCCGCTCCCCCCCCCCCCCCCCCCTCGGCAGCCCTGGGACCAGGCAACAATATTTGACAGCACAAACAGTGGTAATTTTCTAGAGGACCCACGTGAGAAGGGATACGGTCATATTGTCTACAGCATTTAGGTCTACAAGCATTAGGTCTACACCACTAGGTCAACCTGCATTAAGGTCGACCTGCATTTAGGTAGACATGCATTTAGGTCGACATGACTGAAGGTCGACATGACTTAGGTCGACAGGGTCATTAGGTCGACAGGGTCATTAGGTCGACTTTTATAAGGTTGCCAGGGTCATTAGATCGACATGGGGAAGGTCGACAGGCAAAAGGTCGACATGGGATATTTCACTGTTTTATGAGTCGACATGTGCCGACAGGCGGTATTTCATGCCCTACCATCCACTAGGGCATGGTGCCCGAAGCATGGTGAGCGCATCGAGCCATGCGAGGGGACGCAGTGCTATGTTGACTGTGTCGACGCTTGAAAAAATGATTTAAAAAAAAAAAAAATACAAATAAAACCATGTCGACTTTTTCGCTGTCGACCTAATGACCCTGTCAATACAAGAAATTCCTTACTCGCTGAAAGTGACTAAATAGCCAAATTTCAGTTTGCAAGGTCCCCGGCGCTTTATATATGGTTAATAATAGTTAAAGCCACACCGTGGTGTTTAGTTCGATACTTGTCAGCTGCTGCATACAACACCTGTGGGATTGCCTCAACCCACAAAAAGAATTGCAAAAATGGATCTGGAGGGTTGGTGTGTTATTGCGCTGCTGACAATCTAATTATAAAGAATAACACTCAAATTGCGAGACAGTTGTGCAGATAAATGAATGGAGGACACACTGATTGTACAGTATAAATTTTTATATATTAAAATGTATAATAAAAAGCTTACAATATACAATGCATGAAAAAATTACACATATGGAAATAAACAAAAATAAAGAAATAAAAAAAATATATATAGACAATATATAAAATATACTGGGCTATGGGAGTATATATACCATATAATCAAGGGGTTAAAAAATGGGCTGGACGTATAGTTGGGAGCTCCGCTTTAGAATGTGCTTCAGATAAATTTAGAGCGACATCTGTTAGTATCCATATATTTTGTTAGTGGTTGGTTAGTGGATTAATATCTATAAGCAGTTATTGTTAGTAGTATGAAGAAATAGTGAGCTGGATAGGCAGTCAATTTAGC
This sequence comes from Crinia signifera, assembly GCF_055691185.1. NCBI lineage: Eukaryota > Metazoa > Chordata > Amphibia > Anura > Myobatrachidae > Crinia > Crinia signifera. The sequence continues at coordinate 423,717,228 of NC_139217.1, forward strand.
ATGTAAGTCACACGCATCCAGAGATTTTTAGGCAAGCAGCACAGGTAATGCAGGTGTTAATTGAAATGATGCAATGATGCAGAGCGGGGCTCTGGATTTATCTCACCCCTTTGTATAGAAACGTCCGCTGGTTGCTCCTGTTAGAGGGGGCGGCTGGAATAAGTCCTGTGTGCTTCAATACGCCGACAGCCAGCGCTATCTCCTCGGACAGCAGGAGCGTCCAAATAATGCAGACGCTGGAGGTGGTGTCTGGGCGTGAGCCCTGCGGGATAGACGAGAGCTGGGGGATGCACAGCAAACTCGTAAGCAGCAGCGTGTAGCCCAAGTGCGTCCCTTTCTGATGACGTCAACGCGTTTTGTCTCCTGAATCACGTGGAGACTTTCTCAAGACGGATCCTAATGACCCTGTCGACCTTATACCTGTCGACCTAATGACCCTGTTGCCTAACACCTGTCGACCTAACACATGTCGACCTAATGACCCTGTCGACCTAATGACCCTGGCGACCTAACCCATGTCGACCATCAGTCAGGTCGACCTAAATGCAAGTCGACCTAATGGTGTAGACCTAATGCTTGTAGACCTAAATGCAGTCTAACGAATGATCCCATTCCCATGAGAATCACAAGGTATAAAAAAAAACACATAAAAATTCCAGTCAGCAATATTTGTGAAATAAACATTGTCACAGAACTTTTTGGATTCTATGGGGGAAATTTACTAAAGGAAATTTGTAAAAAATAGGTGTATTTGTATCCAGAAATACACTTATTTTTGTCATTTACTATCCCAAAAATACGGCAATTCGTATTCGTATTGATACACCTATTTTTTTTACAAATTTCCCCCTATATCTCCATTTGGAAGGAACATTTGTACATTTGTTGAATGTGCTTTTGTATTTGTTATTGTGCTTCCTTGTGATGTACTTCATTGGAGAAGTTCACAGGATGTGAAAGAATCCCTGCCCCATTGGAACCCATATTTTCTACCACATAGTCAAAGGCAATAGCTACAATTTGCCTACATTTTTTTTACCAAAATAAAGAAATATGCAAAAATGACAGCGCTACCCAATGTAAACATGTAAATCTGTACACTAATAAGTGAGTACAACAACCTAGATGCATATTCCAACACCAATGATTCCAGATAGATAATCACCCTTAAACTTAGGCAGTCCACATATTCAAATTCTTATATGTAATTTGCTCACAATGGGCCTTATTCTAGTTTATTCTTAGAGGCAAATTCCTTCTCAAATGGACAAAACCATGTGCACTGCAGGTGGGGCAGATGTAACTTGTGCAGAGAGAATTAGATTTGGGTGGGGTTTTTCTTCAAAGTGAGATCTATATTGCAGTGTAAAAATAAAGCAGTCAGTATTTTCCCTGCACAGAAACAAAATAACTCACCCAAATCTAATTCTACCTGCACCTGTTACATCTGCCCCCCTGCAGTGCACATGGTTTTGTCCATCTGAGAAGGAATTTGCCTCTAAGAGTGAACTAGAATAAGGCCCAATGTGTCCAGAGCCAGTTTGGAAGGTTTACTTTCCTTGTATCATGAAACACAAGCGTCTTCCTCCCAAACAAAGGGATATGATGGAGTCCAGAGCATAAAACACACAATAGTGCAGAGATGAGGAAATGCCTGCTATTTTCAGGTCCGTGGGTAGGGGTGGGGCTTGGCTAAATGTCATCACTCATGTCTTTTAGCCCCACCCCCTTCTCATTGGTGCTGCATTTTCTGTGCTTTTTTTTTACCCTGGTTCTGTTAGTTTCACTATGAACTGGGCAGAATGCGGGAGAGCTACAGACCATTCTGGGGCTGCGGGGGGCTACCCTAAAAACTGCAAGTCTATTGCAGCTTCCAGGAGCGCCGGCAAATATGGACTGTGGATGGAAGCCCAGGCAAACATAGGGAGAACAATGTAAACACAGGTCACTGGTTGTAATCAAATTCATGATCCCAACACTATGAGGCTAACAACTGTGCTGTCCATATTTATGAAGAGAACTAGTTTAACCTACAGAATTCCGTTGAAACTGTCTGTCCTGTGTTCTCTCACGTCTGTTCTCTTCTGTACTGCCAGTATCAAGAGAAGATTTTTTAAGTTTTTATTTTTTTATTTTTTGGCCCAGCGGAGTCAGCCCTTTATTACAACCATAATGCAGTTAAATTAAACATTAACCAAACCACTAAAAGCAACAAACACCTTACAGCCACTGGAACAAATGGGGATACCTGATATATTTGGCGGTCCCCTCATTCATCGCTTTGGGCTCTTTTGGCCTTTCAGCATAAGGAAGTGGTATGTCCTTTGGAATGTTCTGTATGTAATGTGCAAACAAATCACAGCCGTGGTTACAGTATTTTAACAGCAGCTGAGAGCTGTGGGTTCTATATCAATGTAGCTGCAGCACCAAATGCTGAAGATTATCACCAGTTTTATAGCTGTTAAATAGAAGCTGACAAGTTAGAATTGTTTCTAAATGCTGGATGATTTCAAATACTGACATTCTGCTAGCAGAGAAAAGGACCATTAGCAGTGTACGCACTATAGTATGTCAGGATGGAGAGCAGGCTTAATGGGATTGGCATAGTGCATTTACAGTACATATTAAGTAATACTATAAGCAGGGGTTCAAGTGTGTGTGTGTGGGGGATTGAGTTCCACCACCTGTGTGTATCTATATATATATATATACATATACAGTATTGTGACAAGGATCACAAAAACGGGGACTCAGATGAAGACTTTGTTTATTTTGAACAGCAGATTACAGCATCTCAGGTTAATCTATATGCAATCATTAGTACATGCGGTAGCATACAGGCAATCTCAGCATCAAAGACATTTGCAAAGGCTCCAATGGTCCCTACAATAGCCCACAGACCCCGGCCTATCACTTGGGCAGCTTATCCACCATCAAGAGAAAAGTAACTTTGCCCTGGAAACCCCAGGTGCTGCTGATTAGACACCTGAGATTGTTACTGCAACAAAACCTGGCCTGCATCCTCCCATCATGTGGGGGAATGCTGACTGTGCCACACTCCTCACTAGGGAAGCCAATCCCGGGGCATTTTTTCAATCCCGGGATTCGGGATTGAAAAATGCTCAATCCCGGGATTCCCGGGATCCCGGGATTGGCTTTCCTAATAAAAAAACCACCCTGGCCGCCTCGCATTTGCTTACTTTTGTGGCCGGGTTGCTGGGTGGGTGGGCAGTTTCATACTGCCAAGACCCCGGGTTGTTGTTTGCTGGCTAGGTGGGCGGGCTAGAGTGCGCCTTCGTAGTCCGGGAGCCATGAGGGAGTGGGACTGCAGACTCTGCAGTGTCGCTTGCTGTGGGCGGGCGTGATCTCAGCCTTCCTGCGCAGCGTGACCTCTGATGTCACGCTGAGAGGTCACGCTGCGCAGTGCTCTCCGGGTATGGGAGAAGCCGGGCAGAGTCTGAGCGTGTGCTTAGACGCTGCCCGGCATTAGACTGCGCATGCACAGTCTAATCCCGAAATCCCGGGATTGGAATCTCCAATCCCGGGATTGAAATCCCGGTGTTTTGGGCGCCAAATCCCGGGATCCCGCCGATCCCGATCCCGGGATTGGCCACCCTACTCCTCACCCCTTAGCTTCAACCACCCTGGTGCAGCTACACAATTTTCAGGTGAGCTCTCAGCCTTGCCCACCCTTGCTTGTGTCCTCTGCCCAGGTACACAGCCCTCCACCACTTTCCAGAGGTCGCACATCTCACCTTCTTCCTCCTCCCCTAGCTTCACCATAGGGTTGCTAGGAGGATCAGGACCTACAAACCTCCTGGAAAGGGCATCTGCATTGAGGTGCTTTTTCCCCAGATGATGCCTCACCTCAAAATTAAATGGATGCAAGGCCAAAACCAATGGGTCACGTGAGAATTCACCTCTTTGTTTGTATGCATCCATTGTAAAGGCGCATGGTCTGTGACCAACAAAAACTCTTGTCCCAATAACTTATACTGTACCTTAATGACTCAACTGCCCACTTAATGGCCAAGCACTCCTTCTCTACAGTTGAGTACTTGGACTACCTGGGCAATAATTTATGTCTAAGGTAGAGGATGGGCTTCTCCTCTCCATCTAGCTGGGAATGGACTGCTCCTAATCCTGTCCCAGAGGCATCCATCTGCAACACAAATTGTTTTTTTAAAGTCAGGAGCTTGCAATACAGGCTCGGTACACAAAGTTTGTCTTAAATCCTGCCAAGCAATTTCCACTGGACTAGACCACGTTATCTTGTCCGAGGACTGATTTTTAAGACATTCAGTTAGTGGAGCCGCTCTAGTGGGGAAATCTCAAATCAACCTGTGATAATATCCCACCAGACCAAGAAATGTCCTAAGTTGTGACTTACATTTTGGTTTAGAACAGTGAAGACTGCTTCTACCTTAATAGGCTGAGGTTTAGAACTGATTTGAAAGAAAGAGAAGAGTTTGCACGATGGATGCACACCAGTTCTAGTGTGCATCCATCGTGCAAACTCTTCTCTTTCTTTCAAATCAGTTCTAAACCAATTGCCTGGATAGCACCCCCACCACACCACTGTAATAAAATGGCGGCTTCTTCTTTCTTCGAATAAAACCCTATACCAATTCAAGATCAAGGGTATACTTAATCTGTGTGCGGACCCAAAACCCCCTCCTTTCCCCTTTCCCCTCCAAAGGCTAGGCTGAGGTTTAACCTGTCCTCTGCCCACAATGTACCCCAAATACTTGGCTTCAACCATACCAATGGCACATTTCTCAGGGTTGGTGGTATACCAGTGTGCCTGTAGAGACTGTAAAATGGCCTCTACCTTTGAAAGGTGTGACTCCCAGTCATAGCTGAAAATAACAACGTTGTCTAAATATGCAGCTGCATACTCCCTGTGTTGCCAAAGCACCTTATTCATAGTTCTCCGGAAGGTTGCTGAGGAATCATGTAAACCGAATGGAAGCACTTTATACTGGAACAAGCCCTCTGGGGTAGAGAAGGCTGTTTTTGCCTTAGCAGCCTCTGGTAACGGGTACTGCCAATAACTTTTTGTCAAATCAAGTGTATTGAGATACTGAATATTGGCTACATTTTCTACCAACTCATCAACCCAGGTAAGAATCAAACTGGGACACTTGATTTAATTTACAAAAGTTGCAGAACCTTAAAGGACCTGAAGACTTAGATACTAAGACAATTGGATTATTCCACTCACTGGTGGATTCCTCTATACCCCCTAGGCATAACATCTCTGCGTACCACTTGTGGCGCCTTATAAATAAAAATATAATAATAAAAATCTCTTCCACCTCCTGCTTTACTTTGGGTATGTGATATGGCCTTTGTTTAATGACTACCCCGGGTGGAGTCACAACATCATGTTGGATGATCTGTGTCTTTCCCGTTATGGCAGAAAACACATCTTCGTAGCTTCATGTTGTCGGTTGTTTTCCACTTCCTGTTTCTGTCCAGGAGTAGCTACCAAAGAGGGCTGACTGGCAGTTTTCGCCCAGGGTTTTAACAGGTTTAAATGGTAGATTTGTACCTCCCTCCTTCTACCCTCCTTTTGGACCCTGTAATTGACTGGTCCCACCACCTCTATGATCTCATAAGGGCCCACTATCGTGCATACATATTGCCTTCTGTGGTGGGTACCAGCACTAACACTTTGTCTCCCAGGCTAAAGGACCAGTTGACTGAGGTGATGATATACCTTTGTTTCTGACGTTTGTTTCCATGTGTTTGTTCAGGAGTGGCGCAATCTGCCTTAGGCGGCCGTAATACTGGGCCACAAAGTGAATGATGTTATGGCACGGTTGTTCTTCCCACCCTTTTTTTAAGAGGGCCAGAATCCCTTTGTGCTGTCTTCCATAGAGGAACTCAAAAGGACTAAACCCTATAGAGGATTGGGGTACCTCTCTGACTGCAAACATCAAATAAGGTAGGAGAAGATCCCAATCTAGTTTTTGTTGTGACACTGCCCTCTTTATCATTTGCTTAAGATTTTGATTATACCTTTCTACGAGGCCATCTGTTTGCAGGTGGTACACTGAGGTGGTAATCCTGTCTACTTTTAGCAACCAGCATAAATCCTTCATGAGTTTAGAAACAAAAGGTGTACCTTGGTCCTTTAAGACCTATTTTGGTATTCTTAAGCAGGTATACATGTTATTAGCTCTCTGGCAATGGTGCCAGATTTTGCATATTATGCATGGGTATAGCCTCTGGGTACCTGGTGGCATAATCAACTACCACAAATATGTATTGGTGCCCTCAAGCAGACTTTTCCACTGGCCCATTCATACCAATCTGCTCAAAAGGTACGAAAATGATAGGGAGGGGTACCAGTGGAGCTCTAAACTCTGGCCATGGGAATGTCTTCTGGCACACTGGGCATTTTTGCAAAAAGGGAGAAGTGGAACTGCCAGGTGGCGCTCCGATAGTAACTATGTAAAAGAGGGTAATAGACCTCAGGTGTAATAGAGTATAAATACAAAAAAAGATTTATACAAAACCAGATCTCAGTATCCCACACAATCTGGGAAACATGAATAATTCCAATTTTCCACAAAAGAATTTCTCTCCTATTGAATGTAAATGAGAAAAACAATAGGGAGAGACATGGTGCAGATCATTTAAAGTAAAAACAATTTAATACATTCCAATACACTCACAAGTGTTGTAGGTAAAAAGGCGTGTAACAAAGAATCCAGGGCAATACAGCATACACAATGATGTTAGTCGGTAAGAAGTCCTGTTCAGGGTCCCTTGGTCCGGAGTCAAGGGGGGCTCAGTCCAGGGTCCTTCACCGATGTAGATGCCGCTGCTCGAGGATCAATGTACAGGCGAAAAGCGGGACACGCTTAACGCGTTTCGGAAGTGCTATCTTCCTTCTTCAGAAGCGTGCATAAAAGTCCCCAAGCGGGCATATATATACCCCTTGTTATTTCTAAAAGATACAATACAGCTGCCGCTAATCGGCGTTCAATATCCGGGTTCCGTGTGGAACCAAAATGGTGGTGCGTTTCACGCACAGGAAGTACGTCACTACATGCGAACCAACTTGCCGGAAGTTACCACGCTCAACACTTATCAGTGCGAGTGACGGCTCAAAGATGGCGGTGCGTTCCTTATACAGGAAACGCATCATGTTATGCGGTCCAGCAGCCGGAGATAACCGCGCTACATACTCAGCGATGCAAGAATGCGTTCCAACATTCAGCTGGCTGCGTTCCACTGAATACTGCTTCATATATAGGATGTCAATCTAAGTGCATGTTGGCAGTAACACACGGAAGCCGGATATTGTTCACAATAATTCATATATCAATAAAAAATCTGTAAAGAGATAAAAACAAAGAGGGACAAATATTAAAATAAATCCCACATTGTACAAATCCCCGCACCATAATAAAAATAGGAATAGGAAAAATCGGAAAAATAGAAAAACGTGAATAAGATGTAAATAAGGGATCTAAGAAACCATCAAGATTAGAAAGAGACCAGATATTAACTCAAAAAGGGTTTTAACTCAAAATCGCCGTTAAGGCCCTTAGGCGCCAATGTCCCTAATTTATGGATCCAGCGCATCTCTGTTTTGGAGAGACGTTTTGCTAGATCATTGGTCCTAGTCTTAGGTTGAATTTGTTCCAAAGCACAAAAATTTACAATATGGCATTCTTTTGCGTCATGAGCTACTCTAAAGTGTTCAGACACAGTGTGCGTTTGTAATTTTTTTCGTATGTTGTATATGTGTTCAGCTGTGCGAGCTTAAAGCTGCCTGCTCGTTTTACCTATATAGGCCAAACCACAACTACATTGAAGTACATACACAACATTACGAGAATGACAAGTTAAAAATTGTTTTATATCAACCTTTGTGTCATTTATATTCAACTGTTCAATTTTTCTGTCTTTGGCCTTTACTGTTTTACATGCAAGGCAGGAGCCACAACGATGGAACCCAATGGTTCTAATTGTTTGTCGTGGTTTCTCCTCAGTCGAACTGTGTACCAAATGGTCTCTTAATGATGGCGCTTTTTTATAAATAAATATAAATAAATTGAGGTTTGTCTGGATCCTGTCCTGGGCCCTCAACTTCCAGACAAACCTCAATTTATTTATAAAAAAGCGCCATCATTAAGAGACCATTTGGTACACAGTTCGACTGAGGAGAAACCACGACAAACAATTAGAACCATTGGGTTCCATCGTTGTGGCTCCTGCCTTGCATGTAAAACAGTAAAGGCCAAAGACAGAAAAATTGAACAGTTGAATATAAATGACACAAAGGTTGATATAAAACAATTTTTAACTTGTCATTCTCGTAATGTTGTGTGTGTTTGGCCTATATAGGTAAAACGAGCAGGCAGCTTAAAGCTCGCACAGCTGAACACATATACAACATACGAAAAAAATTACAAACGCACACTGTGTCTGAACACTTTAGAGTAGCTCATGACGCAAAAGAATGCCATATTGTAAATTTTTGTGCTTTGGAACAAATTCAACCTAAGACTAGGACCAATGATCTAGCAAAACGTCTCTCCAAAACAGAGATGCGCTGGATCCATAAATTAGGGACATTGGCGCCTAAGTGCCTTAACGGCGATTTTGAGTTAAAACCCTTTTTGAGTTAATATCTGGTCTCTTTCTAATCTTGATGGTTTCTTAGATCCCTTATTTACATCTTATTCACGTTTTTCTATTTTTCCGATTTTTCCTATTCCTATTTTTATTATGGTGCGGGGATTTGTACAATGTGGGATTTATTTTAATATTTGTCCCTCTTTGTTTTTATCTCTTTACAGATTTTTTATTGATATATGAATTATTGTGAACAATATCCGGCTTTCGTGTGTTACTGCCAACATGCACTTAGATTGACATCCTATATATGAAGCAGTATTCAGTGGAACGCAGCCAGCTGAATGTTGGAACGCATTCTTGCATCGCTGAGTATGTAGCGCGGTTATCTCCGGCTGCTGGACCGCATAACATGATGCGTTTCCTGTATAAGGAACGCACCGCCATCTTTGAGCCGTCACTCGCACTGATAAGTGTTGAGCGTGGTAACTTCCGGCAAGTTGGTTCGCATGTAGTGACGTACTTCCTGTGCGTGAAGCGCACCACCATTTTGGTTCCACACGGAACCCGGATATTGAACGCCGATTAGCGGCAGCTGTATTGTATCTTTTAGAAATAACAAGGGGTATATATATGCCCGCTTGGGGACTTTTATGCACGCTTCTGAAGAAGGAAGATAGCACTTCCGAAACGCGTTAAGCGTGTCCCGCTTTTCGCCTGTACATTGATCCTCGAGCAGCGGCATCTACATCGGTGAAGGACCCTGGACTGAGCCCCCCTTGACTCCGGACCAAGGGACCCTGAACAGGACTTCTTACCGACTAACATCATTGTGTATGCTGTATTGCCCTGGATTCTTTGTTACACGCCTTTTTACCTACAACACTTGTGAGTGTATTGGAATGTATTAAATTGTTTTTACTTTAAATGATCTGCACCATGTCTCTCCCTATTGTTTTTCTCATTTACATTCAATAGGAGAGAAATTCTTTTGTGGAAAATTGGAATTATTCATGTTTCCCAGATTGTGTGGGATACTGAGATCTGGTTTTGTATAAATCTTTTTTTGTATTTATACTCTATTACACCTGAGGTCTATTACCCTCTTTTACATAGTTACTATCTGAGCGCCACCTGGCAGTTCCACTTCTCCCTTTTTGCACAATTGTCTATACTGAGTAGTTAGAGGTGTATCTACTCTGTGGTTCTGTATGGTAGCTGCACCGAGGTTTAATTGCGCATTCACATTGCTTAACTACTGCACGTCACACTGGGCATTTTTGACAATACCTCTTAATGGAGTTATAGGTGGCGGGCCAAAAGAACCTTAACTGCATGCGTTGGAGTGTTTTCATCTCCCCCAGATAGCAACACAATACAGCAAATCATTTTCCAATACAAAATATGGCACACCCTCTGCTGGTATAGCGTCAATTACGCTACCATTAACCACGTTTACAGTCTCAAAGGTGTGTACCAAATTGCTGGCATTGCCTTGATCTCTCCCAAAGTCCTGCAGTGATATCTTGTCCCCAACTGGGTTCCATTCCATTCAGTTTCTCAGGGTGGTACAGGACAGTGGCTTCAGTGGCTGACAGTTTGTTGGTGTAATGCCAGGTAACCAGCTCCTGCAGCAATGGAATGTCACAGCCCAGGATCAACAGATAAGGTTTTCTGGAGGTCACCACCGCTACCACCTACAATGGCCGGCCTTGAAAGGTGAAGGGTCAGTAGACACATGGGCACTCCTCCACATCGCCATGGATGCACAACACCATGACAGAATGCAAGAACTTGTCAGCTCCTGGAGGAACCATGTTGGCAGCAACAATGGTGAGCTCACTACCGGTATCCACCAGTGCCCAGATCTCCCGGCCTTCCACCTGTACCAGCACCAGGATAAGGGAGGGCTCCGCTTGGGATACACCTGCAGCCACCATGTTGACTCCCTTTTTCGGGCAGTCCCACCACCACTGAGTTCTGGGCTTTGGTATTGGCATGTATCCTGATCTGACTTTATTCAACCCTCCCAGCATCAGGAGCTGCTCAATCACCACTGCCAACTCCTCAAATGTCTGGGGGTCAGCCAAAAGGGCTCACTGCTGCACTGAGCAATCTAACCCCCGCATAGCCTTGTCCAGTGCGATTATCTCCAAAATCCTCACTGCAGAGTTTTATCCGGCCACCATGGCTATCCAGAGAAGGCTAGTTGAAGAAGGTAGGAGCTTGCCTCAGTTTAAAAGGGAAGGCACAGCGCACCTATGTGGATATGACAATTGGTCATATCCACATAGGTGCGCTGTGCCTTCCCTTTTAAACAAGGAGCCTGGTGTGTGTTCTACATAATAAATGAATCCAAATTGAACCATTGATGCTTTCAGGAGACAAGCCATACATAGGGTGAAATGTAATAGGATGAGAGACAGGGGCTGGCTGGCAACTTTTAGCCTGGGGGGCAAGTACAGAGCACTGGCCCATAAGTAACAGCGCATCGTTAAATTTAGGTTTTGCGGTTTAAAAATATGTATTAATAAAAAAAAAATAAGCTACTTGTTTGCTAGCATGGCGCCACCGATTTTAATCTTATGGCATCGGGTCTATGAAATCGGGTCGCATCGCATGCGATGCGACGCGATTACACCTGATTTCCCATTGTACAGCCACCCTGATGGCTGATTACTATGTTAAATGCCACACCAGACCCGATTTTTAATTGTACACCCACCCTTATGGGTAATTACTATGTGAAATGCCCCCCATTGTTAACGGCACCCCAGTATCAACACCAACCCGAAGCGTGGCGACCGCAGCGAGCAATTGAGGGGCCGCGGTACGCGTCCTCTGACCTTTTCATACCCCCACTATCAACGTCGGCGTGGAGTTGATATTATATAGTGTGGCAAGCGCAGCGAGCCACCGAGCCCAAAGCGTGGCGAGGGGACGCGGATTACTTCACATGCAGTGGCGGAAGTCTCGGAGGCAATGGAGTCATTTGCCGCCGGGCGCCACGTTTGAAGGGGACACTCAGCAGCCTGACATCCATTGCCTCCGATAAACGCCACGCCCTGCGCGCCAGCCAGAATACTCTAATCAGAGCAGCAGTGCTGCAGTGATAGCAGGCACGCTGCTCCACGATCTCTGTGTCTGTGAGAGGAAGAGGAGGCGGGACTTCCTGTCACACACAGCCCCTGCCTCCTCCTGACAGACCTGTCCTGCAGCCCGTCCAGCTCTTCTTCACCTCCCACACACAATCTATGTTCTGACTCCTGCTACAGTATGGACGGATGCTACTTTTATAGGTGAGAGGCCCCCCCAGTTGTAGTGTTTATTAAACTATTTATGTGTAGTGTGTTTGTGTGTATCTGTATAGGTCTATGTTTATATGCATGTGTTGCTTTGTGTGCATATGTGGCTGTGTGTTTACAGAGGTGTGTGTATATGCATATGTAGTTGTGTGAATACATGTGTGTGTGGTTGTGTGTATACATATGTGTATGTTGCTATGTGTATTCATGTGGGTGTATGTGTATACATGTGTGTGTGGCTATGTGTATAAATGTGTGTGTGGCTCTGTGTGTGTGTGTGTGTGTGTGGATACATTATGTATACACAAAACCACACACACACTGCAACATACACACATATGTATAATACATATGTGTGTATGTTGCAGTGTGTGTGTGTGGCTGTGTGTATACATATGTGTATGTTGCTGTGTGTATACATGTGGATGTATGTGCATATGTATCTGTGTGTGTATAAATGTGTTTGTGTTTGTATGTGGCAGTGTATAATTGTGGGTGTATGTGCATATGTACTGTAGCTACTGTAAGTGTATACATGTGATGTATGTGGCAGTGTGGCTTCATGTGCGTATGTGGCTGTATGTAAATGTGTGTGGCTGTGTGTGTGTGTGTGTATATATGTGTGTATGTGTGCCTATGGGGGTGTGTCTACATATATATATTTTTTTTTTTTGGGGGGGGGGGGGGGCAACATCACATTTTTCGCCTCCGGGCATCTGTTATAAACTTACGCCACTGTTCACATGTATTCTGTGTGCGCTCGCCACACTATCTAAAATCAACTCCACGCCGACGTGGATAGTGGGGGTATGAAAAGTTTGGAGGATGCGTACCAGTTTGGCGTTGATAGTGGGGTGGCGTTAACAATGGGGGGCCATTTGACATAATAATTACCCATCAGGGTGGGTGTACAATTAAAAATCGGGTGTGTGGGTGCATTTAACATTGGGGTGGCTGTACAATGTTAAATTGGGTGTAATCGCGTTGCATCATATGCCATTGTAATGGCATACAATGCGACACGATTTAAAAATTGTATGTGAAGCTCTAAAAACCCGAATATCGGGTCTGATCGGGTCCCATCGCATACCTTAACTAATGGTATGCGATGGGACCCGACGGGCGCCGTGCTAGAAACAAGTACCAAAAACAATAATAGGACACCACAGTCTGCTCCCCTGTATAATATCAGGACACCACAGGTTACTCCCCCTGTCTTATAATAACAGGACAACACAGGCTGCTTCTCCTGTACAATAATAGGATCCCCACAGGCTGCTACTCCTGTATAATAAAAGTACACCACAGGCTGCTCCCATTCTATAATAGGACACCACAGACTGCTTCCCTTCTATAATAGGACACAACAGGCTGATCCCCCTGTCTTCTAACAATAACAGGACCCCACAGGCTTCTCCCCATGTATAATAACAGGACCCCACAGGCTGCTCCCCTGTATAATAACAGGACCCCGCAGGCTGCTCCCCCTGTATAATAAAGATACATCACAGGCTGCTCCCACTGTATAACATGACCCAACAGGCTGCTCCCCCTGTATAATAAAAATACATCACAGGCTGCTCCCACTGTATAACATGACCCCACAGGCTGCTCCCCCTGTATAATAATAATAATAATAATAATAATCATAACGGGACCCCCACAGGCTGCTCCCCCTGTATAATAATAATGGGACCCCAATAGGCTGCTCCACCTGTTTAATAATAACGGGACCCCCAGAGGCTGCTCCCCCTGTATAATAATAACAGAACCCCCACAGGCTGCTCCCCCTGTATAATAAAAATGCATCACAGGCTGCTCCCCCTTTATAATAACAGGACACAACAGGCTGCTCCCCCTGTATAACATGACCCCACAGGCTGTTACCCCTGTATAATACTAATAATAAGGGGACCCCCACAGGCTGCTCCCCTTGTATAATAATAATAATGGGACCCCCACAGACTGCTCCTCCTGTATAATAATAACAGGACCCCCACAGGCTGTATAATAATAATGGGACCCCCACAGGCTGCTTCCCCTTATAATATTAACTGGACCCCCACAGGCTGCTCCCCCTGTATAATACTGAACCCCACAGGCTGCTCAGCCTGTACAGTCCCTTACCTTGAAGCAAGACAAGTGAGGCAGCAGCAGGCTGCAGCATGAGGAAGTAGGTGGAACAAACAGAGAATCTGTAGTGGCCTCCTGCACTAGACATGTCCTCAGTGCAGGAGGCTGGCGGCCATGTTTATGGAGACCAGTCGGAAACTGGTCAGCCTGGCTGCAGCAGCAGCCTCAGAACAATGGCGGCCCCCACAGAAAACGATTGAGCGGCCCGGGGGGCACATGGCACCCTGCCCCCCTGCCCAGCCCGCCTCTGATGAGAGATTCAGAAAGGGAGAGATTTGGTAAGAAATCTCCAGTTTTTTTAAAGCGGCAATCATTTACACATAAAACTTAAACTGGTTTTGCAGTGTAAATGATTGCCGGTTCCTCCCTAAATAGGACAGAGAACATATAGCAAGTGCAATTCTGTGTGGAAATACATTATAGCAAAAGATACAAATCAGGAGGAAGTGGATCACAGCCCCCATAATTTACCTGCGTTTATGAAAAAAAAAAAATGTTAGCGCATTTTTTGTTTCACAACATTCCGATTACCAAGATCGTCAATCAAACCCACTGATACAAGCCCATCACAACATATGCTCAGTGCAACTCACACCAATGCACCAATGATAACCGATAATCTCTGAACTGAACAAAAATTCAGGGTTGCATCTCTCTCTCTCTCTCTCTCTCTCTCTCTCTCTCTCTCTCACACACTCTTTCTATTCTAATATATAAAAGTGAAAATTTGTCTGTCTTCTGTCTTTCTATACAAATCCAAAGGATACAAGGGAAGATAGTGAAATTTTACATACGAGCATATTAAAAAAACGCCTGAGGCAACTAAAAAAATTCCACATTAAAATTAATTATGGTTCATTTTTTATTAAAAATCAAAATTTTTGCTGTACGCTCATATGTATTTTCCAGCATAACTCCAGAATGACTTCAGCAATTTACACCCCTAGCACCCCAAGGGGTGGGGCACCAGCACAGAGTATTTCAGCAGACAGCATAACTCTGGAATGGCTGGAGCAATTTACAACAAACTCGGTACACATAAGACTTCCT
This sequence comes from Crinia signifera, assembly GCF_055691185.1. NCBI lineage: Eukaryota > Metazoa > Chordata > Amphibia > Anura > Myobatrachidae > Crinia > Crinia signifera. Next base: position 423,732,311 of record NC_139217.1, read on the forward strand.
ATCTGTGAACAAACACTGTGGGGGTAAGACACTCATAGCATCCCTAGGGCTGATGCAGCAGCACAGAGTATTTCAGCTGGAATGACTCGAGCAATTTACAACAAACTTGGTACACATATCAATTACAATCTGTGAACAAATAGTGTGGGCTAACACACCGCTAGCACCCCTAGGGGGTGAGGCAGCAGCACAGAGTATTTCAGCAGATAGCATGACTCTGTAATGGCTGGAGCAATTTACAACAAACTTGGTACACATATCAAGGTACTTGTGTATTATCAGGGTGCCTGACTACGCTACGTTTTCAACGTAGGCTAAGCTACATTGTCAGCATAACTGGCGCTGTGATAATACAGGAGGCAGCAGGGTGGTGTGGTTTATACTTACCCTTCTCTGGCCCAGGCACCGCGTCGATCCCTGCTGACTCCCCACGATCCACGGTGACTCCCCGGCAGTCGCATTCAGCCTCCCTGCTCCGGCACTCGCAGAGGACGCTCTACGTAATTCAGCTTAGTGCTGCTGGCGGCGCATCACATGGTTTCCCTGCTCCCCCTGCGGCACCCATATCAATTACAATCTGTGAACAAATACTGTGGGGGTAACACACCCCTAGGGGTGGGTAAGCAGCACAAACTATATCAGCAGGGGTGTAACTAGAACATTGTGGGCCCCATAGCAAAATTTCAAAAGGGCCCCTAAACACATTAGGGCCCCCACCCCCTTAGGGCATAGTAGAGGTGATTTAAGGAAGATTAAATTGACATACAGTATCTTGCATACGCCCTGACAGCTGCCTACCTTCTTCTTATATAGCATGCATATGACTGTGCATTGTTGGTCTTTATGGGCATTATTATCTGTGGATTGTTGGGCACTGTTTGGCATTATCTTCCCTATCAGCTGCTATGATAGGGGGCAGGAGGAAGAGAGCAGGGGAGAGAGAAGAGAAAAGGGGATGGTGAGAGAGTGAAAAAGAAGTGATGGAGAAAATGAGAGGAGATGAGACAGAGAGGGGGAGAAAAAGAAATAAAGAGGGTGTAAGTGGAGGGGGAGCGTGTCAGCACTGGCTGTAGCAGGTCTTGCTTTCATCTTCCTCGGCAATGTCAGGTCTCCAGTCTCCTGTGCCCCAGCTTCCTCAGCGGCTCGTCTCCTTGGCCCCAGCTCTTGAAGTGGTGGGTCTCATGTTCCCCCTTCTCCATCAGTTGCAGCGGGTCTCCTGTGCTCCCGTCCTTACAGAGGTGTGCAGAAGCGTATCGCATACTGTATTTCCCGGCTCTGTCTCCTTCCTCCTGTGCCCCCTTCTCCCACAGTGGGTGGCCACAGCTCGCTTGTGTCCTGGCTCCATCTATTGCAGTGGCAGGTCTCCTGCACCATGTGCCCCGGCTCCCGCAGTAGAGGGTCACATGGATCCCTGCTTCAGCGCCAAAATGGAGTGTCTCCTATGGTGGTGGTGGTGGGGGGGAGGGGAGCGGCTGGTCCCATTGCCTTCTCAGCAATGCTGTGTTGTCGCTGTAGGGGAGAGGGGGTGCGGAGTCACAGGACAGTGAGCAGCCATTGCACGAGTGGTAATATTTCTAAAAAATAGCACAATTTCTGATTTTCTGGCCATTTGTCAGAGAATATGAATGATAACTCACAAACTTTTCTTTCACTCATGGTTAGTGGTTGGGTGAAGCCATTTATTGTCAAACAACTGTGTTTACTCTTTTAAATCATAATGACAATAGAAACTACCCAAATGATCCTGATCAAAAGTTTACATACCCCAGTTCTTAATACTGTGTATTGCCCCCTTTAACATCAATGGCAACTTGAAGTCTTTTGCGGTAGTTGTGGATGAGGCTCTTTATTTTTTCAGATGGTAAAGCTGCCCATTCTTCTTGGCAAAAAGCCTCCAGTTTCTGTAAATTATTGGGCTGTCTTGCATGAACTGCAAGTTCGAGATCTCCCCAGAGATGCTTAATGATACTGAGGTCAGGAGACTGAGATGGCCACTCCAGAACCTTCACATTATTCTGCTGTAGCCAATGACAGGTCGACTTGGCCTTGTGTTTTGGATCATTGTCATGTTGGCACATCCAAGTACGTCCCATGCGCAGCTTTCGGGCTGATGAGTGCAAATTTTCCTCCAATATTTTCTGATAACATGCTGCATTCATCTTGTCATCAATTTTGACCAAGTTTCCAGTGCCTTTGTAGCTTACACATCCCCAAAACATCAACGATCCACCTCTGTGTTTCACAGTAGGAATGGTGTACCTATCATCATAGGCCTTGTTGACTCTTCTCCAAATGTAACATTTATGGGTTGGACCAAAAAGTTCAATTTTGGTCTCATCACTCCAAATGACTTTGTCCCAGAAGATTTGAGGCTTGTCTCTGTGCTGTTTGGAGTATTGTAAGTGGGATGCATTATGGCATTTGCGTAGTAATGGCTTTTTTCTGGCGACTTGACCATGCAGACCATTTTTCTTCAAATGCCTCCTTATTGTGCATCTTGAAACAACCACACCACCTTTATTCAGGGAGTCCTGTATTTCAGCTGAAGTTATTTGTGGATTTTTCTTTGCATCCCGAACAATTTTACTGGCAGTTGTGGCTGAAATTTTTGTTGGTCTACCTGTGCATAATTTGGCTTCCACAGAATCCCTCATTTTCCACTTCTTAATTAGAGTTTAAACACTGCTGATTGGCATTCTCAATTGCGTGGATATCTTTTTATATCCCTTTCCTGTTTTATACAGTTCAATTACCTTAAATACATATCAAAAGTCAATAAGGGTAAATTTAATAAAAAAAAGCCTCAAAATGGTTGGTCAAAAAAGTAAGGACAGCAATCAACAATAAAACAAGAGCATTTCAATTCTATAAAGAAAATGTAAACGAGGAGGCCTTTATCAAGTACAAAGAATCAAACAAAAATTGTAAAGGACTAATCAAAATAGCTAAAAGGGAAAATGAAGAGCGCATAGCCACTGAAAGCAAAACCAATCCCAATAAGTTTTTCAAGTACATCAATAGTAAAAGAATAATTAAAGAGAACAAAGGCCCATTAACCAATACCAAAAGTAAAAGTTTTACAGATGATAAGGGAAAAGCAGAACTGTTAAATGAGTTCTTCTCATCAGTGTTTACTAGGGGAGAGCAAATCGTGGAACGCACAGGTACCTCAAATGGGACGACCGATGACATAATATTGCGACACAGCAAAATCAAAACAAACAAATCACCAGGACCAGATGGGATTCATCCTAGGGTACTTATGGAATTAAGGGAGGAATTAGCGACCCCTCTGCATTTCATTTTTGACAACTCTCTTTCATTGCGTAAGGTACCAAGTGACTGGAGAATAGCAGAGGTAGTGCCAATATTCAAAAAAGGAAAAAGGGACAACCCAGATAATTACAGACCGGTGAGCTTAACATCTATAGTGGGTAAAATATTTGAAGGATTTTTAAGGGATGGTATCCAGGAATATTTAAACCTTCATAGTTTACTTAGTATTAACCAGCATGGGTTCGTGAAAAATCGATCATACCAAACAAATTTACTAGGCTTTTATGAGGATGTCAGCAAAAACCTTGATAATGGAAATGCTGAAGGAACTGTCAAACACCCTTTTTACAGCAAGGAAGGAGTCTAGGACTCATGGGCACAAGTTTAGACTAGAAGAAAGAAGTTTTCGTTCCCTTAGAAGGAAAAATTTCTTTACGGTCAGGGCAGTCAAACTATGGAACTCTCTTCCTGGTGAGGTGGTGTTGGAAGACACATTAAATATGTTTAAAATAAGGTTAGACAAACATTTATTGGTTAAAAACATCCAAGAGTACAAATAAGAATCATAACCTGTCTTTAAAAATATCAGAATATATTATATAACAAGAGAAAAGCTAGGTTGAACTCGATGGACGCAAGTCTTTATTCAGCTTTATCTACTATGTAACTATGTAAATATGGGCCTTATTCTAGTTCACTCTTTCTGACAAAATCCTTCTTAGATGGACAAAACCATGTGCACTGCAGGGGGGCAGATGTAAAATGTGCAGAGAGAATTAGATTTGGGTGAGTTATTTTGTTTCTGTGCAGGGTAAATACTGGCTGCATTATTTTTACACTGCAATATAGAGCTCACTTTGAAGTAAAACCCCACCCAAATCTAATGCTCTCTGCACAAGTTAAATCAGCCCCACCTGCAGTGCACATGGTTTTGTCCATCTAAGAAGAATTTTGTCAGAAAGAGTGAACTAGAATAAGGCCCGCAGATACTTTGACAATTATTTTGCTTTCCCCATGACTCAGAATCCAGACGCGTCAGTGCAGCACTGGATGAAATATGCAAGGGTCTTTCAGGAGACCAGAAACTCACTGACCTTTAATACACACACACACACACACACACACACACACACACACACACACACACACACACACACACACACACACTTATTACAAGCAAACAGATCACAGGTGAGGATGGTTATCTTTAGTAGCCATTCAAACCTGTTTTTGACAACTTGTGTGCATGTTATCAGGCTAAAATTTCCAGGGTATGTAAACTTTTGAAAGGGTCATTTGGGTAGTTTCTGTTGTCATTATGATTTAATAAGAGTAAACACAGTTGTTTGACAATAAATGGCTTCACCCAACCACTAACCATGAGTGAAAGAAAAATTTGTGAGTTATTCATATTCTCTGAAAAATGGCCAGAACATCACAAATTCTGCTAGGGTATGTAAACTTATGAGCACAACTGTGTGTATATATATATATATATATATATATATATATATATATATATACACAGTACTATTTTTCGGGAAAAATAGGTCCAGGAACTCCAGATCTGGGGGTGGATCAATTAAATAAAAAAAAATATATATAATAAAGAGAGGGAGAGATATTATATTAGAAAGAAAGGCACTCAAAGGTGACTTTAAAATAAAACGTCTTATGGAAAGTACATTTTCAGTTCCTGATGATGTTATATGTCATTAGAGGTTCAGGAACTGAGTTCCTGCTGGTTCCTGCTGAAAAATAGCACTATGTATATATATATATATATATATATATATATATATACATATATATATATATATATGAAGAAAATATATAGGTTGCGCTTGATATAATCCACCACCTCAATCAACAATTAAATGGTAGACCATACAATTAAAATCAGTAAAATTTATTAAATCAGAACAGACACGGATTCCATAATCCAATTTTTCCAAAAATGATACCCGTCGCGTTTCTTCATAAATTACTTCATCAGGGGTTATATTCTCTAAATAATGGAAATATGGACATATCACCATACCACATTAAAAGTATATAGAAATATAAGTAAATATGCCGTAAAAACATTATGAAATGTACATACCTAAACCATTTGGAGTTAGGTTTAAAGATTTCTTGAAAGTATTAATGTATATGGAAAATAACTCTTTTCTGAAAAATCATTTTTAAATCATTTTTAAAAAAGATTACAGTTAGGGAAGATGAAGATGAGCATGAAGGTGAAAGGTAGGAACAATTATATTTCCTCTCCAGGAGAGAAGATCATTTCAATTATACATACCCCGCAGGATAAGGAAATCTCAAGTAGGATTAAAAGAAGATATTTCCACTAGGTATTGTGTAATAACCTGAGTGATAATGGAAATCCAATTACACCCAGGATTTTTGTACTACTATATGGATTTACAAAAAGTGTACAAATATTTAGCAAATAGGAAAAATAAGCATCTTATGTCCCATTTCATATATATATATCTTTTATATATTTAGCCAGATCTGACACTCATCCCCTGTGTAGCTAACGTTCCTGCCCAGCGGGATACACAAACCCCCCCCAGGGAAAAGACCAGTGTTTTATGTGTAGAACGTTTTCATGTGTATAACGTTCCACCCCCTTGACATCACCTCACCCCGCCCAGCCAGGGCTACAGTACACACCCACCATCCACCATTACCCCTGCGATTTTCGGACCACTGCCCCCTCCCGCGATTCACGTCACCCCCCCTCTTGCGATTTGCGACCCCCCCTCCCGCAATTCGCGCCCCCCCTCCTGCAATTCTAGCCCCCCCGCGATTTGCGGATCCCCGCCCCCTCCCGCGATTCATGGAACCCCCCGTAGCGCCCCCTCCCGCGATTTGCGGACCCCCTCGGCACCTCCCGCACCCCCCGTGATTTGCGGACCACCCCGCGATTCACACCCCCCCTCCAGCGCCCCCTCCCGAGATTTGCAGACCCCCTCCCGCGATTTGCGGACCCCCCTCCCGCGATTCACGCCCCCCCTCACGCAATTCACGGCACCCCCGCACCCCCCTCCTGCGATTTACAGCCCCCCACGACCCCCCCTCCCGCGATTCATGCCCCCTCCCGCGATTCACGGACACCCGCGCCACCCCCCCTGCGCCCCCCACTCCCTTGATTCATGGCACCCCAGCGCCCCTCCCGCGATTCACGGACCTCCACAACCCCCCCTCCCGCAATTCACTGACCCCAACAACCCCCCTGCCACAATATGCGGACCCCCCCTTCCCGCGATTCAAGGCCCCCCTGCGCCCCCTCCCACGATTTGCGGACCCCCTTGACCCCCTTCTGGCAATTCCACCCCCCAGCGGACCCCCGCGATCCCGCTCCCGCATTTCACGTACCCCCGTATCAATGGGGGATCCTGTACCGCCACAAGCAGGTGCCGCCCATAGGTGGGAAATCCGGCCCTGGCTGCCACGCTGCAGGTTCCCCCACTGCCCCCACAAGTGACCCTACGGTCCTCTGCACCAGCGCCACAACTTTTATCAATGTCTTGCCCACATACCACTATTATACAGCCTCCTGCTCTCATGCATGCTCACTCCCTCCCAGTGGGAGGAGACGCTCAACCACTGCCGGGAGCTGCATACTGTCCCCCACCCTCCTCCAGTTCTAGGGATGCCCATTGACCATCAATGATTTCAAATAATTGATGGTTTATGGCCGATGTTGAATACTTTTGCCATCAATGTGGGAGGACCAGATGGTTTCCCTACATCGATGGCAAAGGAGAACTGAATTTTTTAAGGTGCCGAGACACGGAGCATAGCTCCGCCCCCCACACCCAGAAGTCCCACCACCAAGTTCTGATTGACCCACGGCCTATTCAGTCAGATATAATGGATGACCATCGATAGCTACAACAAGTAATATGTTACTATTATCGATGGAGGGTGCAAAATCGCTATCAATGCCATTCATCGATGGTGTCTGCACCAATGCCTATCCCTACTCAGCAACAGCCAAAAACCTTTACTACCCCTCAGGCCCACACACCTCTATCACTGCCTCCTGTTCTCCTGCCCCGTAACTTCCGCCAGTGGGGACCCGCTCACCCTGTGTTGCCCACATTCCCCTATCATGCTTTACCACCCAGCCTCCTGCTCTCATGCACCCTAACTCCCACCCAGTAGGAGGAGACACTGACTCAGGGGCACCATCCTGTACTCCTGTGCTGCCACGCTGGACCCTCACCCACTGGCAGAAGCTGCACAGTGTCCCCCACCCTCCTCTTTAGTCCCCCATTTGCCAACACACCCCTAACACTACCAGCTTCCTGCTCTCCTGAACCGTAACTTTTACCACTGGGGAGTCGCTGACGCTGTGTTGCCCACATACCCCTATCATGCCTCATAGCCCAGCCTCCTGCTCTCATGCACCCGAACTCCCACCCAGTAGGAGGAGACACTGACTAAGGGCCACCATCCTGTACTGCCACGCTGGACCCTCACCCACTGGCAAAAGCTGCACAGTATCTCCCACCCTCCTCTTTAGTCCCCCTTATGCCCACACACCCCTATCACTACCCAGCCTCCTGTTTTCCTGTGTCGTGACCTCCGCCAGTCGGGAGCCGCTGACTCAAAAACACCCTACTACACTATTGCCCACACACACACCTAAACAACACGCACACACCCCCACACACACACACAAATGTCACTGTACCCTCCACACTATCAATGTACATCTTACTCTGTAACCGCTTTTTAATTAAACAAAAGAATACACACCCCCTTCCAAATCATATGCTCTCTAGTTAACACATTTTACCTATAACTCAAGTTGCAATACAGACATCTTTCATACAATTCTAACCACATTTCTCACAATACAAACATTCACAAATTAAGGGGGCGCAGCCCCTTACGCCGGTGTGAAGAGCGCCCGTAGGGCGCGATGATTCACCTAGTATAAGATAATCAGTGAACAGGTGAACAATCAGCGTAACAATGAAAGAGACCTTTCAAGGTGCAACCAACCTGGATCAATGATCTAGCTCCTATGCTTCCAGCATCTGAATGCAGACTGATGGTATATCTAGCCAGGTTTATATAGGAATGGGCATGTGATGTCATATCCTGTCTTACTAGAAGGTTTGGATGACTCTAAAATAGCCCATAACTATCAGGGATAATGCCCATAACTATAGGAGTAGCTCCTCTACCTCTGAAGTTTATAAGGAACTATGTATGTCAAATGTGGAATAAAAACTGGCCCATTTAAATCGTAATCAAATAGCTACAATCGTGTGTGCGTTCTGGCATGCGTTCCACCTGTAGCACTTCCTGTTTCCGGTTTCTCCGGATAGACTTTATTAGTACCATGGCAGAAATTATGAATGTATTGCTATAGTCTGCGGGGATACAGACCTACAGTACGCTCCCCGTGGTCTCTGTACCCTCAGCGAAATGGATTCCGAGCGCTATACTACATATACAGCGCTTCGTACTTTAGCGCATGCGCACTAGTGTGTGCTACAATACGAGGCTTTAGCACATGCGCACACTAGTGTAGGTCTGTATCCCTGCATATGCAGGACATAATATTTTTCAATGTGACCGGCAGGTCCGCGCATCGCATCAGGGGACCCATTATTCATGCATACAATCCTTCGATTTATCACACAGATGCGGTCGAAATCGAAGGATTTTATGCAATATTGCCCTAGTGTATGGGCTACATAAATACTAAACTTGATTGTGGGATTATCTGCAGGGCATTAACAAAAATCTTTCCTAGGACATTAGGGTTGGCTCTGGTGTTCTGATCTAGTGCTGATACAGTGCATGTTCTAATGCATTGTACTCACAATGAGCACTTTCTTATCTGCAGTTTGTTTTAGACAGGTTAATCTGCACATGATTGCAGATTAGTGCAACTATCAGGTAATCTTTCTTATCTCATCCTGATATAGTTCAATATATTTTTATTTTCTAGGTCACAGTAGATAATGTTTGTGCCTTTAAATTATTCCATGGAAATGAAAACTAAACGCTGGTAATATAGCCAAATAATAAAAAAAAATTCCATTGTGTGTGTACTGTATATATATATATATATATACAGAGAATTTTCCCAAGGTGGGAAAAACAGCACTCACCAGACTTAAGCAAAGTATTAATAAGGTTCAAAGTCCCGATAGTTTTAATAAGGTACACGCTTACCGACGTTTCGGTCCCTTAGGACCATTCTCAAGGCAGCAAGGTACAGTCAGAATCACAGCAGCAGCACTAGAAGCGAAACAGGGACAAATGAGCGTTGTTCCGGGTCCCGCTTATATGGGGAGTGTGACCTCCCACCACCTGATTGCGCTCCAGCCGCTGGAACGCAAAACGTCATTTCCGGGTAAACCGGAAGTGCGCGGCCGCGATGTAAAGCGGCGCTGATCGCTAAATAATGCGATCAGCCGGTGGCCAGTATTATGCAGAGGTGCCCAGACGATGAGCGCACCAGACTGGTGGCTCATGTTAATGTACGGGGTGCCGCTACGTGCATACGAAGGCGTGTAACGCCAGTGACACACAGCATCAGCCGGTGATTGGCTGGTGCGGGTCACATGTGTCAATATTGTGAAGCTGTCAAATGCTGGTAGAAAACCTCATATTGCATAGTGCTGCAAGCGGGACCCTAGACAACAGGCATACGGGGGGAACATGAGATGCATATCATACTGGATAAAGTATGTGGCCAGTGTTACAGACAATAGGCAGAAAAAACATGGAAAATATTCACCGCAGACACATGCCTGTAAATGACAAAGGTTTAAAGTTTAAGCATGGCGATGTGTCACCTTGGCGCATGCGCAGTGCAAGATATCTTGTGCATCGAGATGTCAATCAAGTTATATGGGGAGGGGCTCCATGTCCACCCCCAGATAGTGGGGCTATCATATCAAGCTGGCGCCATAGTAGATATATGTGTGATGAAATGGTAGGGGTTGGCTTTACTGTGCTCAGAATTGGATGCACCTGTATGAGCATATGAAAGTGCTAAATGGAATCAAAAGTTGGCAGGATTTGAATAAGGAAAAATAAAAGTAAAAATAAAAAATAAAAAATAAAAATAAAAGTATGGTGGGGCATGAATATAAAAATAGGGTGGGGCACCATGGTCCACTCTTATTAATAAGGGGTTTGTATAGGGTTGTAAAAAGCAACCGTGCCTATATTGTGTATGAGTGTGTCTATATCTAAGGGGAGGCCATGTAATGTGATACGGTCGTGATGATAAGTGTAAGGAGGGACAAAAATAAAGAAATGGTTACAAAGAGGATGTGCAAAATCAGACGAGACAGATCATCCAGGGTCTTGAACCGTTTATATGGAAAATGGAGGAGTGTATAAACGGTTCAAGACCCTGGATGATCTGTCTCGTCTGATTTTGCACATCCTCTTTGTAACCATTTCTTTATTTTTGTCCCTCCTTACACTTATCATCACGACCGTATCACATTACATGGCCTCCCCTTAGATATAGACACACTCATACACAATATAGGCACGGTTGCTTTTTACAACCCTATACAAACCCCTTATTAATAAGAGTGGACCATGGTGCCCCACCCTATTTTTATATTCATGCCCCACCATACTTTTATTTTTATTTTTTATTTTTTATTTTTACTTTTATTTTTCATTATTCAATATCCTGCCAACTTTTGATTCCATTTAGCACTTTCATATGCTCATACAGGTGCATCCAATTCTGAGCACAGTAAAGCCAACCCCTACCATTTCATCACACATATATCTACTATGGCGCCAGCTTGATATGATAGCCCCACTATCTGGGGGTGGACATGGAGCCCCTCCCCATATAACTTGATTGACATCTCGATGCACAAGATATCTTGCACTGCGCATGCGCCAAGGTGACACATCGCCATGCTTAAACTTTAAACCTTTGTCATTTACAGGCATGTGTCTGCGGTGAATATTTTCCACGTTTTTTCTGCCTATTGTCTGTAACACTGGCCACATACTTTATCCAGTATGATATGCATCTCATGTTCCCCCCGTATGCCTGTTGTCTAGGGTCCCGCTTGCAGCACTATGCAATATGAGGTTTTCTACCAGCATTTGACAGCTTCACAATATTGACACATGTGACCCGCACCAGCCAATCAGCGGCTGATGCTGTGTGTCACTGGCGTTACACGCCTTCGTATGCACGTAGCGGCACCCCCGTACATTAACATGAGCCACCAGTCTGGTACGCTCATCGTCTGGGCACCTCTGCATAATACTGGCCACCGGCTGATCGCATTATTTAGCGATCAGCGCCGCTTTACATCGCGGCCGCGCACTTCCGGTTTACCCGGAAATGACGTTTTGCGTTCCAGCGGCTGGAGCGCAATCAGGTGGTGGGAGGTCACACTCCCCATATAAGCGGGACCCGGAACAACGCTCATTTGTCCCTGTTTCGCTTCTAGTGCTGCTGCTGTGATTCTGACTGTACCTTGCTGCCTTGAGAATGGTCCTAAGGGACCGAAACGTCGGTAAGCGTGTACCTTATTAAAACTATCGGGACTTTGAACCTTATTAATACTTTGCTTAAGTCTGGTGAGTGCTGTTTTTCCCACCTTGGGAAAATTCTCTGTATACATATAGCTGGGTCCGTTTGAACTCGGCTACATATACGGCACCCCAGCGGTTAACTCCTTGAGGGTGAGAGTGCAGGTCTTTCTGTGTATATATATATATATATATATATATATATATATATATATATATATATATATATACAGATCCACAAAGCCTGCACTCGCACTTACACCTTTAGGCAGTGGGTGGGGTGCCTCAATGGAGCACGGGTGTGACCTGTGTCCAAATGTAAAACCAATATCTTACTGTTAGGTAAGACAAAAAGCACTCCCCACAATACTGTTTTTTGGGGCGAAAAAACAGAAAAAATCAACCAATGACAGATCAAAGCTAATGTGTTAAAGATATAATCCTTAGCTCCAACGTTTCGGTCACTAACCGTGACCTTTGTCAAGGAGTCTCTAAAGTCCAACAGCAATCGGTGGTGCCCATAAGAAGTGAGACAACAGGATATTTTCCAAGGCCCTGATCCCTTGGAAAATATCCTGTTGTCTCACTTCTTCCGGGCACCAACTGTAACTCTGTAATGGTTAAATTACACCATCCGTGGGTGTAACATTTCGTGGGTCCATAATGTTAAATCTGAAACTTAGAAAAAAAGAGAAAATACAGGTGTACACTCTAAACACTGCTTATCAGAATCCCTATAATAAACTCTGCAATATAACAGAGTACATCTGAGGTGCTTAGCAAGCTCCCCTCCCCCCTCCTCCCATAAATCTGGAACTTACTAGACAGAAGATGTAATTGTTTTTATAGGTACTAGAATTATTACTTTTACTCTTGACAGTGGTGCCTATAAAAAGGTTCAGATTACTGTGGTCCATGAGGAAATCTCTATTATTATATTATATTATTATTATTTTGAGTCCATCACTGTGCTCCAGACTTACAGTTTCTTTTTGTTAATCACTTTAACTGTATACTTGAGATTTTCATTGAACTCAGCCTTGAACTTCTTGTCTCTTTCCCATATTGTAAAAGCAATAAATCATTGTATCTCGAGTTCATGTGTGGCTAAAAGCATATCATTCGGTGAGTAATGTTCTTTCATCTTATTATCTGACCTTTCTCTTTATTGTTATCATTTTGGTTATTGAGCAATTATCCTTCACCATTGACAGTTGTTTACAAACAAGCAATATGTAACAATTTGTTGTACTACATGTTCTTAGCGCAGCGCTCTCTGCAAGCACTCAGTTACCTGCTTCAATGCGCAATATAATCTTTGTCTACCTCAGAAACTTTTGCAGGATGTTTATCAATGTCCCGGCGGTGGAAATCCCGGTGGTCAGAATGACAGCAGCGGCATCCCAACATTCAAAACAGATCTCCTTGAGTACTTTCACCATGATCCTAACCCTAACCAATTCCTTTCCAGAGCCTAATTCTAACCCACCCTTCCCACTGCCTAACCCTAACCCACCCTTCCCACAGTCTGACTAGATTGCTTAGAAAATGCCCATACATCACCCCAATGCGTTGATTTCACCCCGCGATTAATATCCAGCATGCTGGATAAATCAACTTAATCGCCAGTGAGGGACAGTGTTCTCATCGGAGAACACTGACCCTGACAGATCGCTCAGCACACATTGTTGGCACATCGCTGTGCAGCGATATGTTCCCAGAGATCTTGCTGAGCAATCTGAGTGATCTACATTGCTCAGATCACTCAGCAGCATCTTCCCCATGCTTAACTATAACTCAACAACTTACTGTCCGAATTCTAACCATTTGAATTTCAACCGCCGGGATCCTGACCGCAACCCACTTTTGCTGCCATTGAGCTTTGTGCTTTATGCAAAGCAAAATCGCTAAATCCAAACACAGATTTCTACATTCAAAGTCCTCAAAAGTCAAGCTGAACTTAATTTGATATAAAGCTACTAATATGAGTCTCATTTACACTGGGCTGTTAGTGGCACCTATACTTTATGATAGGTCTGGGAGGGTAAACTCACTCTATTCTCAGCCTGGTGCCTGGAACAGAATCCCTCAAGGAGCCATAAGTGGCAGGGTGGGCTGGCGCTATATATGTGTAAGGTAGACAGCACTGATGCAGACTTGATTGCACGGTGGCAATTATCAATGAACTGCACATGCGTACTAGCCGCAAGGCGCGTGCAGGACGTCCAGCTGCAACTTTTTCTGTTTGATGGCCGTACGCAAGGTGGTTGACACGCAGTGGGAGTGAGGGGGCAGGAATGGCCATTTCATTGGAGTGTCGAAATAAAACATTGGGAGTGACAGTTTAAATGTAGGTGTGCCTAAGCCTGTTAGCGGAGGGTTTGTATGGGCCTGTTTTTCATTGCGGTGTCAAGTAAGTCCTGGACTACGCGGCGTCTATGATCACTTGTGACCAGTGTAAAAATCATTCCATGGTGAGCCTGTTAGGAAGGAATTTGGACATATTCACTCCATGGTGCTGGGGAACAATTTCTACAATGTTATAACTTACCTGGGAATATTGCCCCTGGATCATGCAGGGACATTCCCGGGTTGGCCCCTTTCACACCAGCCTATTCCCTGCATTTTCTGGTGAGGGTGGAGAGATAGTGTGGGAGGTGTGGGGCTCCGTGTCTCCAAAGCGATGGGCAGCGGTGGGTGGGGGCAGCCAGCAGCTCCGTGTCCCCTCAGTGATGGGTTGCGATGAGTGGGGGGGTGGGGGGCGGCACCCGGCTGCTCCGTGTCCCCAGAACGACAGAGAACAATGGGTGGCAGCACAGCAGCAGGTCCCATCCAGGCCCGGGAAGCCGGGTAAGTACCTTTCACACCGGCCTGTATTTTGGCATGAGAACCTTTCACACCAGCGCTAGTCGCTGGTTGTTCCCAAGGGTGAAAGGGGTATAACATGGATTCATTTTATATGTCACTAGTCTTTTATATGCAATTTTAACTGTCCTTTTTAAATCGTAAAAATAGATAACAGGATGCAACATGCTGTATCACATGTATTACCAATATGACACATATATGTTTTCATGTTGAAATCCAGATATTTGATGTACTTTTCTAATTTGAACAACAGCTGTTTGTGATAAGCAATCTCTTCCACGGATCTTTAGGGGAGAGGTTATTTCTTTATTTTACTTGTAGGAGTAGGGAGGAAGAATTTTCAAAGCAAACATAGATGTGGAATTCCTGTCAAATAGCTGTAATAAAATGTTTACATTTGATAAAAGATGTTCCCGCAGATAGAGCCGTAATGTATCTGTCTGTTTTCCTTACATCGCCTGTGACTGCTACGAGGAAAGAAGGGTTCTGTGTCGCACATAATTTATGTTGACTTGTTTTGGCCATCGTACTACCTATGGAAACTAGTATGTTTTACATTAGACAGAAGTGTATTCAAATGATTTATTTGAAATGATTCACAACATATTGCAATTCCTTGATAAAACGTAGAACAAAACAGAGCGATATTATATATGACCTCGCGGTCACACATGTATGTTGAATGCTCCAATTATGCATTCTATAAACACGAGGAAATGTTTACAGTTGTGATTAATTATATGGCTGGCGCTACAGTCTTTCCGAATCAATGGAAAATATGTCTTATTTACCTGCCTATGACATGTTGTGTTGCACAAAAAAATACCAAATTCAAGTGGATTTAACCGCAAACGTTTTCTTTGCCAAATTGAAATAAGTGCACTGATATGTACCATATATATTACCCATATATTCAGAATCAGAGTCAACTTTATGGGTCAGGTATACTTGCGTATACTAGGAATTTGTTTCTGGGTTACAATGCTACAGCCAGGTAGGTAACAAGAAATGGGATAAATACAGACACCAGTGCTAATTTTCAGCAGAAACCAGCAGGAACTCAGTTCCCGAACCTCTAATTAAATAAGGACATCATCAGGAGCTGGGTTCCTGAACCTGTTCTGGGTCAAAATGGATTTTCCATAAGAAAAGTTTTATTTTAAAGTCACATGTGAGTGTCTTTGTTTCCAAATACAATATATACATCTCTCTTATACATCTCTCTCTCTCTATCTTAGTTTGGGCATCCAGTTATTTATTCATCATCTTTATGTTATTTGTGCCGATTATGAGCAATTTCAGGGCGCTGTGTCTGCTTTCACATTAGGATCTATCTGGCATAGTTGTGAGTGTTTGAGGGTTTTACAGAATGTCGACAAGGTCGCAATGACAAATGTGAAATGCCGACTTTTCTGCATGGACCAGCAGGGGAGAAATTGACATCACTGGGATGCATGAGTTTTTCAAGAACAATTACTGAAATTTACCATTTTTGACAGACTCATGTTTGCTGATGTTCTATGCTATCATATTTAATAGTGAGCAAGGTCAGTCGTGTATGAATTCTATAGTCTTGTCTGTGAGCATTGTGTTTGGAGAAGCCTGCCCAGATCATTCTGCTTTTTTTGTGTCTCAGTGTAAACAAAGTGTTAAAAATAAATGTGGCGTTCCCCTAGGGGTGGATTTAGGGGTCAGACCACCCCAATAGGCACAACATTTTTGGCCGGCCCCCCCCCCTTATATAGTTATATATATTTATTTCAAATTTACCTGTAGCCCACCTCAATATTTTTGAAAGCAGTCTGCTCACTGTATGGAGGACCCGGAGGGAGGGAGGCCGGGAGTGGGAGGATTAACTTTATTAACAGTGTCTCAATGACAGGTCTCTCTCACACTGACTGACCGACTGAGTGCAGGCCAGGCTCAGCTGCTGTACCCGCCCATTGCATACACAGCAGCCAATAGGCTATGTGTATACAGTAGCCAATGGGCGCTGACGGCAGTGAGCCTGAGCCCTTAGCTCAGCCATTCAACTCACCCAGCAAGCGGAGCCATCCTGGAAGCGCAGGGTAACCAACTCCAGATAAACGGTGATTTAATGTGCATGGCAGAGCGGGTGACAAGTGGCGCTGCCGCCGACATATGATGAATCATGTAGGCGGCGCCGCCGCTCGTCACTCACACTGCCCACCCGCTCTGCCAAGATGCTATTAGTTTAACAGAATGTCAGCCTGCCATGTCACCCATAAATGGTGCCGCCCTCACGGGCCTAGGCACAAATCCGGCCCTGGGTTCCCCCAAAAAAGTATAACTCGCACCGGGCTATTTGTGTCAGCCTTGGTCCTACAAATACAGGGAAATAATTGTGTAGGGATTCTTGTATTAAAAGAACCATTACAAGCTTAACAAGAGGAATTTTTCACCCTGTATTTCTAGGATTGTGGCTCATTGGGTCGACAGTAATTAGATTGGTTGTGTCAGGGTTGACACACAAAAAAAATGTTAACACAAGCAAAAGTATGATACTGAAAAGGTCAACACAAAATACATTTTAGTGTCAATGTCGACACCTGAGCACATGGACCCGGAACTATTGTACTGTGTCCCCTCTCATGGCTGGCTTTGCTCCCCATGCATTCTGCTCAGGGTCATTCCGCTGCTACTGCTGTGTTTGGCACACATTACTTTTTCCAATCATTGTCGGGAATTACTTATATTCCCACCAGCTAAGAACAGTTACCATCCTGAGATCTCCATCACTGTTGACAACTCGACAATCTACCCTACCCCACAAGCTCCTTGCCTAGTGGTCATCCTCGACTCTGAACTGTCCTTTGTTCCCCAAATTCAATCTGTCATCAAATCATGTTACATGCATCTAAAAAAACATATCCAAAATACGACCCTATCTCACACAAGACACTACTAAATCTCTTATCCGTGCACTCATTATATCCCGCATTGATTATTGCAATAGTCTCCTAACTGGTCTTCCCAAGAACAGACTCTCACCACTGCAATCCATTTTAAATGCTGCTGCTAGGCTGATCCTCCCAGCAAGACGCTCCTCCAGTCCCTCCATTGGTTACCTGTGTTTTTCCGTATTCAATATAAAACCCTTCTGCTAGCATATAAAGCTATTAACCATACTGCAGCAGCATATATCTCTTTACTTATCTCAAAATATCTCCCATCTCAATCAATCCGCTCTGCACAAGATCTGCGTCTCTCTTCTGCACGGATCACTAGCTCCCATTCACTATTACAGGACTTTCATCGGGCTGCTCCCATCCTATGGAATGCCCTTCCATGCACAATAAGACTCTCCACTAGCCTCCAAACTTCAAGCGTTCCCTGAAACTCATCTCTTCAGGCAAGCCTATCATATTTAAGTTCTACACGCATAACCCTCTGAGGCACTTATGTATTATATAGCTTCCCTTCTGGACCTACAAGCTATTTCCCTCCTATGTCCCTATAGATTGTAATCTTGCAGCAGGGCCCTCCTACCTCCAAGTCTGTCTGTTGTTACCCTGTTTATTTTATCTCTGTTTACAATTGTAAAGCGCAACGGAATCTGCTGCGCTATATAAGAAACTGTAAATAAATAAAATAAATAAATAGTCCACGTGGATGGTAAAGTATGAGAACTTCAAAAAATGTAAGAATTGTGAAACACCTCATTTCGATCTTTCATGTGTTCATGTGTTGATCATTGCCATGTCGATGTTTTGCTTGTGTTGCCCTATTGTGCATGTTGACCTTTCATGTTTTGACCATTGCCATGTTGATATCTTGCTTGTGTAGCCCTGTAGTCCATGTCGACCTAATGCATGTGGACCCATAGTCTGGATCTATTTTTAGGACCAGGGCATTCTCAAATAACCCAATGCTGGTTTTGCTTTTAGGGTGGACCCAAAATTTTACCCTGGGCCGGTAAAAACACTAAACGGATGCCTGGAAATCTCCGATCCCTGCTGCGATCCCCCCCTGCACCGCCGCCGGCCGCATCCCCCATAGGTTTCTATGGGGGATGCGAAGCTGCCCGATGTATCAACATCGGACAGCCCGGCATCGCACCCCTGGGTTATCGCCATTCTGATATGGCGATAGCCCTTTGTAGCCTATGGCTACACATCGCACTGCCGAGCAGGGCAGTGCAGTCAGAGAGGTCGGCGGGGGTCAGCGCATAACCTCACATGCGCAGACCCCCCGGCTTCCGGGTCAGGGCTTCGCAGGGACGGGCTCCTTTTGGAGCCCTGTCCCTGCGTCCCTATATTGATACATCTCGGCGGTATCAGATGATACCGCAATGCGATGCCCGGCGATGTCATCACGCCGGCATCACAATATAATAATAAATGCGCCCCTAAATGCTGAAAAAGTGTTTAATCATTTTCACTGGGAATATATGAGCCAGGTATTATCCAAGTTTGGATTCTGGGGGATATTCTTCACTGTATATATGCCCTTTATACTGACCCCAAAGCTTGAATGTTTAGTAATGGTTTTCTTTCCTATCCTGTCCAAATTTCTAATGGCACCAGACAGGATTTCTCCCTGTCACATTTAATAGTTGTGTTAGTCATTGAGCCCCTTGCCCAAATATTCATTTATCCTCAGAGTTCCCCCTCTCTCAGTCTGTAATACTTCCCATAAATTGTGTCTCTTTTCAGATGATGTTTTATTGTTGTATTGTATTGTAACCAAACCAGAGTCCTCATTGCTCTCCCTAAATAATATGCTAGATAGGCATATTATACTACATACTCCAAATGGAATACCACCAAATCTGATGCCCTTCCCATCAATATCTCTTCTACATGAAGACATGCTTCCCATTTATTTGGAAGAACTTCCTTGTTATATTTCTAATATTCAGAATGTACATACTATTAACTATGTCCCGTTACTGACTCATTTGACTTCCTTAGCTCCCTACAATTCCCTGTAAATTATTATATCATATGAGATGATTAATGCTTTCCTATGTGTAGAAATGTAAGACCGCCAGGTTGGCTTATACCTTTATGACTGGCCACAGGCTACACCACTGCTGGGGTCTCCCTCTTTTTTATTTCACTGGGTTTCATGAGGCCTCTTTGTTCTTTCAATTATGTGACTGCTTAACCTCATTTTAAGCCATTAATACATTAGTGCAACTTCTCTGAAGGGTCCTTTTGCATGTGATACTGTATATCACATGCGATCCCAGCAAGTGCTGCTGGAGGCAGTCTGATCCGACAGATCCTATGAGTAGCATTTGCGATCTAGGGGCTCAAAGCATTGGATCTAAAACACATGCAAAATTGCATAAATGTATGGCCTGCTTGGAACGTGCCCTTCTGAAGGATTTCTCTCTTCCTGATCTCCTTTGGCTGCCCGGCAACTCCAACCACAATCTCCATTATCTCCTTTACTTTTCTTGATACTCAGAAAGTTTGGGATATTAAACATTCGGTTGATTTTGTCCTTGCCCTCCCTATTAGGAATCTTTCTCTTTGAGCGTTAGACATATTGCTGCTCCATCTTCACATTTCTTATTGGGTGCGTTGGTGTATCTTATTGCACCAATCATACTGAAATTCATATTCATTTGTTTCATACATTAGATTGTATTTAATTCCTTCTAAGTGACACAGGTTATGGCTTGCAACATACACATTTGCTGGCATCTCTGTCTTTCCGATGGCACTATTTTTCATGTTTTTTGTGACTGCCTTGTTTTATGCCCATTCCCCTATACATAATATTTTAGGCCTCACATTAACCCTGGATCCCTCTTTAGCCCTTTTACATTGGTATCCTAGTAATGTACCAAAATCCGCCCATAATGTTCTTGGCCACATCCTAATATCTGTGAGAGCTACTAATGCTCAACATTGAAAATCTTCCCATCCCTCATTTGAGAAAGTTATATCCAAAACCCCATTTCGAAATGGAGACTAGAAGGATTCCAAATACTACAGTCCTTTCTTCCCACATTATGAAGTGGCTTCCGTGGCATGTATATATCATGGAAGGTACGGCTGTCCTCCTTTCATGTGCTATTTTGTGCAGCCCCTCTCTTCCTTTTAGTTTAAATGACCAACGGAGGATGCTTAATTTATATGCTGTTTCTGTTTACTGTGTGTCTGATGCCTTTGGATGACCTGTCTCTCCTATCTCTCCTATTTTTTTTGTATTATCTCAATAAAAACACACGCAGGTGACCATTTTGGCCATTGACCATTTTAAGGCATGTTTCTGTTCTCAGCTGCAATCATGTACATAGAGAAACATAGCAGCCGTGTTGCTACTGCCGCAGCCAGACCGCGTAGCCATAGGTAGACCCTATGAGTCGATGTTCCATATTACTGCATCATTGCTTTGAATGAGTATGCAATTGCAGGGCACTTTTATATATGCATTTGCATACAAACATGAATTACACCAACAGCCCCTGATTCAGTTGGAAATGTCTGATGGTTTCAGGGCCGCAGAACACATGTGCTGCGGTGCTACTTGGCCCTGGTCACAGTGTCCTGGATGCTGGAACATTATTGGAATGCTGTAGCCATTTTGGGAGGAAATGGGGAGCGTTTCTCAAAAAGAAGGGATTTAGGGGGAATGACAAAAGAAAAATCCCAATGTCTGCGCTAATATGCCATGAAGTGCAATATTACTGAATCACTGCCTCACACAGTTTAAATCGATTATTATTTTTAATGAATTTGTAAAAAGTATCAAAGTAGAATAAACATGTTTCACAATTTGAATCAATAACCTGTGAAGGTATTCGTGTCCCCTCGCGGGGCTCGCTGCGCTCACCACGCTTCGGGCTCGGTGGCTCGCTGCGCTCACCACACTTTCTATTCTCAACTCCACGCCACGATCGGAGAAGCCGGGAATGGGCGCACCCTGTGACTTTTGCATATTGTTGCATATATTTGTACTCAGTGGTGGTGCCAGTTGCGTCGACCTGTGAATCGGGCAAATTAATTGAAACGCAACTTCTGTTATTTTCCTCTGTGCAAAGTTTACAAATCCATGTGTTTATTTATTTTGTATGCAGGGTAAATATTGGCTGCTTTTCAATGTAGCCCAAAAGCTGGACATGTTTATTTTTACACTGCAATTTAGGGGTACATTTTCTAAAGCTTCTAAAAATGAAAAGAGGTGATGTTACCCATAATAACCAATCAGAATCTATCTATAAATTATTTATTGAACTTTAGAAAATGACAGAATAAATCTGATTGGTATATATTGCTTTTGAGCTTACCTTCCAACTCAGAATCAGCACCAGTGTGAGCGATACATTAGGATGTTTACTGAATGCGGTGAGAAAGAACAGAAAGATGAGAAAAGTAAAATACACATATAAAGAGGAGACAGATAAGCACACAGTAGTCTGGAAGGCCACAGTTACATACCTGGGAAGACAGATTGGGAGAGACTGGCACAGATATGGTTAAAACAGGGACACAATCAGAAGAAGGGCATAGACATCAAAAGACCAAAGAGGCTAGGCAGGGCTGCCACTAGGAATTTTGGGGCTCGGGACTGATCTCCAGTCTGCCCCCCCCCCTCCCCCTTGCGCAGTAGTCTGACCTTCCAGGGACAAAAGCAGCCATGCTGGGAACAGTGGAGTTGCCCACAGCAGATGAGCTGTCAGTGCAGGAGGTAGATTTCTTTGTACATATCTCGCAGTACAGAGGTAGCAGCCCTCTTCCTTGCAGGAAAAGGGTAGGTTTGGACCAAGACTCACTTAGTGAGGTTGGGCCAGGGGCGCCTGACAAGAGTTGTCCTCACCAAGCTGCTGCTCTAAAACAGGATAGTCAGTCCTGTGCGATACCAAAAATAGACAAAGAAAAGATGAGCAGCGCTATTAAACAAAAATAGCCAAATTGGTTAATCTATCACAATGATTTATTAACTAATAGACGTAAAAAGGTGGAATCCACCAGCAATGTTTAAAAATTGTTTTCATAAACAATTGGTTAATCAATACACAATAAAATGCTCACAAATCCTCACCCACCATGCAGTATTGATGTCTTGGAGAGTCTCGGATTTATATGTGCAAGAGGAAAAGCTTATTTCCCAAGCACTAGTCCAGGGGGAGAACCACTGTGTTGCAGATTTTGGATAGGAGTGGCCCAAATTGGCACAAATATCCAACTCCTTCTGCAACGTTGTTAGGGCAAAGTAATGTCCTCAACCTCCTGGTATGGCAATGAAGAAGCGATTTGTATCCAAATTCGGAAAATGGGGCAAAGTGTCCAAATGGAGATTCCCGGGTTTGTAATCCAGGACTGATGGTTGGGAGGGTGTAGCAAAAAGTCTTCTTACGTGTTTCGCTACAACTGGTAGCTTTATCAAAGGATAAAGCTACTCTTCCTTGCAGCGGCCGGCTCTCGCCAGGGGCGCGCGTGCACGAGACAGAAGAAGGGAATGGACACTGGTACAGACAGGAAAAGGGGACAGATAATACCACAGGCTGGTCAGAAAATAAGAAAGACTGGCACAGACAGATGAGAATGATATCCCATACAAAAAGGACAGCAGTACCTGTATATGTCTGTTTTAGCATTTAGTTCTTGCTCTTCATGGAACATGAGGGTGAGAAGCTCTGATGGGACTGGAGGAGGAGATATAGCTGACGTCACAGAGCCCACAGGAAATGTTACAGCATTGGCTAAGACTCATTCCTAGACCAGGTCAAAAGCAGACCAAATTACCACCTTGTGCCAACCCCACCCCAATTATGAAGTCAAGATGAGCAGGTCTGCTGTATAAGAAAGGAGCTAAATGCACAGAACATCTATACTACAGGATATCTTTTCCAGATAGACAAATGCTGGTGTCATGGGCGATTGATGGGGCCACCCCCTAGTTACTGGACCCTGGACTGTAGCACTGCTCACTCACTCATACAGCCTTAGGGGGGAATTTACTAAGATGTGTATTCTACTTCACATGTGATCTTGCTATTGGCAACCAATCAGATCCTGTCTACTATCATCTAGAGGGTGCTAAATAAATAAGAAGTAGATTCTGATTGGTTGCCCATAGCAAAATCACATGTGAAGTAGAATATACATCTTAGTAAATTTCCCCCTATGTCTTGACTCTTCATTAGATACTGCCCAGGGACATAAGGCTGTATGGCCTACCAGGGGCTTCCCATTGACCAGGATAACACAGACAGTAGGCATCAGCAAGCAAGATAGCTACTGTAGATGGCTAAACTACTTATGAATTAAAAAAGGTTTACACTTTTTGTTTTCTCAAATGCCGAGTGGCATCTGGTGCTTGCCTAATTTTTGCTGTGCCCATCTTTTTTATTTATTATTGTTTATTTATATGGTGCTATTATGTTATGCAGTGTCATGCAGAGAATATTTAATCATCCAGATCAGCCCTTGCTAGAAACTTCAGTTTAACACACACACACACATACACACACAGATACACAAACACACAGGCACGCACACATGCACATGTTATTTATTTATTTACAGTTTCGGTACTTGTTTCCTAGCACGGCGCCCATCGCATACTGTACTTAGTGGTGTGTGATGCGTGCGATGCGATATTCCCGTTAAATTAACAGGAGTGCTTGTACAATGAAATATCGCATAGCATTGCATGCCAGAAAATGGCATGTGATGTGATTCGATTTTTAATTGTACAAGCACCCTGATGGGTGCTTACAATGTTAAATGTACCCCCATTGTCAACATCACCCCCACTATCAACGCCAACCAGAAGTGTGGTAAGCGCAGCAAGCCCGCGAGGGGAAGCGGTACGCGTCCTCCGACCTTTTCATACCCCCACTATACACGTCGGCGTGGAGCTGATTTTAGATAGTGTGGCGAGCGCAGAGAGCCACCGAGCCCGAAGCATGGCGAGCGGACGCGGAATAAGAGTCCGAAGCTACATACATGTGAAGTAATACAATACATGTGAAGTAATCCGTGTTCCCTCGCGGGGCTCGCTGCGCTTGCCACACTTCGGGCTCGGTGCGCTCGCCACACTATCTAAAATCAACTCCACGACAACGTGGATAGTGGGGGTATGAAAAGGTCGGAGGACGCGTACCGCCGCCCCTCGCGGGCTCTCTGCGCTCGCCACGCTTCGGGTTGGCATTGATAGTGGGGGTTGCATTGACAATGGGAGTGCATTTAACATTGTAAGTACCCATCAGGGTGCTTGTACAATTAAAAATCGCATCGCATGTATCGCATGCATCGCATGCCGCTATATTGCGATGCGATTGTATAAGATGTACTATGATGAAAATCGGGGGCGCCGTGCTAGGCAACAAGTACCACAGTTTCTTATATTCTGTAGCGCAGCAGATTCTGTTGCACTTTACAATTGTACACAGAGATAAATCAAACTGGGTAACAACAGACAGACTTGGAGGTAAGAGGGCCCTGCTGCAAGCTTACAATCTATAGGCGCTCATGTGCGCTCGTGTTGATTTTTATAAGAAGCCAACTAACATACCAGTCTGTCTTATGAAGAACCTGGACCACATGTAGAAAGGCCACACAAGCCTGGGGTGAGTATACAAACTTGTTTATGGCCCTGATTGGAATTGATCCCAGAACTATAAGTTAGCAATGATAAGCCCGGTGACATACAGTATGGGAAATCATCTGTCACCATGTTGTTCCTTAGCCAACAGTTTCAGATATATGTCAAAAATAGATCTTAGTTCAGTCTAATGTGGTGAACAGAGGCCTTCTTTAATGCACCAATGTAAGCATTACAATACAATGTGCAACATTTAGAAGTCATCGTCAAGTTCTGTCACTCCTCATTGATGGGTTTTATTGACAGTGCCTCAACCACACACAGCACTAAGCCAATAAAAATAGGTGCAAGGTGCGAGGTTTAAAAACTTTTCCTCACATCGTGTAAGTAGCAATTATTGTGCCTTCTCTGGACTCTGGCTGGCTGCATAAAGAAGTAAAATCGTGATGACAGTTTCTGTCATTACCATGTATGTTTCTGTCTGGAGCTTGTGCCATTTACAGTAGAAGTTGATTCTAATGAAGATAATTTGGTCTTTTAAGAGCCAAAATTCACATCTGTAGGTGATTTATTCCTCATTTAAACTCCTCTTCTGTTTTCCCTACTTAGGTAAGACATGCTCGCTAAAAAGATAAATATGAGCGCGGGAGGGAGGGTGCAAGAGTTCACAAGCGGGAAAAAAATGTGAAATCATCTGTCATTCTCTAAGAAAAATATATGAAGAGAAAAAGCACACATATACACGTAAACTGGCTATACATAAATGATGTATAAGCAATGGAGGTCTGTATTTCAGTTCGGTTCTGTTTTCATTATTTAATTTTTTTCACTATTGTATGTTTTATCATAAAATGAGCAACAAAAAGAAATAGACTTGGTCTGTTTAAATAGCAATTCACCAGTTTGCCAAGAAGGCTTTGAACCTTTCACAAATGAGAGCTCTGGAGCTGGTTGTCTGCGGCAAACATTTTTTTGATTGTGTTCCCCAAGTTCTGCTAAAGTGACTTTGAGCAGGGATATTGTTGTAGGCAACACTGAAAACGATTGAAGACGTGCCAGTGGCTGTTTGATTGTACCTTTGTGTGGACATGTGACAAATAGGAATAAAACTACGGACACAAGTGAGCCGTGAAAACAAATTCATTTTTATAATAATTTTTGGGCCAGAATCAATAAAACGTTAGAAATGTAAAATATAAAACACAAATGACATCTAAAATATACACCTTTTGTATATGTTATAAATGTAAGAAATGTATAATATCTCTCTCTCTCTACAGTGTACAGTATATATATATATAAATATATATATATATATATATATATATATATATATATATGCGTGTGTGTGTCTTTGCTCCCATATCGAGCATTATTTGGTAATATTTACTCCCATAGCACCATATCCACTTGGGATTCTTTAACAAATTACCAATAAGTGCCCTTTTACTAACTTTTTAATCTCTAGTATAAATCATATTCATAATCATGACAAGGGAAATATACAAAGGACTGGGCCAAGAGAGGGAGCCCCTTTGCTGATTATTTTTTAAGTAAATAGAATGGGTTGGCACACATTTAACTCTCCTGCTGCCATGGTGGTCTGCTATAGCTTGTACGGTACCGAGTCTCCACTGCTTAAACTGTAAAAACCATAAATTGATGGACCACAAAGTATAAAAATCACTGTTTAACTCTTACTAATCATATAAATTTTTTTTATCTTTTATCATTATCATTGTTCTCAACGCCTGCACAAATTATACCCAAATGTAAAAATATTACTTGTTTGCCACAAAACATTTAATTTATATAGCAATGCAAAATGTAGCAATGCAGTAGAAATGTAAATGACTGACATTTAAACCTAAAATTGGCAATAAATACAATGAAGTCTAAGTATTTTGCTATATTTAATATGTAAAGTACTGAGAATTACTCATATAATAATGACTACTGGAAAAATAATGATAATAATAATAATAATAATAATAATAATAATAATAATAATAATAATAATAATAATACAGTACTGAAAAAGATTACTTTAAGAAATGAAAATTGCTATACTATTTAAATTGCTGAATAAATAATAATAGTTGCACTTACTAAAATAACTATTACTTTAATGTAGTTATATAACTTATATAAGTATATACGTATCAATATAAACCACCAGATTATTTTAATTGTTAAGTTTGTTTATATAATTTTTTATGTTTATTCATGCATTTATCAGTTTTATGTGTAAGATTTTAAGCCATTTTTGCATCATACTAGTAATAGAACCGAAGAAATTGATTACTGAATGAATGAGTGAAAGTGAAATATTATACAACTAAATGGTAAAAGCACTAAAATTAGAGCACATTTTTTTTATTATTTACCTTTTAATTAATTATATACATTTATTTGTTCACACTAAAAATAAATGGAAAACATGTATACAGTTTTAATATTTAATTATTTAATATATATTTTCCCAAAGGTTCTTTAATAAATAATTTGATAACATAATAAAACAATTAGTGTAGTCAATGTTATAACAATAGTTAATATTTTTGTTCAAATGTAAGCAAATAACATTTTATATATCTGTCATATGCATACTGTACTTACTGTTTTTATTTAACTTCATATGCAATGGCACATGTTAAAAAGCTATTATACAGTAGATGACAGAAATAGTTAAAATATATTGCTGCAAACTACTATCAAATGTACATTAAGGTAAATACAGTATTACTGACATCTATTTTATCTATTCAACAACATTAGTGAAAAAGCATGTATACAAACATATCTAAACTTCCATTTCTTTTATTTGGAAGCCTATTAAAAATGCTACATCTTTAGTTGCATTATTTGTTTAAAATATTAAATCAGTTTTTTGTACCTGTGATATATCATACCTATTATTTTTTTGTAGGATTACTTTAAATTGCTTATTTTTATTCAAATAATTTTTTTTAGATATTTAATTATTTTTGTAAATAAAATAAAAAATGCTTCTTAGGTAAACTAATTATATTTCAATTTCTCCAAATGTAATAAATCACTATTCTGTATTTACTGTACTAAATATTAAGCTGACATTGAACACCAATCATTTCTATTAATATAATGAAAATAATAAACAGCCAATTAATTAATTGCCAAATTAGACCAATTGATAATCACATAATCAAATAAGTATATGTATTATATAAGTGTGACATATGTCCTAATTTATGATTTCAATCATGCAAAACAGTATACATTGTGAATCCTCTCAGTCATATGTTGATATTTACTTACCTAAGTTCTCTTCATCAAACCTGGTAATCATTAATGACATTCTGTATAGTGATTAAGAATTAAGTCAAATATGATTTTGTGCTGTTTAACTTTATTATGGTAAGTATGGTGGAATGGATCAGTGATCTGTTTGGGTGGAGGTGGACATGCCACCTGTAGGAAAAAAGGTAAACTGTATAACTACCCAAATAGACCATGCATGGCTTTAAAAACCACTGTTATTAATTAATTACTACATTAAAATGATATATATATATATATATATATATATATATATATAAAAATTCTGTAATTCTATTTTTTCATGACATTATATATTCTCATGAAAAAAGCTGTAATTCAAATAAAAACATATTTTAATTTAATTATTTATGGTACATTGTTTAAGTAAGTATAGTCACTAAGTATTGTTTAATGTATAAAGTTAGCAAAATAATTTGCGTTAAGATGTCAGTGTTGTTATCATCTTATAGAATAAACGCTTCATAGTTATGTGGTATGAAATGTTTTTTTTTCATTTTGTTGCATAGTTTATTGTATAGTTGTATACTAAAATATGTCTGTATAATACTGTTATGTAAGAATCAGTGGTTTGGCTATTGCATCATAGTAGTTATATTAATGTCAGTGAAAAGAAAAAAAATTGGTAAAAAATCTATTATAAATTGTTAAGTAGGTTATAATTGGGGCAACCTCCTTAGTGAAATTAATATTATACTCTCGTTTTCCTTTTCTCTCTTTATTGAGATGCTATATACTTTCATTGAGATTCAGTCAAATGAAAATATAGTACATTTATCAAAAGTACTAAATTAATCTTCAAGTTTCTTAGAAATCTGCTACAATTACACTTATATACAGTGATTTTATTTTAATAGTTGAGATTTTGAAAGAGGTAATTACAGTACTGTGAACAATAATTTTCGCAATTACAGTTACAAGCACTAAGTGAATAAAGTATGTAGAAAAATGCCAATTGTACCTTAAATACTTTTATGGTGAGGCTCACAAAAATCTAGCTAAAGTATTTACTTATTCATTACAATAGTAAAAATAGAGAGGCAGGAGTGAGTATTTATAATTAGAGAATGCTCATGATGAATATTACATTTTTTTTTTAGCTATGGTTGGAATTAAAAAAACATGAATCAAATCGGGACAAAAATAAGTGAAAGGCAGATGTATTGTTCTTTTATTTCTATGCAGTGTTATCTATCTATCTATCTATCTATCTATCTATCTATCTATCTATTTATCTATCTAGTAAATGTGTAAACATGTGAGTGCATGTGAGTTTGTATAAGTGGAGTGAATGTGATTTGCTAAAGGTGCAACTTTCTGCCAATTTGGATAATCTGTGCTCACATCCAACCGACCAGTGAGATTAGGAAAATGTAAAAGTTTAATTATCCTGTTTTTCCTTTTTGCTAAGCTGATTGGATGTGAACACATGTCCGCCAAGTTGAGGAAAATGTACTCAGTTGGCAAATTTCTACTGCCTGCATATAAAAATGCTTATTAGGTGGGACATTACAAGACTAGATGTTATCTGTTGATATTTGGTAAAGTGATCTGACAACAGTTATCTACACCTCGAATCTAGAAACACTTCAATGCACTTTGCACACACTTATAGCACAGTTACTCTCCTTGCAGCTATTTACCTGTTGGCACTGCAAGTAGTGTATTTATTTCTGTAGAATGCAAGGAATTTTAAGCCATTGCATGCTATTTCACAATGGGTAGAGTTTATTGAACTCATAAACTCATGTTTGTTTCTCAAGTGTCGACAAAGTTTTAAACTGTTGAACAGGTGAGGTTTAGACCTAATTGAGTCCACTAAAATATTGCATCATGTGTCAAGGATTAACAAGGACGTTCTAGGCAGGGTGGCTGGGGAAGTGTGGTGTGTTTTCTACTACAGTAAGCAAGAGGAATTCATGGCAAAAAGTGTGTGAAAAGCTATACATAAAAAGGAAATTCAGCAATTATTCTCAAAAATGGAAATAAAATCAATAAATAAAATAAAGTTTTAGAAATAATTACATAAAATGTTTGGAATTGTATTGATTTTGAAGTAAAATACTTTAATTATTCGTATTTAATATCCTGAAACAATTTTTTGAGCAACAATGCACATTTCATTTGTAGAAAACAATGACTGCAAAATATAGTTTGATTATTTTTTTTTAAGTATGTAATTACAAAATAAAAATGTGTTCATTATTACCAGACTTTCCTGTCATAATCATGTTATTTGTATTATTTTTGTATGCATTTAGGTATTTTGTTCCATCTGTAATGACTGGTCTCAACAATCTTCACATAATATTTTTCTTTTGCCTGATATTGCAATTTATAATTAATCATGCCTGTCACAGTGTATATTATCATTAGGGAGGTGTCAATTTGCTGATGTGTTTTTATTGTATGTGCTGTTAATACAATATTAAACTCAGACACTATACACTATATCATAATATTTATTTTATTTTTATGCACTCACAATTTTACTAAATTGTCTTACGTAACGTTCTTTATAAATTATCTTTAATTTTTTATAAAATGTAATTGTAATTCTGGCCTATTTAAAAACATATGCAATTATTAGGAGACAGTTCTATTAGCCACAAGTTTCTGTAGTGTTCTTACGATTTATGTGTCGCTGTGATGTGTAGGTGCTGATTACTTAATAACTTGTTTCATTCCATCATTTTTGCTTCCTATAGGTTTGGCGCAATTAGCAATTTATCATAACTCTAATTCCTGTAATTAACACAGAACCACAATACACAATGCTCTTAACTGAATTACCCCCTTAATGATGACTTTTTTAATAGCCAAAGTAGACCATAATTTGAACTGTCTTCAACAAAACAGTGCCCCACTGTGGTCACATTTGGCTTGCTTGTGTTTGCTTTAGAGGTGTTTTTAAACTCAGCACAAAGTGCCAGCCTGACAATGCTGTCACTCGGCAATTAGTGAATACATACAGTAGGGTTCATTCTCATAAACATGGGTTCAGAAACACAAAATAGGCTGCCTCGCTGCCACTTTCATTTCCATTTTTATTATATTTTATTGCAGCTTTCTACCTAGAATAAAAAAAAGGGTTCGACATACGAATAATGAACATCCATAAGAAATAATAATGACTTATATAATCTTCCTCAGACACTATTCTTTGTTAGATTGTGTGCAATATTAGGAGCGTTGAAAGATTGTTATTAGAGTAGTACTTGGCTTTGTTAGCCTAATTTGATTAGATTGCAAGCATTTAAGTCTAAGGTTAGGAATGGCGTGTATACGTGTGGTCTCTTTCTATACAGAATATATTACAATTAGGCCACAATAACTAGTTATGAGGTCTTTAACTGAATGTATAAGGAGAAAACAGCTGGAGTCTTTTTTTTGGGGGGATTGTTCTCTTTTCCCTTATATAAATGGCGGTTTATGTCCTGATTAATCTCACAGGCTAGACAATAGATGTGTATTTCTTTATGTCTGTTGTTATGCAGGTCAGTATGTTCTACATTGTTTGATGAGGTCATTGTGATGGCTATTGAAAGATTACATATACTTCCAGTAACTGCCAAATGAGGAAAATCTCAATGTATTGAATAATATGGATGCTCTATGTATCGTCCAGTAAATTTACAAATAAAAACCCAAAGTGTTTCCCAATTGACCATTTCAGCGTACAGGGCATAGAGGACTTCGATGTGGTGCTTGAATAATATTTGAGTAAATAAAGTTTGAATCTGGGCAGTAGACATAAGCCTGTTTGCCAGTGTACTTCAGTGATGGGTGGCCGCCAGACTTCCGCCGGCTGCCAGCACAATATAAATATCAATGAGAACAACTGGCTTCTGCATAACATGGTCTCCGTTCTACAACATTGGGGATTATGGGGAGGAGGTGTGGAAGTAGTGCGGTTTTATCTGCACCACATAGTCTCCCTCTATCCTTTGAGGTCAGGCAAAAGGTAGAACATTTTAGTGAGTGGTTTCATATGGTGGAATTTTGGAGTAAATGTGCGGGCATGGGGCATGTCATGGCAACTTTGAAGTCTAAGAGGGCAATGCAACGGTCCCTCCCCCCCACACTGCTGCCACTAGATAGAGCCCAATGGAGCAATTAAATTGTTACTCTGTTTGGGCGTGATTCTGTAGGTGGGGGACATATTTTTTCACACAGCCGTAGCAAGAAGAACCCACACACCTGCGTGCCAGCGCAGGATCATGCACTGTCCGTGCAAACACCCTCCGTGTTTTTTTCCTTTCGCAACTCAGACCATACACACGCAGCCAAACCATCCTCCACACTATAGTTGATTACACCAATTCGCTCACTTCATTGTGTTTATAGCAAGTCATTTTCTAAATGAGTGGTCATTAACAATTAGCAATGAAGCGTTTTTTAGATGGATGTGTTTTTTTTTTAATGTATTATTCCACAACTACATTTAAATATATGTATCCTAAAATGTCCTGGATATGAATGTCAAAAACACATCAGTGCCTTTATTATATTAAATGTGTGTATATATGAAAATAAGTGTACTTTTTAATGTATACTCGCATGTTTCAATGTTTAAGTATTTTTAAATGTTGCTAAAATAAAGATACACTCTTAAAGCAGGCATGCCCTTGATATTGTATTTATTTGCTATGTCAGTTTAGTGTAATATGCAATCGGTTCATTGCAATGTATTCTGTTGCACATACATGTACAGGGTTAATTTGTGTCCCTGTATATGTGTGTACTTTTAAACATGCCTACGATAGAATTGCATATATGACATAGCATTATTTCATAATAATATTGTGGCCATGTGTCACTGTGTTGTGTGAACCAGTGTATGTGCTAAATAAATAGTTTTGTAATAAATTACCACTATGCCCTTATTTGGCCACATAAAACACTAACACCAAAAAAAACCAACAAAACACACCCATACCCTACACCAACATGGACTCATTAACAAGCACTTTTATGCAGACACACACAAATACTAACACACATGTATACACATGTTTGTCAATGTGTGGGTCTATTTATGTGTGCACATTTTAGCATGTAATGCAAAGTGTTGCGAATATGAAATTTCTAGTTATTACATATGTACTAACAGTAGCAAGTTTTTAGACACAACACTGGTCTAAAAATGCATGAGAACACAGATGTGTGTAGTATCAGCACACCATCATGGTTGTGTTTGTTAAGGACTATGACAGCTGACACATGTCAACTTGTGATTCTGCATAGTTGCCTACCCTCCTGCATTCTGCAGGAGACTCCCTGAAATAACAACAATCTCCCTCTCTCCCTCATTAGTCTAGTAATCTCCCTCATTTCACCTAGCCCATTTTAGACTGTTACATTTTTGGGTAAAAAAGGAATGAGAGATAGATACATTTACATTGAAAAATCAGCACCATTTCCCAGCACTTTAGCAAGTATAGTAACTCTTACTAGATGCTTTGGGGCTCATCTACATTTGGATATCATATAAGTCATTTTAAAAGATCCCCCTTAGATGTAGCAGTACACACCCACGCTTCTAGGTGCCATGTTCACAATCTCTTTTCACAATCTCTCCATATATGGAACTAGACACGCCCTTTGGGTGCAGCATGACACACACCCTCAATGGGCCGCTGTGCAAAATTCTATTACCAACTATAATCTCCCTGAAACTAGTTTCAAAAGTGGGTAAGTTTGGATTCTGTCTACATTAATTAAAATTCACATTAACATTGTGTGTTGACATTAATCAAGCAGATTGTGTGATGGTACATAAGAGCTATTTAAAAGGCTGATGCAAGTGTGGTTTAAACAAATGACACATATATGTGGGTTAAGAGAGTGTATAGGTTTAGCATGTTTGCCACAATGATTGTCAGCCATTAAGCCCATACACGGTCCGTTTAACAGATCCGTTTGGGACTGAATAGTACACATCGCATTGCATTGCATGCCTTGTGCATGCAGTGTGCATGCAATGCGAAGCTATGTGATGAACAGCTAGTACAAAAAGTATGTGCAGCATATACTTTTTGTACCGTACGATGAGATGCGCGGGAGCGCGCATCTCATAGTACAGAACGGATGGTCCGGGAACGGACCATCTATGGGCAGCTTTAGAGTGATTTAGTAGTCATGTTTCCACATATAAATGTCCACATGAACACAGCAACTGTTTGTTAAGCGACTGATATTAAGTTGTGGCATATCCGCACACACATATATATTAGATATGAAGCATGTAAGGGATAAATGTGTGAGCTACAAAAATGTGCTTACCGTGGCCCTGCATTAGGTAGATGTGGTGAGATAATTGGTTAATTAGAAATACTTGTATGCTGCATGGGTGAGTATTGTGTGCAGGTGCATGTATTTTAGCTATTGTGCATGATTGGTGCTGCGAAAGCTGGTCCACTAAGATGAAGCCCTGCGAGACCTGAGAGTCACTTAGATTTGAGAATGCAGAGAGAGTTAGATTTGGGTGAGTTATTTTGTTTCTGTACAGAGTAAATACTGGCTGCTTTATTTTTACACTGCAATATAGATATCAGTTTGAAGTACAAACCCCACCCAAATCTAATTCTCTCTGCACATGTTACATCAGCCCCACCTGCAGTGCACATGATTTTGGCCATTAGGAAGTGAATTTGCATTTGCATGTGAACCAGAATCAGGCCATTAATCGCTTACTTAGATTCTGCACCTATTGGAGGGACGCAGGCCCATGTCCTCAAGTAGATGCATGAATGTCACTATGCCAAAAAATGGCGCTGCTGCATTTGACATGTGCTGGAACTTCTGAGAATTCAACACTTTTGAACCACACAATGGGGCAGATGTATTAGGCTTTAACAAGAGATAAATGTAAGGGTGATAAGGAGAGATAAATGCCCAGCCAATCACCTGCTAACTGACATGTTGCAGCCTGTGTTTGAAAAAAAAAGTCAGTAAGGAGCTGATTGGCTGGACATTTATCTCTCCTTATCACCCTTGCATTTATCTCTTGTTAAGGCTTAATGCATCTGCCCCTTTGTCCTCTCTGCGTCACAGTTGCCAACATTTTGACTGGGGTAGGGGGCAACCAGTTGGGCACCACAGGGAAAGTTGTGGGGCATGGCTTGCTAAAGGAGGTGGTGTGAAGGCCATGATGCTGCAAAGGGTATGGTGCCATGGGCATGGTTGCATGTATGCGTCATCAAGGCCATGCCCCCTCTATACAATGCTGATATTACCAGACCTGTACTGCAGCTGGTGTGGCTACAATGATGCCATTTAGCGTGAATTGCATCATCGTCCACCCTGTTCGCCCATGTTGCTTAGTAAGTGGAAGGCTGGGTGGCATTAGCGAGTGGCTGTGGGTGACTTGCCCACTCTTCTGGGTAACCAGGAGCTCCACAAGAGCCTTCTGGCTATTCCAGGATAATATGCAAGTACGTGCTACATTAAACATCTAATAAATACTTCTTATTTTACTAGTGTAAACTGATTATATTTAGTTATGTATGTATTGTGTTATATGTGTGTTTTGTCTATATAAGTAAATATATTTATATGTTGTGTTCTATCCCAAGTTAGACAGTTTATGGTGCTTTCCTAAGGACCATTTCCTACTTGTTTCCTCTGTGTGTCTCTCTAATCCTCTTTTTCACAAGGAACCTGCACCCTAAACCTCTTGTGCCCTTGCACTATCCCTTCATTGTTTGTTTTGTTCTCTTTCAAAGCTTTCGCAGTGTCCTTGTTTTGCAAACACGAGATTGGAGTACAAGGCTTGCACAGCGTCTGGACTATGTAGCACTGGAGATTGGCTATGCTCTTGTAAACAGTCTATTGTTTTGCTTTGAGCCAGTATATAAAATACGTATTCCATCTACCCAGCAAAACAAGGTGTCATTTCAATTTATAGTACTCCATATAACTTGTTGAGAGCAGTTCTAAGAGCTGAATACCTTTGTGTTAGAGGCTCCTAATCCCTTTTAATGTTGAGGGCTAAAGAGATTTCATAAAAAATTTAAGTTCCTATTTATTGTTAGCTGAGTAGGATACTGCACAATTAGACACATTCTGCCTTCAGACAAATGATGTTTCGGTAACTTTGCTTATTAACTTCTTCATTCGAAATGAATCATAACCAAAATAAAGGAAATAGCGATGCAGCCATTGTACTATGAAATACAAGTTTTGAGCTAGATCATAGAATTTAATAAGCAGGAAAAAACTATTTATATAATGTAGTATCAATAAAGTCCATACAGGAGCAGCACATCCTTAACAATGCACCAAAAGTGTGGTGCCTTCCATACCCGCTTAGGAGTTCAAACAAGCGGCAGACGGCGGTACTCAACAAACTGACAAATTCATATAAAGCCAACGTTTCAAACCTTTATTTATTTTATTATTTATTTACAGTTACTTATATAGCGCACGCATATTCCGCAGCGCTTTACAGAGAATATTTGAACATTCACATCAGTCCCTGCCCCAGTGGAGCTCACAATCTGTATTCCCTACCACATGTACACGAACACAGACATTCTAGGGTTAATTTATTGGGAGCCATTTAGCCTAGCAGAATATTTTGGGATTGTGGGAGGAAACCGGAGTACCTGGAGGAAACCCACGCAAGTATGGGGAGAATATACAAACTTCGCACAGTTAGAGCCATGGTGGGTATTGAACCCATGACCTCAGTGCTGTGAGGTAGTAATGCTAACCATTGCACCATTCCTACTGCCCAATCCGGTTTATTATTTGGTTCTTCTTCAGGACATCAAGAAGAAGAACCAAATTAAGGTTTGAAATGTTGGCTTCACCTGCTGCTGAATTGGGTGCCGGACGGGGTTGCGCTCGCCATGCTGTCTGGGTCCGGCCAGTCGGGATCCCAACATCGGGCTAATGACTGTTGGGATCCGACTGTCGGACCCCTGTACCACACCCGCTGAATTTGTCAGTTTGTTGAGTGCCACTGTCTGTCCATTTATAATTTTTCTTTTGAGGTTGCCCTCCTGTTTCGGGCGCTAAATAAGATGGTTGATCACTAAACTAGTGACCAATTTATACCTTAAAATAAGGAATTTCTATACTTTCAGTAGCAGATATGGTGGTGTGACTGTGTAATCACACCTAGTTAGATGACGTTCCTATAATATAGGACTCTAACTACAGAAATGCAATAAATGTATCCAATTTTCTGCACTATTTAATTACAAGGTGCATATAGGTCTGAAGTATGCTAGACACAATTTTCACAAGTAATTTTTTAATAAAGTATAAAAGAATAAATGTATCACAATACAATAAACACAAAAATTATATATATATATATATATATATATATATATATATAGATTTGTAGGGGCGGCACTCCAAGTGGCTGGTGGCTGTAGTCAGGGATAAATCAAATAAAGCGGTGCCCTCCTTTGTGTCAGGGAACTCCCGACACAGTATACAACGGGTGGGGGGGACGGCGGCACTCGCAAATGAAGAGACTGGAGACAACTTCTTCCACTAACGTTTCGGAGCTCTCTGGCCCCTTTATCAAAGTGTAACAAACCAACCAAACAAAGTGTAAAGTGCAGATATAAATACCTGAGAGCGTCCTGTCGGTCCTCCGTGCCTGGCGTCCCCGGGGCGTCTAATGATGACGTCACTGGAGTCTGCTCAGCCCGGAGACCGAGAGGTCCTGCCCCCCTGATCATACAAAACGAGTGACATCTGAAAAATAGATAAAAATACACACACATACATTAAGAGATGTGCTTATATATCAGCAAAGGTTGCCCATAACATTGCAAGTGAAAATATGCAGTTTAAAATCATTAGTAAAGTGTGCTGTGCCATGTCCTGCAGGCTTGCATAGCAATACCTTGCAGACCCGCCGTGCAGTGCCTGTGAGGCAAGATGACATAACCATGAAAAATTGTTATGAAGTGTGTGCAAAGTGATAACTTACAAAACAGTCAAATTAAAAGCAAGTTGCAAGTACCTACATGCAAAGGCACAATGTTTCATAATTGCTGAACCCTGTAAGCGGTATCATGTACCGATGGTAATTATGTTAACTATGACATGTTGTCCAGATTCTGTGCCACTGGATAACCCAACAAGCACACGTACAAGATTGCTGTTGCGGGTGCGCTACACCCCCACTGTGCCCCATGTATGATAGGTCACTATCCCCCAAATAGGAAAGTGGGGGCCTGTTTACCACGTGACCTAGGACACCAGCAAATCGCGAACCCTCACAGGAAGCAGGACAAGCCCAAATGTTCATTCAGGCCCTTCGGGACCAAAGTGTCTAGTTGGAATATCCATCTGCTCTCAAGTTGTAACAGCCGTAATGATCTGTCACCCCCTCTCTTCAAGGGGGGAACATGATCAATAATACGGTATCTGAGCGATGTCAAGCTGTGTCTTGCCTCCTGGAAATGCCTCGCTACAGGTTGTTCGCTGCGGCCCGTGTTGATGGCAGATTTAATGGCAGAATGATGGGCAGCTGCCCTTTCTTTAAAAGTTCTGTCCGTCTTGCCGACATAGTGTCGGCCACATGGACAACTTATCAAGTAGATGACATACCGAGTGGAACAACCCACCCTGTGAAAAATCTTGAACTTTTTGCCCGAATATGGGTGACAGAAGGTGTCCCCTGGGATCATGTAGCTACAGGTGGTGCAACCGCAACACCTGTAACATCCTCCTTTGGGTCTACCCAAAAAAGTCGGATTGTTTGGTATGGGAAAGATGACATCGCTTTTAACCAAAAAATCTCTAAGATTTTTACCCCTAGTATAGGAGCGCATAGCGCTAGTTATTCTCTATTCACTGCAGGGACCCCGCTGCCGCCAGCAGCTTTATACAGTGACAGCGCCGCAGGTACCCCCGCACCACGGACACCCCTGCCTGCTCCAGCACTGCAGGGACGCCGCCAGCTATATGCTGGGGGTGAGGGGTGAACTGCCGCCCTCCAGGTGCCGGCGCCCTAGGCAAATGCCTAGAGCTGCCTAGTGGTGGTGCCGGCCCTGAATAGACCCCCTGCTGGGTATGAGTACGTAATATGGTAATGTTATACAAGGCAGGGGTGTGCTACCACAGGACATAGGGTAAGTAATGACAAAGAAACTAAATGAAAGATTTGTGGTGCACCTCAAGAAAAAAATTTGATACGCTAAAATGTAACTTTTTTCAGATTATGCTAAAAACTGCGAAGTATGACAAACTACATATAACATATAACATAACAAAGTGAGAAAGTGCAAGTTAAAAAGCACGTGCGGTGTTCCCATGCGTCAATTCCCTCTGAAGTGACCTCCTGAGCTCGAGTAGGCTGCCGTAAGTGGGTCCCTTAATTGATGATGGCTGTGTAGCCTATTATATATGAGGGAAACTAGGCTAGTGTATACAATCTGGTGTTCGGGGTCCAATCTGTGTGTGTGTGTGTACAAGAAATCTTACAGACCATATAATTCGGTCTATTAATCTATAGAGGGGTGAAAGTGGTGTAGTTTGATGTCAATTTTATGACTGCGTTGTGTTATGCTAGAGCCGTGAGGAATAACCCTTAACGTACCAGATGGTCCAGTCATTCCTTACATCTGTGGAACAGTTAGTATATATTGGTTCCCATATACGTCAGCAGTATTGATATACTTTGTAGCAATAGTCTGTATCGAATATGGAGACAGAGTTGCTTTTCTTATATTATAGGAGATCTAATGATATGATTTCATACATATGCCTCAGGAATAGGGACAGTTGGGTGCTGTCTCATCATTATTTCGTAACACTTTAATAGTTGATGTTGCATGAGTATAATTCCTGGCTTAGTTAGTTGAACAGGTTAATTCATCATAACACACTCGTTTGCCAATCTAAGCAGTCTGTGAAGTGTCAGGGTGGCTGACCCAACGGTACAGCACCCTGCACACTTGTTAGCTGCAATGTGCTGTGGTGCTCTAGGCAGATCCCCTAACTGCAATAATAGCAGTACAAATCAATAGTGGTAAGAATTTCACATTAGAGTCCTGGCAAGGACTAGTAAATAGCACAGTAAGCAATATAATGGCGCTGCAGCGCAGTTAATACTACACACACAATCACATTAGAGTTCTAAAAAGTTCTGATAGACAACACAGTGCGAATATGAAGACACATGGAAGACGTCCGCACGGCTGATGCCGGTGTATGCTTCGCAGATCTTCTTCAGGGCCTGAACCTTTCATGTGTCAACCTAGGCCCTATCGACCTTCATAGTGTCCCATGTCCCGTTGTTCATATGTATGCTGTTAATGTTTATCTGTGTTTTTTTAAAATATTTTGGATTTTTTTTGCCCCCCCCCCCCCCGTCCCTTTTTCCATACTTACCAAATCCCCCGATGTCCACAGTGGCCTTTCCGAAGCTTATTCAGCGTCTTCAGCGGTCTCAGGAGTGCATTGCGTGGGTGCGCCAGTGACGTCACCAGCATGCCTGTAAACTTGCGCAATGCCCCCCTGGGACCGCTGAAGAAGATCCTTAAGGCTGCCGTGGATGCCGGGGGACTCCATGGGACTATCGAGGGACCGAAACCATAAAAATCCCCTATCCGAAATGCTTGTGGTCCCGAGCATTTCGGATAAGGGATACTCAACCCATATAAGTTTTATTTAGAACTCTTATCCAGTGCGTGTGAGCATTGGGTGGATTGGACAGAGTTGGGATTTTATTGTTTCATACCTGTAAACGCAAGAGAGAGTAACATAGTTGATTGTATTTATGCGCATTACCATTTGTAGAAGGAATATTATAATGGTAGTAGTACCCTATAAGTGCTTTTTGCTCTCTGTCTACTCTGTTACTATCAATGTAAGTTCCCCTACAAATCATGTGTAAATGGCAGGGTCTTCACGACGTTAATATTGCGACACTTTATTAAAAGCCACCTTCTGGTGTCATTAGAAGTTGTGGTCTATGGGTTACGGAAACACATTATTTTTGGATTCCTCTCTGCTAATTAATCTTTGCACAAGCCCGGCCCAATGGATGAGTATGTATTTTAGGATAGTCCAAACCAAAAGTAAAGTCATAGAGGTAAATGTACTAAAGCTTCTAAGGGTGTTGCCCATAGCAACATCCCATGTGAAATAGAACTCCCATCTCAGTAAAATTCCCCCCAAAAGTGAAAAGAATGTTGCCTAAAGCATCCAATCAGATTTTAGGGTACTTATGTAATATCTGGGTGCCCGATTTTTTCATTGCATCGCATCCACACTGTATAAAATCAACTGCATGCGTAGTTGGATAGTGGGGGTATGACGCAGAATACATGTAAAGTAATCCGCGTCCCCTCGCGGGGTTCACTGCGCTCGCCACGCTTCAGGCTCGGTGGCTCGCTGCGCTCGCCACACTATATAAAATCAACTCCATGCGTAGTTGGATAGTGGGGGTATGAAATCACCCATGGTTGACTATACAATTAAAAAGCAGGTCTTTACAATGAAAAATCGCATCGCATGCCAAGGGTAATGGCATGCAATGAAAAAATCGGGCGCCCAGATAATACATAAGTACCGATTTTAGCTATTATTTCTCTATTGCATCTTAAAAATTGAGATTAGTTGCTATGGGCAACTTCCCCACTCTTCACTTATAGAAGCGTTAGTAAATTTACCCCCATAGTGTTAAGGTGCCCACACACTAGAACAATTTGTTTTGCTGATTGGTCGATTTCCGACCGATCGGTCAAAGATAATCGGTCACAAATCAGCTGATATCGATCGGATGTGCGCTCCCGCGGATCTTTTGCTA
This sequence comes from Crinia signifera, assembly GCF_055691185.1. Taxonomy (NCBI): domain Eukaryota; kingdom Metazoa; phylum Chordata; class Amphibia; order Anura; family Myobatrachidae; genus Crinia; species Crinia signifera. The sequence goes on from NC_139217.1 coordinate 423,774,639, forward strand.
AACCTTAGGTATTACGTCACTGTTTTAGCCAGTGTCCCTGCAATAACAAATAACCTAAAAATAAATTTCAGACTATAAATCATACACAGCAATAATGAATGCTAATTTTTTGAGCGATTTCTGCAAAAGACAAAAACATTACATTCCCCTACAGCAGATAAAGGACCGCTGAAACTCCTGGTGGGCTCTTGGTGTGCCTGGGGGCAGTGTGTGTATGTTAGGGGGGATGGGGGGAGGGCATGACCACAATGTATGTTGCTCCATGAGCATGACCATTGTATTGCCGGGTATGGTCAGACATCACAGTTTGCGTGTCTGCTCCGTGCTGCATTACAGGACCCCTACAGATGCTTTGCCTGGGCAATCACTGAACCTCCCCCCCTCTGTGACACCTCTGAGTAGGAAGTGCATTTTTCCATATACAAAATAAATCTAAAAAAAGAACAAATAAAGGAGGTTCAACAAAATGAAACATAAAAACAACGCATAGTTTATGCAGATAAAAAAAATATTTTTCAGTCTAATTCATTTGAATATTTGAGGAAAAAGATATATATTTAGTGGAATGTTTCCAGCAGTATGTTGGATTAAATAAGAAGGACCCGTAGTCTTGACTTAATTAAATGACTTGTGTTACGACTGACTCAGAAAGTGAAAGAGAGTTGTATCCATTCTGTAACTCTCCCACTTTCCCTTCTGTTTGTTTTCCTGGATTATTGACAGTGTCTCCTGCTCCTCAATTCCTCACCTTTCATTCCCAGTATTTCACTGTCTGCATCCATGTGTCTCCCAGAAGTCCAGCCCCCCCCCCCCCCCCCCCCCACCTCCTGGTTTTCCTTTGCTAATGCCTGAGTACATCTCACTTCATCTGTCACCAATTCTATTCGCCTCTCCATCTGTCAAAACAGGGGGTGTCTTTTTCATTCCAGCTCACAAAGTACCAAAGAGGGTAAAGGCTTTAATGCTTGTGTTTGGACACAAGCAATTATCACTAATTATTGTTTTTCTTTTGAGACTGCCTGTCTTGCCAATGAGCCAGCAGATGAACATACCTTAATCCTCCCCAGTCGGTTGATCTCAGTGGGTTTTGCTGACCAGTCCTGGAGAGAGGCTTTGTGCCTTTCATCTCAATGTGAGTTAAGAGCTGATTCAAACTCATTGCGATGGCAGAATTAATCTCACAGCCAAGACTTTCAATGGCCTGTGCTGGTAGATTACATGGGCTGCAGATTCTTTCTTGCCACCACCCCATGTCATAATAATGCGCCACTGAATTGTTATTTGCTCAGCCCCCCTTCCCCCAAAATACAAACAATCGCATAAGAATATATTATACCATGAGACAATATAAGACAATGAGGATGATGCCGTTTCTATTCCTTGGCCAGAAACAAATATTCTGTAGAGTATATAGGCCCTTATTCTGGATCACTCACAAAGGCAAATTCCTTCTCAAATGGACAAAACCATGTGCACTGAAGGTGGGGCAGATGTTACTTGTGCAGATAGAATTATATTTGGGTGGGGTTTTACTGCAAAGTGAGATCTATATTGCAGTGTAGAAATAAAGCAGACGGTATTTTCCCTGCAGAGAAACAAAATAACTCACCCAAATCTAATCTCTCTGCACATGTTACATCTGCCCCACCTGCAGTTCACATAATTTTGTCCATTTGAAAAGGAATCTGCCTTTTCCTGTGAACCGGAATAAGGGCCATAACCCGCAAAGTGCAGAAGATGATGCAAAAATGAAAAGTCATTTTTCTGTTTTTAACCCCTTCCTGACAGAGCCAGTTTTTGCGTTCCTGACAGAGCCCTTTTTTTCAAATCTGACAGGTATCACTTAAGTGGGGATAACTTTTTTTTGCTTTTACTTATCCCAGTGATTTTGAGATTGTTTTTTCGTGACACATTGTACTTCAAGTTAGTGGTAAATTTTCGTCGATACAGTCTGTGTTTTTTTGTGAAAAATACCAAAATGTCGGAAAAAAATGGAAAATTTTGCAATTTGCAAAATGTTAAATTTTCTGCTTGTGAGACAAATAATCATACCACTCAAAATAGTTAATAACTAACATAGACCATATGTCTACTTTATGTTTCCATCATTATTTCAACTTCCTTTTAATTTTTTTGGACACTAGGAGGCTTACAATATGAATAGCAAATTTTCAAATTTTCAAGAAAATTTCAAACACTGATTTTTTTAGGGACCAGTTCAGTTCTGATGTGACTTTGAGGGACTTGTATGTGAGACACCCACATAAATGATGCCATTTCAAAAACTGCACCCCTCACAGTATTCAAAACAGCATTTTGGAAGTTTGTTAACCCTTTAGGTGTTTCACAGGAATTAAAACAAAGTGTAGGTGAAATTTCAAAATTTCATTTTTTTTGCAGATTTGCAATTTTAATACATTTTTCTAAGGAACACAGTACATTTTACTAGAGAAATGTGACTAAAAATTGATTCCCCCAATTCTTTTGTTTTAATAAATATCCTATATGTGGCCCTAGTGTGCACGTTGACCAAACCACAGGCTTCATAATAGAAGGAGCACCTACTTGATTTTGGAGCCTCCTTTTTATGAGATTATTTTTTAGGCACCATGTAGGTTTCTAGGCACCATAAGATGCTAAAAGTTAGGAACCTCCCCCACAAGTGACCCCATTTTGCAAACTACACCCTTCAGGGAATTCATCTAGGGGTATAGTGTACATTTCAAACCCCCAGGGGTTTCACCAATTTTGATACAACTGGGCTGTGAAAATGAAAAAATTTAATTTTTCATTTTCACAGCTCAGTTGTATCAAAATTGGTGAAACCCCTGGGGGTTTGAAATGTACACTATACCCCTAGATGAATTCCCTAAAGGGTGTAGTTTGCAAAATGGGGTCACTTGTGGGGGGGTTCCACTGTATGGGTGCTTCAGGGGTCATTCAACCAGAATCTGTGCTGCAAAATCCAAAATCACTCCTTCCCTTCTGAGTCCTGCCATGCACCCAAATGGTATTTTTTGGTCACATGTGAGGCATTGCCGTACTCGGGAGAAATTGGGGCACAGATTTTGGGGTGCTTTGTCTCCTTCATTCCTTGTGAAAATGAAAAATTTTGAGCCAGAACTGCATTTTTGTGTAAAAAAATGTAATTTTTTACACAAAAATGCATTTCTGGCTCAAAATTTTTCATTTTCACAAGGAATGAAGGAGACAAAGCACCCCAAAATCTGTGCCCCAATTTCTCTCGAGTACGGCAATGCCTCACATGTGACCAAAAAATACCATTTGGGTGCATGGCAGGACTCAGAAGGGAAGGAGTGATATTTGGTGGTGGAATGAATGGTGGGTGCTATGTCGCATTAGCAAGACCCCCGAAGCACCAATACAGTGGAACCCCCCCACATGTGACCCCATTTTGCTCACCAGCTTTGGGAGGGGGGCTGGCGCTGCGGCTGGTGGGGGGGTGGGAGGGGTGCTGGCACTGCGGCAGCCGGGTGGGTGGGAGGGGGGGCTGCCGGGTGGGAGGGTGGGGGGGGGCTGGCGATCGGTGGTGATCGGTGCTGTACTTAACAGCACCGATCACCACCGATCACTGTGTTACCGAGCGGCTTAGCCGCCGGTAACATAGAAAACGCTGTGATTGGCTGTTCACATTTGAACAGCCAATAACAGCGATCGCTGATTGGGAATCAGGGACAGCAGACATCTCCAAACTGTCACCGCGTCTATAGACGCGGTGACAGTTAAAACCATGACGTATATATACGTCTCCGGTCGGGAAGTACCTCCCGACCATGACGTATATATACGTCATATGTCGGGAATATCTTTCTATCTATCTGTCTCTATATATATATATATATATATATATATATAGAGATAGATATATATATATATGTGTGTATATATATATATATATATATATATATATATATATATATATATGTGTGTATATATATATATATATATATATAGACATATATATATGTGTCTCTATATATATATATACACACATATATATATATATATATATATATACACACACATATATATATATATATATATATATATATATACACATATATATATGTCTATATACACACATATATATATATATATAATTCAGTGTGTCTTTTATTTATTTTTTTACTTTTACAGCAGCTCATGCTGCTGCTGCTGCTGAGCCTGGCGGGGGGGGGGGGGCGGGAGGGGGGAGCGCTGCGTGCGCTCAGCGCTTCCCCTAGTGAGGACCTGCCGGGCTGCCGGGCTGCCGGGTGAGTGGGTGGGGGGGCTCCTGCTCATCGGTGGTGATCGGTGCTGTATTTAACAGCACCGATCACCACCGTTTTCTGTGTTACCGAGCGGCTTAGCCGCCGGTAACACAGGAAACGCTGTGAATGGTTGTTCAGATTTGAACAGCCAATCACAGCGATCGCCGACCGGGGGGGGCATCCCTGCCCCCCCTGGGCGGCGAGGTGGGATGTCTGCTGTCAGGGACAGCAGACATCTCCAAACTGTCACCGCGTCTATAGACGCGGTGACAGTTAGAACTCATGACGTACATTTACGCCATGTGTCGGGAAGTCCTTCCCGACCATGACGTAAATGTACGTCAAATGTCGGGAAGGGGTTAAAAACGAGTGGAATAATATTACTGTGTAACTTGTAATATTAAATTGTACAATGTTTTGGTGAGCATGCTGTGATTGGTAGCAGGACTGTTCTATTGGATTGATGTTGATCAATCTATTTTACAACAAACATCGATAGACAAAGGGGTATATTCAATGCGGCCGGTAAGGAGGTTTATATGGCCGTCTAACCCCCTCGCCGGCCGCTCAACCTATTCTATGTTCCAGGGACATCCACGCCATCAGAGGTCGGCAAGGATTCCCCACAATGGCGAGGTTTGCCGCTAATGCAGAGAGGCCGCTGCATATAACCACCAGCCTCGCTGTTTTGACAACCAAAGTCGCTGTTTCCACCCCGCTTTTTAGAAACAGCGAGGCAGAAAGGGCAAGTGCAGGGGGGGGCGGGTTGAGTACTGAGGGCGGGCTATAACGGCGAGCAATAGGCACTGGTCATCATCATAGCTCACCAAAACGGCATTAAATATACCTCTCAGAAATGTGACATTGCTATTGTTCTCTGTTATCAAACGTATTGGCAAATTGTTCAAGCTGAATTCTAGGCTTGATTAATAGGTCGACAGTGTGTAGGTCAAATTTGACAAAAGGACACAAGGTCAACACAAGGAAAAGTTGATACAAGTTTTTAATGTTTTTTGTGGTCTATTTGTTCTTGGCATCACCTCCCCCACTTCTCATTATAGGCCCTTGAACATTTTCAGCTCCAGCCCCATTAGGCCCTTAATCCGGCCCTGACTACTGGAGTGCAGGCCGCATCCAGGTGTTACCCGCTGAGGGGTGACACCAAAATGCTAGTTCCTGCTCAGCAGGGGTGGGCTGGGCCAGGGGGCAGGTTGCCACATGCCACCCAGGCCGGTATGTACGGGCTGGGCCGGCTGTCCCCTGCTGCCACAGCCGCCGCCTCCGGGCTCCGTGTCCAGCTGCACTGCCACACACTGGCTTGCCGGTTGCCGAATGTAAGGTAACGGCCCCTGCAAAAATGGCTGCCGCCTTGGAGGAGACAGACACTAGAGGTATCGCCATACCCCTAGTGTCTATCAGAAGAGAACAGCGCGGCCAGCGTTACCCGGAAGTCCGGATTCGGGTAGCACTGGCACGCTATTTAAATGGAAGTATGGAACCCCTTGGCGACGAGCAAGTGCCCTGTCTCCCACCTGACAAAAAATATCACTCCCTCTGGCAACAGCACTCCCCTTATGGAGTGCTACATGCCCCTTCCTCCAGCAATGAGCATGTAGCACTCCATAGCAACAGCATGTCATTTCCCCTAGCAATGAGCATGTAAATCCCCCATGGCAACAAGAATGAAACCCCTGGCAAGAAGCATGTAACCCCTGGCAACAAGCGATATTCCTTTGATGATGTTTTATAGGCATTACATTGTTGGTATTATGTGTAGTGGGCATTATGTTGTGTGTGGCATTATATTTAATTGGCATTACGGTTTTTGGCATTATGTGTAATGGGCATTACGGTGTTGGCATTATGTGTAATGGACATTACAGAGTTGGCATTATGTGTAATGGGCATTACTGTGTTACCATTATGTGAAATAGACATTACGTTGTTGGCATTATGTGTAATGGGTACTACAGTGTGTGGCATTATATTTAATTGACATTACAGTGTGTGGAATTATTTTTAATGGACATTATGGTGTTGGCATTATGTGTAATGGGAACTACAGTGTGTGGCACTATATTTAATTGACATTACAGTGTGTGGATTATGTGTAATGGGCATTATGGTGTTGGCATTATGTGTAATGGGCACTACAGTGTGTGGCACTATATTTAATTGACATTACAGTGTATGGAATTATGTGTAATGGGCATTACGGTGTTGGCATTATGTGTAATGGACATTACAGTGTTGGCATTATGTGTAATGGGCATTACTGTGTTACCATTATGTGAAATAGACATTACGTTGTTGGCATTATGTGTAATGGGTACTACAGTGTGTGGCATTATATTTAATTGACATTACAGTGTGTGGAATTATTTTTAATGGACATTATGGTGTTGGCATTATGTGTAATGGGAACTACAGTGTGTGGCACTATATTTAATTGACATTACAGTGTGTGGATTATGTGTAATGGGCATTATGGTGTTGGCATTATGTGTAATGGGCACTACAGTGTGTGGCACTATATTTAATTGACATTACAGTGTGTGGATTATGTGTAATGGGCATTATGGTGTTGGCATTATGTGTAATGGGCACTACAGTGTGTGGCACTATATTTAATTGACATTACAGTGTGTGGAATTATGTTTAATGGGCATTACGTTGTTGGCATTATGTGTAATGGGCATTACGGTGTTGGTATGTGTAATGGGCATTACAGTGTTGGTATTATGTGTAATGGGCATTACGGTGTTGGTATTATGTGTAATGGGCATTACAGTGTTGGTATTATGTGTAATGGGCATTACAGTGTTGGTATTATGTGTAATGGGCATTACGGTGTTGGTATTATGTGTAATGGGCATTACAATGTAAATTTTTGCAACGCGCCTTCTGTGCGCACTGTCCCCATTTCTGGTGTATGTGTGTGTGGGGGAAAATGATTGTTTAATCCTTGCTGCATGGTAGGGTGGTGAAATGATGACGATGGTGGTGGGCCACTTGCTTGTGTAGCCCCCCAGGCTGAAAGTTGCCAGCCAGCCCATGCTGCTCAGTGACATTGCGTGCAACACCTGGCTACTATTACGGTGTAGGAGCCACCACTGCAGCCACAGCAGTCTCCAGGGCAGCTCAGACTCTCGGACCCCTGTAGTGACAAAAGCAGGTGTCGGGATGTGAAGCCTCATGTGAAGCCATGCCCCCACAAACACATGGCGTGCTCTGAAGGTGTGCACATGGACTCTAAAGTACTGCACCGGATAAGTAACACCTCTGTCCCTTTCCATCTTGTTAATTGGTGCAGTGCGCCCATGTTTTATATTCACCTCTTCAGAGCAGGGGGTGTATTAAGAGAGGACGGGGTCGGATTACAGTCTCTGTTTGGGCCCCCTCCTCCCAAGCAGCCAGTGCAGGTAGGTTAGTGCCAGAGTCTTCTGTATATATGCAGGTGTATCATACTTGCCTACCTGACCCTCTCCATGAGGGAGAAAATGCTCTGTTCCTGGGCTTCCTTGTTAATGCATACCCTCCAACATGACCCATTCCATTAGGTACAAAATGCTCTGTTCCTGGGCTTCCTTGTTAATGCATACCCTCCAACATGACCCATTCCATTAGGTACAAAATGCTCTGTTCCTGGACTTCCTTGCCAGTGGCAGTTGCAGAGGTTGGACTCCAGCACAGTCCAAAATTCAAAGGGGGGGGGGGGGGAGGTCACATCAACTGTCGGTGAGCCCAGGACAGTTATGTTTGGGGTGGCAGTACGTGTGGCTCCCCTTTTTGAATATTGGCCTGTGCTGCAGGCTCACATCTGCAACTGCCATTGGCAGGGAAGTCCAAGAACAGAGCATTTTGTACCTAATGGAATGGGCCATGTTGGAGGGTATGGTAATGTATGATTGCCATCACCTGAGGTGACACCTTTCTTATCAATTACCCAGCTCCCCACAGGTGATGGCAATCATACATTACAAGGGAAGTCCAGGAACAGAGCATTTTCTCCCTCATGGAGAGGGTCAGGTCGGTATGAATATGATGACCAGACTTTGGGGGAAATTTACTAAGATGTGTATACTACTTCACATGTGATGTTGCTATGGGCAACCAATCAGAATCTACTTCTTATTTATTTAGCACCCTCTAGAAGATAGTAGACAGGATCTGATTGGTTGCCCATAGCAACATCACATGTGAAGTAAATACATGTCTTAGTAAATTTCCCCCCATGTTCCTGGTGATGATTCTTATGCACATGCACAAATACAGTAGCTGGGAACCTTGCTGCAGGACCATTATACCAGTAGTTAATGCAGCGCCACTTCTGCTGATACAGGACTCTCTATGCCCCATAGTGTAAATATGGGGAATAAAAGTGTTGTAGCGGTCTGCAGCTTAATGCACGCACTAGAAGGAAATTTGCTGTGCATAGGAAAATATTCCCCCCCCCCAGTCATGACCACATCTCCTGAAACATGTGTACATTGGAAATGTTGATTTTATGGTAATATGAGTAGTCACGGTACAGAGTTACATTGATCAGCTTTTCTTTGTTACACTTCTATAGCTGTCTATATGTCTCAGTTTTGTGCCTTTTCCATAGGACTCTTGTCTTTTCCTTTTAACTTTCTCATTTCCAACAATTATATCCATTTTTCAGTTTAATATATTATCATTTGTCAGTACCTCTGTGTGTGACCAGTACTTACTCTTTCCTACTAGAAATTAGCAACGTATATCTATAATCGCAGAAACGTAGCCAATGATCAAGCAAAGTTCTGGCTTCTTACTAGGCTACCGGGCACGGCACCCAACACAGGGCAAGGCCACCCCGCTCGACCGATCCCTCCCTGCTCAAGTGTGAGCGCTTTGCTACAGAGCTAAGCGCTTGCGCATTACCATCTGCCCATTGGCTGTGCAGCCTAGCCAAGCGCACGGGGGAGGACGGGCATGTTTCCGGTCGCAGAGGCTGCATTTGACATCATACAGCCACTGCGGCCCTTCCCCCCCTGAGCATTCTGAACACACCTGCTATGTGGTCGGTCGCTGCCCCCCATCATGTCATCACTGCCCCCCAACTGGCAATGAAACTGTGATCTCCTGTTATTGCATCTTCAGTTCTTGCGCATACTGTACGTGCTCTGGAGCGTAAGAATGCACAGAAGTTCGGAAATCAACATATAGCAATTTCCGCACTTCTGCGCATAGATCCGGAGTCAGGCTCAAAGTGCAGCACAAAGTGCAACACAAAGGTGTTAGTTTACCAAGAAAGGCGTTCTATTGAAGATAAGATGTTGCTATGGGAAACAGTCCGATTCTATCTAATATATTTTTGAAGGAGCTAAATAAAGAAGACATCTGATTGGTTGCTTTGGGCAACAACCCATCTTAAATAGAACTCCCATCTTATAAAATTTACCCCTAAGTGCAGCATAAAGTACAGTACAAATTTCGTTATAAGTGGAACATGGAACTCTTACTGGTACTCTTATACCACTTTCAGATCGCAAATGCAGGGTCGCACCGGGACTTTGAAACGGTTCAGTCCCGGTGCGACCCTACATGTGCAGACTGTTCAGATTGCATTAGCGAACCGGCAATATTGCTGGTTCACTGACGTCATCTGGGTGCGCGGCAGAGTGTCGGAGTGTCATCGGGGGCAGGGGAGGAGGCAGCGCTTCCTCCGTAATGTGAACGGAAAATGGGTCCCTCGACCTGATTAACCCGTTCACACTGCACAGCAATGCGGCAACGAACCGGAAAGAACCCTTATTTTTTCCCGGTTAGTATTGCCGTCTTGCTACCGGTTAACTGTAACCAGTAACCCCTTTCACATCGCACCAATTACCGGGTCGAACAGGCAAGAACCCGGTAATTTTGTGTGATGTAAAAGGGGTATATCTGGGTACACGCTTTTAACCAGGAACACCATAAAAAAACAAGAAGTAATGGTGTTTGTTCAAATGCTATTTTTAGTAAAATGCCTATATTTATAATTAAGAATCCATGTATCAATGTTACTAGCTACAGATGTTAATGAGAATTGTTGGCAATTCATCTTAGAATATGAGCATCAGCCCTTGGGGCAAGTAGAGATCATTGCTGGGGTTTTACAACAAAAAGATGTAAAGTTGAGTGGATCTGGCACTAGTTTATCCAATTAAGAGGTCAAACAATGGATTATGGCCCTTATTCTGGTTGGTGCGGCCAGAGCCGCACACGGGGCTCCGGCCGCACAAACCAATCCCCGCCCACCCTACGGATCGCCACGGCCGTCCGTACACGGACGGCTGGCGATCCGCATTAAAATGGTGGAGGCTACGCCTCCACCATGGTGGGAGCTGCCCCCTGCATTCGATGGTCGTCGACCATCGAAGGCAGGTCCGCACGCCGCGGCAGCTCCCGCAAGCTAAGACCACACGGACAATCGTCCGTGTGGTAGCTTGTATGGGGGCTGAAAGCTGACATCCGGCGACGTCAGCTTTCCGCCCCCATGAGTGGCGTCATGCCCTCATTACCATGCATACGCCCCGCGTTTGCATGGGAACGCCCATGAAACGCGGGGCGTACACATAGGGAAATGAGGGCATGATGCCTCTCACGCCCCTATCCGCCCCCTTTGCGGCGGACGAAATCCGTCTGCGGCGAAGGGGGCTGCACATGCGCAGATTCACCTCTGCGCATGTGCAGACCAAAAACATCGGCGGTACGGCCGCACGCGGGCCGTACCGTTCCGATCTGAATAAGGGCCTATGTGTAATTTAAAACCGGTGACACGCTAACCTGATCTGTGTACAACTATCTTATTTTCTCCAAACAGACAATTTATTAATGTTGTCACATTCATCAAGGACATATAATGAGAGACAGCAATGTCTGTGAGATATTAGGAGGTAATGTTGAAGTGAAATACAAAAAAACCCCAAAAACGAAATAAATAGAATAGTTATGTAAAAGGAATTGTAAACCTGGTACATGTTGCAGTAGCTGAGCGGAAATATTACTCTGCATCTAAGTCGACAATCAATAGGTCCATCACTATGAGGCAATAGGCCAATTCATAAAAAGGTTAGGTCGACAAATGAAATAGGTTGATATGGTGTAAGTCGGCATTGACAAAAGGTTGAGACAAAGAAAATGTCAACATGGGAATGGTCGACTCGGGACACGATTTTAAGGTTTTTTGGTGTCTATGTCGCCATTAGTCAACATGGACACCATATTAGTGTTCTGCATCCGTGTCCCATTGTATTTATGTACCTCTTCCAAGTCACTATAGTTTGCTCAAAAATTCAGAATGTCCATAAAAAAAGATAAAAATAACATTGAACTGGCCACAGGTGTGGAAGCCAAACAAGCTTTCATAGCATGTGCAATCAATATTTGCCAACTCACTCTTCCTGCTGAAGCTCTGCATAATGGGGGTTATTTTGGTTCACTCTTTCTGACAAATTCCTTCTTAAATGGACAAAATCATGTGCACTGCAGGTGGGGCAGATGTTACTTGTGCAGAGAGAATTAGATTTGGGTGGGGGTTTTACTTCAAAGTGAGATCTATATTGCAGTGTAAAAATAAAGCAGCCAGTATTTTCCCTGCACAGAAATAAAATAACTCACCCAAATCTAACTCTCTCTGCACATGTTACATCTGCCCCCTTGCAGTACACATGGTTTTGTCCATCTAAGAAGGAATTTGTCAGAAAGAGTGAACCAAAATAATCCCCATAGTCGGGGACTTTGGGCCTTATTCTGGTTGGAGCGGCCGGGCCGTACGCGTACGTCCCGGGATTTTTTATGATCTGCGCATGCGTACATTCGCCAATGCGCAGGCGCGACCACTCACCAACGCTTACGGACGGGGTCTCTACGTGCGAAAAAACCTGTACGCGAGTGTACGGTATTGGGGGCGGCATAGGGGCGTGTTGAAGGGAGCGGCCGAAATAATGAGGGAAAATGGGCGTAAATATGGGCGTACACGGGGGTGTGCACCAAAAATGAGCGGTGCTACTACCGCACGATCGACTAAGGCACCGTTCATTTCTGACACAAAACAGGCGGCCGCCAACCGCCATCTCAAACCACCCCTACAGATACCGCATGCCAGCGTGCGGCTGAGTTTGCTAATTAACGCTGATTCCTACTCAAACACATACACCTGAATGTAATAAGCAATGCTGCAGTCTATTAAGTCAAAACCATGATTTCACTACCTGCAAGCCACACACAGCACTCAAACACATTGGAAGGTTATCTTTCTATACTTCTCGACATTTAAAGGTTTGTTTAATTTAAGGTAAGAATCTTTTTAAGACCTCCTTATTTATGCTAAGGTAGCTATTTGCTAAACAGTTAGACACATTCACTACGTGCTTTCATAGACTTTACACAGTAGCACACTCAATCTACACAAGTCGACATGTGTCAACGTGTTCACTCTAATACAAACATAGGTTTTGTATTTAGGATACAATAACATAAACCACATCTAACACCTACAAAGGATGTTTCAGCAATGTTTTAAGCCCATGACCACTATTTTGCACACAATCTTTGTATAGTACCCAAAATACAGAACTGTACCACTATCTCATCTGCTATGAATTGGATTTGACTACACTCTGGATGTAAGATGCCACCAATCACATTATTGCACTCACATCTCTCTAACAAAGGATTCCTACATCTGCTTATGATACTGTCCAATCATATATATGTAAAAACTTATACATGTTTGTTCACAAGCAATTTTATCATGTTTGGCCCATTCACACATCTTTTTTTAGGGAGGACACATATGCATTCCTACACAAATTTACCTTTTCACCCTTGTTTGTCTGCCTCACCCACTCCATGAGGAAAGCATTGTTCTGGACCTGCTTTTACCTACTACTGTAGGAGCTACCTCACCTGCACACAAACTGCTTTCTCACCTATTAAGTTGCTCTGCACATGTGCTGACACAAACTAATTAGCAGGGAAAAGTTGGATAGGAACATGGGAATGGCCATGGAGAGGGTTACACATGGGAAACTTCGACCACACTTCAACAAATGTTCAAAAATACCCTGGTCAGTAAGTACACATAAATCTAGTATTTGTTTCACACAAGAAATTACACATACAACAATTTTGATTTAATTGGTAAAATAAATTTATTTGCTGTTCAGCATCACAGCTTAAAGTGTGAACACTTTAATGTCAGAAATCAAATAAACAAATAAAATAGACACAAAAATAAAAAAAACAGCCAGAACAAGAGGTTGCATATCTCCAAACATGTGTTACCCTGCAAATGCAATGGTGAAAGAAATGGGGACACCAGAATACATACTGCAACAACCAGGGTGAATACTAAGCAAGATACACACCACCAAAAATTTATCCTGCATTTGTAGAGGTCAAAATAAGAACTTTAATGCCCATGGCACGAAAATGGATCGATGGCCAACTCAGGAAGTGGATGTCCAGTGCAATTTAAACATTTGGGGTCCAACCACAGAGGAAGTGAACCAGGTCTCATTATTTGGGCCCTTTTTTCCCCCTTTTAGATGGGGCCTTGGGGACAGGGGCCTTTGGGTCAGCTGGCTTGCGGCGTCTTCCCCTAGTGGACACAGGAGGGTCAGCAGAGGTGGAAGGTTGGGGAGCAGCTTGGGGTGGGCCAGCAGATGGGGGATTGTCCCTTAGGGACCTGGCGGTGGTCAGCTGCTCCGCAAGAAGTTCTGGCGGCTGAGGTGTTGGCCAATGCTTAGCATGCCAGCCGCCAGAGTGTCATTAATGCGGTTCAAGGCCTCACACTGCAGCCTGTTTGTGGCCTTCCACTCCGCCAGAAATTCCGCCACCTGCTGTTGACGGATCGCAGCATCCACCCCTTGCTGCTCGATCCTCTCCAGCATCACCAACACGCTCTCATCCCATGTCTCCTGTGGCTGGGGCTGGGGGCGACGTCTTGGTGGAGGCTGGACCACTTGCTCCACCTGTGGCTCTGCAGAGGAAGATGCTGCCGGTACATCCTGGCTTTCTACTTCTGCTAGGATAATAATTGAAAACAATGTCACCATCACATACGCACTAAAAATTCTCTTTCAAAATACAATGCATTACTGTGACTTACCATCAAAAGCAGCATCAAAGACCTCCGCCGGGAGCTCACTGTCCATATTGGAGATCCCTCTGACCTCGCCCACATCAATGACGTCCAAGGCGTCCTGTTCCAGGGGGGTATACTCCAAAGTATCGGGCATAGGACCTCTCCCGGTGGACATGCTGTGGTTGTACCGGTCAGTCATCTTCCTCTTCAGTGTACTTTTGAAGTCGGTCCACCTACAAGTTTAAAAATACAAATATCACCATGAGATATGTGCACCACTGTGCTAGTGAACATCATGACTACGTTACATTTCCTAGTGTGGGTGATCTTATGTTTTTTATCCATATGTGTCCAACACACACATTAATGTCTCCATTAGGAGGCATTTCAGTGTCTCATCTCATTTATTAGGCCACTAAATGCACATACATAGATCACTATGCAGAAATGACATCATCCCTGGCCAAATTAGGCACCTCCACCTGTTGTGAAACTACACATTCCACCATAGCTTGACAGTGTGGTTATTATGGAGTCATTTAACTATGGGATGGCATACTAGGATGTGTAGTTTCTCACCAGCTACATGTGCACAGTTTGCTCATTCTTGTTTCAGTTGCATCATATGGAACATGTAAAGGTGGCCATACACGTTACAATTATTGTATACAATATTGTATACAATAATTGTAACGTGTATGGCCACCTTTACAACAACTCTTTCAAAAACACACTTTCTCTTGTCCCATCACATACTTCACATGAGCAGAACTGTGCCCATAACCTCACATCACACCAATGGTGCATGTTTCATATATCAATGTGGGTTATTAGACATGGTTGTGTTCACATGTGACATTGAAGTGTAGCACTATCTACAAACACACCTTTCTATTATTCTCAAAACATACATGTAACATATGTACACACATATGACATTATCAGGGGGACAAACACACTTGCCTTTTCTTCACCGCTTGCCAATCTCTGACCACTGGTGACACCTGGTTCACTTCCTCTGTTATCTTGTCCCAAAGGTTTCTCCTTGCACTGGCACCCGGCTTCCTGATTGGCAATTCAATCCATTTGCGTGCTCTGGGCACTAAAATTCTTAATTCGGCCTCTACAAATGCAGGGTTTCTCTTTCTGGTGGTGGTATCCTGCTCAGTCCTCACCCTCGATGTTGCAGCTTGTTTTCTGGTGGCCCCAGTTCTCTCACCATGCACCTGCTGGGTCACACCTGTTTGGAGAGATGCAACCTCTTGTTCTGGCTGGTTGCTTGGCCCTTGTGGAGCTGGTGGAGGTTGAACAGGGCCTGTTACTGAGGGGCCCGCTTGGTCTTGGGTCCTCCTTGTCCTCTCCTGCTCCCTCTGCCTCAACCTTTCCAGCAAGGATTCTGCTCTGGCTCTCTGGAGAGCGTCCTCAGCTGCGGAATCGTCTGAACTAGACATGTTTGCAGCAATTGTGGCCTGCATCTGACTGAATATTTATATGTTAATCTCCCGCCATGAACAAGGGGGCGTATATTTTTCCCCGCAATGTACTTGCTCATTTACGCCGATATTTCCCGCCGATAATTGCCGCTTAAATTACGCAGGTCTCCACGCACCTGATCAATCACCTGTATATGCACATACACAGGTTGTGGAGCATTGTGTTCTGCAGCGTGAAATGTGTGCACCTGTCATTCCAATGATGAGTGTTGTCAGCTGGTATCTGTTGGAGTTCGTGTATGCTTTGTGAGTCACATTTCAAAACATCACGTTATAATGCTTTCCTTACATATGTAATGAGTATGAAATTGTCATACACCAACATGTTGCATTGTGCCCCTTTAAGCAGCGTATTTATAAGGTAGACGGTTGCGTGTATTATTTTCCGCACACTGTATATACAGTACGGCTCTCCATGGTAATCGGTGTATTGTGCCCCCTTTAAGCAGCGTATTTATAAGGTAGACGGTTGCGTGTATTATTTTTCGCACACTGTATATACAGTTCCTCTCTATACATTGAATGCTTGCTGTTGGTTTTGGTCTGTGTATATCGGAACGTTCCGCGAAAGTTTCTATTCGCATCCAGTTTGTTAATGTAAGAAGGATTAATAAAGTTAATACCAAACAAACAATTTTTTAGACCAATCAGCAAGCACCAAAAGTGATATATGTACCTGCAATTATTAACTGCGCCATTGGCACTATGACTTCAACCAGGGCTAGGCCGTTTTCGACCCAGGAGTTGTTGGCCTTGGTTGAGGTCATGGACCGTCACCTGGGGCCCAGGGGCCCATATGTGAGTAATATGGACAAGCGGCGGGCGTATACTGCTGCCCGCCGCCTAATCTACTCCACGACCGGCGTCTGCAGAAGCCTGGGGCAAGTGGAGCGGCGCTGGTCAGACCTGCGCCGGCGGCAGCCAGTTTTGCTCTGCACACTTCGCCGCCATATTGCCCGATGTAAGTTTTTATTACTAGTATGTCAGCGTTTTTTTGCAAATGTTTTCTGTACTTTTTATAAATATGTTCCTGAGTATGGGGGTGTATATGGGTGTATAGGGGGTGTATAGGGGGTGTATATGGGGTGTATAGGGGGTGTATATGGGTGTATAGGGGGTGTATATGGGTGTATAGGGGGTGTATAGGGGGTGTATAGGGGTGTATATGGGTGTATAGGGGGTGTATAGGGGGTGTATAGGGGGTGTATATGGGTGTATAGGGGGTGTATAGGGGGTGTATAGGGGGTGTATAGGGGGTGTATATGGGTGTATAGGGGGTGTATATGGGTGTATAGGGGGTGTATATGGGTGTATAGGGGGGTATAGGGGGTGTATAGGGGGGGGTTTAAGTAGTTGCTCAGTTTTTGGGTGTAGCATATCAATTAGTTTGCATGATAAATGTCTGAAATATAACAGCAATGATAATTTGGAAGGTTATGAGCATGACTAATGTGAATTTTTCTTTCCCCCTTTTTTATGCAACCCAATCTTCGATTTCTATGTCATCAACATGAACATTTCAGCACGGGCAAGGGCACGCATGGAAGCCCG
The DNA here is from genome assembly GCF_055691185.1 of Crinia signifera. Taxonomy (NCBI): domain Eukaryota; kingdom Metazoa; phylum Chordata; class Amphibia; order Anura; family Myobatrachidae; genus Crinia; species Crinia signifera. The sequence continues at coordinate 423,792,047 of NC_139217.1, forward strand.
GGAGCAGGCAGCCCGGGACCAGGCAGCCCAGGAGCAGGCAGCCCTGGAGCAGCCAGACGAGGAGGAGGAGGAAGAGGAGGAGGAGGAAGAAGAGGAGGAGGAAGAAGAGGAGGAGGAAGAGGAGAAGGAGGAAGAGGAGGAGGAAGAAGAGGAGGAGGAAGAGGAGGAGGAGGAAGAGGAGGCCGAGACAATGGCTCAAGCTGGGGCCCACACAATTTCCCCATCCCCTTCCCCCACCCCCTCCCCAACCCCCACCGCCACCCCCTCCCCAACCCCCACCCACACCCCTACCCCCACCCCCACCCACACCCCTACCCCCACCCCCACCCACACCCCTACCCCCACCCCCTCCCCACCCCATTTCCAACCCCCCTACACCTCTCCACCACCCACCCCCAAACCTCTCCAATCCCCACTCACACCCACTACCTCTATCCAAATTCCCATCCCATCCCCCTTGCTCCTGACCCCCCCAACCACCGCACAGCCAACCAGCGGCGACCAGGATGGCTCAAGTAGCCGTAAGTAAATAATGTGTCTAATGTTTACCTACACATTTCTACACATAAACAATCACAACAACCACATATGTGTATCCAACATCAACATTAGTTGCAACATATCACTGCAGGGCGACCATGAGGTGTGTCCTGTCCTTCTCCAGGAACAAGGGTCCCCTTGGTGGTTTTTTTGAGTGTGGCCATGCCTCACCCCTTGAATAATTGACATAACAGTACATCCAATGAGATATCCGACATTAGTGGTGTGGTAGTAATGTGGCTCCAGGTGTTGGGTAACTCCAGTTCCCAGCATGATGTGCAACATAAATGTAGAGATTGTTTTGTTAATAGTGTGTGAGGCCATGCGGATGCATGCTTTACAAACATAGCTGTAGGCCTATAATTTGTACAGCAATGTCCTAAATTTAAAATAGTAATGAGTGCTTAAGCCACAACAATGTCATAACCCTTAAATAGCACAGCCTAATTGTGAGGTTAGAGGACAGTCCCCCAAAACCAAACTACCAATTGGGTCTCAGCATACATACATTCAAGAAGGAGTAATTTAATTAATGTTATTTACTATGTACAGTATGTGTGTGTTAACATATTATTTTTTAGTACTGTGTTTACAGCAGACCCATCTTCAATGTAGTTTCAAAATGTATGTGGCCTTCACACATAACTCTGAACTTTTTATTATGTACAAATACAACAAACATTTGTGTATGTTATATATTAATTTTTTGTTTTATCCCTTCATTACAGACACTGAACAGCAGCAGGAGGAGGTGGCAGCCCTGATGCGGGAGATCGTCCTGACTCTCCTGTATCTCCAAATACTTTTTGGCCTACTGGAGGCCCGCATTTAATTTATTTTTATCCCCCCCCCCCCTTATTGTTTTTGTTAGAAATAAAAGTTTCTATTGTGTTCTAAATTGCCTGTGTTTTGAATAATAAATATATTAGAGGGCTTGTAAGGGTAGGTACATACAGATGTGTAATGTAATTTATATTTGTCATTTGAGGTGAGGGGTAATGATTGATGTGTGAATGTGTGTGTTTTTGAGTAAAATAACACATAGTGAAAATGCATGAATGTTTAATGTTGTTCGATTAAAACATCACACATAACATCAGGGTAGGTATACATGTTACACATTTTGGACAAACTAATTATGGACATAATTTAGTACATATACAGAAACACCAACATAACTTGATTTAAAAGTAACAGCAATATGGGGACACATAGATAGTGATTAAAATGCCACATTAGAACATAACAAATATACATGTAATGAGGGTTAAAATGTAGTTTTATTAGGGTCTTTATTAAGGTAGACAATTGAGTTAATAGAAAACAATAATTGAATAACAAATACATTAATTAATCAATTGTCAGAATTGTAGTTGAAAGGCAAGATTTGCAGGTCCATATATGTGAAGGGTATGCCAGCGTACACGGACGTACGCTCACTCTCACGAGCGGTGACATAAGCTGAGTTTTCCATTGAAAACAATAGGGACCCGTCCGTGCAAGCTGGCGTACGCTCAGATCTCCGCAAGAAGTCGGTGGGAAGACGGACGAAAGACGTCCGCGTACGTTGCCGTACGCTCAGTTGTACGCCAGTTGTCGGAGTGTAAGGGCTGGGCCGGCCGCGTACGTTGCCATACGCTCAGTTGTACGCCACTCCCCTTCTACGTTGTTACTGCCCGTACGTAAGCGGCTGATTTGTGGGTGGACTTAACCCCAACGGCCGCGTACGGCTAGCGTACGTTAATAGTGAACGTACGCACGTTTGGCCGCACCGATCAGAATAACCTCCTATGTTACTAATTTAGTTATTGCTCCTTTAACTTGCAAGGTGATTATGAAAGAATTGATTTATTTGAAGCGAAACACATGGCTTTGTTTTGTTCCCAACACAGGAAAAGACTGACGTTCTGTCAAATGTAGGTAGAATGTTCTGACCTCTTTAAGTTTCCATTCCATTGTTATAGAAAATTTATTTGAAAAGTCCTATTATACTGCCTTGCTCATAGAAAAGTATGAATAGTCAACCATACTAGCTGTATACAGGTTGAGTATCCCTTATCCAAAATGCTCGGGACCAGGAGAATTTTGGATAACGGATTATTCCGTATTTCGGAATATTTTAATATTTCAATGATGTATTTTGAAGTATCTTGCATTTATGCTGTATAAACACATAATATACATACAAATATATTTTATTACCACATAAAATACACACAAATATATTTTAATTGTTCAAAAAACAAGGTTTCAAAACGTGAAACAAAATGTGTGTACTATCTCAGCACTGAATTTGAATGCCAAGCAATCATTGTCTTGCACATATATAGTGCCAGTTACATATCATGTCCCCAGTGATGCTGTTACAAATGTCCCCAGTGAGTTTTTAGCAAAAAAAATAATTTTTTTCACTTTCTGGAATGTCCGTATTTCGGAATAATTCGGATAACGGATATTCGGATACGGGATACTCGACCTGTAATGCCACACGGGTAACCAGAGAAGCTTCTGGTATTGTTGTGCCATCAGTAATTTGTGGCAAGACTTAGCTTATTCTATTTTTATTTCATTCCACTCTCTAAACAACATCTGTTTGTGTGTGTGTGAGAGTGTGTTTGTGTAGTAATGTGTGTTTTTAGGTGTGAGTCGGACAAATTAATTATGCTCCCTTTATTTGATCTGTATATTATGAGACTTTAGAGACTCTTAACCCTTTGAGTGCCAATAGAATTTGTCAAGATGGGTGTGAAATTTTTTTTTGGGGGTACTTGTGTATTATCACGGTACCCGTCTACGCTACGCTGATAATGTAGCCTAAGGTATGTGATAATACACCCACGATCCCCGCACCGACCCGGCGGTGACTGACCAGAGGTGGCAGTAGGAGTCCTGGCGTGGAGGAGGTGACGCGTAGTGACAGCCGTGATGATACAGTCACGATCCCTGCACCGATCCGGAGGTGACTGTCCAGAGGCGGCAGCGGGAGTCCTGGCGCCGAGGAGGTGGCGCGCAGCTATGCAACACTGAAAACGTAGCCTAAGGAGGTGACATGCAGTGACAGCCGACTGGCCGGTCAGCGGGGCAGAGGGAGCGCAGCGCTGCAGGAGTGAAGGAGGGGGAGCGTGGATCTGGCAGCGGCAGCAAGGAGGGTAAGTATAAAGCACTACACACACACTAACAATGTCATATCCCCACTGTCCACATCATACCCCCAGTATCCACGTGGGAGTGGAGTTAATTTTATAAAGTGTGGCAAGCGCAGCGAGCAGCCGAGCCCGAAGCATGGCGAGCGCAGCGAGCCCCACGAGGGGAAGCATATCCATGTCCCCTCACGGGGCTCGCTGCACTCGCCACTCTTCTGGCTCAGTGGCTCGCTGCGCTCGCCACACTTGATAAAATTACCTCCATGCCCACGTGGATACTGAGGGTATGACGTGGATAGTGGGGATATGAACCATTATGTATTAATACAGCTCCAGAACAAGTTACGTAGTTTACGTAGCCAGCATAGTGGTGTATTGGTATTCTCAATACACCACTACGCAAACTACGTAATGGGTGCTGTGATAATACACAAGTACCACATTTTGTATGTCATAATGACCTGTAATGTTTACCTTATATAGGAAAGATAATCTTCATTTACACAACATTTTTATTTAAATTTTGATAACAAATGTAAGGGACGCTGGCATTTCTAGCAGATATTTTGCACATCTCTCACAGAGAAGTTGGCAATCAAAGGGTTAATAAAAATAACTCAAAATATGTGCGTGTATTAAAGGGTTGTACAAATGATAAACATAGCTGTTGTATCTGGAACAGCTTTTTGGTTGGATAATTACATAGTGCATATGAAAATGTTTATAGTCTAAAACACTTCTTTTGTGCTGGGAACATAATCTGTGATCCCTCATTAATTACTACTAAAATGCTGAAATCTTCTTGAATGTGAAATTACCCAAAAAGTTGCCAGCACTTGTGTTTGACCTCCGACACGCAAACATGCTCAACAAATAGGATAATTGCTTTCTAAACCATTATGCCTCAATTAAAGATAACTTTCATGGCTGGTGAACACATCAACTTCTTTACAAGAGGACCTCACTCGATGACTACTGTGAGAGGTGCTGTCTACTTCACAACTGCATCCAGAGGCGTTCTCCTATACACAGGGTATATTGATGATGTGTGATCTCATCTAAAAAAGGTCCTTTCGTTAACCAAACAATTTGTGTTTAAAAGACTTGTAAAACAGAGAAATCAGATTAAGGTCCAGATGCACTAAACTTCAAAAGTGATATAATGGAAAGTGATAAACAGCCAGCCAATCAGTTCCTACCTGCCATGTCAAAGGCTGGGTTTGAAAAATGTCACGCAGGAGCTGATTGGTTGGTTGTTTATCACTCTCCACCTTATCACTTTTGAAGCTTAGTGCATCTGGCCCTAAACCAGGTGCGGCCAGGCACAGATTATGCCCTAGATTAGTTATGTGTGCGCCCCAATTTCTACATCTGATCCATCCACTTTTGGCAGAGATACATTTTTTTAAAGAGCAAATAACATATAATAAACTTAAAAATGAAAAATGAAAAATATAGGGTCTGATTCAGACCTGCTCACATGAGTCCGAATTTGGCCCCTTCCCCTATGTTTGGTGTTTGCGCATGCCCGAACACAGAGAGTGAACAGCTTCCGCAAGATGCTCATCGAGCCTTTCACTTATGAGGGGTGAGCACGGGAACCCCTAGCATCCCCATAAAAACGCTGGGTGTTCGTCTGCTAACGCAGGCTTGGTGATGCCTGTTTGGAGTGGCTGGCTGATGTCACATGATGTCAATGCCCGCCCTGAATTCAGACGACAGCGGCCATCTTAAAATTAAGTATTGACTTACTTTTCAGACCGAAGGCTAAAACAATCATTGGTTGGTGAGCGATTATCGAATGACTTCTCCTCCTAGGGGCCATGTGCAAGGGGATGTGATAATGTGCACACCCCATTGCATGTTACCAAGGGGATTTGTGTGGCAGGGGGGAGGGGCAGGTGTTCGGCTAGATGACGTTTACCTATACACTAGGCTGAAGTTGCACTCATACATACTGGGGGAAATTTTCTAAAGGAAATTTGTAAAAAATAGGCGTATTTGTATCCAGAAATACACTTATTTTTTACATTAACTATCCCGAAAATACGGCAATTCCGTATTTTCGGGATAGTAAATGTAAAAAATAAGTGTATTTCTGGATACAAATACACCTATTTTTTTACAAATTTCCTTTAGTAAATTTCCCCCACTGTATTAGGGTTAGAATACAGCTGAATGCCACAACAAATACATTTCTCCTCACTAATAAATGCTGGTTTTACCCATCAAGACCCATTTCTATTCTGAATTCTATTTTACTTGGAATTGTTATGGGAAGGTATTTTTAGGCCGATATAAGTTGTGTTTATACATTTCTTTGTACATAGCCATTTGAGTAAACTGCAACTTTGCTAAAACTAATCCTGTAGAATTAAGGCTTTTTAAATATGTTATACACTTTACTTTAGCTATACCTTTTGGGTGAATTGTCCAATGAGCTGTGAAAATGAATAATTAGTTACGCTCTAGCGATGACATTTAGGGGTTGCTGAAGGACAGTGACAGTACGTATATGCAGATTTGCATGATTCTGCCGCATGTACCAGCCTTCCACCGGGGAACATGTACTTCTAACCATGGGCCAAGCGCAGCAAGTGCTTCTATTGTGCTACTGTGAACACATTTCGTACACATTTGTATATATGCCTGTCCATGCCAAATTATTTGCGGATGGTCTTAAGACAGCCAAATGCATCCACACATCATTCATGCCAACTTAACTAAAATAATGAACCAGAGAACTGAATTGGCATGAAAGGGGTCAGCTTTTTATTTTAAGGAGGTTGGCCTATTTAAACTAATGCTGATAAAAATTTTCAAGGATGTACCTGCTGCCGTTATCCTTGTCCATGATTCAACTCACAAGAATAGAGCTTATTACCCCACAATAGAAGGACTTAACATAACTCAAAAGAGGGCCACCTGCCTGGCTCATTTGAACTTGAGGCGACAGCTCAAATAAAATGGTGTAGGGCCCATCTGAACCGGTGATGCTCCAAGACGAAAACTGTTTTCATGCCTTGCCACTTTCTCCAAAGGAGCTACCCCCAGGAAAATAACTAAATATCATCTAATCTTATCCAAACTACTTAGCCACTGTTCTGAAACCAGCCAACTGCCAGATTCCCTACAACCTGGCACCGCCACCATAGCCTAAACTCAACCGACCTAAAACATACCTCAAAAACCTAATGAGATCTTCTAAAATCTGACCATCCCCGCCTTTAACAGGTGTACACTGTCAGGCCTGCACATTTGCTGGTCATGAAAGGAGATACATCTGTGCGGTATCGCAATCCAGTCTCCTGACGAATTGCCCTGCAAACCATGAAATAAACCCTCCCTCGCACCAAAGCAACTGCACCCAGCCTAACTGCGCCACTCCATGTCCTCCTGTGAAATACTGTATCTGTGAGCAAAAATAAACCAAAACAAAATGCCCAATCCTGCATCAATTGAAGAAGATGCCTATACAGTATATCACCACCTCAAATCTAGCCCTGTGCTTGACGTCAAATCATTACCCCTATATACAGAATCGATAAAACGGTGAACCCAGTGAAAAATATTAATAATTGTAATAAATTAGCACAACCACGAGCTTAAAGAACAACCTAACCAGGAATGAGGAAGGGGAGGGGGAATCTGGGTCTCCCAACTTGACTTGAGGCAGCAGAAACCGTAAATAAAACCTACAGTAAAATAAAACATTCCTCAAGGCCCCTGCAAAATGCAGTGAACAGCTAATCCTCAAAATGTGCACACTCACAGCTGGAGGCCTGATGTTACCTTTATACGCACCAAACCTCCATCTACTCAGTGCCCGGATGTACTCGTTGGACCACCCAGCCGCACTTGCAGCAGCAGCCCCAATGCGGAATGAGTGAATACCAGTGTCATCTGGAGAAAGACTCAACTGCAGGATGCCTCAGAACGGAACTGAATTAATAAAGAGTGAGCGGGGACCCATCCAAGTGAATCAACCACCCTCCTTTCAACAAAGGGCGAAGGTCCTGACAAGCCCTTGCAGTGACCACTGGACAAATCCAATGATTGGAACAGTGACCCATCCAAACCCAATGCCTCCTGCCAACCAAATCAGTACTGGAGAGTTGCATTCTACACCACAAACCGTTGGCATGCAAATTGACAAGCAATTCCAGCATAGGCGAGACCTGGAAGAGGACACCAGCTCACCCACCCTAAAGGCCAGACTACTTTAAAAGCCATGCAGAAAAGACTGAACTCATAACCAGATGAGCAGACTGTCCTCAAAATTTTTATCAGCCTCCTCAAAAAGAGACCATCAATAGGACTCAGGGGAAAGCAGAGCCACTCTGGCCCAACTTTAAACGAGAGAAATGACCTACAATGACCTGTCCGCTCAGGATGCACCTGTAGAAGTGCTGGCTGGTGGAACTCTTTCTGACCATTTTTTGGTTGCGAGAACTAAACTGGTGTGATCCACCGCAATGTTCCACATACTTATTTCATTAGTGACTCACACCCAATTAAGAGATGAATAAACAAACATCTCCTGAACAGAATTGGATCCAAAGAGTGTATTTTTTTGTATCTGTAAAGCCAGTAATATTTTACAGGAACATTTCTCTAAAACACCAAACCAGAAAATTATGTAATATGTATTAAAAGGGAAGTAAGTGCCATCTGTACAAATTATGGGAACTGTGCATATGGACAACACATAGGGGTTTACATATTGGGGATCTGGGTTGTTAACAGTAAAAATATCAAATAAAATCTACCAAAAACAGGTTTTTGACTATGTTATTTATTTAATACATCTGGTGTTGCCTTATGCTACAGTTTAGTTTACTTACGTCTCATTAAAATATTTACGTAGTGCTATGCACCTTTTTGTAAGCATGATATATAATAGTTCTATATATACAGTATATACTGGCAAGCAGGTGACTAATACCCTGTTCAGACATAGCAAGATTCCCCGGTATTGCCAGGGCTCAGGCAAAATAGGTTTGAATCATTATGTCGACCACAGGAAGGTCGACATGCACTAGCTAAACCACTGAAGGTCGACAGGTCTTAGGTCGACACACTCAAAATGTCCACACGGGTTTAGGTAGACAGGGTCATAAGGTTGACACAAGCATAAGGTTGACATTGGGAAGGTCAACAGTCAAAAGGTCGATATGGGGTTTTCAAGGGTTTCTTTGTCCCAAATGTCGACACTGTTGACATGGACACCATATTAGCTTGCTGCACTCGCCATGCTTCAGGCATGGTGCCTTGCTATGCTTGGCACACTGTTCTATTCTCCCTCCACACCCTTGTGGAGGGTAGGGCACATGTTGGCTCAATTTTTTTTGAAAAATCCATGTCGACCGTTTACTGTCAACTTTCCTAATGTCGACCTAATGCTTGTGTCGACTTATTGAACTAAAGCCATGTCACCTTTTGAGTGTGTCGACCTAAGGCCTGTCAACCTTCAGTAGTTGACCTAATGTCGTCCCTTTCAATGTCGATCTAGTGAGCGTATATCAGGCAAAATACCTGGGACTCACATAGGGGCAAATAGGGGCGTTACTATAATACTTCCTGCTTCGCCTCATTAATGAGGCGAAGCAGGAAGGGACAATGGCAAGATGTATTAACATCTTGTCTGCCAAAGCGGGGCAGCGCAAACTCCTCCCTACGGTGATGTCCCCTTCTGGAGACAGCACGTCAGTTCCCACTGATGCGTTGTCTCTGACTGCCCGGCCGGCTCACTGAGTATGCGCGAGATCTCGCTATTATCGCAAGATCTCCTGTGCAGCCTGGAGCCAGCAGCAGAGCTAGAATTGTTCCTGCAATAGATATAGGACAATGCTAGCCCTGGGCAGGTGACGCGGCCGGGGCGGCTAACGGGTGATGTATGCCATTCTGTTCTGGCAAGTCAACTAACTGCTCTAACTTCCCAGTCCACTTCAGCATACTCTGCGGTCTCATTGTATCATCTTCTCCCTAGCTCCCTTGCTAATCTGTGGTCTTCAGCCAATTGTGTAAACCCATACTGCTGGAGATATTGTGGCCACCTGAGTACCTATGAGTAAACACCTAGGGAACTGATTGTTCTAAGTGGAAACTCCCACTGGTACTAGTGGTGTGACCTAGTTGTGCTGGAGTTCCGTAACAGGTTGAGGTTGGTAATAGTACATTCAGCACTTACCATCTTTTCTTACATCTACCCCGTGGATTCCTGAATAGCTAAAGCATACTGAGTCAATTTGGTAAACATTGCTATATATAAAGATTAATAGTCTGCATTATATACAGTATACTATAATCATTATCTGAAGAAGCCGCCTAGCCGCCGAGTCCCCACGGAGGCGGGGAAGTGCGTCATTTGAGCACTTTTTTCTGACTGTTCATACTCCCCGGAGGATAGGAGGTCATACCAGGTTACCTGCATACAGCTGATTGCCTCTGGAACTGCTGGGAGCCCCATTGGGACAAGGAGCCCAGGCTCTTATGATTTACAAAGACTGGCTATTCCTGATTACAGGGATACAAGGACCACAAAACCCAGCATATCTAAAGCAGGTACAGGGAGGACGCTCCCATTTTCCTTTTTTATTTTCATTTTTTCTGGCCAGACAATACTCAAAGTCTCCATGTCTTACACATAGGGGACTTGAAACATCACCTTTTCTTAGAAATAAGAAACGGTCCCTATATATAACTGCTAGGATTTGGACATACCTAATTCTGACCCACAGGCTTTTCTAACAATAAATGTTCTGATGCTGATCAGCACCTAGATTAATTGTTTTATCATTTTATGCATTTGGTATTTAACTGTGTAATATTATCACTGATATTTTTATACATTGTTTCTATGTATTTTTCTGTTTTGTTTTCTTGCACCCTTGGGAACTAGGCATTTCCTATTACAGACGCTGCTTGAACCTGCTGATACACACTTAAAGATTTTCATTTCAAAAGACTTTGCCAAAATCTCTGAAAGATATATCTTTCACCAAAGTAGTTCGTACACACTGAACTAGGTACTTATGTAGTAACTGGGCTGCCGATTTTGAAATCGGGTCCATCGCATCGCATCGCACCCGACCAAATCGCATGCGATGCGATGCGATGCGATGCGATGGACCCGATTTTTCCATAGGATTCAATGTTAAAATGGACTGAGTCCATTTTAACATGGAATTCAATGGGAAAAAGGGGTCCTTTTCATACCCCTACTATCCAAGTGGGCATGGAGTTGGATATAAACCTGTGGCGAGCGTAGCGAGCCACCGAGCCCGAAGCGTGGCGAGCGTAGCGAGCCCCGCGAGGGGACACAGAATACCGTCCCCTCGCGGGGCTCGCTTCGCTCGCCACGCTTCGGGCTCGGTGGCTCGCTACGCTCGCCACAGGTTTATATCCAACTCCATGCCCACTTGGATAGTAGGGGTATGAAAAGGACCCCTTTTTCCCATTGAATTCCATGTTAAAATGGACTCAGTCCATTTTAACATTGAATCCTATGGAAAAATCGGGTCATCGCATCGCATCGCATCGCATCGTATGCGATGCGATATCGCATCGCATCTGATTGTATGCCTTAACTTAAGGCATACAATCAAAAAATCGGCAGCCCAGATACTACATAAGTACCCTGAACTATTTTCACCAAAGAGCGAGAGATTTTCAGGCGGCGAAAGACTTTGATGAAAATCTTTCATTAAAAAAGGATATTTACATAATGGGCGGGGTTTGAATTCCAAGGGTGGGAGCAGGGGCCCTTTAATTTCAGTGCATTTCTGTTTTTGGGGCCTGATTCAGAACTGATTGCTGGGCTGGGTATATTCGGAGCCCAGCGATCAGGTAAACGCCACCCCGGCTGTTACTGCATAATATACATTGGTGGGCCGTGGTATATATAGCCGGCAAGATAGCCGGCACTCAGCTCTGTAGGATAATGGGCCCCGTGCCCTCAGTGGTGTCCGGTGATGACCGGGCAGATAAATAGGAGATAAATGTACAGCGGCACTGGGGTCTTCAAATAACTCAGACAAGACGTTGCCACACATGTTAATGTTGTCTGAGTTGTTTGAAGACCCCAGTGCCGCTGTACATTTATTATATATATATATAATTTTTTTATTTATTTATTTATTTATTAGGGAAGCCTTGCATTGGTGGCAGTGGTTATATATATATATATATATATATATATATATATATATAAATAAATAGGGAAGCCTTTCATTGGTGGCAGTGGTTATATATATATATATATATATAGAAGACAGGGGCGGGCACTCCTCGCTTACACGATGACAATTGCCGGGGTGCAACGCAAGAAGAAATTTGTAGACAGCGGAGGGCTGCGGCACTCTCACGGACTTTGTTCAAACAAGAAGCTCACACAGACAAGCAGGTGGCCGACGTTTCGGATTTAATTCCGTTTTCAAGGCAGGGACATACAAACAGGTTACAAAACATACCTTTATGTGTTTGCGCCAGACCACCTCCATGACTCTCCTCCCACCGGCTAGCTCTGCTTCCGTTCCACTTCCTGGGTGGTTAATCACATGACTAGACTCTGAGACATCTCACATCCGGATTCCCACTCGGAGGTGACGGTTGCCTAGCAACACCGACGCTGAGCGGACATGAAAGCTGCTGGGGAAACACAAAACAAAATTAGTGACAATCAGGTGCATGTGCATAAATAAACTGTACAAAAGAATGTCGACATCGCTGGGCGCACCATAGGGGTCAAGTAGATTACTATTGGGGTGGATTGGAGTCTTAGTGACACTGGAGGAAAGCAATTAAAGAAACATGTTATAAGTTAATTGTTCATTCAGGCCCTTGGGTCTAACAGTATCCAAGTGGAATATCCACTTTGTTTCCAGTTGCAAAAGTCTTTTTCCTCTATCACCACCTCTCAAATCTTCCGGAACTTGATCTATGATGATGTATCTGAGGCTTGCGAGGCTGTGTTTCTGAGTTGCAAAATGCTTGGCCACTGGTTGCTCGTTTGGTTTATTGTTGAGAGCAGCACGGATGGCAGTTCTATGTAGAGCAATTCTCTCTTTAAAGGCGCGGATGGTTTTCCCTACATAGTAGAGGCCACAAGGGCACTTGATAATATAAACCACGTGACTGCTGGTACATGTCAAGGGATGGCGGATTTTATATTCAAAACCTGAGTGAGGGTGATTAAATACTTTAGCCTGGATCATGGAGCTGCAGGTAGTGCACCCCGTGCAGCGATAACATCCTCCAGGTCTGCTCATGGTGCCTGGTGGTAGTCTCTTGGATATGTCAGTACGAACAACCCAGTCTCGTATGTTCTTTCCACGGGTATAGCAAGACATCAATCTGGTATCTTTCAGTTGCTTAAGATGCTTGTCATGTTGAACTGTGGGCCAAAGTGAATTGACAGTGGACTTAATGATGGAATCAGCTGGGTTGTAGGCACGCACCCATCCAATGCGATTAATTTGCTTATTTTTGTTACTCCTTTGAAGAGCTTCTTGTCTTGAGACGCCATCGACTCTGCTCCTTGCAGTTGTCAAAATTTCAGCAGAGTAACCACGTTCTTTAAATTTATTTTGCATATTAATAAGGTCCTGTTCTAATACAGCAGGAGAGCTGGTAATCCTCTTTACCCGCAATAGCTGGGAAAAAGGCAGGCCTTGTTTTAATGCTGGTGGGTGAAAACTCTGTGCCAATAGCAAGGTATTTCTGTCTGTCTCTTTGGAGTAGACAGACGTACTGAGTCGGCCTTCTATAGCTGAAATTTTGACGTCCAGATAATTGACATGTTCTTGACTCATGGTAAATGTAAATTTAATTGGACAGTCCAATGTATTGATGTTCTCTATGGTGTCGATGAAGTCATCTCTCGAACCAGTCCAAAGTAACAGAATATCATCAATATATCTGGTGTAGAAGGCAATATTGGATTTGATGGGGTCTTTAAAGAACAAAACTTGCTCTAATGAGGACATATAGACATTGGCAAAGGATGGAGCCACGGGAGAACCCATGGCACACCCGGTGCGTTGACGAAAGAACTGTTTGTTGAATATAAAGAAGTTTCTTTGAAGAGTCAATGTCAGCAGAGATATGAACAGATCTATATCCGGGCCAATGTAGTTGACATCATTAGTCAGCAGGTCTCTCATGGCACTGATGCCAGCCTCATGGGGAATGCTCGTGTATAGGCTGCTGATATCGAGCGTAATAAGCCAAGTAGCTGCTGGAATCTTGTCCAGCTGGGTCAATTTGTGGAGAAGTGCAGTCGTATCTTGGAGATATGTCGGAAGTTGTTGAATAAGCGGCTGAAGAAAGTGGTCAAGAAAACTTGATATAGGGCTGTAGAGGGACTCCCTAGCCGAAATAATCGGCCGACCCGGAGGGGATCCTAGATTTTTATGGATCTTCGGCAGACAATACAGCAATGGGACCCGTGGATTCTCGGTAGTCAGGAAATCTCTCACTGCGCTTGGCAGAAGTTCCTGACGGACGGCAGTGGCTAGGACATTGTCGAGTTCAGCTTTGTAGGTGATAGAGGGATTGCTACTCAATCTTTCATATAGTTGGTCATTATTGATCTGTGAGTAGACTTCATTTTTGTAGTCCTCAATATCCCAAATGACGACCCCTCCCCCTTTATCTGCGGGGAGTATCATCACGTCGTCGTAGGTGCTGAGATCATGTAGAGCTATACGTTCAGCTTTGGTTAGGTTGGGAGTACACAGTGGCAATTTCTTCTTATTCATCTCGTATGTAATGCCAACTTTAGACTCCAACACTTTTGTAAAGCTTTTTATAGCCTGATTGCTGGAGGCTGGGTCAAACGTCGATTTCTTTTTAAATGTGTCGTAGATTGATGGCTGTTTGGGAACGCAGATGATGTCTTCTCTGCTAAAAAATTCACGTAGGCGGAGGCTTCTATCTAATCTCGCAGTCTCTATCTTCCAATTTAGATGGTCAAACTGGGTGGTGGGCACAAAAGATAAGCCCTTATTTAACACCCTGACCTCTGTAGTGGACAGAGAGCGCTTGGAGATATTAAATGTCAGGTCCTCTTGCCCCGCCCCCTTCCTCTGGAGTCTGCGGCACTGTCCCCCTCTTCTAGGGGGTCGTTGTCTTTTACTCGGCCTGCTCTTGTCTTTACTCCAGCGGCCGGGCGCCTGTCGTTTTTTGACGACATAGGTCTATTGCCTGTGTCACTAGCAGATGACACTGTGTCACTGTTGGACTCGCGATCCGTGTTACGATTTCCCCGACGTTTAAAGCGTCTATCTCTGTTAGGTTGACGCTGAAGTCCTGACAACCACCTGTATACGTTTTGCTCTGCATAATCTCTATTCACCTTGGTGAATTTAGATTTTTTGAACTCGATGAGCTCTTTTTTGAACGATGCCAATTGAGAACTTAATTTCGACATCCAGTCTTGTTCCGTGTCGTCAGTCAATTTAATTAGGTGAAGTGACTCGTATTGAACTATTTTTATTCTTGCTTCTTCCATCTCTCTTGCCGACTCGCTGATCACTAGCGTCATTAAGTCGAAGGAGCAATTGTTCAATACGGCACACCATTTCCTGCAGAACTCATGATTGTACCTTCCGATTGTAGGTGTATTTCTGATTCTAAAACCCCTCGGAATCTTCTTCTCTCTGAAGTATTCCGAGAGGGTCACACCATGCATCAAGAATTCTACCTCTCTTTTTTTCAATTTAAACAAGTTGTTATAAATATCTTCAAGTGACGGCTCTCCTTCCATATCTAGAAGTCTCTCTGTAAAGAGGGTGGAGGATGATTCCTCTTCTGAGAAATGCAGTCTTTCCCCCAAAGGCAGATGCGGTCTCATAAAGTTAGCCTCAGGCTCTGCAATGGTCTGAGATGTCGACATGGTGCGTCCACGCTTGCGTTGACACTTTTGTATGTGAAGACAGACAGTGTTCAGTGGGTTAAAAAACCAAACAGCCGCTGGAATCCAGCCGGATGGCAGCGGAGGCACAAAACTTGATTTGTTCCAATCTTGTACGGTAATCAATTGGGGCAGGGTGCTCACTGCAGGTGATGCTGTGCGAACAGCAAACCATATGTAGAAGACAGGGGCGGGCACTCCTCGCTTACACGATGACAATTGCCGGGGTGCAACGCAAGAAGAAATTTGTAGACAGCGGAGGGCTGCGGCACTCTCACGGACTTTGTTCAAACAAGAAGCTCACACAGACAAGCAGGTGGCCGACGTTTCGGATTTAATTCCGTTTTCAAGGCAGGGACATACAAACAGGTTACAAAACATACCTTTATGTGTTTGCGCCAGACCACCTCCATGACTCTCCTCCCACCGGCTAGCTCTGCTTCCGTTCCACTTCCACTTTCTGGCGCAAACACATAAAGGTATGTTTTGTAACCTGTTTGTATGTCCCTGCCTTGAAAACGGAATTAAATCCGAAACGTCGGCCACCTGCTTGTCTGTGTGAGCTTCTTGTTTGAACAAAGTCCGTGAGAGTGCCGCAGCCCTCCGCTGTCTACAAATTTCTTCTTGCGTTGCACCCCGGCAATTGTCATCGTGTAAGCGAGGAGTGCCCGCCCCTGTCTTCTACATATGGTTTGCTGTTCGCACAGCATCACCTGCAGTGAGCACCCTGCCCCAATTGATTACCGTACAAGATTGGAACAAATCAAGTTTTGTGCCTCCGCTGCCATCCGGCTGGATTCCAGCGGCTGTTTGGTTTTTTAACCCACTGAACACTGTCTGTCTTCACATACAAAAGTGTCAACGCAAGCGTGGACGCACCATGTCGACATCTCAGACCATTGCAGAGCCTGAGGCTAACTTTATGAGACCGCATCTGCCTTTGGGGGAAAGACTGCATTTCTCAGAAGAGGAATCATCCTCCACCCTCTTTACAGAGAGACTTCTAGATATGGAAGGAGAGCCGTCACTTGAAGATATTTATAACAACTTGTTTAAATTGAAAAAAAGAGAGGTAGAATTCTTGATGCATGGTGTGACCCTCTCGGAATACTTCAGAGAGAAGAAGATTCCGAGGGGTTTTAGAATCAGAAATACACCTACAATCGGAAGGTACAATCATGAGTTCTGCAGGAAATGGTGTGCCGTATTGAACAATTGCTCCTTCGACTTAATGACGCTAGTGATCAGCGAGTCGGCAAGAGAGATGGAAGAAGCAAGAATAAAAATAGTTCAATACGAGTCACTTCACCTAATTAAATTGACTGACGACACGGAACAAGACTGGATGTCGAAATTAAGTTCTCAATTGGCATCGTTCAAAAAAGAGCTCATCGAGTTCAAAAAATCTAAATTCACCAAGGTGAATAGAGATTATGCAGAGCAAAACGTATACAGGTGGTTGTCAGGACCCCAGCGTCAACCTAACAGAGATAGACGCTTTAAACGTCGGGGAAATCGTAACACGGATCGCGAGTCCAACAGTGACACAGTGTCATCTGCTAGTGACACAGGCAATAGACCTATGTCGTCAAAAAACGACAGGCGCCCGGCCGCTGGAGTAAAGACAAGAGCAGGCCGAGTAAAAGACAACGACCCCCTAGAAGAGGGGGACAGTGCCGCAGACTCCAGAGGAAGGGGGCGGGGCAAGAGGACCTGACATTTAATATCTCCAAGCGCTCTCTGTCCACTACAGAGGTCAGGGTGTTAAATAAGGGCTTATCTTTTGTGCCCACCACCCAGTTTGACCATCTAAATTGGAAGATAGAGACTGCGAGATTAGATAGAAGCCTCCGCCTACGTGAATTTTTTAGCAGAGAAGACATCATCTGCGTTCCCAAACAGCCATCAATCTACGACACATTTAAAAAGAAATCGACGTTTGACCCAGCCTCCAGCAATCAGGCTATAAAAAGCTTTACAAAAGTGTTGGAGTCTAAAGTTGGCATTACATACGAGATGAACAAGAAGAAATTGCCACTGTGTACTCCCAACCTAACCAAAGCTGAACGTATAGCTCTACATGATCTCAGCACCTACGACGACGTGATGATACTCCCCGCAGATAAAGGGGGAGGGGTCGTCATTTGGGATATTGAGGACTACAAAAATGAAGTCTACTCACAGATCAATAATGACCAACTATATGAAAGATTGAGTAGCAATCCCTCTATCACCTACAAAGCTGAACTCGACAATGTCCTAGCCACTGCCGTCCGTCAGGAACTTCTGCCAAGCGCAGTGAGAGATTTCCTGACTACCGAGAATCCACGGGTCCCATTGCTGTATTGTCTGCCGAAGATCCATAAAAATCTAGGATCCCCTCCGGGTCGGCCGATTATTTCGGCTAGGGAGTCCCTCTACAGCCCTATATCAAGTTTTCTTGACCACTTTCTTCAGCCGCTTATTCAACAACTTCCGACATATCTCCAAGATACGACTGCACTTCTCCACAAATTGACCCAGCTGGACAAGATTCCAGCAGCTACTTGGCTTATTACGCTCGATATCAGCAGCCTATACACGAGCATTCCCCATGAGGCTGGCATCAGTGCCATGAGAGACCTGCTGACTAATGATGTCAACTACATTGGCCCGGATATAGATCTGTTCATATCTCTGCTGACATTGACTCTTCAAAGAAACTTCTTTATATTCAACAAACAGTTCTTTCGTCAACGCACCTGGTGTGCCATGGGTTCTCCCGTGGCTCCATCCTTTGCCAATGTCTATATGTCCTCATTAGAGCAAGTTTTGTTCTTTAAAGACCCCATCAAATCCAATATTGCCTTCTACACCAGATATATTGATGATATTCTGTTACTTTGGACTGGTTCGAGAGATGACTTCATCGACACCATAGAGAACATCAATACATTGGACTGTCCAATTAAATTTACATTTACCATGAGTCAAGAACATGTCAATTATCTGGACGTCAAAATTTCAGCTATAGAAGGCCGACTCAGTACGTCTGTCTACTCCAAAGAGACAGACAGAAATACCTTGCTATTGGCACAGAGTTTTCACCCACCAGCATTAAAACAAGGCCTGCCTTTTTCCCAGCTATTGCGGGTAAAGAGGATTACCAGCTCTCCTGCTGTATTAGAACAGGACCTTATTAATATGCAAAATAAATTTAAAGAACGTGGTTACTCTGCTGAAATTTTGACAACTGCAAGGAGCAGAGTCGATGGCGTCTCAAGACAAGAAGCTCTTCAAAGGAGTAACAAAAATAAGCAAATTAATCGCATTGGATGGGTGCGTGCCTACAACCCAGCTGATTCCATCATTAAGTCCACTGTCAATTCACTTTGGCCCACAGTTCAACATGACAAGCATCTTAAGCAACTGAAAGATACCAGATTGATGTCTTGCTATACCCGTGGAAAGAACATACGAGACTGGGTTGTTCGTACTGACATATCCAAGAGACTACCACCAGGCACCATGAGCAGACCTGGAGGATGTTATCGCTGCACGGGGTGCACTACCTGCAGCTCCATGATCCAGGCTAAAGTATTTAATCACCCTCACTCAGGTTTTGAATATAAAATCCGCCATCCCTTGACATGTACCAGCAGTCACGTGGTTTATATTATCAAGTGCCCTTGTGGCCTCTACTATGTAGGGAAAACCATCCGCGCCTTTAAAGAGAGAATTGCTCTACATAGAACTGCCATCCTTGCTGCTCTCAACAATAAACCAAACGAGCAACCAGTGGCCAAGCATTTTGCAACTCAGAAACACAGCCTCGCAAGCCTCAGATACATCATCATAGATCAAGTTCCGGAAGATTTGAGAGGTGGTGATAGAGGAAAAAGACTTTTGCAACTGGAAACAAAGTGGATATTCCACTTGGATACTGTTAGACCCAAGGGCCTGAATGAACAATTAACTTATAACATGTTTCTTTAATTGCTTTCCTCCAGTGTCACTAAGACTCCAATCCACCCCAATAGTAATCTACTTGACCCCTATGGTGCGCCCAGCGATGTCGACATTCTTTTGTACAGTTTATTTATGCACATGCACCTGATTGTCACTAATTTTGTTTTGTGTTTCCCCAGCAGCTTTCATGTCCGCTCAGCGTCGGTGTTGCTAGGCAACCGTCACCTCCGAGTGGGAATCCGGATGTGAGATGTCTCAGAGTCTAGTCATGTGATTAACCACCCAGGAAGTGGAACGGAAGCAGAGCTAGCCGGTGGGAGGAGAGTCATGGAGGTGGTCTGGCGCAAACACATAAAGGTATGTTTTGTAACCTGTTTGTATGTCCCTGCCTTGAAAACGGAATTAAATCCGAAACGTCGGCCACCTGCTTGTCTGTGTGAGCTTCTTGTTTGAACAAAGTCCGTGAGAGTGCCGCAGCCCTCCGCTGTCTATATATATATATATATATATATATATATATATAATCTATAGGGTTGACTGGCACTCTCTTCACTGAGGTATATGCCACGGTGCCTTCCTCGGATGGGTATACAAACAGTAGAGTTAGATTGAGGGACCTGGGGGGACCCCCAAAGAAACAGGCGGCACTCGATCAGCTGGATGGGTAGAATCCAAATTTTATGTGCAAAGTTTTCAAAAGAATACAAGCATTCAAAGAAACAGGCGGCACTCGATCAGCTGGATGGGTAGAATCCAAATTTTATGTGCAAAGTTTTCAAAAGAATACAAGCATGTCTGCTTGTATTCTTTTGAAAACTTTGCACATAAAATTTGGATTCTACCCATCCAGCTGATCGAGTGCCGCCTGTTTCTTTGGGGGTCCCCCCAGGTCCCTCAATCTAACTCTACTGTTTATATATATATATATATATATATATAAATAAATAGGGAAGCCTTTCATTGGTGGCAGTGGTTATATCTTGTGATAAGAGCTGTCCTTCGTGATGCGGCGCCGTCCCTGAACTTCCATGTCTGAGACCCAGGAATCCCTCTGCGCATGCGGATCCCTCACACAGCGCTGCAGAGAGAAGCCCATAGGCTTTTACAGGGTATCGCCAGCAAGATCTGGTGACACCCCCCCCCCCCGCAGCGCTGCCCCGGCGTGCAAGCTTTACAGCATGCGAAAATGCGGTAAAAACCCCAATAACAGGGTTTATACTGCATTTTCCATTTAGAGCATTTCCCCAAAAGAGAGATGGACACGTAGAGAGGAGAGTAATATGGTAGAAAACAGCACAGAGGCCCAAGTTCATTTTGGTTACACTGTGGCATAATTCCGTAATGGAACCCACATTTTATATCAGCAAACCACAAGTTATACACAAACATAAGCCGTCAGATCATTGCTGAAGCTTTGGCTTTCCGCTCACCCAGCTAAGCACAACTGGAGGTAGGTCTGGACCGCTCTGCAGATCCTTATTCATTCACTGGTGTACTTTAACAAGTTTAGAGAGTGCAAGCAGAAATCCATGAACTCTGCCGCATACTTGACCGAGATAATAAAGTGGAACAGGTCCAACATAAAACAAGCGGGAGGCAGCCAGGAATACAGGAGAGCAACATGAAAATAATTGACCCTACTGGCACTTGTGCTATAAATCGTGTTCTGATACAGTAGGTAAAAGCCTGCAACATATTAAAATGTTGTAAATATTAAACATAACATGACATGCATGACATACGGATTTTAAGTAAATCCCAAGGAACCATTTTTATTCTGAAGAATGTGCTTTATGATTTGGCTTTACTTTTCTTTTCAAATATCAGCGTTTACATCATCGGGGTTAGTGAGAGTCCTTTGTGAATTTTAAATACAGGAAAACGTTTAAACCAGCAATGTAATATTAAATAAACACATGTACGCCGTATTTATTTTTAGAATGGAGAATACGTGTGGTAATGTAGCATGTGGAAAATGTATGTGTTTTAAAAGAAAATATATGGGTTTGAAATGCTTTCAATAAGGCGAGTTATTCTTTCTTTCAGCAAATGGTATTCAAAACGTTTGTAATGAAACAATTTGACCTAATTTTATTATCGCACAGCGAGCAGGGGTTTCATAGAGCGCTTACTCATGCTGCATGTGTTTATAGGCAGGGCGCACGGCGAGTTAAGGGCAGCATCAACGCACTAGAGGTTAAAATGAAGGTAAAGGCATCTTACTTAAGGAAAACATTTAGTTTATGTAGGAATAATGGGTTATTGAAGCTGTCCAGACTTTGTCATCTGGACCCCCAAGGGTAACACATCACAGGGTATAATTTATCACATATGGGCGTGCTCCTCACCTTCCAGTGTTTAAGTACAATACTGGTTTTATTATGATTGAGTTATCCTTTACACCTCCGGCTACTGAGTCTGTTTTTAAAGCACTTTTTGACTGACATGAGTTTAGTTTGTGAATAATACTGTAGATTTTTTTTCCCGCTCTGCACTTGTTTTTATTTATTTTTTACTTATACCTCTTTCACACCAGAAAATGCAGGGACTTACCCGGGATTACGGTCCCAGGATCATGCCGGGGCATTGCTGGTTTGGCTCCTTTCACAATAGCCTAGATTTCCGGGTAAACCTGGGTCTAGTGCTGGTGTGAAAGGGGTTGAAAGGGTTGAAATGCATAGTCAAAGTCCCAGGATTTTTGACACGGGACCCCTTTACACCAGAACTAGACCTGGGTCGACCAGGTAATCTAGGCTGGTGTGAAAGAGGCTAACCAGGGAATGCTCCGCCACCCACAACAAAGTTGTGAAAGGGGTATTAGCAACCTTGTTGTGGGTGTGCAGGTTAACTCCTTTGTAGTCGGCTACATCTAAAAAATGTGTTAATTAACCATAAAATTGATAATAAAGAATTGCAGATGAAAGCATTGGCTTTTAAATATTCCCACTTTAAGATGCAACCTGTCTACCTTGCCCGAATGGTGCCTGAGTCTGCTTCTTGCATGTTATTATGTAAGGGCTGTTTCATACGCTGCGGCTGACACTGGGCAGCGAAACCCCGCACGTACAAGAAGCCGCACGTACACAGAAGTTTACAATGGTCGGGATGGCCACAGGCGGCCGGGCCATGACCGTCCTGTGTGAATGGACACAATTCTGTCCATTGTTAACTACTGTGTACGGCACGGCTTCATGGCTGTGCGGAGTTTCGCCGCCTGGCGTTAGCCGGTGCATATGAAACAGCCCTGAGTGCAGTGTGACCTGCTCATTCAGCAGTTTACTAACTAAATAGGAATACACACAGGCAGAGCCGGCCTTAGACATAGGCAAACTAGGCATTTGCCTAGGGCATTTGGAATGCCTAGGGGCATCAGCAGCTTCTGCTGATTAAAATGATATGCAGCATGCCTATATTCTGTGTGTGAGTGAGGCTGTATCTGCATATGAAATAGTGTATTCATGGAAATCACTGTAACACAGCATTCTGTATGCAGGTACAGCCAGTCGCACACAGAATATAAGCATGCCGCATATCATTTTAATCATTGGAAGCTCCTTGTGTGTGCTGGTCATAACATTGCAAATAAGACAAATTTTCATCAAAAAAGGCACCCAACGTTAGCAGAGCTGCCCAGGAGCTGCATGGCTTATTGAGTCAAGATGTATGAGGAAACATCTGTATCCAAGCAGAGGCAGAGGTCACAATGTTAGCGGCTGTGCAAGTGCTGTCTGCGGTTGGGTTGGTTGTGCAATAGTGTTCGGCATACTGTATGTGTAAGGGGCATTATGTGTGTCATGTATAAATGCATTAATAATCTGCGACATATGTGTAACAGGCATTATGTGTGTCATGTGTATAAGGGCATTAAAAATGTGCAACATATGTGTAACATGCATTATGTGTGTCATGTGTATAAGGGCATTAATAATGTGCAACATACAGTATGTGTAATGGGCATTATGTGTGTCATGTGTATGCGGGCATTAATAATGTGCAACATATTTGTAAGGGGCATTATATGTGTCATTATGTGTATGAAGTGCATTAATAAAGGTTGGCATAATGTGTAAGGGGCATTATGGTTATAAGGACATTAATAATGTGTCACGTGTAAGGGGCATTACTATGTGGTATTATCAGGGGTGCCGAGAGAAAGGGGTAGGGGGTACAAATTACCCAGGCCAAAGTCTGATGGAAGGGCCCAGTGGGGGCCCCGGGCCCCCTCCCCTTAAGTGACAGCAGCAGCTGCAGCTCTTCTCCTCTGCCCAGCACACACTGCTTTGTGCTGGGTTGCAGTGTAGCCATGGAGGTGCTTAAAATACAATATTTTCTCAGGTTTTTTTTCTAAGGGTATAATTTGAGGAGTAATGTACATAACATAAAGTGGTACTACTGTGTGATGTAACGTGAATAAGGGACACCATTGCATGATATAATGTGAATAAAGTTGCACTACTGTGTGGCATAATTTGAATTGGGGGTACTATTGTGTGGCCATGCCCCTTCCCAGCAAGAACACACCCCTGTTTGGGCTGCGCACCGAATGTGTGCACTGTTTCTATTTATAATATTGCGGGTAGGAGCACCAAAATGATGACTGCTATGATGAGGGTTGATGGTGCTGGGAAAGGGGAGCAGGGTCAGAGGCGGAACTAGTGGCGGTGCTAGGGGGCACTAGCCAAAATCTTGCCTAGGGCGCAGAAGCGTAACTAATATTGTGGCGCCCCCCCCGCCAAAAAATTACCTTACCCCTCCGCATGCCACCGCCCCCGTCGGCCCCGCATTCAGTCCGGCACCGCAGATAGCCTCCGGGCTCCGTCTCCTGCAGTAATAATAAATGACACGTCAAAATGGCTGCCCCCGTACAGCAGACAGTTTTTTTAGGAATGTTAGAGGAGGCGGCGACCTATGTCGACCTAGCATCATGTCGACCTTTCCTCATGTCAACCTAATGGTGTCGATCTAATGCTTGTCGACCAACATACTGCAGATTCCATTGCGTTTTACAATGGTAGACAGAGATAAAACAAACTGGGTAACAACAGACAGACTTGGAGGTAGGAGGGCCCTGCTGAAAGCTTACAATCTATAGGGATATAGGAGGGAAACACAAGGACAGGTACCAGTAATAGCATAGCAGTCCCACCAAGTTGTAGGTCCAGAAGGGAAGCTATATAATACAGAAGTGCCTCAGAGTGTTATGCATGTGATACTTAAATCGGTACTTGTTTCCTAGCACGGCCACACCGATTTACATCGGGGTGGTCGTGTCGGAAAAATCGGGTCGATCGCATCGCATGCGATTTGGTCGCATGCGATGCGATCGACGCGAAAGACCGATTTTGGACCCGATTTTTTTTTTTTTAATGAAATGTAAATCGGGTCCCTGGGACCCGATTTTACATTGGATTCAATGTAAAATATTCCCAACCCCCCCAAATGTCACGGCGTACACCCCACCCCACGATAGACGCCAACCCGAAGCGTGGCGAGCGCAGCGAGCCCGCGAGGGGCGGCGGTGCGCGTCCTCCGACCTTTTCATTCCCCTACTATCCACGTCGGCGTGGAGTTGAGAATAGAATAGTGTGGCGAGCGCAGCGAGCCACCGAGCCCGAAGCGTGGCGAGCGCAGCGAGCCCCGCGAGGGGACGCGGATACCTTCACAGGTAAACGCGTCCCTTCGCGGACTTCACAGGTGTCCGCGTCGCCACGGACACCTGTGAAGCCCGCGAGGGGACGCGTATAACTGTGAAGGTATCCGCGTCCGCTCGCCACGCTTCAGGCTCGGTGGCTCGCTGCGCTCGCCACACTATTCTATTCTCAACTCCACGCCGACGTGGATAGTAGGGGAATGAAAAGGTCGGAGGACGCGCACCGCCGCCCCTCGCGGGCTCGCTGCGCTCGCCACGCTTCGGGTTGGCGTCTATCGTGGGGTGACGACGGGGACATCTAAAATGTGAAATGGGTCATATTGGCCCATTTCACATTTTTCACATTTTTTCAGGATTTCAATGTTAAAAAATCTTTTAACATTGAAGCCTATGTAAAAATCGGGGGCATCGCGTCGGGACCTATGTTAATGGTCCCGACCGACGCGATGCCCCCGATATTTTACCTTTCCCGACACGATTTCAATGTTAAAATATTTTTTAACATTGAAGTCTATGGGGAAATCGCGGGCATCGCGTCGGTCGCGTCGGGACCATTGTTAACGGTCCCGACCGACGCGATGCCCCCGATATTTTGTCCTAGCCGGCCAAATGGACCTGATTTCAAAGGAAATCGGGTCCATCGTATGGATCGTGTACCTTAACTTAAAGGTACACGATCCATACGATTGTGGCCGTGCTAGGAAACAAGTACCCTTAAATCTAATAGGCTTGCCTGAAGAGGTGAGTTTTCAGGGAACGCTTATGAGGGCGATGTGGAAGATCCAGTCCAGGTTTTAGAGCACCAGCATGAAAATTTGATCCAGTCCAGGTTTCCTAAACTAATGTGATCAAGGTCTGGCTGATTAGCAGCAATTTTGGCTTCCTGTTATGTGTGTGTCCAGGGCAGGAGGTCATTGCACCCAATGCTGAAAAGCAGCTGGGTTATAGAATGGGAATGTAATATTACGTTAGGTGCTTTGGAGTGTACCCTGACTGTGAAATCTGTGGAAAACCCTGCAATGATGTAACCTGGTATGCTGTTTACCTGCTACAAAATAAAGACCCAGACTTCATCTAAATCCAGTGTGTGTAATTTATTGTCAATATATATATTGTGTGTGTACAACACAATGTATAGTGGGGCATTCATTTTGCTAGTGATGTATATGCAACGGCATGCCACGGCTCGTACACATTGTGGTCCTGCTACAGAACTCTGCTGTACCTATATGCAGCAATAATGTAGCAGGACACATCTGTGCATATCTATCTATAAACACACACACACACACACCCAGCTATACAAAGTAACCATTCCCATTTGTAATGTTAAGCACAGCTGAGCCGTAAGTAGTATGTCACAGGTCTTGTTCTGATCACTGGCACTTTCATATTATATGAATAATTAAATAGAAGTATCTATATATATACAGTATATAATGAATGAATAGGTCATGAATAGAATGTAACACAACATTTATTGTGTCTGAATCTGCCACATAATTATAGGAAAATCCGAGAACAGTCAGCGTAGAACTCTGGAAATGTGTGCTCACAATTCCGTTACACTTTGCACACTATCCACACTTTCCCTGATGCTATATTTAAGCCTGAAGAAAAATATCCCATCAGGGCTTTTTCCCCTATTATTCCTCCGGTTACACAGAGCTGAAGTTCACAGAGAAGTTTACATGAAAAGTCTGTTTCAATTACAGAACTGATCCCTCACTGGCATTAAACACAGTATTAAGTAGTGTTACAGCTAAGACACACTAGGAAAGTTGAAGATAGCAGAAGACCACCCTCAGGTGTCGTAGACACATTTATGTCGTAGCTGTTTTTCAGTTATATAGATAAATTAATAATGACACACACACACAATCGGGATCTCTATGAAAAGAGGTGTAGGTTTTTAATATCATGTTGTACCATGGCAATAGATATAATATACACAGGTGCAGTGGTCAGAAAACCTACAAGCTGTACAGTAACACAGAAACATAGAATGTGACGGCAGATAAGAACCACTTGGCCCATCTAGTCTGCCCCTTTTTTAAACATGTTACCTCAAACCATATTTCATCCTTATTGCTGTGTAAGGATATCAATATGCCTATCCCAAGCATGCTTAAATTGTTCTACTGTATTTGCCTCTACCACCTCTGATGGTAGGCTATTCCACTTATCTACTACTCTTTCTGTGAAGTAATTCTTCCTCAAATTTCCCCTAATCTTCCTCCATCTAGTTTCAGTGCATGTCCTCGTGTTCTGTTGTTCCTCTTCCTGTGAAGAATGTCTCCCACATGTACCTTGTTAAAACCCTTGATATATTTGAAAGTTTCTATCATGTCCCCCCTTTCCCTTCTCTGCTCTAAAGTATACATATTAAGATCTTTAGTCTTTCCTGGTACGTTTTGTGTTTTAGGCCTTGCACCATTTTACTTACCCTTCTTTGTACAGTCTCTAATGTATTTATATCCTTCTGGAGATAATGGGTGACATTCTATGGGATGAGATAATTAGACTTTGGCGAGTTGTTTCGCAAAAACGGCCGAAATAGCATTTTTTTCCATCTTCGCATATTTAATGAGCTGCGAAAATGTGAAAAAAGTGCGATTTTGGCCAAGTTGGACACACTGGAAATGCGATGGCTGCTTTTCGCAGCACATCGCATCCAGATGTTTTCACATGAAAAAGTATACAAATCGCATATTTAATGGTATGCGATTTGTATAAAGTGTGTCTATAATTCGCCCAAAAATCAGACCAGGTTCTGATGGGCGAATTAGCCAGAACCCTGCACAGACCGCGCCTTTCCTCCGAATGATTCTATTGGCCGCCTAGCGGCCAATCAGGAGCTGAGAAAGTCGGCTCCTGATTGGCCGCTAGGCGGCCAATAGAAACATACGGAGGAAAGGCGCGGAAGATGAACATCTCTGCGCCTCTCCAGTCCGTGAGCGGGTACCAGCCGGGAGCAGCGCGTCTGCCGGAGAGGATGCCGAGGTCATCGCCGGGGACCAGGTGAGTAGGATTTCCTTCCTTAGGAACCCCTTTTGGACTACTTCGGATCCTGGACCCCGGAGACATCAGCCCTGGAGCCCAGGACCCCGGACCAGCCCCGGAACCAGGACCAAGGCCCCGGAACCGGACTCTTCAGTCCAGGAGCCCCGGACCCAGGATCCAGGGACCGACCTACGGGCTCAAGGTAGGTAAGTATCAGTGTGTGTGTTATGTGTGTATTAAACCTTTATTTTTCAGGGTGTCAGTGTGTTTTATTTAACTATTTTTTGTACTGTAGAACTACAAGTGCCAGTGGGCCCTTTAATGCCCCGCATGCTGGAACTTGTGGTTCTCCAAGTCCCAGCATGCGGGGTAGGCTTGCTGGGACTCATAGTTCTACAGTAGAAAACAATAGTTTTGATTCTATTTTTTACACTTTCCATCAGCCCGATGCCCACCGCCCAGGGGCATCGGGGACAGCCCCGGACTTTCAGCATGGGCTGGTAAGTCCTGGAGGGGGGGTCCCCACTTCCCCAGGACCCCAGCCCATGCTGACCAGCCACGGGGATAATGCTTTGGCCGCGGGACCTTATATAATAAGTGTCCCCCGGCTGTGGCATTACCCTGCTGGCTGGTTGGCTCTGGTGCTGGTTCTTAAAATACGGGGGACCCCTAGTCATTTTGTCCCCCGTATTTTGGGAACCAGCGCCGGACCTTGAGCCTGGTGCTGGTTTCTTTAAATCAAGGGGACCCCTATTTGTCGGGGACCCTGATTTTATGTCACCAGCACTGGCTCAATGAGCCCGGGGCTGGTTATGCTCTGGCGGGGGACCCCGTGCTGTTTTTTTTTTATTTAAAATGCGATTTCCTGCAAACGTGCTATTTTCTGACATGAAAATCGCACATTTTCAGGACTAAAGAAATCGCACCAACTCGCACCTATTCGCACTATTTGGCCCGTTTTTCGCATCTCATTAAATATGCGAAAAACGGCCAATCTTGCGATTTTCAAAAGTGCGAAGTGGTGCGATATGAAAACATGCGCATTTATCTCAATCCATAGAATGTCACCCATGGTCTCCAGAACTGGACACAGTACTCTAGATGAGGTCGTACCAATGACCTATACAATGGCATTATTACTTCTTTATTTCTACTGCTGATACCTCTCCCAATGCAACCAAGCATCTGACTTGCCTTCTTCATTGCTTTGTTACATTGCCTACTTGCCTTTAAGTCCCCTGAAATAGTGACACCTAGATTCCTCTCTTCCTCGGTAGTTCCCATTATAGTGCCATTTATACTATATTTACTCTTTGGATTTTTGAGACCCAAGTGCATGACTTTGCATTTTTTGGCTTTAAACTGTAGTTGCCATGCTCTTGCATAAGAAGCAGTGTGGCAGATGTAAGTGGTGGCACTGAAAACAAATAAAACCAATGAATATGCCACT
Organism: Crinia signifera; assembly: GCF_055691185.1. Taxonomy (NCBI): domain Eukaryota; kingdom Metazoa; phylum Chordata; class Amphibia; order Anura; family Myobatrachidae; genus Crinia; species Crinia signifera. The sequence goes on from NC_139217.1 coordinate 423,821,695, forward strand.
ATATAAAATTGTATTCAAGGATCAACAATACTGCTTTCACAATGCATTGTCGGGTTGGATTTGTTACATGGGTCCAACTAGGATGCCACTCGGCTGAGTCCAACTTTCAGACCGGCTTCACGCAGAGGCACATGCTCAACCGATACTTGGAGATGAGATCATCCCCAATCGCCGAGTCTTTCTATGCTGTGAATAGGTCCCAGGTTGCATTGACCGAGCATATCTGATCATACGAGACCAGGAGCTGGGTTGAACCTGTGCTCAACCCTGCTCGTTACCCAGGCTGAAAATCCGGGTCTCCGGATCTTTGTTATTTTAACTGGATTCTTTCACATTGTGCAATATCTCGGGTTGCTGCATGTTCCTGTGAAATATTTTGGGCCGTGTGAAAGGGCTATAACAAAATTGCTTTATTGAAATCAACAGAACCATATGACAGTCACTTTGCTCCAGCCAGTGTGACTAACAGTGCATACTGTTCAGAGCAAATTAATGTCTAAAGACCTCCATACACTAATGCGATATGGGCACTTTTCATGCGATTCCAACAAATTGTTGCTTTTCTTGCGATGCATGGTGTTTTCCCGTGCGCCTCACATTGCAATCGCAGATCTGAGTGGCTTCCACAAGGATCTATCTGAACCTGCAGACTGGGATTGCATATGGTACATTGTATGCAAAAGGACCACATATGATGTATCCTATGCGATCCAGCCACCCGGGAGCTGCCGGGTGAGAAGGCAGGATATCGTATGCAACGTACCACATGCAATACCTCATACTAATGGATGGGGGCCTTTACTGTTTAAAAGCTGCATGTAGGGCCTTATTCAGCATGGATTGCTAATCAGAATATTCACAGTGGACTGTGAGCAAAAAAGTCACCGTTCATGAACGGCCCCGTACATGAATGTGAATGAATTACGAATGCATTGCTAACCGTCATTTATTTTGGTGAATAATTATTTTAACTTTAATGGAGGATTCTATGTACAGGAAGTCGGCACGGCCATGGGGACCAGGTTTGCCCCCAGTTATGCCAACATGTTCATGGCCAGGTGGGAAGATCTGATGGTATGGCATGGGCATGGCTGGGAGGCAAACCTGGTCCAATGGTGGCGTTATATCGACGATGTACTGTTTATATGGAGGGGGTCTGAAATAGAACTCAATAAATTCTGTGAATTTCTGAACCAGAATTGTTTCAACATTCAACTCACCTTTGATATTAGCAAGGTCGAGGTGAATTTTTTGGATCTAAAGATCTTCATAGAAAATGATAAAATTGAAACATCAGTCTACCATTAACCCTCTGACTCAAACTCCTATATTAATCCCTCCAGTAACCACCACAACAAGTGGATCTCCAATATCCCGAAAGGGCAATTTATAAGATTAAAATGGAATTGTTCAAATAACGCTAATTTTGAAAGCAGTGCAATAAAGATGAGAGATAAGTTCATGAATAAAGGTTACAACACTACATTGTTAGATGGAGCTATGGAGGAAACCAGGTCTCTGCGGAGGGAAGATCTTTTGAAGGATAAACCAACCACTCCCTCAGAGAACACAAGTTATACAATTGCCTTCAGCACGCAATATAATGCCTATCATAGGCCAATAGAAAAATTATTAAAAAGAATTGGAGATTTCTGCTGGAGGATCCGATTCTAGTGAATATTTTACCACAGACACCAAAATTCATATATAGACGGGCATCTAATCTGAGGGATCAATTGGTAAATAGTGCATATATGGAAAAGGGCATTATGCCGATCCGAAATAATGGATTCCACAGATGTGGCGATTGTGCCATGTGTAAGGCCTATCCATCAACAGCGAGAAAATTCACAGAATTCAAATTACACAATCGGATCATTAAACCTAAACAATTCATTACATGCAACTCAAATTATGTGATTTACGCCATACGGTGTTCCTGTGATAAACTATATGTCGGCAAGACCAAAAGGAATCTAAAGATACGACTTGCCGAACATGTACGTAACATTAAGAAAGGTTTTAAAGAACATCCGTTTTCCTTGCATTTTTTAGAAATACATAACAGCTCAGTCAATTCAATCACGGAATTTTGGGGACTTGAGGCAGTAAAACGCAATTGGCGACACAATAATATGGACATTAGACTTGCCCAAACAGAGATGAGATGGATATTTAATCTGTCCACTCTGACCCCGCATGGTCTAAATCACGAATTTGAGTTAAAATGTTTTTTATGAGAATATACTGTTTTAAAGATTACTTGATTTTATACAGTACATTGATTAATTAATACACCCAATTTGCTGCTAATGATTGCTGCTATTGTTTTTAACCCCTATTTGCTGCTAAATATCGCTGCTTGGATTGTACATTATACAAGGGATGGATTCATCCACTCATATTGCTGCTCGTTAATCATAACTGCTGCTTGTTTACTATAAATTGCTGCTATTATGTGGGTCTGGTGTTTTAAATATATTTTTGTGTTTTTTAACACATTTTTGTAAATGGAGTAACCATGGAACCATTCAGTATTGGAAAATAGGGAGGATATATTTTGTGAATGCACGCATATTGATATTTAGCGTCACCACTAAGTACTGCCCATTAACTATTTTTGGGTCAAGAATTGGAGTAATAATAGCCTCCTGACATATACGTCATCTGGTACCAATCCTAAACATTATTAGGGGATATAGATTACATCTCAAGACAGTGATACGCATATGCGGGTCACTGAGCGGACCTCTAACTTCCGGGCGTGCGTTCCACGTCCCGGAAGTAGTGAGTACAGGCACTTGAGCTTTGTCCAGCCAGAAAACAGCAGTAAGCAAGATGCGCGTCACTAACGGACACCCGACTTCCGGGCGTGCGTTCCACGTCCCGGAAGTGGGAGATTCAGACGCCGGAGCTTTATTTAAGTATAACAGGCTGGTTAATCCCCAGTTTCTATGGCCAGCAAACTCATTGCTTATCCGCCGACAAAGCTACAGATTGATCCATATATCTGTGAGCTTATTTCAAGCTATAAGCCCCGTTTATGATAATGACACTGAACCGGAAATGGTTACTCCATACTACTATATAAACCCTGTCTGATTCACTCACTATATATCCTTGAGAAAGGCGGCTGGGACCGTCGAAACATGTTGGAAAATAAGTGAGTTTTGTTTTTAATTGTATTTTATTCTTGTTTTCTGTATTTTGTGACTTATGGCCATTGGGCCACTATACAGTAATACATTTTTGGAACTAAGACCGGTCATCCCCTCTGTTTTTTCGGCATACCATCTGCCTGGGGGAGTTGATTGGAAGAGGAGTGATAACAGGACTGACTCCACAAAGATACCTTGATAGGTGTATCTTATTTACATCCCTAGTGAGTACGGTACGCAGTGCCCTTGTTCATTCCTGCCACTTTGATTGTCTGATGATTACTCTGGTATTTGAGTGTAAAGATACCTTTATATGCTTGGAGACTCCTGAATTTTCAGTGAGCACGGTATGCATTTGAGCTTATTGACATCCAATTTTGGTACATATTTTTATCTATCACTGTGGTGAACCTCTAAAGAAACCGCTACACACCTGTCCCACTCCACTGCAGAGTGAGTTTCGGTACGAGTTTCTTCCCTGGGTGCAGGGTACCCCCAGAAGTTAATAAATTTAGATTGTGTCACTGATACACATTTTTCTTTTTTGTTTATTTTTCACGTGAGAAAAAAATCACATCACGGAGTATACAAGTCAAGCGCCTGCACTTTCTTATTTGTTCTGGAGAGTTGGCGAGTGAGGATTACTGGGTGGTCCTCCATTTGAAAGTGAGGCTGCAAGGATCGGTTGCGCCTTGGGACTTTTCTATTTTTCTGTTTTTGATTGCTAACCGTCATTCATTTGCAATTCCTGGAACGGATGAGACCATCGAAGAGTTCCTGCCATCTGTGGAAGTTGTGAGTAAGTCTGAGGCTTCCACTAATTTGCCACAGAGACACGCCGGAAGTGGTCAGCGCTGACGTAAGAGGTACACCCTAAATACGCCTGCAAATGCCTGCTTTTTTTCAATGTGAAACTGTACATTTCCACCCCCAAACGCCGGCTTCCTGTCAGTCACTGGATTGTGATAACGTTCGCATTTTTAGTCACTACTGCCCTCATGCACGTGCAATGCGAACACTATGCTTGCACGGTTAGCTGATAATCGCTCGATTTGCTTTTTCTCAAATTAGCGACCCATGCTGAATTAGTCACATAAGCAGCTAATTATTTGGTGTGCATGTGATTCTTTGTTACATTATTCTTTTTATTGAACAAATGTCTGTGGTTTTTTACGTTTCTTTAATCTTATGAAAAGCGTCCGTTCAACTATACCCAAATGCAAACATCAGTATAATGACATTTCTCTCAGAACCACTGCATATGGGGCAGTCAGATGTGACCAGTGGTGCAAGTAGGAAAAATGTCTTAGTTGTACGCTGCCATGTGCTAAAAATGGGTGTGGTCAGGGGCGTGGCCGACACATTTATATAGATTTTCCAAGAAATGTAAGAAATTTCCTTATTCTGTGGTCAGATTTGTTCCATATTAAATGTTCGATTTCTAAGATTAGAAAATGAAATTAAACTTTTTAATGAGTTTTCTGTTACAAAACCAAAATCGAAATATAATCTACATTGTCCAAATTGACCCTTCAGTCACTCATCGCTAGATCCACCAAAAGTTGTTCTTCCAAACTTACTGTGAAATCCTTATTTCTGCTCGCCTCAACCCATTCTCATTAATAACATCTCAAGAGACTCGCACATAACACACCAGGCCCTTTAAAAATCCTACTCTGCTCTGATAAATTCCTCTACCATTATGTGCCCAACGTACAAAGCAACATTACCGAGATCATTAATTACAGCTATTGATCCATGTAGGTTTTTTTTTATGCTCTGCTTTTCAGAAATGTAACCACTCACTCCTAAAAATACAACTTCATTCACCCAGAACAGGATGGAGATTGTAACTCCAATAATAACAGAACAACGTATCAATTGTAAAACTCTGAAATAATAAACTGAGACTGAAGCATTAAAATGTAAAGCAATCCAGTAAATGTTTCCATAGAGGTGCAAAACAGATTTGTTTGGAGACCGTGCACATGACCCGGCTCAGATACATATAAATAAGGTAATGATCTGAACCGATTAATTGATGACGAAGTAAGGAACAGCAAGATATTTCCAATGTCACTGTAATTAATACTATAAATAAGACCCGGCCTGATTAAGTCCAAGGCGGACGGCAGTCACAACTGCATTACAGGGTATGGGAAATATATGGAATGACACTCAGAATTTAAGCAAATTTCTGAGTATCATTCCATATATTTTCAGAGTACTTCTTTCCTAGCAGGGCTCCCACTAAGCAAATAGCTTTCAGTTGTATGAGATGCAATGAGATTGAGGCACACCCCCCCCCAGTATCCACGCCTCCCCGAAGCAGATTTCGGGTTGGCGTGGATACTGGGGTGTGCCTCAATCTCATGCGGATTTCATTACATGTATTCTGTGTCCCCTCGTTGGGCTTGCCACGCTTCGGGCTCGGTGGCTCGCTGCGCTCGCCACACTATATAGAATCACCTCCACGCCGAAGTGGATAGTGGGGGTATGAAAAGGTCGGGAGGACGCGTTCTTGCTGCGCTCCCCACGCTTCGGGGTGGCGTGGATACTGGGGGGGGGGGTGCCTCAATCTCATTGCATCTCATACAACTGTATAGTAAAGTAAATGGCATCGCACCCTATACAATCACATGCGATCGCCTGGGGGGGGGTAAATAGCAGTGAATAAATTACATAGGAAAATCGAATTGCATGCGATCGCATCGCATGCAAAAAAACACGCATGCGATGCCATTTCACTACGGTACCGTACATAGTGAAACTGGGCGCTTTGCTAGGAAACAAGTACCATTTTCCGTATTCCAGTTGGGGATCTAAGGGTCAGATCCCAGAATACTCAGATAGGCAAACCTCCATCATATTAGCACCACGTTATCCTTCAAAACATTGTTACCAAGTATGTATTACAGGGTAGTTTGCCGTTGATACTTTTGGTACTTTATAACTCTTCCCTTCATCACTTTTCAAGGCTTAGTATATCTGGCTCAGAATGAGAATGGCAATAGAGGCCACGGACATAGGTCAAGGATCAGGTATCTTAGCAGTAGCGCACACAGGGGGGGATTCTGAGTACCCAGAATCCCCCCCCCCTTGACGGACCAAATACCACTATATTGCTCTGTGTGTATGAGTCTTTAGTGAAATGTATTCTTCTAAAGGTTCTACATTACTGTATGTATTTCAATAAAATATAGTACGTGTATATTGAAAATATTTCCCTAAACATATCTATCTATCTATCTATCTATCTATCTATCTATCTATCTATCTATATCTACCGGTTTGGTCAAATGATATGTACAGACTACAAACAGACCTTACTCTGCGCGGAGTACATGTCAGGTAGCGAAGATCTGAAGCATAAAGAATCCATCCATAACAAGCAAAGTATCAACTTAAACACTTACATGGTATGTCAGCTATTATTAACTCACATACATAGCATTCGTGGGAATAAATCACTTTAGATAGAGACATTCTGTGCAAGAAAAGTGTTGAAAAGTTATTTCAAACATTGTTTAAAGTGAAGCCTGTCCTTGAAAATGTGTAACAATTACATTCCTTTCTCTTTACAGAAAATAATACTTATTTACACCGTATACCATAAACATTCCTGTAATAGGGATGCATTTACATTTGTGGCTTAACTCTGTTTAGCTTTATTTATATTAATCACAAGAGTGAGGCTACAAAATTTTGACAGTCATACTGAAAATGTCAACATGGTCATAGTGTTGACTTTAACCAAGTTGACATTTATCATATACCCCATGATGAAATGTTGACATGTTAGAATGTCAACATTTCTTCCTGGTAGCCCAGCAGTGACTTAAGGGCCTTATTCGAGTTCACTCTTTCTGACAAAATCCTTCTTAGATGGACAAAACCATGTGCACTGCAGGGGGGCAGATGTAACATGTGCAGATAGAAATAGATTTGGTGATTTTTTGGTGATTCTTTGCAGGGTAAATACTGGCTGCTTTATTTTAACACTGCAATATAGATCTCACTTTGAAGTAAAACCCCACCCAAATCTAATTAGATCTGCACAAGTTACATCTGCCCCCTTTCAGTGCACATGGTTTTGTCCATCTAAGAAGGATTTTGTCTGAAAGAGTGAACTCGAATAAGGCCCTTAACTTTCTGGCAAATGCAATCTGCCTCAGCTGGGTATCAGTGATCCAGTGACAGTCACTACTGGGTCACATCTATGATCTTCCAGCATTCTGGTAAGTTTTTGGCAGCTACCCTAGCCCTAATCCTAACCTTCCCTCTAGTGCATAACCCTAACCCATCTCTCAACCTAAACCTAACCTCCTACTGGACCCTGCAGCCTAGCCCTAACTTTTCCGCCAGCAGCCTAAAGCCGGGCACACACTAAAAGATTATCTTTCCAATCTGACTGGTTGGAATGTAAATCTGGTTATTTCTGGGAGCAAATGCTAATTGACCGTTTTCTCCCGAACATGGAAAACAGCCAAAAATGGTAATTCCGAAAAATTGGTTAAATCAATTTATAAAAATACAGATATAAAGAAACTAACAAATTTCGGCGCACAGGTATACTGTATAAACAATTAATAAAACACCTAATATTACAATGATCTGCTTATCAGTTGTACAGAATGCAGCTCTCTTTTAGTATTTCTGTAATTCTTAGGGCAGTATTCAATGAAAAAAATTCTCCGTGCATGGCGAGAGATTTTTTCTCTTGCCATGCACACGCCCTGTTCCGGAGGGCTCGCTGCCACTCCTGCTTCCACTATTCAATGTGGTTAAGACTCGCCGCCACTCGCGGCGAGTCTTAACCCCTGCAGTGGATGAGCGTCCATGGCAGGGAGCTGGCAGGGAGCCGGGGGACGGTGGCAGCCAGGGAGATTAAAGCTCCCCCCCCCCTATAGCCAGCGGGGGACCCAGTATTCACTGCACCCGATCGTGCATATGTAATGATCGTGTGCAGTGAATATATGAATATCTAATGAGCGGCTCGAGAGCTCCGGCCCCCTGCTGGCTGCTCTGTGTAAAAAAAAAAAAAAAAAAATTAATTAAATATATATTCATGTGCTATAAGCACATGAATAAAAATAACATGCCCCTTCACAGAAAAAAAATCCTGATTTTTTGACACCAAAATTAAAAAAAAAACCTTTTAGTTTAAAAGTTCACATTCCAGTTCTCCATGAAAAGATGGAGAATTGCTACACGGAGAGACAAGGCGAAAATCACTTAAAAAGACGGCGAAAATATCACATTGAATAGGGTGGTTCACTTTTGGAGAGCAAAATGCTCCTTCCAACGTGAAAATAGCACAAACTCAACATAAAACACGGCAAATTTTTCTCATTGGATACTGCCCTTAGTGTTGAACAAATAAAGAATATGGATACACTGGGCAGTATTCAATGAAAAAGTTCTCCGTGCATGGAGAGCGTTTTATTTAGCTCTCCATGCACTCTCCGTGTTCCGGAGGGCTCGCTGCCACTCCTGCTCCCTCTATTCAATGTGGTTAAGACTCGCCGCCACTCGCGGCGAGTCTTAACCCCTGCAGGGAGCAGGGAGCTTTCAGGGAGCCGGAAGCAGCCAGAGAGATTAAAGTCTTCCTGGCTGCTCCAGAGGACTGTGGAGGGGAGGGGGGCTCTCCTGGACCCAGGCTGCACCCCCCTATAGCCAGCGGGGGACCCAGTATTCACTGCACCGTTCGTGCATAGTTACGTTCGGCTGCAGTGAATATATGAATATCTAATGAGCGGCTCGAGCGCTCGGGCCCCCTGCTGGCTGCACTGTGTAAAAAAAAAAAAAAATTTTTAAATTAAATATATATTCATGTGCTATAAGCACATGAATAAAAATAACATGCCCCTTCACAGGAAAAAAAAACCTGATTTTTTTGACACCAAAATTTAAAAAAAAAACCTTTACGTTCAAAAGTTCACATTCCAGCTCTCCATCAAAAGATGGAGAATTGCTACACGGAGAGAGACGGAGAAAATCACTTAAAAAGACGGAGAATATTTCACATTGAATAGGGTTGCTCGCTTTTGGAGAGCAAAATGCTCCATCCAAGGCGAACAAAGCACAAATTCTCCACAAAACACGGAGAACTTTTCTCATTGAATACTGCCCACTGTGTGAACACAGTGTAGAGAGCGCATTAGACACAGAGATCTTAGACCTTAAAAACATATATTTTATAATTAGTTTCAAAGTAATACCATAGAGTTAATGTAATATAAACAAAATCACACATATATAGATACTATAATAAAAATTGTTTACCAATTGCAAGTCCAGTAGTGGACTGCTGATTGATCATTAATTGGTGGCAGTACGGACGGTGTAATGGTTAGCATTACTGCCTCACAGCACTGAGGTCACGGGCTTGATTCCCACCATGGTCCTAACTGTGCGGAGTTTGTATATTTTCCCTGTGCTTGCGTGGGTTTACTCCGGGTACTCCGGTTTCCTGCCACAATCCACAAATATACTGTGTGTACATGTGGTAGGGACTATAAATTATAAGCTCCACTGGGGCAGGGACTGATGTGAATGTTTAAATATTCTCTGTAAAGCGCTGCGGAATATGTGTGCGCTATATAAGAAACATGTTAATGAATAAATTAATTGATTGGTTGAGGCGCTATGCTCAACCTCCTTTGGTAAAAGAATTATGTTTTCTCCACTGTTTAGTTTGCCGGGCAATACAGGAATGATTTTCCTATGTTCATTCTAAAAAGTCAGGACTTTCAGATTAACGCTTTCTGCAAAATTGGGGGTGGGCGCTGAAGTCATGTGATGTCAAGCATTCTGGCAGGCCCGCCCACCGTTTCTATGGGCACGCCCACAATTTTAGTGGAAACGCCGGGTGGGCCCGTCAGAACTCCCCCTGCCTGTCACTCAGGCAGCGAACACACCGTGGACTGCTAAGATCCATGGTTTGATTTCTATCTATGTCATATTTTTTTTATTTATATCTACTGTATGTCATTACAACTATCAATCCAAATACTGATATGTGCCGGATGCACTAAGCTTTAAAAGTAATAAAATGGAGAGTGATAAACAGCCAGCCAATCAGCTCCTACCTGCCATGTCACAGGCTGTGTTAGAAAAATGTCAGGCAGGAGCTGATTGGCTGGCTGTTTATCACATTCCATTTTATCGCTTTTGAATCTTAGAGCACAAGGCCCATGACATTTATCTAACAAGGAGAACTAACACTAGTCTCTAATTTTCATGCAATAACTGAGCAAAGCACTCAGATCAGAGACTGACAACAGTGAACAAAATACAAATCATCCCCATTGCGTCGTATTAAACCAAAAATATTATAATTAAATAAAAAATAATTTGAAACCATGAGCCCACGTTGCTGAAGTAATACGTGAAGTGTAATTATAGCACTGACCCTGTGTGGTCCAATGCACTAAATCCTCGTTGCCCCAGTGATCTTCTTCAGCTCAGCTGAATCAGTGGTTCTGAGCTATAAACGGGCTTCATTACTTTCCACCTTTTGTTTGTAGAGGACTCTGAGCAAAAACGTTAGACTAAGACTTAGAGGGAGAACTAGACCACCCACATTTACAATACCCGGTGCCTACATGGCATTTATGTTGTGCTTGCAGCTTTTAGCCTTGATAACATATTGAGTCCTTTATAACAGTCCACATCATTTGTGCAGATTCAAACTCAGTTAAGCTAATTGGATCCATATGAGCCTAACCAAAAACAGATCACAACTTACATAACGATCAATCCAACTTTCCTTCTTCAGTTTTCAAGCATCTCTTGTGTTCCAGAGCAATACACATGCTCACTATTTGTAACTGTATTTAAGACTTTTTTCTTGGAATGTCCTGATTATAAGTTAATAGCTAAATTGCCTATTCTGGGTGTACCAGAACCAAATCATTTTTTGGGAGTATCTTAAGTGGGTATCCAGAGCTGCATTCTGTTATAAGTCATTCATATGCTCAGGGAAGGCTACATTTGACAGATATCTTGCACCCAGCATGGGATAACTTTTGCTTACTGGTTGCTTTTTAACAGACTAGAAATCTGCGACACAGAAAACCTCCTTGACAGAACACAATAGAACAGGATCTTTTCAAATCCATTGCTGATTTTTTTTTTTTTTTTTAAATTTAAACCAGTTTAGCCAGTAATACAGTGATTTTCAACCTTTTTACCTTGCGGCACACTAAATAAGATTTTTAAATTGCCCAGGCACACCATGAGACCCACACAGGGCAAAACACATTGGCTCCCACAGGAAAAAATACAAACCTATTGGCCCCCATATAAAAAAACAATCACACTGGTCCCCACAGGTAACAAAAATAAAATACATTGGCCCTTTACATGAAAATACGAGACCAGTAAATAACAGTTGAACTGGTGGTGGCTGTAAACTGGTTTGGGCATCTCTAGATCTGGGGGCACACTTGAGAACAGCTCAAGGCACACTAGTGTGCCACGGCACAGTGGTTGAAAAACACTGCAGTAATAGTTTAACTCTGAGCTGACAGAGAAATGCTTGTCATTTGCTGTACTCCCTTTGAAATACAGTGTTGCGTTACTCAACCTGTATTTGTCTGTGGACACAGTAACTGGGTTTACTGAGCTTCATAGATAAAGTTGTAATGAGATAAGCTAAGTACTTGAATGATGCTACTATACGAGTAGACACTAGGATAAAGGCAAGGCAGAAGCAGACTGGATACTGGACTAGAACCAAATGATATATAGCAACCATATTATAGACATCAACCGGATTATCGATTAAGGCTAATTTAGGGAGTCTTGCTTAAAAAATACATATAAATATAGTTACAGTTAAAAGCATACAAAAATGTGGTGTGACGCTTCGGACAGCCGAATCGCCATATTTTGACCAGAACATCATAAAAAGCCACACCCCCATTCTCTATCAAGTGTGTATTGCTTACCTCAAAATAAAAGATTAGAGATCCCATGGTGTATATTCAACTCATATTATAAAATCCAAAATTAGAAAAATACAAAAACCATGAAAATGCAAAAATAGAATAATATATAACTAAAGGACGAACAAAAATTGCAAAGCTCTACTGGGTAACATAGATAATGACATTCAGTAATATAGGCATGGCATTTCACTTTATTCAGACCCAATTTTCAGAGAAACATTGATAATGTATTCTTTTCATTTAGGCCTTTTGGGGCGACTGTGTCGAGATGGTGTATCCAGAAGGCCTCCTTCTGTAAGAGGGCCAACCCTCGGTCCCCACCCCGAGTTGACATGTAATCCAATCTATAATCATATAGCGAAGGCTTGATATTTGATGTTTTGCCTTTAAGAATTGAGCCGCTACCGGTTTGTCAGTTGTACCAGTTGTCAAGGCAGGATTGTAGACCTGTGTTGGCTGATCCTCTCTCATAGAGTTCTTAAAGTCTTTCTGTGTATATTTCTTAGGGATGGTTGGCAGAAGCAGTTTGTACAACACACCAAATAGCAGACATCCGGCACTGCAGGTCATCTGACTGACACCTGAGACAGGTGAGTCAGGAGCGGGTCAGAGTCCAGAGTCAGACTGCCTCTCGGGAGCTGAGCTCCTGCTTGGCTCCTTTTCGGAGTGGTGATGGGGCAAGACATGTGATGGCATGTGATGAAATGCGTGGAGAAGGTGCTGAGGCCAGAGATAGTCCTGAATGTGATACAAGGAGGGTTACTGCATCCTTGAGTGAGAGGCACTGCAGATGGTGCTGCCAGATGGTGTGCCCATAGTGCAAATGAGCTGTGGGCAATGCATCACTGGCACACAGGTCTCTGCTGAAAAATTCACTTCAAAAACCACTAATCTGACACTGGAGGCACTGCTCAGATGAATGCTCTACATAGCATAGGGTTGGTGCAAGTTTAATGGTGGGACCAATAGTGCATCTATAAATACACCATGGTGCTAGTAGGCATCTCAGTCCTTGCACATTTTGTAGACCAGTAAAGTACATTGTAGTGAAATTAGCATAAAGTCCCAGACTGTGTCCAATTCGGGACTGTGTCCAACTCAGAATCATGCGTCTAAAAAAGAGTGTCCCACCCCTTCAACAGATCTGCCCCCATTAGGACTGCTTCCCGATATTTCCAGGGCTGGTTTACCATGCAAATCTCCCCCTGTGCATGGCCTTCACACCAAAAAGAACCTAAATAGCATTATTGTGTATGCCCCTTCCCCATCCATTTGCACCCATCCAGTTGCACCAAGTTTCATATGGTTGGTTTGGGTGCACATGCAGTATGACAAATTGCAAGGTCCATCTGCGAGCCACATTTTGCAGAGTTATTCAAAAAGGTAATTTTGTAGGCTCTACATTACTGTTAGGAGGCAAAGTGGTGGGGGTCCGCTCACAGCCTGCACACAGGCCTCCTCCTCTCTTAAAGCACCTATAGATGGGTGCTTTTTTAGGGGTGTTTCTGATATCTGAGCTCATCTTATAGTTTCAGTGTGACCCACTTTGCATGCTGCATTTGGCAGAGTAGAGCAGGGATTCTCAAACTCGATCCTCAGGACCCCCCGCAGTTTATGTTTTTTAGGTCACCCAGCAAGTGCACAGGTGCATTCATTACTCATTGACACATTTTAAAAGATCCACAGGTGATTCACTTGTGATACTGTGAGGAGACCTGCAAAACATGCACTGTGTGGACCAAGGGCCAAGTTTGAACCTGTGGAGTAGAGCATTTCCAGGTTCTCTCACAGAAAGGACTTAGTACACTTCACCCACAAAATGTGTTTCTGTTTAAAGTACAAACAGAACACACACACACACACACAATAAAAACAAACTGGTCACAATATCCCCTTTCCCAAGTCATTAACTAGCCCATCATAGATGACATAGGCTGGTTTCCAATTAGAGTATGGCCAAGAGTAAGATGAAAAATACTTTATTTGGTTAAAAGAATTGACTACACAAACATACTGTATCATCCTCCACTTTGTTCATTTTTGTTTTAAGCTGGAAGTCCTTTTTGGCAGACAAGCAATCAAAGGAATTTCCCCATGGCTAGCCAATCAAAAGCAGCCAGCATGGGAAAACACTTGTCACTAGCTGGCTGCTGAAGGAGAGTTCAGAGGGATCCTTTCTATAATCATAAGTCTGCAATAATATACAGGTGGGTCTTTTTTGTAGAATTTTTTTTCCACAAATTGGGCGGGATGTACCAAGCCATTGCGGTACATCCTGCCACACATCGCAACCATACTAATCGCATATGTACTAACATATGCGATTAGTGTTGCAAAGGGCAGCTCTTGTGGTAAGAGCTGTCCATTGTGAAGCAGCAGGCGGGGGGGTGACCGAGTCTCCACAGCTCACCCCTCCTGCTGGGCCGGCAGCCTCCTGCTCAGACATCTGCAGTGGCTTCCAGGCTCCGCCTCCTCCTCCCTGCACCAGGAAAAGGTGCAGGGAGGAGGAGGAGGTCACTGGTCCGGGCAGCACAGATGCTGCCTGGACAGAGGTGAGGGGTGGCGCCATGGATCGGCTGGGGACACGCGGGCTGGCTGGGGGCGCAAAATCTGGCATTACCCCTTGCGGCAAAGCCCCAGCGGTGGGGCTTTACTGCATATGAAAATACAGTAAAAATCCTGATATTTTCAGGTTTTTACATCCCGCCCTTAATTTTTTGCATTATGTCTTGGGTCTTTGATCTATGTTTTTGAACCCTTTCATGAAAGAAGATGTTTTTGTAAAAAAAAAATTAAAAGTGGTGATCAGTTGTTGTGGGCAGTAAACATTACATATTACATTATTATTCATTCATATTACATTTAGATTAGTTTTCTGCTCTACCTTTTATTATTTGATTACCAATTACTTATATAATGTACACATATTCTGCAGTACTTTTACATAGAAAATATTTATGCCGTGCTTTTATAGAGGTTTTATACTGTATTTGGTAATTCACATCAGTCCCTGGCCCAGTGTAGCTTACAATCTGTGGGGCCCATTTATCATATAATATTTGTGGCTAATTCTCTGAAAACACCTGTTCTAATAGTAATTCCTGTACCTTGTGATTACTAAAAGGCTTCTGGTTTCAAGTAAAATATTGAGAATGATACAATTGGATATATGTATTAGTCTGCGTGTTCCGTAAAGCAGTGCGATTTCGGAGATCCTGGCTGCAGATTAAACCATAATAACCTAAAAAAACCTGGGTTGTTTATGCCTTTTGCATTATGGATGCTTTAAATCTACAGCCAAAACCACCAAAATTGTGCACATATAACATATACCCCAATATCTCAAAATCAATATATTGCAATGTGCAATATTAACTTGCTTGGTTTTGTTTTTGCAGTTTATACTGAAACAAAAAAGACATGCGGAGGAAACAAAGGCATGGACATTGATTAAGATACAGATCAAACTTTTAACATCTTAATTGCATCTGAAATGCTACATTAGCAACCACTAAATCCACATGGATCCTTTATGTATGTTTCTTATTTTCTTATCCTGTACAGCCTGTAAAATTACCTAATAAAGTAGACACAGGGCGATCTGTGTGTCTTCAAAAAACTCAATAATTCTGTTAGAAAACGTTGAAATCCAATCCTAAAGTATTCCACCCAAATATTTAGTTTAGGTAACCCTGTGGGTTAATAAACTAAACAAGGACAAACCATGCAAAACTAGAGCAATGAAAACCAGGCTGAATAAACGAAAGGAACGTTTATAAGATTTCTCCAGGAGGAAGAGAGAGGAGAATCCTGAATGAACAGACAACTAATGTAAAGCACATGCGGGTATGATAATGTGTATTTAAAGAGATGATGTGCAACAGGTACCTGCCCTTAAAATTCACAATGAGTAGTAATTATTTCCAGTCTACTTAGTAAATAACAATTAGGTGTGGACATATTTCTTCCCAACGCACATCTGTGCAATCCCAAATGTATTCATTTATTTATTAACTGTCACCACTTTCACAATCGTTATAACATTGTAAATTAATAGTTGTGTGCTTCAGACCAGTTTTCATAAACACACACACACTTTCACACACACACGGGAAAATGTAATAGGATGAGAGAATCAGAAAGTGAGAGATTTGGTAAGAAATCTCCATTTTTTTTAAAGCGGCAATCATTTAGACTTCAGGGTAAATGATTGCCACTTTAAAAAACTTTTGCAGGGTAAATGATTGCCACTTTAAAAAAACTGGAGATTTCTTACCAAATCTCTCACTTTCTGAATCTCTCATCTTATTAAATTTCACCCTATAGCTTTTAATGCATGTGTGTAAAATTGTTTGTGACTTGTAGAATACATTTCTAATTCAAAACAGAACGCAACTATTCCATTCATTCCTAAAATAATGTTTACTGTAAGTACTGTATTTTGACATATTACACAATGTAATAATCTGTGCCATACATTGGGACTGTGCTCTCCCATTTAATTAATATGCATTGGAATTTCATGGTAAATAATATAAATTAAAAAACCTTTTTTTTTTAATTATTATTTTAGGGCACCTTAAAGTAGATTCATATTTATGTTTCGAGTAAAATAAATGATTATTAAAAAATTCAATCGGAAAATTAATTGAAAAAACAAAAACAAAAAAAATCTGTATTTTGTTAATAAATTCATTTCGAAAGAAATATATATGAAATGTTTTTTTTCTTTCTCAGGACAATTGGAAAAGAAAGTAGAGTCTTAAGTAAACAATACTAAAAATAATAAAAGATTGTTTTAACTTCTCAAAATTGCTGTTCATTTTCCAGAGAAGCTGAACAAACAGCATTGGCCTCCTGTGACATGCAAATAGGACGGATGAGTTAAACAGAGCTGGTGGGGGTCTAGTTTAAAGGCCAATAACTCTTTCTCAATCATTGTCCTCTGCACTTCGGAAAACACTTTCTAAACGATTGAAGAAGAATCACCTTCCCTACTCCACATTGCGCTGTTTCATCAACATGTATGACTATTTATTGATCATTTCAGATATGTTTAAGTAAAGAGTACATAGTGCTGTTAAACATTCTATCTCACGCCGTCCAGGTAATAATTTCTCATCTGTTCATTAAATAACGCTGTCAGAAAGAAAACTAAGCACCGAGATGTGGGCTTACTTATAGGTGGCACATGGGATAGAACTTGTCACTTTAGTGTGGTCAGCCACAGACAACACACATTAGTAGAGTTGGTCATAGTCCGATTGGACCTACTAATATTGCAGTCTAGAGCCATGGCGCTTTAATTTAAAGTAACCATACTGATCACCAAAATTGTATTGTGCGTGGCAGTGTAGGACTTCTGTCTTGAAGAGGAATACTGCTGTTAATATTATTATTATTATTATTATTAATAATAATAATTATTAATAATAATATGTTATGCTCAAATATAATACAAGTATACATTTTAAATGTTTTATAAAAAAAATGTACACATTTTTTATTCTAGAAGTAGAGGAAAATTAAAAATAAAAATACTTATATTTTGCTTATGTTTGGTAGGTTTAGTTTTTAGTATTCATAAGAACCACACAGTGGTGCAGAACGCCACCAGCAGACCAGATGCTTAACGTTAATAGCAGAAAAAAAAAAAAAAGGTATTCCATTTTATAACGTGTTTATGAAAGCCACAATATTATTCTCAGTATTTAACCATGTCTGCGCAAGGAAAGTAAACAATTAAATATGTTTTAACCCCTTCCCGACATATGACGTATATATACGTCATATGTCGGTTGGGGGTGAATCAAGCCAGCTCACGGAGTGAGCTGGCTTGATAGAGAGCAGGTAATGGCTGTATATTACAGCCATGTCCCTGCTCTCACGGCCACGAGCGGCGAGTTCGCCGATCGCGGCCGTTTAACCCTTTAAGCACCGCGGGCAAAGCGCCCGCAGTGCTTAAATAGCTGATCGGAGGGGGGGCGCCCCCCTCCGGCGCCGATCGGGGCCCCCCGCAGCGCGATCGGAGGGTGCCGATCGGTTGCCATGGTAGCCAGGGGTCTAATGTAGACCCCTGTGCTGTCCGTGTATTCATACCTATTACATCCTGCCTCAGGCAGGATGTAATAGGAAGTGAAAAAAATCACTACGTTCAGCCATAGAGCTCTATGGCTGAACCTAGTACAGGCGATCGCGCCCCCTAGTGGTCAAGTACACTAGGGGGCCTTGTAGTAAAAGTAAAAAAAAAAAAAAAATAAAGTTTAAAAATAAAAAAAAAATAATAAAATATTAAAAGTTCAAATCACCCCCCTTTCCCCATTTCCCAAATAAAAATAAATAAATAATAAAAAAAATAAACATATTTGGTATCGCCGCGTTCCTAAAAGTCCGATCTATTAAAATATAACATTAGTTATCCCGCACGGTTAAAGGCGTAAACGGAAAATAATCCCCAACGCCAAAACTACGCTTTTTGGTCGCATCGCCTACCCAAAAAAAAATAGCTAAAAGAGATCAGAAAGTCGCCCATATCCCATAATGGTATTAATTAAAAAGTACACTTCAGCCCGCAAAAAATGAGCCCTCACCCAGGTCCGTAGGTGGAAAAATAAAAAAGTCATAAGCCGCAGAACATGGCGACGCGACGCAAATTCGAAAAACCGTAACATTTTCTATTTTTTTTTTTAGTGGTAAAATGTAACGAAAACTATATAAGTTTGGTATCACCGGAATCGTAACGACCCATAGAATAAAGATAACCCATCATTTTAAACGAACTATGAACTCCAAAAAAACCGTAACCAGCGCAAAATTGTGGAATTGCGTTTTTTTTTTTTTTACCCCACATTGAATTATTTCCTGATTCCCCAGAATATTATACGGTATAGTAAATGGTACCATTAGAAAGTACAACTTGTCCCGCAAAAAAAAAGCCCTCATGTGTCTATATAGCCAGAAAATTAAAAAAGTTACGCTTATTTGAACACAAGGAGGAAAAAAAAAAAAAAATTACCTTAAAAGGCAATGTCGGGAAGGGGTTAAAACACGTGTAGAACATTTACAAGCCAATACCCAGCAGTTAGACTATTTGTAAGTCAAAACTTTGTGCTGATATAGTAATAAAATTCCGTTCCTATTTCCTTTGATAAATTCAGACCAAATATTCTACGTCAAGTTCTATTTTTAAATGCTATCACGGTGGGGATTTTTTGTAACGACGTAATAAAACCATCACATGCAGATGCTGCTAAAGCTTGTAAGTCACAATCAGATTGCTTTTTCAGATGTCAAGGAGTAATGGACTCATTTAAAGCATGATAGCTTTAAAAAAAAAAAAAAAAAAAAGCTGCAGCATACAAAATACAACACAATTTATCTCTCGGCCATCAGACAAGACAAAGAGAGCTTAACAACCACTGAAAAGAGTGGCCTGTGAATAGTTACTATTCAATTTGTATTTTATTCCCGCTGGTCATGGAATTGAGATCAGAGGAAAAAGTGAAAACACATGGCGTAGGTCAGTGGGATCACAGAACCACCGCAGACAGCACAAGGAAAGACAAGCAATGGGAACTTGCATAAAGAAATGTATTAGATAAACATGGCTAACCATTGCCTGCACCCCATTATCTTATAATTTACACTGCATGGGAGCATGAACATGCATTTAACCAGTAATAGCTACTATGGTTGTCTGGGGGACCCTCGCTGTCAATCAGCTCGTTTATACATTTTCAGATGTGTTTAGCATCGTCTGTGCAATGCGTTTATTTGAAATATTGCAGGCAAATGATGACGTCACCTGGGAATTCCATGCTCCATACGGACCTTTATGTCCTTTGAAGTCCTACGGCAGACAAACATAACTTGAATTAGATGGCCACTTTGAAAGCACAATTATGTAATAAAGGGTGAGGATTGAGAGGGAAGTGTATAGCAAATTAAAAATTGCTTAGTTCTAAGAAAAACAAACAAAGCTTGCTGAAAGTAAAATATGTGACGTCACGGCTCTGAGCTGATAGATCTGTACAATCACAGTCCACTGCTCTTGTTCTAGAACCGAGCAGAAATAATAAGCATTGTCTATTGATTTAAAAAGTGCAGCTGGGGAGTTTGCACAGGACTTATGCTGCGGAGAAATATTTTAGCTGGACAAATGGAGCAGCGAGCTTAGGGTGGGAAGCTGATTTTTCATAGAACTGTATTTATTGTATTGTTTTTAATCATTTTATTAAATTACATTATAGTTGCAAAAGCTATTATCATGTGCAGGCAATTAGGATCGTTTAATATTCAGAATGGACTTTAATCTGTGTCAATAAACAAACAATTAGATTTACTTATGTGTTGTACAGTATTCTAGGATAGTGTTTTCCAAATTCAGTCTTCAATCCCCACCAACAGCTCATGTTTTCAGGATTTCTTTTCTACTTGGCTGGCTATACTTTTTATTCATTTAATTAAAAGGATAGACATGGAGGATAATGTAATATAATGATGTGTGCAATTATGTCATTTTGTATAGCATAAAAATTAAATACAGCTGATCATGGAAGGGATACTGTAGGTGCCTCCACTGCTAGAGATACTGTATGGGCATCCATATATGAAAGTATGTGCTCCTGTGTGCCCATAGAAGCTACTTTTCTGTGAAATGCGTAATGTTCCAATAATAATCTCTATGCAGCCTGAATATTTATTTATTTATTTATTCATTTATTTATTCATTTATTTATTAACACCTTTTTTCTATTCACTGCTTCATACATCTGCCCCTGAGGAATTACTCCATTGGCTTGGTGAGATTACCCGGTTATTCTTGTGGTTGAGTATAGGATAGGCAAGGGGGAGCCCAGTACATGGTGTACTGTTGTGTACATGTTGGGGTGCTTTGGACAGGGTCTTCAATGTTGTGTATTTTTTTTTTCAATTCTATTGTTACCAAGTCTTTTCTAATATTGAAGGAGTCCCAGTGCCCATACACTTATCCGATTTGGAACGATTTCACCCTATTCCGACGGATCGGGTCGAGAAATCAGCCCAAATCAGATGTGTTTGACATCCCATCCGACCCAATCTATCGGATCTGACCCATCAGCAGCACATCGTGGGTGCTTTTAAGCACCCACAATGTGTTGGGTCCTATCCATAGGTGTCCAGGCTGCACTGAGCTCCCAGGGGTGACCTCGCAGGGGCGTGGCAGGCAGTATCTGGTAAGCGCTGAGCTGCAGGTGCCGTGCGGCCAGCGGCGGCAGAAATAAAATTAAATTAAAAAGACAGGCCACTGATTGGCTGAGAGAGAGCACTCTCAGCCAATCAATGGCTGGCCTGTCTTTTGAATTTTTTAAAAAATTCTGCCGCTGCTGCGCTGGCCGCAGGTCTGCTCAGCACTTCCCGGACACTGCCTGCCCCGCCACGACGCTACATGGTCACCCACATTCCCCAGGCCCTTACTGCAACCTGGCACCACCACTGCCCAGGTTTTTTTTTTTTAACTCTCCTGCCCCCACAGTCGGAAAAAAAATGCCAAATTATTAGTGAGCTTTCCCTGGGAGCTGCCAGGGGAGCTCAGGGGAAATTGGGTCTGACTAGTGTATGGGGGCCTTAAGAGTAATACATACTTGCCTACCTGACCCTCTCCATGATGGAGAAAATGCTCTGTTCCTGGGCTTCCCTGGTAATGTATGATTACCATCACCTGTGGGGAGCTAGGTAATTGTTAAAAAGGGTGTTTCACCACAGGTGATGGCAATCATACATTACCAGGGAAGTGCAGAAACAGAGCATTGTCTCACACCCATTCTTCATGTCCCTTTTTTTAGTGTACATTATGCTAATATTTTGACATTCTGATTCGCCCTTGTATTTCCCTAATTTGTGTTTAAGTTTACTTCAGCAGCAATATAAACATTCAGCCCAAAATTTTAAAGAATATTTTTTAAGGGCACCATGTTTTTAATTTTCCTATGGCAACAATAAACTTAGGTACGGCACTTGTGCACCGCACCCCCACTTTGTGCACAGGACGCACGTGCTACCAAACCCCTAACCCTGACTGTCAACCTGAAGCGGACATGGGCAGGGTTGCCGTACCCTGCCGCATGAATTACTGAGTGTATGAGACGCTCGTGCATCTCAGGCAAATGGAGCGCCTCTCCGCTGGCTCGTGCATGATCGCCTCTCCGCCGGCATCTGCCAGCGCAGGGGATCTGGCAGTTACCAGCGCTGTGTGAGAGGCGCTCACTAGGCTTGCCAGGGACGCCGGGGACAGAGTTGCAGCTCACAGGGACAGTACGGTGATTAAAGAACAAAGAAGAATAGAACCAGGGCACAGCCAAAGCTGCTGTACAGGGAGTGTGTAGGTCTCCCGATATTAATATAGACAAAAAAAGAGGGGGAGTACAGCGCTAGGTTAAACTGAAAAGAATGTACACTACCACATGTACATAAATTCAAAACATTTATTATACAAAGAAATCAATGAGAGCTCTCATAAAAACATATATGATGATGTTAAAACAAAATATAAAAACAATCATACAAGGCTCTCTGAATGTAGCTCCACAGTGTAAGCATCAGCACATGTATAGTTACCAGAGGGAGACGGGGGGCACGTGTAATCTCCTTGGTGAATATACTGCATGGGTATGTCCCAATCCGGATAAAATGCCCAGTAGTCCAGGAATCAATATAAAGGTGGTTTTAGGCAGTCCTTATGGTATATAAATACCAGGCTTGATTTTGCAATGGCTGCTTGGAAGAAAAGGTCCTGGAAGGTGGTAAACTGGTCCGGAAATAAAGTGCAAGGTTGGTAGTGCAGTCTTGGCTGGTGCAAACAGGCAATAAAGTGCAGTGGAGTGATATATAAGCTGCTCAACGCGTTTCGACGCTAGCTTGCGTCTTCATCAGGAGCTGGGGTATAGTGTCTTGTCAGGGGACCTTGTATTTATACCCTGAGTTAATTGTTCCCTTGGTTGCAGGTGTGGGAACTTTGATGGGTGATACATTAAATACAGTTAAAAAACATACATTTAAAATATACAAAGTAAGCAATGTGGTAGACATGCACAGGAGGAGTATGTAAAATGTGAATATTATACACAATGACAGTAAAAACGACCAATTTATAAATCATAGTGTAGGTCATGTGATCCCGTCACATGATCGGGGTTAATAGCCCAATCCCGGAAGTGACTCGATACTAGGTTTAATATGGCTTGTTAGTACAACGCAGATAATGTCCTCTGTTAAGAGGATAGCGTTATATGTAGCGCGGGATCATAGAGTTGTAATAAGGCAGATAGATCCATAGAGGATGAGCGGTTATACTGCATGAAATAGGAACGTCCGCCTCGCGTACTTCCGGTTGGCGGATACGCGTATGGTTGGCGGAAGTCATCATTCTTGTGTGTGCCAGACGTCTCCATTGGCGCTGGGCGTTTGACGTCCATATTTCCGGCTGGCACAAATACGTATGGTTGGCGGAAATTGCTGCTTATTATTGAGGACCATCTCTGCATAGTGCTCCATTCGTTTCCGGGGACTATGTTCCCGGAGGGCGGAAGTGAGAGAATATTATGCATATGGTTGGCAAATCGTTCATTCTATATATGAATGTTATAATGGTGACATGGAGAGACATAGAGGTTCCGGACAGTAGATAGTTATAACAGATTATAACAAGAGTTATAATAATATATCTCTTATTATTAAACAGATTCATGGTATAGATTTATTTGGTATATAATGAAAAATAACTATGAATATAATGAAAAAAAAACACAATAAAAAATGATCATAAAAAATATATAATAAAATAAAATGAGAAAAAAAAAAAGTATAATATACATTCAATTATTAGTATAAAGATAACGTTAGATACGTTCTACATGTGGTTTTGGTTCGCTGATGTATATCCACATATATATAAATACACACCTGGATATACATATATAGCTAGTAAAATCGTCCACAATCTTAATATACATTTGGTGTGTGACCTATGCAATTAAGCATCATGCACAAAAATAGACTGGACTGTGACGATATATTCGACCAATGGATATTGTCCCCTACAATGGTGCAACACAGAGGATGCATCATATAGGGGGAAACAAGAGAGGAAGGGAGGCATGGAGAAGTCATGGGAGGGATGTGTGGAGAGAGAGGGAGACATGTGCATTTAAATTACACTGTTTAACTCTAATGCTTCATTGAGGCCGTCCGGATGTAGGCTAGTCAATTTAAAGGTCCAGAATACCTCCTGACGACAAAGTGTCTTATACCTATCCCCCCCTCTCAAGGAAGGGGGAATGTGTTCAAGACCAATGAGTTGTAAACCTTTAGGATTGCTTTGATGGGAATGAAGAAAATGTCTGGAGAGACTGTGGTTAGTTATGCCCTTGATAATATTCCGGCGATGCTCCATGAAACGGGTTTTAAGTGGGCGTGTAGTCCGTCCCACATATTTTAAGTTGCATGGACAGATAAGTAAATAGATAATGAATTTAGTTTCACAATTGATGAAATTCTTTATTGTAATTGATTCATCTTCAGTGGGTATCGATAGGGTTCTATTGGCGGCAAAGTCACATGTGGTACAGCGACCTTTGCCGCATTTATAGAATCCCGCCGGTCTGGAGATCAGCCATGAGTCTATATTTGGTTTCTCTATTTGATTTTCTTCATTAGATGTTTTTAAGTGGCTAGGGGCCAAAAAGGACTTTAAGGACTTGTTTCTTTTGTATATAATTGTGGGTTTATTTGGCAAAAGATCTTTTAAGATTCTATCATGTTTGAGAATGCCGTAATTTTTATTTATTATTTGTCTGATTTTGAAATGTGCTGTGTTGTATTTGCAGATAAATGCCATATCATGTGATTTTTCCTGTTGTTTTTTGATTTTAGGGACCAAAAGATCCTCTCTTTTCATTTGACGGACCTCGTCTAGGGCTTCTTGTAGGAGGGGGTCTGGGTATCCTCTTTCTTTGAATGAAGTAATAATGTCAATAGCTTGTTCATTAAACAAGTCTATGGATGAACAATTGCGGCGGATCCGCATTAATTGTCCCTTGGGGATATTCACTTTCCAAGGTTTGTAGTGTGAACTTTTGTAATGTAGATACGAATGTGTATCAACAGTTTTGGTATAATTTGAAGTGGTGATAGCGGAATTGACTATGTCCAGGGAAATGTCCAAAAACTCAATGTGAGTGGGATCAAAATGTGAAGTGAAAGATAAATTAAATTGATTACAGTTAAGTGAGGTGACAAAGTGTTGTGCTGTTTGATAGTCCCCATCCCAAACAATAAAAAGATCATCGATATAGCGACCATAGAACATATATATTTTATTTTATTATATATTTTTTATGATCATTTTTTATTGTGTTTTTTTTTCATTATATTCATAGTTATTTTTCATTATATACCAAATAAATCTATACCATGAATCTGTTTAATAATAAGAGATATATTATTATAACTCTTGTTATAATCTGTTATAACTATCTACTGTCCGGAACCTCTATGTCTCTCCATGTCACCATTATAACATTCATATATAGAATGAACGATTTGCCAACCATATGCATAATATTCTCTCACTTCCGCCCTCCGGGAACATAGTCCCCGGAAACGAATGGAGCACTATGCAGAGATGGTCCTCAATAATAAGCAGCAATTTCCGCCAACCATACGTATTTGTGCCAGCCGGAAATATGGACGTCAACCGCCCAGCGCCAATGGAGACGTCTGGCACACACAAGAATGATGACTTCCGCCAACCATACGCGTATCCGCCAACCGGAAGTACGCGAGGCGGACGTTCCTATTTCATGCAGTATAACCGCTCATCCTCTATGGATCTATCTGCCTTATTACAACTCTATGATCCCGCGCTACATATTACGCTATCCTCTTAACAGAGGACATTATCTGCGTTGTACTAACAAGCCATATTAAACCTAGTATCGAGTCACTTCCGGGATTGGGCTATTAACCCCGATCATGTGACGGGATCACATGACCTACACTATGATTTATAAATTGGTCGTTTTTACTGTCATTGTGTATAATATTCACATTTTACATACTCCTCCTGTGCATGTCTACCACATTGCTTACTTTGTATATTTTAAATGTATGTTTTTTAACTGTATTTAATGTATCACCCATCAAAGTTCCCACACCTGCAACCAAGGGAACAATTAACTCAGGGTATAAATACAAGGTCCCCTGACAAGACACTATACCCCAGCTCCTGATGAAGACGCAAGCTAGCGTCGAAACGCGTTGAGCAGCTTATATATCACTCCACTGCACTTTATTGCCTGTTTGCACCAGCCAAGACTGCACTACCAACCTTGCACTTTATTTCCGGACCAGTTTACCACCTTCCAGGACCTTTTCTTCCAAGCAGCCATTGCAAAATCAAGCCTGGTATTTATATACCTAGACGAGGTCCGTCAAATGAAAAGAGAGGATCTTTTGGTCCCTAAAATCAAAAAACAACAGGAAAAATCACATGATATGGCATTTATCTGCAAATACAACACAGCACATTTCAAAATCAGACAAATAATAAATAAAAATTACGGCATCTCAAACATGATAGAATCTTAAAAGATCTTTTGCCAAATAAACCCACAATTATATACAAAAGAAACAAGTCCTTAAAGTCCTTTTTGGCCCCTAGCCACTTAAAAACATCTAATGAAGAAAATCAAATAGAGAAACCAAATATAGACTCATGGCTGATCTCCAGACCGGCGGGATTCTATAAATGCGGCAAAGGTCGCTGTACCACATGTGACTTTGCCGCCAATAGAACCCTATCGATACCCACTGAAGATGAATCAATTACAATAAAGAATTTCATCAATTGTGAAACTAAATTCATTATCTATTTACTTATCTGTCCATGCAACTTAAAATATGTGGGACGGACTACACGCCCACTTAAAACCCGTTTCATGGAGCATCGCCGGAATATTATCAAGGGCATAACTAACCACAGTCTCTCCAGACATTTTCTTCATTCCCATCAAAGCAATCCTAAAGGTTTACAACTCATTGGTCTTGAACACATTCCCCCTTCCTTGAGAGGGGGGGATAGGTATAAGACACTTTGTCGTCAGGAGGTATTCTGGACCTTTAAATTGACTAGCCTACATCCGGACGGCCTCAATGAAGCATTAGAGTTAAACAGTGTAATTTAAATGCACATGTCTCCCTCTCTCTCCACACATCCCTCCCATGACTTCTCCATGCCTCCCTTCCTCTCTTGTTTCCCCCTATATGATGCATCCTCTGTGTTGCACCATTGTAGGGGACAATATCCATTGGTCGAATATATCGTCACAGTCCAGTCTATTTTTGTGCATGATGCTTAATTGCATAGGTCACACACCAAATGTATATTAAGATTGTGGACGATTTTACTAGCTATATATGTATATCCAGGTGTGTATTTATATATATGTGGATATACATCAGCGAACCAAAACCACATGTAGAACGTATCTAACGTTATCTTCATACTAATAATTGAATGTATATTATACTTTTTTTTTTTTTTTTTTTTTCATTTTATTTTATTATATATTTTTTATGATCATTTTTTATTGTGTTTTTTTTTCATTATATTCATAGTTATTTTTCATTATATACCAAATAAATCTATACCATGAATCTGTTTAATAATAAGAGATATATTATTATAACTCTTGTTATAATCTGTTATAACTATCTACTGTCCGGAACCTCTATGTCTCTCCATGTCACCATTATAACATTCATATATAGAATGAACAATTTGCCAACCATATGCATAATATTCTCTCACTTCCGCCCTCCGGGAACATAGTCCCTGGAAACGAATGGAGCACTATGCAGAGATGGTCCTCAATAATAAGCAGCAATTTCCGCCAACCATACGTATTTGTGCCAGCCGGAAATATGGACGTCAAACGCCCAGCGCCAATGGAGACGTCTGGCACACACAAGAATGATGACTTCCGCCAACCATACGCGTATCCGCCAACTGGAAGTACGCGAGGCGGACGTTCCTATTTCATGCAGTATAACCGCTCATCCTCTATGGATCTATCTGCCTTATTACAACTCTATGATCCCGCGCTACATATTACGCTATCCTCTTAACAGAGGACATTATCTGCGTTGTACTAACAAGCCATATTAAACCTAGTATCGAGTCACTTCCGGGATTGGGCTATTAACCCCGATCATGTGACGGGATCACATGACCTACACTATGATTTATAAATTGGTCGTTTTTACTGTCATTGTGTATAATATTCACATTTTACATACTCCTCCTGTGCATGTCTACCACATTGCTTACTTTGTATATTTTAAATGTATGTTTTTTAACTGTATTTAATGTATCACCCATCAAAGTTCCCACACCTGCAACCAAGGGAACAATTAACTCAGGGTATAAATACAAGGTCCCCTGACAAGACACTATACCCCAGCTCCTGATGAAGACGCAAGCTAGCGTCGAAACGCGTTGAGCAGCTTATATATCACTCCACTGCACTTTATTGCCTGTTTGCACCAGCCAAGACTGCACTACCAACCTTGCACTTTATTTCCGGACCAGTTTACCACCTTCCAGGACCTTTTCTTCCAAGCAGCCATTGCAAAATCAAGCCTGGTATTTATATACCATAAGGACTGCCTAAAACCACCTTTATATTGATTCCTGGACTACTGGGCATTTTATCCGGATTGGGACATACCCATGCAGTATATTCACCAAGGAGATTACACGTGCCCCCCGTCTCCCTCTGGTAACTATACATGTGCTGATGCTTACACTGTGGAGCTACATTCAGAGAGCCTTGTATGATTGTTTTTATATTTTGTTTTAACATCATCATATATGTTTTTATGAGAGCTCTCATTGATTTCTTTGTATAATAAATGTTTTGAATTTATGTACATGTGGTAGTGTACATTCTTTTCAGTTTAACCTAGCGCTGTACTCCCCCTCTTTTACAGTACGGTGATTACGCTGCCTGATGGGGAACACTACGCTGACTATGCAGGGCTGCTGGACTACGCAGGGCTGGCAGGGAGGTGTTCATAAGGTTGGGTGGGCACAGCATTAGGGGGTGCCTGTGCACCCCTAACGCTCAATGTACGCACGCCTATGAGTGCTATCTTGCTTTATAGACTTCAAACATAATAATTTCCAGGAGGGTCAGGCTACATACCCATTCACCATATGGAGAGTGGGCGGGCTCAACCCCATTGGATCTCTGGTTGATAGGACTTTGCACAGACCTTTAACATATACTGAGGCGGTGGAAAAACATCAACACTCAACAGGCTGCTCCCTGGCCTTCCTACAGGCTAAGCACTATGTTACGTCAGTGGTCCGTCACTTCTCTGAGAAGGACTGGACCAATACCATAGACGTCCTCTTATCACAGCCTCCCTTAGAAAAAAAGCCATCTCCTGCTATTACCAACATTTTAGAACAATTTTAGATTACTCCACATCTAAGCAAGGAGTGGTACAATGGCTCACCAAATTTACAAACTTAGAGACCGAAGATCTAGTTAAGGCCCTAATTAAGTCTTGCAAGACCATACCCTCTTCTTCCTACGTGGAAATGTTTTTAAACATCTACCACAGAGCATTCCTCTCGCCACATAGAAGCTTCCTAATGGGATGTATAGAATCCAGTGCATGTTAAAGATGCGGGGAGTTAGAGGCAGATCTCTACCACTGCTTCTGGACTTGCCCATTGATTAGAAGCTTCTGGCTCCAGGTTAAGAGATATGCAGATTAATATTATAATATTATTACATATTAATTTCAATGTAGCATATAACAGTGTATGGGGAAGAGGTGCTAAGCATTAAAGGGTGATAAAGTGGAGAGAGATAAGGTAACAGCCAATCAGCTCTTAACTACAATGTTACATGTTTGGAAAACAGAAGCTAATTGGTCGGTACTTTGTCCCTATGTGTGATGGAAGGTACTCCATAAAGTAACTACAGTGCATATAATTACATTGGCTATGCAAATAACATCACAGTTCTTGAAAATGTAACAAAAGACATAGAAATGAAACAAATTATGGAATGTGTTCTATAAAGTAATTTTCCACTACGTAGTCTACAGACATGAAATAATGCAGGCACAGTAATTATGGATGATTATAGAAAGATACATATGGAAGTCAAGGATGAACATTCTGTATCTCGTTCATGTCTCAGTGGTTAAGTACATCATCCCTCGCAGCTTACTGGTTACGAAAAGGATTAAGTCCTGCGCAAACTGATGCACAGTTTACTCTCTTTACATAAAAAAACCTTTAAAGCAGTTGTCCTAAACTGGAATAAATGTGACTGATCACTGGTGTCCAACACAACAAGGGCATATCCAGGAGGGGGGAGTGTGGTGTAATTTCCCCCCACACCATAAGCAGTTCAGGTGGCTATGGTCTAGCTTCTGCCTGCAGCAGACAGCAGTGCGTGGCCCCCCATTAATGCAATGTCTTGGGCACATATTTAACTGATTGATGTGTCAGTTGGTCTCAGCACATTGTGGGGTAGATTTATTAAGCTCCGTGAATTGATAAAGTGTCTGGTTTTTATCACCGGCCAATCAGCTCTTACCTGCCAATTTTCAAATTAAGCCTGTAACTTCACAGTTAGGAGTTGATTGGCTGGGGATAAAAACCAGACACTTACTGAGCTTAATAAATGCCCCTCAATGGGAAGAGCCAGGACTGTAAGTGGGAGACTCGGTACAACATTACTGCGCTCCCCAATGCCGCTGAGAGCGTTCACGGGCCCAGTTACTAAAGTTTTTTTTTCCAAATCTGGGGAGGTGTGTCTACATCCCTTAAAATCAGAATGTAAAAATAGTTTTCCACAGAGCCTTGTCGATGGTTGCATATGGGCTCATTTATCCCCCTCAGTAGCGTCACAATGGAAGGCCTCCAACAACCTCAGGCCTGGTTAATTAGTACCTTCCCACTCCCACCTCTTGGCACCTCTACCATCCCCTTCAAACTTTTCCACAGCCTCGTTATGGCAGTGAAGTATAACTGCATAGTAACCGATCAGCCAGCACTGCATAGTCATCATTATAGTGTTACTGCTGGGCTGGCTCATGCTCAGGCACCTCCTGCTGGTCACATAACTTAAGTCTCTTGGCAAATAGCAAGTAGGCAGGTAGCTTTAATTTCTCCCACACCTACAGCATACAAATCACTGCCATCAACTCTCCTTCCTCTGCTAGTGCTACAGGATCTACAGCTCTGATGCGGGCAAGCAGGCAACCTGCTATCCCACTCCCAGGATATAGCCTCCCCCTTGCATATATACCTAAATCCGTCACTGACACTGACTTCAGTTTGGCAGCAAACTCACATCATTACTTTGTGCTGCTGGAGGACCTTGATCCTTCTACTGTCTTACAGTTAGGTCTGTAGTTTTCTGCTTGCCTCTGCTTCCCAGCATGGTGCAGTCCATTTGACATGTTACTCAATTGTGAAATGGAGACATGCAGGATAGGTCTCCAGAGCTCAACATCAGGAGATAATATGAATGACAAAAAGTGTTTGAATGTAGTAAAACATTTTAAAAAAACTTTGTAATTGCCATAAGATCATGGTAAAGAATGGTTTAGGAAACCATTTTGCTTCTCTGTGTGCCACAGGGATATTTTAGTAGAGGGTGAATGACTCACTTGGTTTTATGTGCCATAGAAATCAGTGACAACTGTATCTGCTTTATTTCTGAGGAGATATTCCTGGAGCAGAAAGGCTGGCGCGTTTCATCTTGTGTATGTGGTATAACGTTTCATAAATGTTAATATTTAAAACTGAAAAAGAGATTTTGAGAATGACATCAGCTTCCAACAGACCATCAACATAAAATCAAAAGATAAATAGTGTTTCATGTTCAGGATTCTTATCCTTAACGTGTTTAGCGTTTGCTTTTGACAGTTCCGCGATGAGGTTTATTCATTACAGTGAAACAAAAACAGAAAGCTGATCTAGTACATAAGATAAACACTGTGCAATAACAGAAGACACACTATACTAAACAAAGGAGTCATTTACATCTACATTTATTACTTTAGATACATTTCAAACCATGATGGCTATGTATAATCAGTGGTCTATTAGTCTATAGATATTTTGGAAATAGTAACCATTGAGTATGTATTAATTTAGTGTATTATAAATGAGTAGATTTTGTCATGCTACACAATTATGGAATTTTTTGCCATTGCCACATGCAATACAAAAGTAGGAAAACCTATTAAAAATGTATTTTAAATTTCATATTTGAAACAAATGAAATTTAAAAAAATGAAATTGGAAATAAGATATATATTATTAGGATGTCTTTTTTTTAAGAATACTAGCTTTGCTCCAATAAAACATTTTCCAAATGTCGTGACAAGTCACTCAGAGGAGATGTACAGTATGTATCAATGAAAATAGTGGAGAAGGGAGACAGCGGAGAAGGGAGTCAGTGGAGAAGGGAGACAGTGGAGAAGGGAGTCAGTGGAGAAGGGAGTCAATGGAGGAGCTGCCCATGTCATCTAATCAGTTTATGCACATTTGTCAAGTGCATTCTATAAAACTATACATAGCAGCTGATTGGTTGCCATGTATAACTTCATATTCTAGCTATCATCCTAGGAAAGAGAATTTGATTAGTTTCTATGGGCAATACCACCACTTTTCACCACTTTTAGAAGCTGTAGTAAATTAACCCCATATCGCGGAAGACTAAGGGAGTATTCAATCTGTGTTAATATTAGCCGACATGGGAAATATCGGAACTCACCTATTCAATGCTGTCATTACCGACAGCATTGAAGGGCGTCAGATCTGTTTTGACGGAAGCGGCAGTGGATTGACAAATTCACAACCATTTTTTGACAATTCGTGGAAGTTTTCGCCAATCCACAGACTTTTGAACACTCAACAGTCAGAACACGGAATTTTTAAATCTCAGGTTCCTGTCCTATCGGATGAAAACAGCCCGGGACATTTTGAATCCCGAATTGGATACCCCCTGAAAGATGAGATTATCGCATGTGATTTGAACTCTTTAGTTCAAATTGCATCTAGTTCAAATCGCAGTGTTTATTTTGCCTTGCGATGAGATGCACGCTCCCGTGTAGTCCATATAGCAAGGCAAAAAAGTATGTGCAGGCAGGTTTTTTTTTAGCTAGATCGAATGTACCCCGTAATTGACTATTGTAGTATAGTCAAAAAAAACATCAGATGTAGTTCAAATCGTACCCAGTGTACGGTCCAAATTGTATAGCACAAATTGTATGGCTCAAACCGTACCTAGTATACAACTCACTGGGCACCAATACTCATCAGGACATATGGTATGCTTTACATAAGAGGTTTAGAGAGGGTATTCTAGACACCTGTAGCCCTTCCCCCCCCCCCCCTTATTTTTCCTGTAAATACCATGTTTTGCCACTAGGAGAGTTCCCTTAGTCCTTGGAGACAATAAACAATGTGGGTAAAATATGGAAGCTAGCTAAAATGGGAGGGATGGATCTGACATACCTCAAGACAGGTTTGCTGATTAATAGCATTATATTGGGGGAATATTGGTCCACATGCTACATTGTGATTCTCTTTCCGAGCTCATGGTTGGAGAATGAGTTAAAGAAATAACAATAGCTGCAATTCACATTACAGTATTTGGGAAAATAATTATATTATCTAGAGCATTACTGTAGCTCTTGACATAAGATGTCCATAAATAATCATTAAAGCAAGTTTATATAAAACTAATATCATGATTCTATTTGCTCTTCGGGTAAAAAAAAAAATCCTCTTTCCCAATGTGAAAACATAAACAAACCACACAGATATGTTATTCCAGTTAGTAAAACGAAAACACATTGAGGTTAGATTCCGTATACCAGGATGATACCTCAACATTTCTGTTTTCTAGCCCAACCGTGGACTCATCTAAATAGAAAATGCTAAATAAATCCTGGCGTTTTCCTCTCTTTTGTGGCATTTCCTGTTTGGATCTGCAGAAAATGTTGATATATTTATGACAAATGAAAAACAACTGTTTTTGATGGCTGGTTATCAGCTCTTAGAAGCAAAACGTTATTTCTGCTTCTCTTGGAAATGACTTAAGCAGGCTCCGAATTGTGACAACTGCAGCTCAAGACAAACCGAGGAAGATTAGTTGCATTTTTGCACTGGGACTACATTTATAACTATAGTTTTGGTATCGTGTTTAATATTGATTTTTTGAAAATGCACTCCATAAATCTGTACAACTCCCCCCCTCTTGGGTAATCTGGTGTGTATGCGAGTCTTTGCTTCTGTAGTAAGGGCTATATTTATTATATATACAAACTTGGCACATTACTTGGGCGGCACCGAACAAGGGGCAGCAAATTGTCTTATATTTACAATATTGAATTTTTCTTTACCATTTGATTGTAAAGATATTGGAGGATGGAGAGTTGAACATCAAGCACTGGGCTTGTGGGTCACACATTTACTTATTTAGGGCTAACGTGGCATGCCTAGGGCATAGTCAGTTTAAAATATTGCACTAATTGGAATCTGTGTGTTTTGTACCCAGGGTTATGTTCTATCACAGGATTTTTCCAGAGCTCAAGACAGCCAGTAGTCATTTCAGTGCTCTCATTGGTTGGAAGCCTGCAAATATTTTTGACTACTGTATTCTTTTGTCAAGGGTAGATAGGAAAGCCTTTTATTCCATGGCTGTGACTTTCTGGGGAGTTCTACTAACTTTAGAGTTTGAGGGAGTTATACATGGAATTGAGCTCTCAGAAGAAACATGAATTAACCAGGTGGGCATCTAGATATCTACAATGGGGCAACATCAACCAAATCTGGTGGCCAATTCCCTACACATTTCACATATCATCTTACTGCTTGCTACTTAATGACAGTACATGCTGAGACTCAGTGGCCTGGGTGGTCTCCATAGATGGTCCCCAGTATGTCTGTGGGATTCTCTGGGCACTCGGCTTTTCCAGGTCACAATGGAATCAACATCGGTGCAATTTTGCCCTGCTTTGGCCCTGTTGAGAACCACACAAAGGCAATATTGCAGTGGGGTTATTATTTCATTGAAGCTGCTAAAGGGGAGGGCGGTGTGGAATAGTTTTATAGCATACAAGGGTATATGGGAGGAAAGCAATATGATTCATGTATATTGGTCTGATAGCACATAAAGGGCTTATGGAGGGATCTGATGCCAGTCTGTCTTATGCTGGTGCTTGGAGAAGACATCATTCCAAGCACCAGGAAATCTCCCATGTTTCACCCAGACCCCAGGACATGGCCTTAGTCCATTAGGTCATGCTATATCATTGATGCCACTCCATTTCACACTGGGGGCAAGCACAGTGCTCTGGCAACTGTTGGGCTACCCAGCCTCCTTCCTGCACTGAATGGCATCCATTCACCTTTACTAGCAACACCCTTCCCCACATGACACTGATAGGAAGGTATGGGCTTTCCCCATGCTGTAAATGGGTCATTGGTCAGATTGCATGGGTGACACTGCTGCTTACCGGGGTCCTTCCAAGATAATACCCTGTTAGCTACCCTGGAAGCATTGCTGGGTCACTGGACCTAGAATTTGTTTGAGGGACATTTCTCCACTGACAAAATTCCTGGGTTGATGCATGCTCATGTGCAAACAACTGGGATTTTCATGCCAGTGTAATGGGGTACAAGGTGCTTATAGTGGTGTTTGACCTGTTGGCATAAAAGGAGCATGTAAAGTAGTCTCATGGTGCATACGGTCTCTGTGAAGCCCCACTATGAAGCCGCAATAGTGGCAAAGGACATTAAAAATCAGTATGAAACATCTATAGTGGTGGTGGGAGTAAGTGTGTAATACTCCCAGTATCACACACCAATAGTAACGGTGTAGAGGTATGTGTGGGGTTTATATACTATACTCCCAGTATCAGGCATGAATAGTATTGGTGGTAGCACTGTATACACCTAGTACCAAGCAAGAACAAAGTTGAGGCAATTAAAAAACTTGGTCCTTACCAAGCAGTTGGAGGATGATCCAGATACTGGCCACTGAGGGCCTGCCACTCTGCCATGGAGCTAGGAGCCTCCTCTGTTGATGAACCTTTGTTTCCCTGGGGCTACCTGCTGCCCTATTTTAATTTGATCTACGTACCACACACCGGCTGACCATGTATTTTTGCCAAGTATGATTTTTGCCAAGTATGATAAATTGATGAGGGTGCTCTACTACTGCAGGGAGAGCTGCCAGGTCTACAGCACCATCATGAGCTGGGCCAGGGATCCCTGGGCCAGGGATGGGCCACAGGGAGGACCCAATCCACACTGTCCTTCCTGTGGCCTAGTGTAACAACACTGCATTTAGAGAAAATAGAAAAGAGTCAATCAGGACCCACAAAGTCATCATCTTGTCATACCATGGTCCCTATACATAGGGAAGCACTGTGCTGCTTGCACTAGCAACATATTCTACATAGTACTTTTCATAAAAACAAAAATCCAGTAACATAATAATAAAAGCAAAAAAAAATCATAAAAATAAATGCCAGAAACATTATATTGTTTTATTTTACTAATGTGTTTTATATATTTTTAATTTGCTGCTCAATAAACATAATTATGTGCCCTTGAATGTGGCTCATAAACCTTAAGACCATGTCTGGCGTCTGTGAGCTTTCCTCAGCCTGATATAATGCACCATGGCGTACATTTATGTGTGTGCTTTTACTGCTTGCTCAGTAATGTATTACCTCTTTATTAGTAGGCAATTTCACATCCAGACTAGTGTCCTTCACATATTTGGAAAATCCAAGGTCCAGGATGTCCCTTTACTCTCTCTCAGACGCTGATAAGAAAGATAAGTATTTGTTCTGTGCAAAGATCAGGAAACATTCTAAATGAAGGCTTGGGCCTGTTTCTGAGGTAGTGCAAAGCGGACATGCAGTATGTACAGAGGTTTGCAGCAGTCAGATATACTGTACTGTATTATGCGAATGCTGGCTTTCATGAATAAAGGCAACATCATTTTCTAATGATGCCAGAAAACTATGCCCTATATGTGATGTAGCACCGATTGTGCTATGGTCGCTTCTCCCCAGTGAGCTCTTATACATAGTTTGATTTACTGATGGGGTGTTAATTGTTTTAAATCTAACCTGTCCATCCATATAAATTGTCTGTGGACCCACAGATGTCTATTATGTTATGATGTATTGTCTATATTGTATTTGTATATAATTCAAAATGTGTATTTATTATACAGGGCTTGATTGCATTTAAATTATGTTATGCCTTTGTTTACTATTAATGCCACCATAAAATGCAATTGCACATTAAGAAACATTGGAGTCGTATAAGCAGACTTCCTTCGATTTCTAACCATTACCAGGCCCTATTGTGCTTTTGTCACCACCCCCCCCCCCCCCACACACACACGCAAAAAATATTGTCACCACTTTTCCAATTAAAAAGCAATTCTAAAGTGCTGTTCTATAGTGCTCCTCCCAACTTATCAACAGCCAATATTATCATTAACCAATATTGAGCTATGGTACACCATCTGCCACACAACGTTTCTCCAGCTACTACTGTGCCATAGGGCACCTTCTCATCAGCTACTATTGTGTTATATTGCTCACCCACCTTCTCATCAGCCACTATTGTGTTATAGTGCACACCCACCTTCTCATCAGCCACGTTTGTGTTATAGTGGACACCCACCGCTATTGTGTTATAGTGCTCACCCACCTTCTCATCAGCCACTATTGTGGTATAGTGCACACCCACCTTCTCATCAGCCACTATTGTGTTATAGTGGACACCCACCACTATTGTGTTATAATGCACACCCTCCTTCTCACCAGCCACTATTGTGCACACCCACCTTCTCATCAGCTACTATTGTGGTATAGTGCACACCCACCTTCTCATCAGCCACTATTGTGTTATAGTGGACATCCACCACTATTGTGTTACAATGCACACCCTCCTTCTCACCAGCCACTATTGTGTTATAGTGGACACCCACCACTATTGTGTTATAGTGCTGACCCTCCTTCTCATCAGCCACTATTGTGTTATAGTGCACACTCTCCTTCTCACCAGCCACTATTGTGTTATAGTGCACACCCACCTTCTCATCAGCCACTATTGTGTTAGAGTGCACACTCACATTCTCACCCGCCACTATTTTGTTATAATGCACACCCACCTTCTCACCACTCACTATTTTGTTATAATGCACACCCACTTTCTCACCACTCACTATTTTGTTATAATGCACACCCACTTTCTCACCACTCACTATTTTGTTATAATGCATACCCACTTTCTCACCGCCCACTATTGTTCTATGTAGCACCTGGACCTTCTCACCAGCCACTGTTGTGCTATGGCGCACTCCCACCTACTCACCAACAGCTCTTGTGCTATGGAGCACCCCCACCTTCTGACCAACAGCTATTGTGCTATGGTGCACTAGTCCACACTTGACTCCTCCACCAACTTCTCCCCAGTCACTATTGTGCTGTAGTGTCCTACTTCTAAATCAGTTGAATAGTGAGTGTGATGTTCTTAAATTATTTACTGTAGATCATAACATAATGCACAGTAGACATATGTCCCAAAAGACAGTACTGATGATCCGGTAGATTTGAGGAGTCTGATTTGCGCTGCTATGTGTGACATGTTCCAATAATAATTGTAGGATCAGTGATATTTCAGGTAGAGCCATAATATCAGTAAGACACATCTTCAGTTCAATAGAGAATCATACAGTTACTGTATACAATAATATGTGGCTTGTGTAGTATCCTCATTTCATTAATACATGCCTCCTTCAGTTTACATTAATATTAATGTCATCTTCCTGAAGAACACAAAGATGGAGTGGAAAGTCTTGCAGTGCAGCGGACGTGTTGATGTGAAGAATGTGGAGATCACTTCAATACCTGAACTTTCTCGGGAAGTGGTCCAATTGTGAGATGTACTTGGATGAGAGCTGGGAAATGTAAATCTAACTTGACTGTTGTCTAATTTATGTGCGGAGTCTGCTAAACTGGTTTGTAGGAATAAATCAGTAAATGTGTCCTGATATTTAAAGAGAAAATTAAATACACATGATGTTTAGATTTATAGTTTCTGTGGCCTCACCAAAGTCAGGGATGAAACACGTTATCACCTATTGCCTATACTGTACCAGACAGAAATGCTGATCAAATTAATTATGGGGAATGTATTTAACTCAGTAGACAAAATAATGACCATGATTCTATAGGCTTTGAGTATAGACGGTGACAATAATTGGAATCAAGTGCAGTCAGTGTGACAATGTAACTCACATATTTATTTTATCTTTCTCACTTATACTTCTAATATACACCAGGGGCTTTCATTGACATACAGTAAATACAAAACAAACTTAATTCAGTTGCTCTCCTGTGTAGCGTTGGAAGAGCAGTGACTATAATCAAGAACTACCCAGAAGGGAGGGAGTGAGTACAGGGAGTGAGTACAGATCATTAATGTTATACTGCACTCACTCCTTCAATCAACAGTCAGCAGCAGGAGAGCGAGGAGGGCCTGGAAGTGAGACCCTCATCTCTGCACTATAGCAGTATAGTGCGTCCAGAGAGTATGTTCTCCCCGATTCACATTATAGCACATACTGTGTAAGTTGTAAGGGGTAGGTAAGTACAGGGATGTAGAACATCTGGACCAAGAGGCTGTGCGGAGCTAGTCTTCAGGGATAAAATGATTCAAGCAGGATTTGATGGTTAAACTACTGTAGCTAAAGTCCCCAGCTCTGCTCGGGTGGAAGTCGTGATAAAAAAAGGTAATTGTTTATGTTTTTTTATTTTGATAATATGTAGGGTGGGGGGTGTTGTGAAAATATGCTAAACGTGAATAGGTATTGATTGCACATACAGTATGTTTACTTTCCTCCAACCCAGGGCATAAAGTGGTCCTGGCAAAGTGGTGGAACTCATTAGGCAGATCCAGGGCCTGTGGTAGGGTTTTTTGCCCCCTGCAAACTATAATGCTTGTCTATTAGAAACACTATGCAGGGCCAAGTGGAGGTTAAACTAGTTCCACCTCACCATTAGAGGTGGTGGTACTCAGTTCCACCACACCCCCCTCCCCCTCACTTTAACCTCTGCTCCTACATATTTATACAGTTAGGTGATCTTCATGAGCAGAGGCGAGCCACATTTACTTCAAAGGTTTCACCTTGCTTATGTAAACGGGTTTGCATAAAACCTCTTTTCTAGGTTAGTGGAGTACTTCTCTGCTGTTTTACGCTGAGAAGCTTGTCTCTTTTAGGGGCCCATTCACTAAAATTATTTTTTACTAAATTTTACTTCACACCCTTTTCACATTATTTTAGTTTCACTTGAATGTACTAAAGGCCCTTTGGAGCAGTTTTTGACAGAACCCTTCAATTTGCACTTTTTAGTAAGCAAATCACATTTCCCATACCTATAATAGGAAATGTGATCCGGACAAATTTTCACAAAAAAAAGTAGAAAGACCCCCCCAGCATTTGGCCCTGTGATAACAATGCCAGCTTCAGCTGGTGAATCACAGGGCTCAGATGTGAATTCTGGGCTTCTGCACAGCTTTCTCTTATTGTAGGAAGAGAAAGCTGTGTAGGGACGGAGCCAGGGTGATCCGGACACAAAGGCTGGTTACAGTGTAAAAATAAAAAAATAAAAAATAAACAAAAAATACATACTCACCCTCCCAGGATCCAGAGATCAGTGGTCCAGTATGGGCTGATGGTCTCTGAGGCCTCCTGCTGCACTGCGACCCCTGGTGCAGTAAAGTGATGCTGCAAAGTGGCAGCTCACTTTCCAGCACAGGGGGACACAGGAGAAGGAAGCCCCAAAGACCGCAGTGCTTGCTATCGGAGCCGATCCCCGGGGGGGTTGGTGAGTATACCAGCGGTGGGTATACACAATGACCACTGACCTCTGTGTTAAACTAAGTAAGCTGTAGAAAGACAAAGCTCAGATGGTGTGTCCTGAACAATGAGTTTGTGCCATTAACTTGTGCCAGATTGTGTACTACGTATATTTCCACTACTCCCAGGGAATTTCTGTTTTAGCTACTTTTATGTTGCAACCGCC
This sequence comes from Crinia signifera, assembly GCF_055691185.1. Taxonomy (NCBI): domain Eukaryota; kingdom Metazoa; phylum Chordata; class Amphibia; order Anura; family Myobatrachidae; genus Crinia; species Crinia signifera. The sequence continues at coordinate 423,863,000 of NC_139217.1, forward strand.
CTCATTTCAGTGACTAACAATTGCCTCCCATCGCCTTACATTTCCATGCTTCATAAGGTCTATGCTTTTATATCTTTCCAACTGGCTAAAACATGTTTGACACAGGGCCATCTTAACAGCAGTGTGGGCCCCTGGGCAAAGCAATGCACTGGAGCTCTAACCCATTCTCTCCTCCTAGGGGTGGGGGGTGCTATCAGCAGCAGCTTTGATATCCCACGGGTGGCAGGGGGTGCTCTATCTTCCACTCAACATGTAGGACCTGTAGCAGTAACTTCTGCTAATTACTCCTTTACTGCACAGGTGGTGGGAGGGTGAACACTAACGTGTGGAAGGGGGCACTGAGCTGAATGAAGGGTCCCTTGTAAATGATTTCCAGGGAGGTAGGGGGTGTTTTATACGCAGGGGAGGGTTGGATAATGGAGTGAGCTTAATATTCATAATTTTCCGGTGGAAGGGCAGCTTGTTTGACCGCAGATATCGCCATTATCTGGAAATAGATTTCTTAGCCTTCAATAGATCTAGAGTCCCAACTTTCAGGAGGTGCTCGGGACTTGGGGATCAGAGATCAGGAGCCAGAGCAATCCATTGACAAAAATATAAAATTGTACACCAGACGTTTGAAGCTGGAGCAGGGACCGGCTGCTGGAAGGCTGATATCTCTGGTTCTGGGCATGATAGAGATAAGCCGCTAGTGTCGACAGAAAGAAAAATATGACTGGGAATTGCATTTAACAGGTCAGATGTGGACTGCTGCTTTGAAGTTGGATATCTCCAGTTCCCGGGGGCCGATTTTTTAAATTCTGGTATCCCTGGAAAAAGGGTATCCTCAGCTATCAGTATAGGGCCCTTATACACCAGGTGCAAGTGCCCATTAAGCCCATATGAAAAGACGGTCCTGGTTTGACATTCACAAATTTGGCATACATTTAAAAATCCAACCCAACTTCTCAAGGATTCTAGCCACAGTACTGTTCGGGTTAGCCTTTTCATTGAGTCTCCAGTCCATTTGAACCCCTTCAGTGCTGAGGACAAGATCCACTCGAAAAGGGTCAATTAATTGATCTAATGGCAAATTAATTCATACAAGCTAGAGGTCAATTCATATGCATATGCATTGTTTTATATTTCTAAGGTTTCACAAAACTGCACTGCAGTACAGTCGCTAATGTTCAAAAATCCAACAACAAAAAAAGTTAAGTAATAAAAATTAAATATAGTCGGTAATAAAAAGAAAACAAGATGACGAAGAGGTGTATAGTTGACTGAAGAAAGAGTGGCATATTTGTAATAGTCTGATCCTAATTACTATCAATTAAGGGTGGTTAATGGCAGACTGAAAGATTCTAGTGAGGTCCTAACTCAGGGAACACTGTCTATCTCAGTAGAAACTATACCAATATGGACCCAGGGAAAGTGTCTCAGTGGGTCAATGAGTTTCTTTTTGTCTGTTGTTCCATAGTGTGGGCAGGGAAATTGGTAGGTGGGCTCCACACTCAGGGAAAGCAAATACAATTTTGTTGTCACTTTGCCATCATCATTATCATTAATTATCATTACATGTTTTCCCTAACCCTCCTCCATATCATTAATATTAGTTTTCTCTGTGGCCAAGCTTGTTTCAATTTCAGTGGAGTGAAAAAATGTAAGGACTAGGAGAGCTATGTTTTTATATTGTTAAATGGTATGTAGGTTAGTAATAGGTCATTTCACAGCACTTATGTCCAGCTAGGATTCCTGGTATGCTCCATAAACACTGTTACCGCTCTGTTTTACATCCAAAAACTTTTGAACTGATTATGGAGGTTATTCAGACCTGATCACTGGATCGCCGCAAGCCGATTGGTTATCAAATGCCTGCGCATGTATGGGGATCATAGAACGTATGCGCATTGCAAACAGCAACAAAAGTCATTGATTACTTTTTGGCAATCTGACTGCAGTTTGATTGACAGGAAATCGCTGTTTGGAGGTGGTAACCGGATGTTTTTGAGGAGTGCCAGAACAATGGTTTCAGGGAGAGTGTGTGACGTCAGCTCTGGCCTTGACCAGTCTATCACTGTGGAAGGGTCAGATTTACACAAACTTGCACAGACCAAGGAAAACTTACGGTGATGATTGAGTTGCGAATGGATTTGCAAAACAGAGATCCATTCACAAGTCATTCGCAGACTTGCACGAGGTGGGATGTCTCTCTGTCAGGGCGACGGCTATCGAATCGCAGGCCACTGCAATTTCGCCCAGCAGCAATCAGGTCTGAATCAGGCCCTATATTTAATGTATGTATTCAAATGACTGTTTAAACCAATCGGTTCTTGAGTTGCATTATGTATATGTTATGTGCATTGTCAGTTGAAACTTGAAAGTGTTAAGGCCCATACACACTGGGTGACATTGAGCTGAAAGTCGCTCAAAACAGAAGGTTCAGCTCAAAGTCACCCAGTGTGTATCGCCCGGCGATGAGCGCTGCGGCGCACTCCCGCAACATCGCCGGGAAAGCCGTTCATCTGCTGGTTATACCAGCAGATGAGCAGCTTTCAGGACGGCTTTGCATAGCGCTCGGCTATGCAACACCGTCCTCCCCCCTCCGTCGCCGCCAGGCAGGGGGAATGCTGCTCAGTGTGTATGCACTGAGCGGCTTTCTCCACAGCGATGACAGTCATCATCGCTGTCCATACACGCTGGGCATAGTCGCCCAGTGTGTATGGACCTTTAGGGCGGGATGTATTAAAATACATCGCCGCCCATCGCGGCCCCCCCGCCGCGATGCCGCCGCATATGTACTAACATATGCGGCTGGCATCGCGATGCGGTGACGGAGGCCCCCCGCGATACCTGGAATGTGGTGTGCGGGGGGTCTCCGTCACCTCTCTGCCCCCTTCTACATCCCTCACGCCGGGGACAGCTATGCAAGCTGTCCCCGGCGCCTCTTCCTCCCCCCTGCAGCCGGAAGGACGTCCGGCTGCGTCACTAGGGGGAGGAAGGTGTTACCTTCCGGGTCCAGGAGGACCTGGACCAGGTAAGAGAGGGAGGGGGAGAGGGGGGTTGGCGGGTTTTTCGGCGGAGGCGTCGGGCGGCGAAAAGAAGCCCATAGGCTTCTATAGGGTATCGCCACCCATTTTCCCATTACCGCATTTTCCCTTTAGTACATCTCGCCCTTAATCTTTATGCTATAGTCACAAGATTTCTTATTTGAGAACTCATTATTTATACAGTTTAAAAAGACTCCATAAAAATACTTACTGACTCCTTCTGTTGTAGGTGCTGTAACTACCTCTCACACATTTTCTTGGCAGCAACAATGGAGAACTAGTGAACTCATTATAGGGCAGATTAATTCTAATGGGAGTATTGTAGCAAATAGGACTCAAGCTCAAGCATACTCTTATTGTCCAATTCCTCTGCCGCTACAACCCTTCTTCTTATGACATGGTACCAGCCCAGGGCCCCATATTGTCCCAAACGGTTGCTAGGTTGACACTGTGAAGGTCTTCATACATTAGGTCGACCACTAAAGGTCGACAGGGCTTAGTCGACACATGGAATAGGACAACGTGGCTAATGTTGACAGGGTCAGAAGGTCAACACAAGAATTAGGTCAACAATGGCAAGGTCGAAGGTCAAAAATACGATATGAGTATTTCCCGTTTTTATGAGCTGACTAGGGCATGGAGGAAGAATGAGCTGGACACCAAGCCATGCGAGGTGACATGGTACGCCGATACGATGTCCATGTCAACTTACGTTAAAATTCGGGACAAAACAAGGTAAAAACTCATGTCGACCTTTTCACTGTCGGCCTTCCCATTTTTGACCTAATGCTTGTGTCGATCTCTGACGCTGTCGACCTTAGCCATGTCGGCATATTTCATGTTTCGATCTAAGCCCTGTCAACCTTCATACAGTTGACTCTATGACCCTAACCCTTCTCAACCCACAACTGATCCTAACTTTTGGCTCAACTCAGACGTTTTCTCTCCTCCCGGAGAGTTTCCTCGCCTCTGTGATATCTATATGATATAAATTAAAGCCAGAGATTGGCTAATGTATATTTAACAGCATCTGGCATCCTCAAATGTGCCAGAACGTATTCAAATATTATGCTAAATAGATTGCATTATAAATATGATTAATACGTGTCATTTTATAATAATAGAAACCTAATATTTATACATAGTATGCAAGAGAAATAAAAGAATTAGCTTTTTTCCCCCCTCCTTTGAATTCCTAAAAGGAGAACGTTGCATGATCCTCGGCCTTCTATTAGTCACAAGCTCAGAATAAGGTCAGACAAAACATTTATCACTACAGGAATCAGTTTATCAGCACCCTGTTACAAAGAGATGGAGCCTCGGTCACGCCGCATTCACGTTTCCAACACCGTGACGAGAAGTTCCTAATCACAACAGACATTAATATTTGCCGTGCATAACTTACACTAGCCTTACAAAAATAATGGTGAAAATCCCTCTTTCTTAAAAAAAAAAAGACTTTCTTGAAATCAGCAGCTATTCGCCGTCAGCGTGAAACTATTGGTTAGATAAATAAACACAGATTCACGCAGATCGCTGCTCTGGGAGCGCACTGACATAATCCCTTCTGTCTGCCATCCAGAGAATGAATAGAAAAACCCAATACAAAATATTGTCCTTATTTTACAATATCTTTTTTTATCTTAAGGTCACATTATTGTGAATTTTTGATTTGTTTACTGAGATAATTAAAACCTAACACTTTGAAATCAGTAATATTGATAAATAGTAACTTAATGAAGAGTATTGGCAATGCTGCTTCGATGTACCACAAGAGTTTAGCCCATCCTTATTTACACAAAGTATAATCAAAGGGATAGGGTCACTTGATTGACCCATATTTGGTCGACCACTGAAGGTCGATAAGGCTTAGGTTGATGCCTGAATTTGGTAGACATGGTTGGAAGATCGACACAAGCATTAGGTCAATAATGGCAAGGTCGACAGTCAAGAGGCTGACATGAGTTTTTCATGATTTTTTTGAGCCGACATGTGCCGACAGGCGGTATTTTTTATGCCCTACCATCCACTATGGAGAGCTGGAAGAACAAAGCAGTGTGCCAAGCGTAGCGAGGCACCGCGCCCGAAGCATGGCGAGGGGACGCGGTAAACTTAGATGATGTCCATGTCGACTATGTAGACATTCAGGATAAAAAAACTTCAAAACCTCATGTCGACCTTTTGACTGTCGTCCTAGCCATTGTCCTCAAACGTCCGACCCTGTTAACCTTAGCCATGTAGACCTAATTCAGGTGTTGATTTAAGCCCTGTCGAACCAATGCATGTCAACCTAATATGGGTTGACCTAATGACCCATACCCTAATAAAAATGAGTATTCAGATTGCATATATATGTATATATCGCAGATATATATCCCAAGTACACATTTCTTTGATCTCAAATGTGTATTCATGGGAAAATGAAAAAGACAAAATGTAGATAGTGTTTCAGAAAGTGCTAAAAATACCCTTAAGAAAGTACAAATATGTAACAGCACCTCTAAAAAGTATACAATATTGAAAAACCTGAAATAAAATAAATTGTCTTAACCCTTTGAGTGCCAACATCTCTGTGAGAGATGTGCAAAATACAGGTATCCAGTAAAAACGCCAGCGTCGCTCACATTTGTTATATAAATTAAAATAAAATATATTTCCTATATAAGGTAAACATTACAGGTCATTATGATGAATAAAAATGATAGTTTGCCAATTTTTACACCTATTTTGACAAAGTCACTTTGCACTCAAAGGGTTAAATAGTCAAAAAAATGCAATGATCCACATGGACACCCCCAAAGTGTTCCTTTAAAATTAGTCACAGACACTTTGAAACCATTTGATTATAAACTGCTGTATATGCACTGGAAAGCCAGGTTATACTAGGGAATCTTTTTAATACACTACTCAACTTCTTCCTAGAGGGTTGTCATTCTTACATGAGTCACTAAGAATGAATACTATGTTCTATTAATTAAATGGTATCATATGCGCCAGCTTTTGGCTCAGAGGGGATATGTCCCCTATAGCACACCATAGGGGCATAACTGCATGATGGCTTCCTTATGTTCCCTGATATACAACTCCAAAATTACCACCACTGTAGAACAGGGACAGGACATAGGCCCTTATTCTGGTTGAAGCAGGTAGGGGAGTGGGTCGGGGTAGTGGAGTGGGAGTGGGTAGGGGAGTTGGAGATGGGGTGGGTGTAGGACTCATCATCCTACTCCTCCTCTTCCTCCACTTGAGGCTGCTGGGACCTGCTGCGTGCCATACAGACACACACACATATACATACTTACACACATACACACACACACATACACACACACACACATACAAACACCACAACATGTCTGCAAATATTTGCTAATATTAACATACACTTGCTAACATGAGCAAACCATACCAAACGTTTGCTAATATTTGCACAACTTTGCATACTTTTCCTAAAACTTGCTAACACAACCATTTATAGGATTAGAAAAGTCAATACTCACAGCGCCCGATACTCCGTCTCAGCTTTTGGATGAGGCCAGGCTGGCGCCTCCTCAGATCGGACCATCACCGCTCTAGTTGATGTAGATCCTGCGCCGAGCCACATTATATGCGTGGTGCTTGGCCACGTTGGAAATGTAGGGGCCCAGAAGCCCCAGCCAGCCATCCATGACCTGCACCAGGGCATACAGTCCCCAGCTGGCAGAAGGCGCCCACCACCTCCATCTTCTTCCTCTGCTGCCCCCCAAAATCCACCACCCCGAGGAGGCCAAAGAGCTGCCAGCCAGCCCAAAAATTTGCCGAAATCTTAAAAAGACCGCCCAAAGTACAGGTGGTGACACCTTCTTGATTTGCTCCTTATCTATGTTCCTACTATTCTTCTCTTTATTTTGTGCACCCATCTTGTTTGACCCAAACTCAATCTGGTCCCGTGCTGAGGGTACCAAGATTTCGAGGACCTTTGCTGTAAATGCCAGGTCTTGATTTTGTTTTGATGACCCTGGCTGCCATGATTAGTGGGAGCTGCACATGCAGGATTGCATGGCCTGGCACTTCAGCACACAGCTGTTGTGGGCCAGATGATACTGATGATGCAATATTTTGTCCTGCCTTTGTTTATTTTTCTTTATTGTTATCCCTTAATACCCCTTTCACACCGCACTTGTTAAACGGTATATTGCCGTTTTTTTCCATTTTAAAATGTTTAAGGCTGCAGTGGGAAAGCGCCAGAGTTCATTTACCGGTTAAAGATAACCGGTATTTCAAAACGTTTAAAAAGCAGAGTCCTACACGTTTCAGAGCCATTTTTTATGCAGTGAGAATGGCTCTGAAACAGTATTTAGTAAAAACAACCGATTACAGACCTGTGATAGGCTGTCCCCTGCATTCTGCCTTGAAACGTGTTCAGGGGAATAAACGGGTTGACTGATGTGAATGGTATTTAAACGGTATTTAAAAAGGTAATCTACTGCAATGTGAAGGCTCAGACCCGTTTTAAATACCGTTTCATAATACCGGTTTTTAAAACGTTTAGGCAGTGTGAAAGTGGTATAAGTTCTCTGCCATTATTTCACTATTTACAAAATAGTAAACTGCAATTAAGGAAGCCATGGTTTTATCATGACCACAGTTGTTACAGTCATGTTGTGTATTAGCACTAAGAAACATTCCTTATTGAATACTACCTGAGGTGTGTTTTATAGGAATGTGCTCACACATGTTTTTAATAATCTTTATTAGATTTATTTTACATTACTATTAAGCAGTACAATACTAGTGTTTGTCTAACTAGCTAGTAACACATCCAGTGCTGTTTTCTTTGGTTTACATTGAAGTGTAGCTAGGAGACTGGCAATCTCCATTAATGGCTGCTTCCATTTACATTGGCAGCGCCACACTGGTTCCTAGTGTCTTTACAGGGCCGGCGCTACCCACTCAGCAGCTCCTGCAAAGCAGGGAGGCGCCATGCTGAAAAGGCGCTGTCTCCCTCCCTGCTCTGCTAAAGCTGCCTCAGCCCTCACTGTCACTGCCTCCTGCACGCCGCCCACAGTGCCTATCTGACAGCGGGCAGCAGTATGGAGAGGCTGAGCAGCTCCCTGCACCGCGCACACACTGTCCTCCTCCTACGACCTGCCCCCTCTTCCTCACAGACACTTGCGCTGAGGCATGTAGCGCTGTCTGTGAATGCCTGGATGACATGTCATGTCCGGATCCGCCCCCTACCCATTGCTCCCTGCGCCTGTCAGCTGTCAATCAAATGACGAACAGGCAGCAGCGCCGCCTCCCCTTCCTTCCCTCTTCTCAGTGTGCTGTGCCAGTGCCACTGCCAGTCCTCAACACTCCGCCCTCTCTATCTCCTCCCCTCTTCTTCCACCTCCTCCTTCTCTCCCCTCCTTTCCCCCTCAGTCACGAGAGGGGTGTAATGGCGTCCTCAGCGTCCTGCCTACGCAGATAGAAGAGGAGGGACTGCACAAGAGTTAAACAGCAAAAGAACAGTGAGTCTTTTATTATACTTGTTTATAACAAATTTTTTAATAATTGTAGATGTATTTTTATATTAATTTAGACACTTTTTAAATAATGGGCTGGGTTATGTGCCTAAAGGTGGTCAAACATGCTGCAATAGCAGTGTGCGATGCGATGTGTGCTCCCGCGGGCATCACATTGCACAGTACAAAAAGTATGTGCTGCACATACTTATTGTACTGCTTTCGGATCGCATCGCACACACATTGCATGCATGCCATGCGATGCGATCTAGCCCATAACGTATGCGATTCTCGCAGCGTGTATGGGCACCTTTAGTGCCTGCAACATTTTGCGGACATAGGCCCTTATTCAGATCTGATCACAGTACAAATTTGTTCTCAAAATGGGCAAAACCATGTGCACTGCAGGTGGGGCTGATGTCACATGTGCAGAGAGAGTTAGATTTGTGTGAGTTATTTTGTTTCTGTGCAGGGTAAATACTGGCTGTTTTATTTTCACACTGCAATTTAGATTTCAGTTTCAACACACCCCACCCAAATTTAACTCTCTCTGCACATGTTACATCTGCCCCACCTGCAGTCCACATGGTTTCGCCCATTTTGAGAACAAATTTGTACTGCTATCAGATCTGAATAAGGGCCATAGCACTGAGATGGTGTATGCATACATGTACATGCACTTGGGATCCTCCATAGGATCGCATGTTGCATACGGTCCCACAATTGGGCTGCAGCTTGTTGCAATGGCAATGTGAAAGGGCGCAAAATTTATGGTTTGCAGGAGGGCGACGGACACCCTAGCACCGGCCCTGTGTCTTTATATTTGAAATTACAATGAATGGCCACAACTGGAAGAATCTAGGTTTAACCATCTTTCTCTTTGTTTGTTTTAGTTTCCAGGCATTGAATAGTATGATACAGTAAGCAATTTTGTAAGGAAACCTTTGTTTTTAAAGTAACCAAGAAAAGTCTGGATTTTTTTGGTTTTGGTTAATTAGTGTCCTTGGTCTTTTCTAGGCCCTCTGAGAGGTTTGGTATGATAGATACAGTGCCGGTGAAAATCCTGTGAGTGCCCCAGGCAACTTGCCGCTGATGACCAGCAATGGGGGCAGCAGGTTTAATGCTAATCTACGGGCCAGATACTGGCGCGCGGGGGGGCTCACTGACTCACCTGCTCCCTGCTGGGTAGTGTCTGGCCGATTTCCTGGATTGGTACTGTACTTGGCTCTCCTCGGTGGCTCAGTACCGCCCTCCAGTGGCCGGCGCCCTAGGCAAATGCCTAAAGCTGCCTAGTGCTGGCCCTGGATAGATATGTCAACATGTATAAGGTCAACCTTAGAATGTCGACATTGTGGAAATGTGTGTCAACAGCCATCATATATAATGACATAGACTGTCCCTGGTGGTTTCGAACTGTCTCACTTGCTCACCGGGCTCAGCAGCATCTCCAGTGTAGTCTTTCTGGTTGGTATTCAGATGATAGGTCAACAGTCACAAGGTGGACAGTCAATAGGTTGACATGCATATGGTAAACAATGTCAAAAGATTGACATGGAAATGGTTGACACATGAAAAAGGTTAACTTTTTGGGGAGATTTTTTTTACTTTTTTCCTACTTTACCATTAATGTGGACTCTGATTGGGAACAGTCGAGAGCAAATCGGTACACTAATTTGGGGTCCATGAGCTCAAATATACAAATTGACTCCAAAAAGAAAAAGAAAAAAAAGAAAAAGTGCATGCCGACCTTTTAATGTGTCAGCCTTTTCTATGGTGACCTATTGACTGTTGACCTTTTATACCACCCAAGATGTGGTGACCATATAAAGAAAAAGTCAGGTGACGATGTCTGATCGACATGGACTCTCAATAGGTGTACCGCGTACCTCGCATGGCTTGCTTCGCTCAGAACACTTTACCGTTCTCAGTTATAGTCCACGTGGATGGTTAAATATGACCTTTTACCAAAAATGAGGCTGCGTCACACAACTAGTATATTATTACATAAACTCCTACATCTTCAATATGAACATTGGTTAATGGAGGTTTTTTTTTAGTCTTCCATGTACTGTACATATAGTTTTTACAGTAAGCTATAGCAGAACATATAAATAAAAGTAATTACTATATGGTAGCTATTATTTAATTAAGTTAGTAGGATCTGTAACCTGCTGAGCTGAAATGAATCCTTGCAGTTATGCTTTGTACTGGAAGTGCAGAGATATTGGATGGGGCTTATAAATGATAGAGTAATCCGCATATATTACAAGGACACAGCGGGTTTGCACATGCGTATTTTCCCGCATGAACAGACCCCCCCACCATCGAAAAACAGGCCCTGGTTCAAGGCCCCCCACTGTAACAAAAGTGTGTTTGACATTCGGATTCAGGCATTTATTTTAAATATAAAAAGTCCACAAACTACTGTACTAGTCTAGAACATTGAAATCTGTCACTTCAAAGTGACATTCTACCTACAATAGCTTTGGCAAGTGTGCAGAAGGGCAGCATGACATACACAGTGACTAGTACACAAACCACAGGAGCACTACAGCCAAACACAGTTGGATATGTGCCCACAGACTGGCCTGTATTCAGATCTGATCGCAGTACAAATTTGTTTGGACAATGGGCAAAACCATGTGCACTGCAGGTGGGGCAGATGTAACGTGCAGAAATAGTTAGATTTGTGTGAGTTATTTTGTTTCTGTGCATGGTAAATCTGGCTGCATTATTTTTACACTGCAATTTAGATTTCAGTTTCAACACACCCTACCCAAATGTAACTCTATCTGCACATGTTACATCTACCCCACCTGCAGTGCACATGGTTTTGCCCATTTTCCAAACAAATTTGTACTGCGATCAGATCTGAATAAAGGCCACAGTGTTTGTGTTTTTTTATCAGTGTTCATAAAAGAAAAATATAAGAGATACATTTATACGCAGTATCAATTTCATTTTTAACAATTTTCACCTTTATGTTTGTGTTATGATATTTTATCTTGTATAAAGGATGTTTTCATACCCTTTTTACATTATTTTACTATCACCTGAAAGTAGTAAAGGGCTTTTGGAGGAGTGTTCGTGAAAAACTGCTCCAACCCCTTTAATTTGCATTTTTGAAGTATCCAGGTTGACATGGTCAAAAGGTCGACATGCATTTTTAAAGGTCGACATGAGTTGATCACGAGATTTTTTTGTAAAAAAACGACTTGTTTATACTTTATCATCCATGTGGGAATATAGTCAGCTTATAATAATGTGTTGAGCGCAGCGAGGCACCGTGTCCAAAGCAAGCGAGCCATGCTAGGGGATACGGTACACTTATATGATGTTCATGAAGACCTATGTCGACATAGACACAGAAAACCATGAAAAAATCATGTTGACCCTAATGACCAGTAGTTGCCGACCTTTTGATTGTCTACATATACACTGTAGATCTAAAAGACCAAACCCCTGCAACCCATGGGTAATATACTGTGGATAACAAAATAATGAAATGAATAAGGAAACGATATTTTTTTGTAGTGTTGCAAAAAGAGTTCCATAACAGTGTAACCAGGTCACTAATGCATGCACTTGGACATCAGTATTGTGGAGCAGCGTGAGTGATGATAAGACATCATGCAGCAAAGGATTTAAGTGTGGTGGCTGTGGCTAATGATAGGCACTCTGTGACTGTGGGATGGAGAATGACACTGTGGGCTAAAGAGACAATGTATGGGCTGCCAGGACTAATACTGGAGAGAGGCCGTGTGGGCTGGGGCTGGAGAGACACTGTGGGCTGGGGCTGGAGAGACACTGTGGGCTAAAGAGACAATGTATGGGCTGCCAGGAGTAATACTCAGTGGCGTAACTATAGCACTGCAGCCCCCGCGATCGCGCGCGGGGGGGGGGGCGCTATGCATGTGGGGGCGCTGGGGGGCTGCGGTGCTATAGTAATGCCCCCGCCCCCCATCCCCTGCAGGCTTACCTGTCTGCGCGTCCCGGGTCCCCTCCTGGCTTCAATCAATTCTATGGAGACGGACCATGATAAAATGGCTGCCCCATAAAGCAGACAGTTCTCTGAAACTGTCTGCGGTATGGGGGTGGCCATTTTATCATGGTCCGTCTGCATAGAATTATTAATTGAAGCCAGGAGGGGAGCCTGGACGCGCAGACAGGTAAGTCTGCAGCGATGGGGGGGGGGGGAGGCCGGGGGGGAGGCCGGCGGGGAGGGGGGGTGCCCCCCCATTAACGGTGGGGGGGGCGCCCCAAACCAAGCTACGCCACTGGTAATACTGGAGAGAGACTGTGTGGGCTAAGGCTGGAGAGACACTGTGGGCTGGGGATGGGGTGCCTCTGTGAGCTGTGGGCTGGAGAGACATAAGGGGGAATTAAATTGGAAGACTAGATAGACATTGGGGGAAATTTACGAAGATGTATATTCTACTTCACAGGTGATGTTGCTATGGGCAACCAATCAGATCCTGTCTACTACAGTATCTTCTAGAGGGTGCTAAATAAATAAGAAGTAGATTCTGATTGGTTGCCCATAGCAATATCATATGTGAAGTAGAATACACATCTTAGTAAATTTCCCCCATTGTTTTTTTTGTGCAGTAAAATTATTTGTTTTTATGAGGTTGCGGGTGAATCACAGATAGGCCATACCCCCTTCTGTGTGATTAAACCCCTGTAGCATGGGGGGGGGCAATATCTAAAATCTTGGTTAGGCACCGGTGAAACTAGGTTTTTCGTCACCTGGCAAGCCATTAATTTGGCTCCACTCTCCCCCCCCCCCCACCTCCCCTGACTGCGCATATAGGTGTCACACCCTGCACCTGGGACATGCTGCTCTAGCCCCCTAGTTGAAGCCCTGGCTTAGGGCACCAAATTAGTCAGAGTTGGCCGAGCATAGGCCAAAACTTTACCTCTAACATCATTGAGGTAAAGGCTATGTTTATCAGTAGTGGCGGAATAACCTGCCAGCCGCGAACATACTAGTATTTATTCAGACATTGATTGGCCACATAGGATAATAATACAGCCCAAATATGTGTTGCCAAAGTAGATATAAGCCTGTCCTGTAGGCAGTTTTACACCATTTCCCCATGCATGTGAAATTTATTATCACCTAATAACTTTGCTACTGTTTTTCTTTTTTCAGTTTTGGAGAGTTTGGAGATTTTGTGTTAGTGAAATAATTCTCTTCCCCACCTAAAAGTCTCGGTTCAGCTTGATTCTCAGAAAATCCATTCCATGGAGAATTCAGATCAGTTTTCCAAAGCTGAAGAATGTCTAACATACGTACAAGAAAAATATTCACAAATGTTTGGAAAGGCTCAATATTATGAAGTAGAGAGAGTGATATTCTCTTTGAAATTCTGTTATAAACCCTTCTTATGAATGTAAATATTTTTTCCTTGAAGAAATCAAATGGTGTGAATTATGAGTTTGGCATTAATGTTTAAAGCACTTGTTTTTCTTTGTTCTGCTTTACTTCCACATCTATAAATACCTGGAGCTTTTCACAGACTTTTCTTACGCTATTTGCTTTTAAAGCTACTCGTTGTAATCTTTCTGTTGGGAACTATAACAAATGAAGTGCTTCTGTTCCATTCTGGAAACTCATTGAAAGACAATTGACAGATAGATTTCACTAGGCCCGTACACTAGTTTTAAGTAAGCTTAATAATTTAGTAGAATTCAGCGACATCCCGGTGGTATTTAGGAGCATGTTCATTATGCCAAGGATTTTATCCTTGAAAAATTATAATTTCTTATGATGATGATTTTCCATTGAAATGTATTAAAAATATTGCAGGATCACGGCTTCCAATAGGAACCAGTCCCTGTAACGATAGTCAAGTGATGGTTTCCATGATAAATTTGCATCCAGGTTCGGACATGGTATTATTTCGGGATCAATCTCACTGGTTATGGTTTATTAGATCTGTAGTGTCTAGGTCTACAGTCAAAAGGTTGACTACTATTGTTCGACAGTCAAAAGTTCTTCATGGTCAAAAGTTCGACATGGTCAAAAAGTTGATGGTCAAAAAATGTACATGGTCAGAATGTGGACATGGTCAAGAGGTCAACATGAAAAAATAATTATTTAATTTAATTTAATAAGTGTACCATGCCCCCACGTATATGTCTTGCCTTCGCTGCGCTTGGCACAATATTGGAAACTGGCTCTATGCCCACATGGTTAGTCAAGTATGAACAAGTCGATTTTTTACAAAAAACTTTTTCATGTTGACCCTTTGACTGTGTCGAGCTTTTGACTGTCAACCTTTTCACCATGTAGACCTTGTGACTGTTGACCAATAGCCACTGTAGATCTTCTGACTGGATAACTATCTAATAAAGGCATCATTTATCAAGATAAGCTACTTTTCCAAGATGTTAAGAGGCAGATATATCACATTCCGCATCTCAGACATAACAATAAGCATACTGCCTAGTTGGTGCATATGTTTTGGGTAATATCTTCTACAGATTATATATTCCACCCATTACAAGTGCCCAGTGAGACTGCCATCCTGGGTGTACTACGTAGCATAACCCTGGTGGACTAGGTCATGCCCAGAATAGAAGACACAAAATGGGTGGTTGCAGCGTCCCAGTGCTAGGAGTGGTGTGCCAACATAAATATCAGTTACATTACATTTTTCATCCTACCCATGAGCATACCAGGGGAGACAGCCATTTTGGGTGCACTACAAAGGTTATGTTGTGGGAGATAAGCCATACATGGACCCGAGGGACATATGGAAATGTGTTTTCAGGGCATAGCGAGGCCAGTGCCAGCGGTGCTCATACCACAGTCCCGCCATCACTTCTTCTGTGTACAGTGAACAGTGATGCAAGTAAGAAGATTCCCTGACTGCCACCAGCAGCTACACACTACACCGCCGAGCAAGTCACAGTGCTCAGCGGCCCATGTATATGGTGGCTGTTATGGGGGAGGCAGAGGAATGGATGCTCCTCAGTGGTACCAGCACACAATATATTTTGAGAAACATGAAACAGGACACTGGAGAGTTGGAGCAGAAGGCTTGAGAGTCAGGAGGCAGAATAGACATGGCTGGAGAGACAGGAGGCGGTAGGGGACATGGGGCAGAAGGTGTCGCAGGGGATATAAGTCTGTTTGAACCCCTGTTGTATGATGATGACATTGGTTATATTCCTACACAAACAGGAATCCTTTTTACACATTTATACAATTACTGTACTATATATTTAGGGAGACATTAGGGAGTATAGTGTATGGGTTCTACATGGCATTGGCCTCACCTCCTCCACTTGACCAATTCAAATGAAAACTCATTAGGCCCCTAATCTGGCCTTGCTGGTAGTAAACAGTGGGGATGGAAGCAGGAGTTAAAAAGGATAGTGAAGAAACAGAGCTGATCGCTTTCATAGCATTCTAATAAATGAATCTACTGCAGACAGAATTATCTTCCAGCGTTGATATCTCTAGAATAAATCAGGAGATATGGGGCCAGATATCTAAGCTTGAAAAGTGATAAAATGGAGAATGTTCAAGTATCAGCCAATCAACTGTCATGTCACAGACTGTGGTCAAAATATCACAGTGCTGGATGACTGTCCAACAGGGGGGGTCCCGACGCCCAGTATCCCGATTTCGGAATATCGACTATCGGTGCTCCGGCAGGGGGGATCCAGATTTACAGAGGGACCCCATAGAGGGAGAATAGAACCGAGCCTGCAGCATGGTGAGCACAGTGAGCCCGCAATGAAACACCCCCCCCCCCCTGTCGGGGCACCGGGATACTGACCGTCAAGATTCCTCTTGTCGGAGCGCCATACCACACCCCAGTTAGGAACTGGTTGGTTTCATTTTATAATTTTTTAAGGCTTAGTACATCTCGTACAGAGGGCTGGATATAGTTTTCTATCACTAATAGTTGCATTGTAACAGCTCCAGTGTATAAGTAAATATTATATTATTATATTATGATTATTTTCCTGCTTATTTCTTGCCTATTTTATAGCTATAGTGTTCTTTTAATTGTGCCTCACTTAATATATTTACCAAGTTTTTTCTATCATGTACTGTTTATAGATCACACCGGGATATTTCCCTCTATATTTCATGCATTCCCAAAGATGCAGGTATAAAATTGATGACATCGTAATGAGGCGTAATTACATTAGCTAATGTGCCCAGTTACTCTGGTACTGTAACTTGGGTAAGGGCATTTGGTTGCCTGAAATATTGTTGCATAGTTGCTGTAGTTTCAAAACTGCTCCAAAATATTTAGATTTTTTTTTTAAAGAATTGCAAAAAAAACCCCAAAAACATTATATTGACCAATTTTCTTACGCTGATGCCATCCATTGAAGACAGAAGAAAGATGGGAGCTACGCTTACTACCAGTAGGGGGTTACCGCCGGTGGCAAACCTTTGATGTATAAGGCTTTTCACCTCTTAATAAATAGAGCCCTTAGGGCAGCTTCAGTTGAGCACATGTGTTTGAAAGCAATAAATTGTGTCAGCATGTTCTATTACAGAATTAATGTAAAATAAACACTTTGGTATATTTCCTTACATAGCACAACACGATCCATAGATATTTACTTTAATATATAAATTTCAACGTAAGCGTTTGGTTGAAAACAAAAAAAAAACATTGGTTTACTTAGTGAATACAAATACAGAACAAGGATTGAAATATTTTGTCACTTTAACCTGCTCGCAAACAATGAAAGCAATTACCTTGGGTGCTACCTTAAATAATAATAGTAATAAGTTACCTTTGAACATAGAACTGCTTTGAATTATTAATACATTGTACTGAGGACTTTTGTGACCTTGTCAGCCATAAAGAGACCAAAACTGCAGTATGTCATTGGATACTGTACACAGTGAGAGCATTTCCTGCGTGCATGTGTCTCATGTGCGGCATACACATCACAGAGCAGTAATCCTTTCACCCTGCACTGATTAGATCCTCATAGAGAAACAAAGATGGTTTTGATGCTTGGGTTTGTTTGCTCTCTCTCTCCGTCTTAAAACACAATTGGGAACACAGATATGGATTGTGTCACTTATGTCTGAAATGGCATCTTACAGTCATAGAACCTGATTGCACACAAATAAAATATCTTTATTGGTGATATTGCAAATGGAATTGAGGGTAAAATGTGCCTTTTTGCAGATGACACAAAGGTATGCAACAGGGTAGACACACCAGGAGGGGTAAAACAAATGATTGAGGATCTAGGTAGATTGGAGAAATGGTCAAGGGCATGGCAACTACAGTTTAATGCCAAAAAATGCAAAATCATGCACTTGGGTCTCAGAAATTTAAAGACTCAATATAGTATAAATGGCACTATAATGGAAACTACTGAGGAAAAGAGGGATCTCGGTGTCACTATTTCAGGGGACTTAAAAGCAGGTAGGCAATGTAACAAAGCAATGAAGAAGGCAAGTCAGATGTTTGGTTGCATAGGGAGAGGTATCAGCAGGAGAAAGAAAGAAGTAATAATGCCACTGTATAGGTCATTGGTACGACCTCATCTAGAGTATTGTGTTCAGTTCTGGAGGCCATATCTCCAGAAGGATATAAATACATTAGAGACTGTACAAAGAAGAGCAACTAAAATGGTGCATGGTCTACATCACAAAACATACCAGGAAAGACTAAAAGATCTTAATATGTATGATAGAAACTTTCAAATATATCAAGGGTTTTAACAAGGTACAGGTGGGAGACATTCTTCACAGGAAGAGGAGCAACAGAACACGAGGACATGTACTGAAACTAGAGGGAGGAAGATTCAGGGGAAATGTGAGGAAGAATTTTTTCACAGAAAGAGTAGTAGATAAGTGGAATAGCCTCCCATCAGAGGTGGTAGACGCAAATACAGTAGTACAATTTAAACATGCTTGGGATAAGCATATTGATATCCTTACAAAAAAATAAGGATCAAATATGGTTTGAGGTAACATGTTTAAAAAAAGGGGCAGACTAGATGGGCCAAGTGGTTTTTATCTGCCGTCAAATTCTATGTTTCTATGTTTCTATAAGTTCATTTAACAACTTATCTTTTGTCGCTCTACATGTGCTTCATACTCAAGCATATGAAACTGCGAGCTGCTGTGAGTCATATGCATCTCTGCCGCATCTTTGATTACAGATAAGCGTGTGTAACTGGGTGCTTGCAGCAGCTGCATCACAAAGGGGTTTACACCAGTGACTTTATCCTGCAGCACTCATCTTCTGTCACTGAGAAGGAGCCGACAGTGCTGGAAGAGTCTCCGGGGCAGCCCACACCACCAGAGTAAAGAAAACCAGGTTAATTTTGCGAGACTATGCCCTCTCATAGGCGTAACTCTGGGAGACAATGGAGTCATCTGCCGCCGGGCTCCTGCTCCCAAGGGGGCACCTCTCCTCCCCTGTGAGTTTGAATAAGTTAATTGAAAGCCTTTGATATCGCTTCTGTGTCTGACTGCCCCTCCTAGCAAGACCATAGATGTCACTCTCTTCATTCTAAACATAATATCCATAACATGCACACATATATTTATATAAGATGGTGTGTGTGTGTGTTGGGGGCACCAATTTTTATCTTGCCCATGGGCGACTGCCATCTTTAGAGTGTGATATTTTGTAGGATGATAGATCCTCATTATGTAATAGCCTCCGAGTTTGGCGGCTGTGCGGGATTCCGGCCGAACAGAACTTTTTTTAAAGGGGCAATCATTTACAAGGCATGGTTTTTCCTTGTAAATGTTTGCCCCTTTAAAAAATAAAAAAACTCTGAGTTTGTCCGATATCCCACATAGCCGCCGGACCTGGAGGCTATTCCATTTGGTCCACTATCTTTAACCTACACTGAACCGTCTCAACGATTGATTCTTCTAAAGATTTCCAGACACTCCGAGAAGTATTGACCTTCAGAATCGGCTGCTCAATAAATCTAGTTCTTATGTTCAAATGTTGAGTGATCTCACTTTCTTTTTTTTAAAAGAAAACAGCTATATTATTTTAATGGTAATAGGTAGCTTTGATATCCTTTTCTGCACATTCAATTCCAATGTTCCACTACCAGTGGAAATTTATGCAAATGGCTAAAGGTTTCTGTGTGAACAAATGATGCCCACATGTGTTACTGAGAATGAGTATAATTAGATCACATTTCCACTTGAAACTAAACTGTGGTCAAAAACACATCCTTACATTTTTATACTGGAAATTTCAGATTTAAATCCATCCTCCTGGACACATTTGATTTCATAGGATATAAATAAATATAAGTGGTCTGCGTGAAATATTTATTTTCTTTTAGCTCAGTAGTGGTCTATCACACAGCGGAGTGATATAAAGCATGCTCAATCATGGGATGCATTTGTATTAAATTATGAAAAAAAAACAAGATGCCCTGTCTGTTGCAATTAGTTGCTATGCGCGGAATCAGTGTGTTTTAACTCAACCTTCAAAGTCTTTCGGAAAAAAAAAAGGAAGACATTTAACATTCGCCTATCTCATCTCATGCGCTGGTTCTGCTTTAAACAAATCTACGCTAGACTAATCTAAACGTTCTGTGCGCAGACTGCGGCGATTTCGTTTTTTACAGTGTAGGGGTGCCGGGTGTGGGGGGTGGGGGTGTTGGGGGGGGGGGGTCTGTAATATGTTTCAAATAAAGCAGCTCTATTGTTCCCTGATTGTAAAGTGTACAAATGAAATGTTCTTCTACCACAAATCTACACATAGACTACAGTGTGTTTTTGTTTGAGATGTGTGTTAACATGTGCGCATCACACGGCGGCTCGGAAGTTGGATGAAATTTTTCTTTACGTTCTAAACATTTGTTTTATATTTGATGAAAATATATGTTTAGGAGACAGGCTTGGTGTTAGCTTTTAAAAACAAACAGATATGTAAACATTACCGTTATAATTATTCTCGCTGAAACAACTATTTGTTTGGTATGTTTTTTGTATTTTATTTATGCTTGCATTGGCAATGAAGGGCCTTTAGTAGATCTGGCAGCTGAATGCGAGGGAGTGCACTAAGGACTTGGCTGTAGTTTGCAGTAGCTGTAGAACAGGGTGGTCAGTAATAGAGATTTCAGTTCGATGCATAGTTGCCTACCCTCCTGCATTCTGCAGGAGCCTCCCTGAAATAACAGCAATCTCCCTCTCTCCCTCATTAGTATAGCAATCTCCCTCATGTCACCTAGCCCACATTACACTGTTACATCATACTTACCTCCCCTCCTGCATTCTGCAGGAGACTCCCTGACTTAGCAGCCATCTACCTCTCTCCCTCATTAGTCTAGCAATCTCCCTCATTTCCCCTAGCCCACATTACACTGTTACATTTTTTGATAAAAAAAAGGAATGAGAGACAGATACATTTACATTGAATCATCAGCACCATTCCCCAGCACTTTGTATAATAGCTCTTACTAACTGCTTTGGGGCTCATCTACATTTGGATATAAGTCATTTTAAAAGATTCCTCTCAGATGAAGCAGTACACACCCACGCTACTAGGTGCCACGTTCACAATCTCTCCATATATGGAACTAGAAACGCCCTTTGGGTGGAGCATAACATGCCCCCTCAATATGGCACCTTGCAAAATTCTATTACCAACTATAATCTCCCTGAAACTAGTTTTCAAAAGTAGGCAAGTATGGTTCGATATTGTTAATGGACAATTTAAGAGGGAGGAGAAGCAATTTTATTTATTAAAAAATCTACTTTATCTCTCCCACCTGTGGACCCGTTTACAGCCGCAAGTGTATGTTTTTTTGTAGACCTAGAAGCACCCAAGGATTTTATATTGAATTCTGTTGTGCCAGAAGCGTGGTGGAGAGATTACTAATTAACTAGGCCCAAGCTTGTTCCAGGGGCCTACCTTGGGTCAGCTTGAAGGATATTGTGCATACACACTGAAAGATTTTATGAAAGCTATAAAAGACAAAAGATTTTGGCAACTGGGACACTTCAGTGACTGTATCATTTAAATAATGGGCAGGGATAAAACCTTGATAGTTATGCCCAGGGAAGCTGGGCATAACTATCTAAGCCATTTTAAAATACTTGCACTTCAATAATAGAAAATAATATATAATGTAAAAAAAGAGCGTGACCAGCGAGCATGACCAGCCCCAGGCTCTCTGAGCCGATCCTGGTTTCTCAAATTCCGGGAAAAAAATTAAATAAGGTCCCCCTATATTCCAAAAACCAGCACAGGGCTCTTGGCTCAGTCCTAGTTCCCAAAAAAAGGAGTAGGGGTTCCCCATATTTTGGAAACCAGCACCGGGCCATCAGGGTAATGTCACAGCTGGGGGACACTTATTATATAAGGTTCCCCCCTCCAAGGCACCATCAGCCCCTGCTGAAGCCTGAGGCCTTTAAATACACATTGGTGGCCAGTGTGGCCAGTGCCCTAAAATTGGTGGCCAGTGGCCTTTATAGGTTCAGCCTGGGGACAGAGGGAGCAGTGGCTGCCGGGGACGCAAGGAGAAGTAGCTGTCAGGGATGCAGGGAGCAGTGGCTGCTGGGCACAGAGGGAGCAGCAGCTGCTGGAGATGCAGGGAGCAGTGGCAGGGGACCGAGCAAGCGGCGGGTGCCAGAGGTGAGCAGCAGGCCATTATAGCTCTTGTTGTTTGTCACCCAACCACACTGAACTATGGGTGCAAACGGCATGAGCGATATTGGCCACATTGACCTGCATGTTTGGCAGATGGCGACGGTTGTTAACGATGTGTGGGGGTGCACATCGTTAAATATTAGGCATACACACTACAAGATATTGTCATCAATATCATTCAGAAACACAATTCTGAACAATATTGATGCCAATATCTTATACTGTAGTGTGGTATAAGGAGGCCAATTTGTGCTCACCAGTGACCCCTGAAGTGCTACCTGGAAATCTTTTTTTTTTTTTTGAAGGAGTCAGGCACCCCTCCCCAGATTTGATATTTGGACACGCCCAATTAGTACCCAGGTGTGGCTGCTCACAGTGATCCTTATTAGCTTACAGTACATTGTTTTATTAATTTCAAATGAGGTGGTGGCCCACGTTGCACTTTGCACTTGTTGTTAAATAGGCCCTTCTTCTGATCGGACGGCTGTGTGTTTGGTCAGACGGCTGATGTATTGTGATTGTGCATGTGCAGAGGCGTTTCTGCGCATGTGTGAACGCCTCACACGTCCGAACACGGCGTGAATTCCGTGCAGAAAAGGATCATACGGAACCATCCAAGCAGGGGGTGGAGAGGGGAGTGAAGGGCTGTTTGGGCTCATTATCATATGCGTACGCTGGACGTACGTATGGTAATGCGGCCGTGACGCACGTGTGGGGGGCGGACAGCTGACATAGCCGGATGCCAGCTGCCCACCCATATCCCTGTTTTTGCACAGAGAAAGGCCCGAGTGGTCTGGTGCACTCGGGGCTGCCTGACCGCTCGCTCCATCATACGATGGTCGGCGACCATCGGAGAATGGGGTAGCTTACCACAGATGGGGGAGGTGTTCACATGAAACATCCACTCGTGGTCCATTCGCTCGGCATCTTACCGCATTTGGACGGTGTGAGCTATCCGTATGGTAGGCGGGGCTAAGAACACTCAGTGGCCGTCCGAAATACGCATCAGTCCAAGTCAACTAGAATAAGGGCCATAGTGTGAAGGGTTAAAGTGTGTGTGGTGGGGAAGGTGTTGGAATGGGGTTCCACCACCTGTAATGGTTGGGCGGAACTAGTTGAACCTCCAACTTGGCGCTGCATAGTAATTCTAACAGAAAAGCATTATAATTTCCATGGATGTGCCAAAAACCCTACCACAGATCCTGTCTTTGTTTTATGGGGCAGGGGGGACATTAGTGGCAAAGAGAATGAGTTCCACTACCTCACTTGAACCAATCTAAGCTCTGAAAAGGGTCAATATACCAATTTACTAAGATCACTCTTCCCTCAGTGGCAAGGATATGCAAAATGTAAGTGTTTTAGCTGCTAGATTTAAAGCGGTTAGACTTTATAAGGCAAAGCCAGATACATGCAAATTGTAGGCTATTACATATTGCACTTACACTCAAAAGACGGCATTAAATTTACTTAACAAATTTAGACTAATACCAACAGTAATCCACAGTGGGTACTTGTTCAGTGACACTAAAGGGAGGCCCGCATCCACCAAGAGACCACCTAAAAACAAAATACTCAAGATTTCACAAGCACAGAAATCTAGTTCTCAAGATCTGAATCGCTCTTTATAGTACATTAAACAGAAGGGCAGGACAGTCAGCAGATGAGCACATTAAGGATGCCTTCATGCCAGATCATCAGAGGTCAATCCAACGGCAGATATGTTTGTTAGACGGTGTCTGTACTCTGTAATATGCAGTCATATTATGATACGTATCTTTATGTAGATATGTAGATGCATTTAACATTATGCTGAATTGCATGTAACATGATACGTGCGATTCAAACTAAAAATAAAATTGCAATACAAACACTTTGATCCCAAATGCATTCATCTCAGCGTAAGGCTGGAAGAGCACATGTATCTCATCTTGGTAGTTAAGTCAAATAATTACTGTGTGCATACATTTTAATTCATACACTTCAAACAAAAACCAGCAGGCTTTCCTTGGCAAATTCAATGATGATTCAGCACAAGTCATCAACAGCTAAATGACACTAGCAGATAATTGTATTGCAGTCATAAACATTGCTCTGTGAAGGACTTCCTCTGTGGCCACACCTCCTGCTCATACTGGCACCAATCACTATGAACCGTAAGTAAGTTCATAATCAGCTGGCGTTATGGGTTGGGTTTTTTTTGGGGGGGGGGTGGGGGGGGGGTTATCATCAGTAGTTTTATTGACAAAAAGCATTACATTGTAACTGGAACAGATTAGAAAAAGCTCTGTTGCTTAGTTTGGCCAACAAGCCTTTGGCCAATATTGGTGAATAATATTGTGAGCTTTGAGGTGGGCAAATTTGACTGGAAATTACCAGAAATTAATGGTATTGATGTTAATTATACTGTAGTAAAACAAAATCAAAACACTGTGGGCACACAGGTCCCCTTGTCTCTGAAGCAGCCACTGTATACAGTATAATGGCAACTGGCAGAAAAAATCTAATCAGTATTCAACCTCTTTAGGTTCATGCACCTATGGCCTTGTTCCAACAGATATTCTCAGCGACCATGTCCAATAGTAAAGATGATTTCTGATTGGTGGCGTGTCTTTGTTTGCACATTAGGGGTTATTCAAAGCTGATCGCTGTTGTTAGAATTCACACCGGTGATCAATTATCAATGACTGCTCATGTGTACGGATTGTAGCGCTCATGCCCGAGGTGAGCACTACAAAAATCAGCAATTTTTTGCATTGTTAGGCACATAAGTGCCATTTACCTGAAATCTCAATGCCAGGGATGCCATGCTTGTTGCCAGGGGGGATTACATGCTAATTGCCAAGAGGGATTTCATGCTTGTTGCCATAGGGGGTTCAATGCTCATTGCCAGGGCGGGATTAAATGCTTGTTGCCTTAGGGGTTCCATGCTTATTGCCAGGGGATCCATGCTTGTTGCCAGAAGGGAATTACATAGTTGTTGCCATAGAGTGTTCCCTGCTCATTTCTAAGGGTTCAATGCTCATTGCCAGGGCAGGATTACATGCTTGTTGCCTTAGGGGTTCCATGCTCATTGCCAGGGGATCCATGCTTGTTACCAGGGGGGATTACATGCTTGTTGCCATAAGGGGTTCCATGCTCCAATAGGTGGATTGCAGTAATCTTGCCCGAGACCAAAAAAATCGGTACTTGTGTAATATCTGGGCGCCCGATTAATTGATTGTATGCCTTAACTTAAGGCATACAATCAGATGCGATGCGACGCGATTTTCGTCAAAATTGCATGCGATGCGATCTGATCGACACGATTTTCCATAGGATTCAATGTTAAAATGGTCCTGTTCATTTCCCCTTTATCCAAGTGGGCACAGAGCTGATTTTATATAGTGTGGCGAGCGCAGCGAGCCACCGAGCCTGAAGTGTGGTGAGGGGACGCGGATTACTTAAAATGTGTTCCGTGTCCCCACACGGGGCTCGCTGCGCTCGCCACGCTATATAAAATCAACTCCATGCCCACTTGGATAGTGAACAGGACCATTTAACATTGAATCCTATGGGAAAATCGCGTCGATCGCATCGCATGTGATTTGGTTGCACGCGATGCGATTTTTCCGACCCGATCATAACATCGGGCGCCCAGTTATTACACAAGTACCAAAAAATAGGCAGTTTTTTTTATTGCAATCCCCTTGCAATTGGACTGACAGGAAGCCGGCATTTATGGGTGGTGTCCAGCCATTTTCTGGGAGTATCAGAAAAACTGCAGACATGCACAGGCAGTTTCAGGGAAGGTATTTGATGTCCAGCCTCGATCAGCCTGTTTCTATTGCAGACTTGTGGAAGGTCCAGGGTTACGCACAGACTGCACACACTGGAAAAATCATTAGATTGTGAGTGAGATACTTATTGATTTGCTAATAAGTAGGAAGATTTATTCAGAATGTGAATATGGGCGCTAGAAGAATAATGGGTGTGGTTAAGATACAATTCTTGTTTAGAAATATGAAAAGACAAGAAAAGACAACAAGGCAATGCCCCAAGGCATTGCCTTGTTGTCTTTTCTTGTCTTTTCATATTTCTAAACAAGAATTCATGTTGTGGAAAACTCTTACCCGGAGAATTTGAACAATACAGGGAAGTACCAGCTTCTATATTGTATCTTAACCACACCCATTATTCTTCTAGCGCCCATATTCACATTCTGAATAAATCTTCCTACTTATTAGTAATCCTTGGGGAAACTAGGTGATCCCCTATTTTAGAACAGAATACAGGCAGCTGGGAGCGCAGTACCAACTTTCCCACAAAAACCCTACTTATTGATTTGCAACTGTACGGCCATAGGCGATATTTTCGCAAGCCATTCACAGAATTGCACAGGGCGAGATTTCACTCTGTCTGGGCGGTGACTATCTAATATCGGGGTTCTGCCATTTCGCACAGCAGTGACCAGGTCTGATTAACCCCCATTGTCAGATTTTCTCCGTGGTTGGTGGAAATCTCAATAGGTTGCCCATCGGCTGCAGCATGTGCTTCTGCATTCACCTCTGAATAACCCCCTAACAGTTGCAACACAGTCAAAAAGACAGTGATGATTAAATTCAAAGCCGCTGTGTCTGAGCCCATTATATACCCTGATATGTTTTTTACATCTTATATTATTGCAGTCGTGTTATTTATCTTAGAAAATAGAGGTTTGGGAATACACTTAAATATCTGTCCTCATACGCAAGCCAAAAGACATAAATATAGATTGGCTTGTTTAAAACTATTTTAAGGAAAAACAAAGCTTTTTTTTTTTAAAAGTGCTGATTTTATAATAAAGATACTAATACCATGAATAATAAATATGCTTGTCAACACGTTGGGAACTTTTCAGAACTGAAGAAGTTTGGAATAAAAACCTATAAATAAATTACATTTCAAGACGTTTGTTTGCTTGGAAATTGCCATTTTTCACCTGCATAAGAGGATGAGGTAATCTGCTCTGCAAACATTGACTTACTTTACTACAACTTATTGTTTTTTGCTGAAACACATTATTAAAATCCATTCATTAATATACTTTGCCAAAATCTATGCTGGAAATTAATGATGCGTTGCTAACGTTGCCTTTTTGACCACTTTTCATTGGAAATATGACCAGACACAAACCTTTCCTTTCAGCACAGCTAGATTAAAGCCTTTATGTTATTAGAGGTCATTATTTTCATAGGATCATTGCAATCAGCTGTACAAAAATGGAGGAGGAGTCTTAAGGCCCCCATACACTATGCGATTTTGGGCCGATTCCACGGCACTTGGGCCGATAAATCGCAAGAAATCGGACCAAAATCGGATGCGTGTGACATTTGATCTGATCCGATGCGCAGTCCCGCGCGCATCGGATCAGATCAGGAGGTCGGACGTGCTGAAGGTACGATGACGTCCGACTTCCTGCAGCGGGTGGGCAGCAGCGGGGGCGGGGGTACCGGTGACAGTGGGGCGGGCGGCGGTGATATTTCTGTGCGCCGCAGCGGGTGGGCAGCAGCGGGCAGGTGCCGATGACAGTGGGGCGGGCGGCGGTGATATGTGTGTGCACCGCTGATTGGCTGAGAGTGCTCTATCTCAGCAAATCAAAAACCGGACAATAATTTGACATGTTATTTCAAAATTGTAATAGCCGCTGCTCGCCCGCCAGCTGCGGTGCACACACATGTCACCGCCGCCCTCCCCACTGTCACCGGCACCCGCCCGCTGCCCACCTGCTGTGGCGCACAGACATATCACCACCGCTCGCCCCACTGTCACTGCCCCCCCGCTGCTGCCCGCCCCCATTACCGCCGCTGCCCCCGCCTGATCCTCACCGCCCTGCAGCTCCCCGTGTTTTTTTTACATGTGAAGCCGAGAAAGTCGGCTCCTGATTGGCCGCTAGGCGGCCAATAGAAATCATTCTGAGTAGAGGCAGGGAAATATGAATATCTCTGCGTCTCAGTCTCCAGTGTCCGAGCGGAGCGGGTACCAGCAGCCGGGAGCAGCGCGACTTGAAGAGAAGATGCCGGAATGGTCGCCAGAGAACCAGGTGAGTAGGATTTCCTTCCAAAGGTACCCCTTTGGATTACTATGGATCCTGGACCCCGGACTCTTCAGCTCTGGAGCCCCGGACCCGGACCAGCCCCGGAACCAAGGCCCCGGAACCAAGCCACCGGACCAGACCCAGGGACCTACCGACGGGCTCAAGATAGGTAAGTATCAGTGTGTTTGTGTAATGTATGTATTAAACTTTTTCTGGCTTGTCAGTGTGTTTATTTAACTATTTCTTGTACTGTGGAACTACAAGACCCAGCGGGCCCTTTAATGCCCCGCATGCTGGGACTTGTGGTTCTCCAAGTCCCAGCATGCGGGGGGGAGGCTTGCTGGGACTCATAGTTCCATGGTATTAGACAATAGTTTTTAATCTATTTTTTTACACAAAGATCAGCACGATGCCCACAGCTCAGGGGCATCGAGGACAGCACCAGGCTTCAGCCTGGTCAGGTAAGTTCTGGAGGGGGGGGATCCCTTTATTGGGGGGGTCCCCACTCCCCCAGGACCCCTGGCCAGGCTGACTAGTCGGTAGGGTTAATGCTTTGGCCGCGGGACCTTATATAATAAGTCTCCCCCGGCTGTGGCATTACCCTGCTGGCTGGTTGTGCCTGGGGCTGGTTCTTAAAATACGGGGGACCCCTACTCATTTTGTCCCTCGTATTTTGGGAACCAGCCCCGGACCTGGAGCCTGGGGCTGGTTGTTAAAAGTCGGGGAACCAATATTTGTCGGGTTCCCTGATGTTTAATTACCGGCCCCGGCTCTTTCAGCCTGGTGCTGGTTACAGCTGTGGGGGGGACCCCATGCTGATTTAAAAACAAATGTATTTATTTTACAATTTTTTTAACACTGAAGCCTGCACGGATCTGACTATTCCGTTCAGGCTAAAGCCAAATACAACAGGAAAATAAAGTGTATTTTCCTGCCGTATATTCGTGGCAGTTTTACACTAATTAGCAGCCGTATTTTCAATACGGCTGCTTACGCTTAGTAAATCAGGAACCACCATTCCTTTGAATGGTGATTCCTGTCGTATTCTATCGATGGTGTAGACATTCGTATTTGTAAATACAAATACGAATGTCCCATCAATATGAATACGAATATTTGTATTTTTGGCATAGTAAATGCCAAAAATACGAATACACTGAAAAAAATCGTATTTTTCGTAGGAAAATATGATTTTTTTCTACTAAATCATCTTAGTAAATTTCCCCCACTGTATGTTACAGCAGGATTGATTTTTTGTTTTTGTTTTCTTTAACATACTATTAAGGTTTATTTTATAAAAACTATTATTCCCAATGAAGGTGTTTCTGTCAGCTGTTTAATAGAATTCATAGATCCAGATGCACAGAAATGCCACTGGCATTTGTGCCTAGCCCAGAACACTACACTCCTACAGTGGGAGTTTATTTAATTTAAATGTTTTTTTACAGGTTTTCTATATATTAATTCTTAAACACTTATACTGCTCATAGCCACCTCTAGCATCGGTCTCCTTTAAGGTAGTGCCCATTTTTGGAGAGTCACAGGGTCTCTGTCTGCATGTGGACCTGCTAGCGTTTACCAGTGCAGCAGAAGAGGGAGGAGAGTGGTCCAGTGGTGCACCCTCTCTCCTCCTCAGCGCCTGGAGCTTGAGCTCCACCGGAGCCACCCTTCCTACACCTCTGGGTGGCCGGGGTCCAGGGGGGTCTATGGCGCACATCCTGCACCCATATCTTCCAATACTTACCCTTAAGGAGTGCCACTTCGGCAGCAGCACTGCAAGAATCACAGCATTTAACCTATGCACATTAATTAAAAATCAGTGGGAAAATGTCCACTGCGCAATTTTTCTGAAGACCTGCACATGCGCAGTATACTCCAGAACAGCGTTAGGGTTCCCTATTGCACATCGCTACTGGCTAGAGAGGAGGGTGCTCAGATGGACTCTGCACATGGGTCTACTCCTCTCTAGATGCGCCTCTGACCTCGGCATTGAATGCAGTTCACAATCAGGCCAAAAAGCTGTTATATGTATATATAGTGTTTTTCTGCTTTGTTTAGGGCCTGTGCCCCATATCACTCAGAAGTGGAATACTGCTGTTCTGCTTCCTAATGGCAACATTCGTCTTAAGTTGTTTTCCTACTAAACAAAGTTCATTCCTCACTGCGTGATTTATCTGCACCCCTGAAAGATATTTATGTTACTGCACAGCAAACAGTCACACTTACATACCAGCGACATAACAGAGGGCTGCTCGATAATGTTATAATTAATATTACACCCTGACTCTTCCAGCTGCCTGGAGGGGAATACCACCAGAGTGGCGAAGCACCCGCAGAAATAAAACCATCTCTTGCACACATGTGAAATGATTGGAGCCAGACCTCTTCCCAGCAAACTCTCTGCGATTAGGGGATTCTAAACCAATTTCTCCGGTTACAAGCCAGCCTGTTCTTGAGGACCACCAGGATTAGGCTTGTGACATGACAATTTACATATCAAAAGGCAGTGTGGCTAATTGTGGAAAGTGACAAGTCAATAAAGTTGCACGTTGTAGTTTCATTATTCATTGACACAGTTAGTGTTTGGTTTGTATTAGTGCAGCCACTAGGCTGGGTGGTAAGTGACCATCAAGTTTCAAATGATTTGACATTTCCCTTTCATTGGCTGCACTGAATTACAACAAACCAGAGTCTGTACAATTAGGAAACATCTGACTACCAGATGAGCAGCAGAATAATGACAAGCTCGACTCTATAGGTAGAGACCAGTGACCCCAGGCACGTCTTCAGACATTATTATCAGACCACGAAATGTAGGCATATTGCAACATCTGCATACACTTGTGCTTAGAATGCTAAACGCTATTTATAATTTATATGATGGGGAGACGAAATATCTTCAAATAGAGTAAATCAGTGCAGATCCACCAAGAAAACCAAACAGCTAGTGGAAGATTGGTACACATCTAACATGCCCGTGTTTCTGTCAATGGATGACCAGGGCTCATTTGTCACTGGAGAGTAGTGTGAAGTCAAAATAACTACAAGCTGTCTCGTGCTTTTTATGAGACTGCAGTATCACAGCGCAGCGCTGCGTGTCATTTATCGCCCGCCGCCCATTTGCATATGCCGCCGCCCCTCCTTCGCAGGACGAATTCCCCAGCACATCTGCGAATGGATGTTTAGCATATGGGAGCATATGGGGAAATTCCCCATCAT
Source organism: Crinia signifera (assembly GCF_055691185.1). Taxonomy (NCBI): domain Eukaryota; kingdom Metazoa; phylum Chordata; class Amphibia; order Anura; family Myobatrachidae; genus Crinia; species Crinia signifera. The sequence goes on from NC_139217.1 coordinate 423,894,414, forward strand.
TCGATGGTCGCTGACCATCGAATTATGTGGAAGGTTCGCGCTAAACGAAGACACTCTGAGGTGTCTTAGTTTTGTGTGTATTAATAAGGGGAATATGGCGGGCAGCTGGCATCCGGTGATGTCAGCTGCCCGCCCCAGGCACCCATTTCACTGGGTGATTACCATGGGAACGCCCAGAGTTTTCATGGGAACGCGCATGAAACGCTGGGCGTTGCTATGGGCGTGACTACCCGCCCCCCACCCGCAGTGTTGGATGCCAGCGCCCAGCAAACAAACTCTTTGGTGTGGCCGCTCGTACCCGGCGCATGTGCAGAAATGCGCATGCATAAATGAAAAACATTACGCTTGTATGCGAATTCGCATGCAAGCATATGAACAAGAATACACCCAGTGTGGGCCTATCAGTCAGCTTTTAATATTCCTAGAGTCAGCATTCTTCCGTATTCAGAACATAAAAAAATAAGTCTTTCTGTAGTATGTATACAGATGGAGCCCCCTTTTTTTTTGGCTGGGGATCGCCTAGCACAGAGGCGCTCCATCTGTATATTGTGTATATTGTATACATTTGCCAATACGGACCGCTGTCAGCAGAGCGTTTTCTCCCCAGGGACTGCCAATCCGGGCCGCTGCCAACAGAGCATTTTCTCTGCAGGGACTGCCAATCCGTGCCGCTGCCAGCAGAGCATTCTCTCTGCAGGGACTGCCAATCCAGACCGCTCACAGCAGACCATTTTCTCCCCAGGGGCTGCCAATCCAGACCGCTCACAGCAGAGCATTTTCTCCCCAGGGGCTGCCAATCCAGACTGCTGTTAGCATAGTGTTTTCTCCCCCCAGGTATGTTGGGGAGTTTAGGAACACATGTTGCGTTAGAAGGCTTGTGAACATCTGAGCACATACTGTATTTCCTATATGATCAGGGTGGTGTGTATAAACTGAAAAGTATGCCATGGCAATGACATCAACTGGGCTATTCTGTGTGTGTCAGGATGCATGCCTACTGCGTAAACGTGCTAGGTTGTCCCCCCCCCCCAGCTATGGTGATGCCACTTGCTCCGACCACAACCATGGGCATATTGCAATCAATTTCAATCATTCCACACTATGCAAGCATGAAAGAGTTGCATGTTACAACTGTGTGGGCAGATCTGGACAAAGCATTCCAACAGTGAATAGAAACTGTCCCATTAAAATTGGGACAGTTGAGTTGTATGTGGGGCTATTTCAGAGCATGTGGAAAGTCATAGAGGCATTTAGAGGACCTTTTGAATAAGAAGGAGGAGGGACATGACATGTTTCTTTTGTACTGGGCACCACACTTGCCTACCTGACCCTCTCCATGAGGGAGACAATGCTCTGTTCCTGGACTTCCCTGGTAATGTATGATTGCCAGCACCTGTGGGGAGCTAGGTAATTGATAAGAAAGGTGTTTCACCACAGGTGATGGCAATCCTGCATTACCAGGGAAGTCCAGGAACAGAGCATTTTCTCTCCGAAGGAGAGGGTCAGGTAGGCAAGTATGCTGGGCACTAGAACTTCTGATGGCAATCCTGTTGATTATGAACCTAATTGCGACCTGATCGTAGGACAAATTTGTTCTCAAAATGGGCAAAACCATGTGCACTGCAGGTGTGGCAGATGTAATATGTGCAGGGAGAATTAGATGTGGGTGAGTTATGTTGTTTCTGTGCAGGGTAAATACTGGTGGCTTTATTTTTACATTGCAATTTACACTTCAGTTTGAACACTTCTCACTCAAATCTAACTCTCTCTGCACATGTTACATCTGCCCCACCTTTGAATTAGGCCCTATGTAAGTATAAGAATTCAGTTTGTATTTTATACTAATGATAAATGCGTATATTAAATCCAATTTTTTTTAAATATGAATAGTTTTAATATACGAGAAGAATGTACCTGCCCCCCGCCTCCTTCCCTGTTAACCCGCTGATTGCAGTAACTACAATCAAACCAGTCCAACTGTCAGCTCATAACTCTCAGCTCTACTCCCTTGAGCCCTGCAGAGATGGAGAATTGTATATCTTTATGTATCATGCAATTTTATGATCATTATAATTTTCTCTGCAGCTCAAATAGTTTCACAGACCCATGTGGCAATACAAGTTTACTAAACACTGTGGCCTGGATTTTGATAAATAGGTCCTTCAGATGCTGAATCTGAGGTCCCATTAAGACTAACAAGGTAATTAAGTAATCTAGAACAACTGTTTGCTGCAGCTCTCTGTGTATATGTGTCTTATCAACATATACGAATTGGTTTCCAAATAGTTTTGATAAACTTAAGATCTCAATTTCCCGTTTGAAATCATCAGTAATGTCTACGTAAATTTCTCTTGACATCAATAATGAGGGACTGTTAGGAGTACAAAGTGTGGTCCAGCCCTCTCGCTAGTTCAAGGGAATAGTTTTATGTCACGTCACAATTTGTCTATATATAAACCAATTTTCCCGACAGGAGGGTAAACACAGACCCTGTTTGAAAACGCTTGATGAAAAAAACAGATGGAAATACCACAAACATTTTTCCAAATTACAAAATATTTTAAAACCATTTAACCCTTACATTAGAACAATTACACAGGAACTTAAATCAAACTATTAACCGCCATTTTCACAGAATAAATAACAGGTTAGGGAGTGGTTTTAATAGCCCCTAAGATTTAACAGATTTGTTTGTTTTAAAATAATCACTTATCTCCTATATATTTGGCTACATCTGTCACTCAAAGTGGGTGTCTGTGTCTATAACGCTCTGTTCCTGGACTTTCCTCTTAATGGCCCTTATTCTGGTTGGTGCGGCCAGAGCCGCACACGGGGCTCCGGCCGCACAAACCAATCCCCGCCCACCCTACGGATCGCCACGGCCGTCCGTACACGGACGGCTGGCGATCCGCATAAAAATGGTGGAGGCGTACGCCTCCACCATGGTGGGAGCTGCCCCCTGCATTCGATGGTCGTCGACCATCGAAGGCAGGTCCGCACGCCCCGGCAGCTCCCGCAAGCTGAGACCACACGGACAATCGTCCGTGTGGTAGCTTGTATGGGGGCTGAAAGCTGACATCCGGCGACGTCAGCTTTCCGCCCCCATGAGTTGCGTCATGCCCTCATTACCATGCATACGCCCCGCGTTTGCATGGGAACGCCCATGAAACGCGGGGCGTACACATAGGGAAATGAGGGCATGAAGCCTCTCACGCCCCTATACGCCCCCTTTGCGGCGGACGAAATACGTCTGCGGCGAAGGGGGCTGCACATGCGCAGATTGACCTCTGCGCATGTGCAGAGTAAAAACATCGGCGGTACGGCCGCACGCGGGCCGTACCGCACGAAACAGAATAAGGGCCCATGTGTGATTGCCTTCATCTGTGCTGAACACCTTTCTGAGAAATTAACCTGTTTAAAACAGGTGATGGCAATCATACATTAAGGGGAAGTCTAGAAACAGAGCATTGTGTCCCTCCTGGAGAGGGTCATGTTGGGAGGTATGTGACAGAGAACCAGCCCAGTGAGCCCACAGACAGTGCCAGACACCCACTGCCTTCCCATGTTGCCCAGCACTGCTACTCCACAGCCACCAGGTGAGCGCCCCCCTCCCGCGATTTGCGGCAAAACCTCCCCCCCCCGCGCGCGCCCCCCCCCTCCCGCGATTCGCGGCAAAAACACCCGCTCCCCCGCGACCCCCCCTACCGCGATTCGCAGCAAAAACACCCCCGCGACCCCCCCTCCCGCGATTCGTTGCAAAAAGAACCCCCCCACGACCCCTCCCGCAATTCGCGGCATAACCACCACCCCGCGACCCCCCCCTCCCGCGAATCGCGGCAAACCCTCCCCCGTGACCCCCCCCCCGATTCGCGGAAAAAACACCCCCCCCGCGACCTCCCTCCCGCGATTCGCGGCAAAAAGAACCCCCCGGCGACCCCCCCTTGCACGATTGGCGGCACCCCCCCTGTGACCCTCCTCCCGCGATTCGCGGCACCCCCCCCCCCCCCCCGCAATTCGCAGCAGCCCCAGGATTAAATGGCACATGCAAAACACTGGCACGGCTATGGTCGACAATGAAAAAGGTTGACATGAGTTTTTGAAGATTTATTTCATTTTTTGAATGTTTTCATATTCATTGTCATGTTGTCATGTGTCAACATGGACACCAATGAAGTGGCACACTTATGTCAACATTTACATGTGTTGGCCTTTCTGTGTTGATTTTTTCTTGTGGCGATTCGCGTCACATCCCCCCGCAACCCCCCCCCGCGATTCGCGGCACCCCCCGTGACCCCCCACCTCCCGCAATTCGCGGCAACCCCCCACCGGAACCCCTGTTAACCCTGCCCTCCCGCGCTTCGCGGCACCCAACCCCGCGACCCCCCCTCCCGCAATTCGCGGCACCCCCCGTGATTCGCGGCAGCTCCAGAATTAAATAGCACATGGAAAACACTGACATGGCTATGGTCGACAATGAAAAAGGTTGACATGAGTTTTTGAAGTTTTTTTTTTCATTTTTTGAATATTTTCATATTCATTCTCATGTGTCGACATGGACACCAATGAAGTGCCACACTTATGTCAACATTTACATGTGTTGACCTTTCTGTGTTGATTTTTTCTTGTGGCGATTTGCGTCACACCCCCTCCCACCCACCCACCCCCCACAACCCCCACTCCCGCGATTCACGGCACACACACACACACCTCCCCCGCGATTCTCGGCACCCCACCCCGTGACCCCCCCTCCCGTGATTCACGGCACACCCCCGCGACCCCCCCTCCCATGATTCGCCGCAACCCCCGCCCCGTAACCCCCCCTCCCGCGATTCGCGGCACCCACGCGACCCCCCCTCCCGCAATTCGCGGCCCCCCCCGCGATTCGCGGCAGCTCCAGAATTAAATTGCACATGGAAAACACTGACATGGCTATGGTCGACAATGAAAAAGGTTGACATGAGTTTTTGAAGTTTTTTTTTTTCATTTTTTGAATGTTTTCATATTCATTCTCATGTGTCGACATGGACACCAATGAAGTGCCACACTTATGTCAACATTTACATGTGTTGACCTTTCTGTGTTGATTTTTTCTTGTGGCGATTCGCGTCACACCCCCCCCGCAACCCCCACTCCCGCGATTCACGGCACACACACACCCCCCCGCGATTCTCGGCACCCCACCCCGTGACCCCCCCTCCCGTGATTCATGGCACACCCCCCGCGACCCCCCCTACCATGATTCGCCGCAACCCCAGCCCCCGTAACCCCCCTCCCGCGATTTGCGGCAACCCACCCCGCGACCCCCCTCCCGCGATTCTCTGCAATCCCTCCCCTCCCGCGATTCGCAGCATCCACCCCCCCACAACCCCCCCTCCTGTAATTCGCGGCACCCCCCGCGACCCCCCCTCCTGCAATTAGCGGCACCCTCCGCGACCCCCCCTCCCGCGATTCGCGGACACCTAAGTTGCAATACAGGGCATCTTTCATACAATTCTAACCATATTTCTCATATACAAACGTTCACAAATTAAGGGGGTGCAGCCCCTTACGACGGTGTGAAGAGCGCCCGTAGGGCGCGATGAATCACCTAGTTACAAATACACGGTGTATGCAGCAGGAATAAAAAATCAAAAGAGATTTAAAGATACCTAAAGACATACAAAAATAAGATGAGCGCATTAAAAAAAAAAAAAAGGTACTTGTTTCCTAGAACGGCCACAACGATTTAGATCGTTGTGGTCGTAAGATAAAAAATCGGATCGATCGCATCGCATGCGATTTGGTCGCATGCGATGCGACCGATCCGACCGACCGATTTTTCACCCGATTTTTTTTTTATTTTCACATGATTATTTTCAATTGCCCCCCCAAATGTTACTAAGTGGGCTAGACCCCACGATAGACGTCAACCCGAAGCGTGGCGAGCGCAGCGAGCCCGCGAGGGGCGGCGGTGCGCGTCCTCCGACCTTTTCATTCCCCTACTATCCACTAGGGCGTGGAGTGAGAATAGAATAGTGTGGCGAGCGCAGCGAGCCACCGAGCCCGAAGCGTGGCGAGCGCAGCGAGCCCCGCGAGGGGACGCGTATAACTTCACAGGTATACGCGTCCCCTCGCGGGGCTCGCTGCGCTCGCCACGCTTCGGGCTCGGTGGCTCGCTGCGCTCGCCACACTATTCTATTCTCACTCCACGCCCTAGTGGATAGTAGGGGAATGAAAAGGTCGGAGGACGCGCACCGCCGCCCCTCGCGGGCTCGCTGCGCTCGCCACGCTTCGGGTTGACGTCTATCGTGGGGTCATGGCGGGCACATAAAAAATGTGAAATGGGTCATATTGGCCCATTTCACCTTTTTTATCATTTTTCCCTATGTGAGATGGACTTAATCAAGCCCATCTCATCTTGTGCCATTATAATGGCACAAGACCGACCGATTTCAATGTTAAAAGATTTTTTAACATTGAAGTCTATGGAAAAATCGGGTCAATCGGTCGGTCGCATCGCGGCCGATTTTAATTGGTCGCGACCGACCGATTGACCCGATTTCTGTCAATCAAAGGGAAAAAATTGTAAAAAATCGGCCACATCGTGAGGATCGTGTCCCTTAATTAAGAGCCACGATCACTCACGATTGTGGCCGTTCTAGGAAACAAGTACCAAAAAAAAAGTAAACTATTAAAAAAGGGTACTCTTTACTTAGAACGGCGCCCACGATTTTGATCGTGGGCATCGTTAGTAAAAAATCTCGGGCATCTCGGGCATTGAATGCACTAAAAAATCGGGTGCGATCAACCGACGAGATGCCCGCGATTTCCCATAGGGAACAATGTTAAATGTCTCAATTGACCCAATTTTCCTGTTCAATGCCTCAATTGACCCGATTTTTCCATAGGAAACAATGTTAAATGGGCCACAGAGGCCAAATAGGCACCCTGAAGTGTATAATGGCCACCCGAATTGTTAACGCCACCCCACGATCAACGTCAACCCGAAGCGTGGCGAGCGCAGCGAGCCCGCGAGGGGCGGCGGTACGCGTCCTACGACCTTTTCATACCCCCACTATCCACGTCGGCGTGGAGTTGAGAATAGAAAGTGTGGCGAGCACAGCGAGCCACCGAGCCCGAAGCGTGGCGAGCGCAGCGAGCCCCGCGAGGGTACGCGGACAGCTGTGAAGCCCGCGAGGGGACGCGGATACCTGTGAAGGTATCCGCGTCCGCTCGCCACGCTTCGGGCTCGGTGGCTCGCTGCGCTCGCCACACTTTCTATTCTCAACTCCACGCTGACGTGGATAGTGGGGGTATGAAAAGGTCGTAGGACGCGTACTGCCGCCCCTCGCAGGCTCGCTGCGCTCGCCACGCTTCGGGTTGACGTTGATCGTGGGGTGGCGTTAACAATTGTGGGGGCCATTTCACACTTCAGGGTGCCTATTTGGCCTCTGTGGCCCATTTAACATTGTTTCCTATGGAAAAATTGGGTCAATTGAGGCATTGAACAGGAAAATCGGGTCAATTGAGACATTTAACATTGTTCCCTATGGGAAATCTCGGGCATCTCGTCGGTCGCATCGCACCTGATTTTTTAGTGCATTCAATGCCTGAGATGGCCATGATGGGCGCCCTAAAGAGTACCTAAAAAAGTTCTAATGAATAAAAGAAAAATCAGAAATGGCACATCGCTCCAGGCTGGCAATGGACTCTGTCCATGCGTTCTATGCACAGCAGGCTGTAGAAGTTCCTAAGTGTGTCTCTGTACAGTGCCCTAATTCCACTAATACCCCTTTCACACCAGAAGCAACTTAACGGGTTAAAACTTTTCAACCCAGGAATCTGCTGAAAAACCCAGGTTTTTCTTTGATGTGAAAGGGTCAACCCAGGGTTTAAATCCCAGCTCTCTGACCTTGATCTTGACTAGGGTTGGTGAGCCGGCATTTAAGATGCAGGTTGACCCTTTCACACCACATAAAACCTGGGTTTTTCAGCAGATTCTCGGTTTGAAAAGCTTTAACCTGGTGATTTGCTTCTGGTGTGAATTGGGGTCAGGCTACACCCGGCAAAATGACCCAGCACTCAAAAATGCCAGGTAATTGCCGGGTGGGCATTGTGAAAGGGTTATAAGTGGGCGGGATGTACTAATGTGAAAAAACTAAGTTTTCTGAGTTTTACTGCATTTTTCAAATTTAAATCCCTGAAAACTACACGCAAAGAGGACTTCGAGGCTGAAACTCAGAATTCCAGGGATGTGTACTCATTGCAAAGGGTAACTTTTATCAGAAGAGCTGCCCTTTGTGTTACTAATCGCATATGTAAGTACAAATGTGATTAATCGCAGAGCAATGTGTGGCGGGATGTATCGTAGGAGGTTGGTACATCTCGACCGTCTTCTGACTCACAGACTGAACTACAGCATTCCCTCCAAAACACCTTTACGGACGCTGCCATCTTGCATTCAGTCTTCTGACTCTCGACATCCAATCAGGATGCTGTGCTGTGCTCCCAGATATTGAGTATCTTAACGGCTCCAGTCTGTCCTAAACAGTTCCAGACTAATCTAGTCCCAACCTGATTGCAGTTTTCAAATCCAGTCTGGTAAATCTCAGGATTTGCTCCTAGCATCACCTGCCTAGTTCCAGTAAGATTGACTCACCGGTTCATGTCCGGTTCTAGTTATAATATGGTTCCATTCTAGGTACAGTTACATTCTGATTCCTGTCCGATCACCTCCCTGTTCCAGCTCTATACAGTTCTAATCCAGTTCCAGTTATTTTTTGGTTCCAATCCGGCTCCGTTTATATTCCAGTTCCGGTCTGGTTCCAATTGCATTCGATTTCAAATCCCTTTCCAGGTATATTCTGGTTCCAGTATAGGGGTATGGGGAATGGGGGGATGGACCGGTGCACAGGTTCTGGTTTTAGATGAGCTATGTATGGAATGAATAAATGTTGATCCACCAATATGTATCTTATATGAGAATATTTTTTTCTCCTATGGTTTTTAGTGGTGGAGGTCCATTGAGAGTAATGGGGGTATTGCAAAGAGAAGGGAGAGGAAAGACTCTCTTTTTATGGGGCACTCTTGGCTGGAGATTTAATCTCCAGCCAAGAGTGCCCCAGAAAAAGAGAGTCTTTCCTCTCCCTTCTCTTTGCAATATTCTGGTTCCAGTCTGGTTCCAGTTACAATCCAGCTCTGTTCCAGCCCTACCACTCTCCAATCATCTTGCAGTTCCCCTCCCCATTATATTAAAGTTTATTACAAACTCTGCTCACGCCTTCGACCATACATATTACCAATTTTGGGTCTATTCACGAAGCAGTGAAAAAAGTGGAAGAAGTCAGTAGATTGAAAAGTTGCCCGTGCCAACCTATCAACTTTGAAGTAACGTTTATAAAGTGCATTTTATACAATTATAAGTAGCAGCTGGGCTTAATTTAGGTGAACTAAAATTAAGGAATGTGTTTTTGTTGGTCCACAGATAAAAGGGCTTCTGAAGGATGAACACTTTAACCAGAAGAATAACAGAGCAAAGAGGTAGAAGGTACTTGTGAGTGACCCACTGCTCTGTTATCAGAAATTAGCTGCAACATATTCTTAAAAATATCCTTCTTTCACTCTTATCTCAGCTGTGGCGCAGTAAGGGATGAGCACGATCAAGGTGGACAAGATCTAGTTGTTTTTTTGGGCTCACTAAGTAATCACATCTGAAGAAGGAACCTGATTCCGAAACATGTTATGAGGATGCCAACACTCTGACGGGAGGACTCTGCTGCTATACCTGTGTATCCCCATCCAAAGCCTGTGCGGTGGTGCTTCTATTCCTGCTACCCGGGACCTACCATCTATAGCACCTAGCCCACCGCACCTCCCTGGAATGGTGAGATAAAAGCATCAGATTTCCCCGTCGTGTCCATTGTACATGCACTTTGAAATATTTATGCATTGTCACTTTGGAATTGTATATATTGTATTGCTGCTGCACTTGCACTTTGCACATTCTGTTTTTGCATTTGCACTTTTATTGTGAATTTCCTGTGTAATAAATCTTTGTTCTGGTAAAAATTCCCCACTGTGGGTCCAGATTATTCACATATCCACTTTAGAATATTTGCGCCTAGCCTGTTGACCTGAACCCCCCTTTTTTCGGCTCACTAAGTAATGCCAGCCTGATGGAGCTATTAAACAATCAGGCACAACTGCTGCAGGTACTCACTATTTTTTGCACGTGCTGCACCCAAAAGCACTTGGTTAGACACAAAAAGTGGCTACACCGGTCTCAAGTACTGGTTAGTGCATCTAAGATAAAGTTGCCCAAAACACTGACCTTTTGATGATTTCTGCTCACCACCCAGGAAGGTGCAAGCAGTAATATGGCTGCCAAGGGTATTTTGCACCCCTTGGCAGAAGTCATTGAATAGCTTAATGGTGGCTGCAGCTGAAATAAAACAATTGAATTGCCCCCAAGGTATCTCAGGAGAGAGAGAGAGAGAGAGAGAGAGAGAGAGAGAGAGAGAGTGAACAGACTATCATAGGCAAATGTATTCGATTTTTTTGTAATCTTGGGCACTAGTATAAATGTGGCAATGCACATTGAGCAATCCTCACTACTAATGGTTAAATGTACTGTTTATTTACAAAGAAAGACAGAGCATATGGTGTTTGGATAGTGGTTTGTGTTTATTTGTTGTGAGAAGGGACAGAGATACTAGTGGGTTCCTTCTGTGTAAACTAAGATGTGGATACTACTTTCACATTTCTAGTGCTGAGGCACGGTACATTAATGGATGAGGATGTGCATGAGCCAGAAAGGGCTGGCGTGTTCCAGGGGCTGGAGAGAAGCCCAATACATCTTGGGACAGATGTGATAAATACCTGCACCATTAAGGGGAGGAACCATCTCATTCCCCTAAAGGTGGGACACAGCTCATCTTTCTTAGGTTATCAGCAGCAACTATTGCCCGCCAAGACTGTGGAAAGGCAAGGTGGGGAAAATACAATTCAGCAGAGGGTAATGTGGACAAACAATTACTTCAAAGACACTTGATTGTGAGCAGCTCAACCCCTGTAAAAAAAAATCAAACACTTTAGCTTGCTATTCAGTATAGCGACAATAGAAGAGAAGAAAAAAGATTTGTCCTTGGTGTGGTGCTGCACCTCTTTATTTAAAAATTAACTTTTATTCGGTCATCATTAAAAGGCTGTGAAATATACCTAAAAGACACAGACAACATGTAGTGACAAAACAGAGACAGTGATAGTGTTTAAAAGGATAAGGTGGCGAGCAGGTGGCACACTTTTAATTCCACTTTATTGTTATAATAACCATTGTGAACCGTGGGCCAGCGTTTTTGTGATTGTGTACAGTACTTTATTGTGTTAAGCTGTGTACACACGGCAGCGATAGGGGCTGATATCGCTGGGAATATGCTCGCTGGCGACCATATGGCCAGTGATGGGAGTGTGTCCCGGCGATAAATTGCCGGGTGCGCGCTCCAATTTTCCTGCGACCAGCTGATTACCTCTGCGGCACTCCCGGCAGTGGTTTCTTTTCATCAGCGACCATCTCTGGTCGCCGATGAAAAGGGGACATTGCGCGATATATCTCTCGGTGATATATCGCCCGGCAATATATCGCCGGGCGATATATAGCCCCGTGTGTACGCACCTTTAGTCCCATGATCTCAGCTGAATAGCATAGGGTTAATTTTTACAATTCAAAATACTGTGTATCACATTAATTTCTGGAGGAAGATCGAAACATTGACTACAGTACAGAGGTTTTGTTTCCAATAGTGTTCTATCTGCCCCGTTAAATGCTAATAAAATATTTGTAACAATTAAATGTATCTCTCTCTTCACTGGTCTGTGTTATATATGAAAGAAATAGTAGTGTCAGTCCTTTAGATATCATTGAGTAACCCGCTCATTTAAATGTATATAGTTCTGCACATATGCTATTGAAAATATTCTGCAAGTGGAATTATTATCACATTCAAGATGTAGCATAAGTGCCAACCACTGCAGTGTGTGCAGAGTGCGGAGAAATCTGCCTCTTACCACTTTGTTACATGTGGTGGGAGCCGCACATTATTTTATACCGCATATAGAGCTGTTATAATATGTAGTAGGCGGATCTGACACTTGTATAATATTCCCTCATAAGGCTGCCCCTGTGTGTGCAGCGCGAGAGGCACAGATCTGGTTTCGGCTTTCTCTGCCGTGAGAGAGGGGCTATAGGACAGTAAGTTGGCTGCACACCATGTATGTAATGCTAACCATTACACCATCTGTACTGTCAAAACATTCATACCTGTGTTATTCTCTGAATGCATGGAAGGTTGCACTAAATGGTGGGGAATATAATACTGAGAATAAATTATTTGGCAAATTCATAGATTTGATAGGAGAGGAGCCTACCTATTAAGAGACATGCTGCAGGAAGGCGGGTATAGCAGACAATGGAGTTGTTTAGCACAGTGAACAGTCCAAGTGGGTTGGTGCACTGTATAACCCATTTAGGTTTATAATAATAATAATTATAATAATAATAATTTTACTTATATAGTGCTCTTCTCCAATAGGACACAAGGCACTTAACAGGTAAAATGAATGTGATACAATAATGAAGCACAGAGAAGCTTTCATAGAATACAGAGAGTAGGGAGATACTAGAAAGGACATGACAGAAATGAATAAATAAATAGGAAAGTCTTGAGTTTGTTTTTGAAGGATTCTAGAGTGAAGGCCGCCCGCTATGGAACTGTGTGCGGAAGTGAGTTGCATAATGTCGAAGCAGCATGGCTAAAAGCATGCCCAATGAATTACAGAAGATTCTAGGTACCACTAAAAGTCCTTCATTTACAGATAGCAATAATCAATTGGGGCCGTGTGGAATCAGAAGCTGCTTCAGGTACCTTCAGGGGGCTTGGCTCTAATTGTTGACAGATAAATTGGCAGTGTAGGTGCAGATACTTTTACACCCCGCTGCAAGCTGGTAACCCATGTTAGCCTGTGAGTAACATCCCAGAATCGCTAATGCCCCTTTCAGACCGCACTTTTTACCCGTTATTTTGCCAGGTTTTTTTTCCGTTTTAATTTGTGCAGTCTGAAAGGTGCAGGACAAAGTAAGCAGGACTTACTGTAGGTACTGTAGCACGATACATATATCTGACTGACACGAACAATGCTAGCAGAATTTGCTGGACAATATGGTGTTTCTTGAAAAACAAGAGCCAAGCAGTATTTCTATTTTATAAAATCAGTAATTTAGCTATTCATTTATTTATTTTTTTAGTTAACATTTTACTGATTTTCAAGTGGGAATATCAATGGAAAAAGTGTAAAGTACTATTAGTAAAGTAATGTAAAGTAAAGCAAAAAAAAGCAAGTAACTGTGAGGGCTATATGCCATGACAAAACATTTCTGGCGCTAAAAAATATTGAAACACCGCTTTTTTTCGTAACCTGCTAAATCACAGCTATCCAACTGCTCACGTGAGATAATTTCCCATAGGGTCTATCATACATTTCCCTTCATCTACTCTGAGTAGGAGAAAAGCGGGGGCATTATCCCTATTTTTGTGTAAAAATGTCATCATTTAGACATCCCCCTAAGTGTCCCATACCTTGTACCAGGCATGGATTAAGGGAGGGGGGGGGGGGCAGGGGGTCAGTACCCCTGGGCCTCCTTCTATCTAGGGGCCCCCTGTGGTTGGCATGTATTTTTCAAAAATAAATCTAAAGGTTTTGTGCATGGCAGTGGGGTAGTGCTGCAGCTTCACCTATCTGCCAATGTGACAATGATTAATGGTGCTGAGCATCAGGAGCTAAGGTACACTGACTGCACAACTGTGCAGCGCATTACTGGGAGCTTACTAAGTCCCATGAGATTTTGCACAAGAGGTCCGAGGCTGAGCGGCTTGTGCTAAGCTCTGCTTGGTGGAGCTCATCATATGCTTCTCAGGCACATGGAGGACAGCAGCAGAAGCGGCCTCATCATGGGAGGGTTTTTAATCACAGTAGCACTGAATATCTTTGCGCCCGTGCTGAACAACGGTTAATAGAGTTCCAGTGTAATTACAACACTCCCCCGATCTCTCCCTCTCTGTTTGGATGGCATGTTGCCATCAATCTGGTATCCCCCCACCGGACTTAATGGTGGAATGTTTCTGCTCTGGTCTCCGGTTTTAGCGGGAACACTTCAAACAAGACATACATGAAGTCAGAAGGTGGAACGCATAGCGGCGGGCGTGCATCCACAGCTCATTTAGACATTTATCTACTTATATTTGTTCTATTTTGGAAACTTTTTTATTTAGCTACTAAAGCGCTTAGTGGTAATTAGCCCCACACATTTATTAATGCATGTAGACCACATTAAGGATGAGTTTTGATCCTTATGAGAACCGGAAGTACGTCCTGGTCTGTTTCCCTATAAGTAAGTGTATACATGTAAGGTATTCATATTGTTACTTTGTAAACCAGCTCCCAGTGATACTTTGTATGTTACTGCTAACTATTCATTGGACTTTGCTTATATTAAGCATTTAACGTTCTGAGTGTATTGCCAACACCTTTAATATGGTCATTTATGTTTTATTATGAACCACACATTTGCGTTACAGATTCATTTTAGAAGTCAACTACTAGGACCCTTTATATAATAAATGTTTAGCCTTAATTACAGTATGAATATTCATTGCATGAATTTTGTCACAATCCCCCAAACCCTGACTTATGCTGTAAAATAGGACTTTTTGCTTACTACCGCTCATTATTTATTATTTATTTACAGTTTCTTATATATCCCTCATGGAATGTACCCCCTTTTTTAGGTGATTGTTTCATGTATTAAGAAGGAAGTGCCTCAGCCTTGAATTCAGCCTACCGAACTGTGTGAATTGTTCATTCTTTTAAGAATGAGAAATATGGTGCACACAAAAGAGAATAAAAAAGGGTATGGGAGAAAAAAGCACAAAAAAAGAAAACAGAGAAAAAGACAGAAGGATAGAGAGAGGCAATAAAGACGGGGAGTATGCCAAACACAGGAAAGAGGGGTAAATAGAAAGAGGGGGAGGGGAGAGCATGCTGGAAGGAAGAAACGGGGAAGGTAGATAGGGAGAAAGTGTGAGAAGGGTTGAAGAGAGGGGGAGAGAAAGGAAACATTCCAGCAACCCCAGAAATGACAGCTAGTATGTATGTATGAGTATAATATATACACAATCAATGAAGAAAGAAGCTATCAGCTTCAGCAGTAAGGTTGCAATCATCCATTTGGAAGTGGTTAGCTGGTGCTTGAGATTGCTATCATCATCAGCATATATTTATAAACGCAATTGATACAGCTAATGACAAGCTGTGTTTGTCGGCATCTGTCCACAATTATGCCCATCTCTATCCTTCTCCACCCACCTTCTCCAATCACAACCATGCTCCCACACATTATTTATTTTACTCTATGGAAACAAGTGTTTCAGCTCAGCATCATGCACCAATGAATCTGCGATGCTCAAACATGATTAATACAACTTGAGTACCCATCCATAATTATACATATGTCAAGGTACCCATATACAGTATGATTGTGTATTGGTATAAAATACCTGTCTGCAGTACTTGTGTATAGGGATGCCAATCCCGGGGCATTTTTTTCAATCCCAGGATTCGGGATTGAAAAATGCTCAATCCCGGGATTCCCGGGATCCCAGGATTGGCTTCCCTAATAATAAAAAACACCCTGGCCGCCCACATATTTACTTACATTTGCGGAGTGGGCGGCCGGAAGCCGGGTCAACCAGGAGCCGGGTTGCTGAGTGGGCGGATGGGAGGGCTGCTGGCTTGCCGGGTTGGTACTGCCGTCTCCTATGGCGGGGTGGGCGGGAGCCGAAGAGGCTGGGCGGGCGGATGGCTGAGGCGGATGTGCGTGTGCGGCTGTGCCCTGCGCAGCGTGACCTCGTCACGCTGTGCAGTGCTGCACTGCCGGCTGGGTAAGGGAGAAGCCGGGTAAGGAAGAAGCTGAGTGCTCAGACGCTGCCTGGCATTAGACTGCGCATGCGCAGTCTAATCTCGAAATCCCGGGATTGGAAACTCCAGTCCCGGGATTGGAAACTCCAGTCCCGGGATTGAAATCCCGGCGTTTTGGGGGCCAAATCCTGGTATCCCACCGATCCCGGGATTGGCCACCCTACTTGTGTATGATGAAAAGTATTCTTAAGGTTTAGTCCATTTAAGCAGAACCATGTCTTGTAAATGATTGCCACTTTAAAAAAAAACTCTGAAACTTGGCCCACATCCCGCACAGCCGCCGAACTTGGAGGCTATTACATTTGGCCAATTGTCAGTCTGTGCTGGCAGATGTTTGCTGGGTCCTTGATCCCACAAAGATAGCAGGTTATGATTTATGGATATAGATAGTAGGACAGGCCGGACACTTAGGGACCAAGTTATTACAATTATTGTTACTAAAATAATGTGAAAGGGGGAGTTTTCACACCTCTATCACATTATTTGAGTATCAACAGAATGCATTAAAGGGCTTTTGGGGCAGTTTCGCTCAGACACGGTACTTTATTGGAACCTGTTTGATTGAAACAATGTTTTTGTCCATTTTCCCGGGTTTGTGAGCACATTTCTGATTTTCCTTTGCTCCCATCCAGTACCATATTTTTATTCCGTCCAAGCAACTAGTTGGATGGTTGGAGGAAAGTTGGTCTGATGTGTGGCCAGAATAAGTCTTCAGGACAGATTGCTTTATGTCCTCTATTTTATTTTTACCTTTTGGCGTACAGAACACGTGATAAATATACCTTAGATGTCTGCAGTGCACATGGGGTGCAGAAAGGTATGTGTTTGTTTTGTTACTTGCCTGAAGAAAACGTCCAACAAAGGACATTGAAACATTGCACTCAACCTAGTAGAACTTTCTCTTTATTCCCTGGGAGCTGGGAGTGCCGCCCATATCGACCTTCTACCTTAGATAGTATATGTATATTATACACTGGAGAAGACTTTATTTGTAACATGGAACAACATCATACTGGGTTATTCAGAGCTTATCATTGGTGTGTGAATTTGGAATGTGATCGATTATCGAACGACTGCGCATGCTAAACAGTGACAATAATCGATTACTTTTCTCGCAATCACCTCACAACTTGACTGACAGGAAGCCGCTGTTTGCAGGTGGTAACCAGACATTTTCTGGGTGGGTCTGTGATGTCAGCTCTGGCCTCGATCATCCTGTCTCTGTTGTAGAGTTGTGGAAGGGTCTGCGTTACGCTCACTTGTACAGACTGGG
Source organism: Crinia signifera (assembly GCF_055691185.1). Lineage (NCBI taxonomy): Eukaryota > Metazoa > Chordata > Amphibia > Anura > Myobatrachidae > Crinia > Crinia signifera. The sequence continues at coordinate 423,911,695 of NC_139217.1, forward strand.
AAAATCACTTGATGGCGAGTGAGTTGCAAATTGATTTGCAGATCAGCGATCCATTGACAAGTCATTCGCAGACCTCCACAGGGCAGGATTTCACTCTGTCTGGGCGGCGACTATCCAATCGCAGACCTCTGAAAATTCTCAGCTGCGATCAGGTCTAAATCAGGACCATAATCAATTTCTTTTTGCAATACATCATCTATGTATGTTCATGGGGCTCGATTTATGTTTTTGCTGGTGGGTGCTCAGGCCAAAAATATAGAGGAGTGGCTTCATGGGGAAGTGGCGTAACCACAAAATAATACCAATTTATATTACACAGCACAGTTGTCTCCAATATTCAAATTACGGCAGCAGAGTCCCCCTTTTTACACATTACGGCACAATGTAACGATACACACCATGAAATGCATTGAAAGTAATCGATGCCACCAAACTGATTTAGTGTTAATACTCACATGACTATACTGTACATCACGGACCAAATTCACAATCCTACACCAGCACGGCTGTGAGACACTGCTGATATATTTAACGCATATATAGTGATATACCTCCCGCCGCACTTTGTCCTTTACTTCTGTTGCGCTCTGCCCTGTACTTCTGCATCATTTGACGTCAGCACACGCTCCCTTCCCTCTGCACTCCGTCTGGCCCTGTGCTGTACTCTTGTCTGCAGTCTGATGTGCTGACGGGCCTGGTGGGTGATTAACATTTACCGTGGGTGCTCCCGGTCCTGAGCACCTACGGTGGCGCCTATGTGTATGTTATATTAGCCTATAGTGGAAAAAAAAAAAACTTGTGTAAAACTTATATTGTATACATTAATTATCTTGGTTATTTTATACTTAGAGATTTTTCTGAACATAAAGTAAATGTATACACATTTACAAAAATGTCTTACATTTAATATATGTACAATAAGCAGTTGTATTGCTACACTCCATCACAGAATGACTGATCTTCCCTGAAACTGGGAAGAAATTCGGATACGTTTTTCTGATCCGCTTCCCTGGCAATATAAGAGTTTAGTCTGTAACACTAATGGGCTCTATCCCATCAGAGTTTTAACTATGTTTAAGTTGCCCTCTAACCTGACCCTGCCCTAAACAATAGCTTTTTGGGTGCGCTAAATGGCCATTGCTGCCAAATTAATGAGCCCATGTCATTTTTAGTTTACAGTTCACTCACAGAGCGATCGAGTGGAAAATCAGTCTGAGATTGTTAGAGAAACTTGCACACATTCGCGAGATTATTCCTCCCATTCTTCAGAGTCTATAATCTCCCAACAATGTCTACTCAAACCACCGTACATGAGTGTAACAATGTCATGCACTTGTTCGGTTACTGAATGATGTGTCAGGAATAGAACCATTTGTAGATGGATATTATTTTTAAAATGAATGTATATAATAATTCACTTACAAGCTGAAGGCCAAAGTTTAAAATGAAAGAAGAAATATTGTAAATGAATAATAAAATAACATAATACATAGTAACATAGGGCTTTATTCTTGTTCGTACGGCTGGGCCGTACGCGTACGTCCCGGTTTTTTTTTTGATCTGCGCATGTACCATCTGCAATGCGCAGGCGCGACGACTCCACAACGCTGACGGACGGGTCTTTCCGTGCGAAAAAACCTGTCCGCAAGAGTACGATCATTGTGGGCGGCATAGGGGCGTGATGAGGGGAGCGGCCGAGATAATGAGGGAAACTGGGCGTAAACATGGGCGTACACGGGGGTGTGCACAAAAAATGTACGCTGCTACTACCGCTCGATCGGCGAAAGCACCGTTCATATCGGACACAAAACAGGCGGACGCCAACCGCCACCTCAGACCACCCCTACAGATATCGCATGAGAGTGGACGGCTGGGTCTGCTAATTAACGCTGATTACTACGCAAACACATACACCTGAATGTAATAAGCAATGCTGCAGTCTATTAAGTCAAAACCATTATTTCACTACCTGCAAGCCACACACAGCCCTCAAACACATTGGAAGCTTATCTTTCTACACTTCTCTACATGTAAAGGTTGGTTTAATTTAAGGTAAGAATCTTTTTAAGACCTGCTTATATATGCTAAGGTAGGTATTTCTAAAACATTTGTACACAATCACTACGTGTTTTCCTATACTTTACACAGCAGCACACTCAATCTACACACGTCGACATATGTCAACGTTTTCACTCTAAAACAAACATATGTTTTGTATTTATGATACAAATACATAAACCACATCTAACACCTACAAAGGATGTTTCTGCAATGTTTTCAGCCCATGGCCACTATTTTGCACACAATCTTTGTATAGCATCCAAAATACGCTCAGATAGCCGCAAGAAGTCGGTGGGAAGACGGACGAGAGATGTCCGTAAACGGTGGCGTACGCTCTGTTGTACGCCAGTTGTCGGAGTCTAAGGGGTGATCCGTCTGTGTACGTTGGCGTACGCTCAATTGTACGCCACTCCCCTTTGTCGGTGTTTGTGGCAGTCCGTATGCGGCTGTTTTGTGGGTGGACTTTCGCTCAACGGCTGCGTACGGCAAACGTACGCTGATACGGAACGTACGCACGTTTGGCCGCCGTAACCAGAATAGGGTCCTGTGTCACATTGTAGGGCTTCCAATACAGATTATGTGACACATGCACTTTGGGCCTTATTCTGGTTCACTCTCAGAGGCAAATTCCTTCTCAAATGGATAAAACCATGTGCACTGATGGTGGGGCAGATGTAACATGTGCAGAGAGAGTTAGATTTGGGTGAGTTATTTTGTTTCTGTGCAGGGAAAATACTAAATGCTTTATTTCTACACTGTAATATAGATCTAACGTTGAATAAAAAACCCACCCAAATCTAATTCTCTCTGCCCATGTTACATCTGCCCCACCTGCAGTGCACATGGTTTTGTCCTCATATTTTCTGATGTCGTAGCCGTTCGTACCCATTTGTATTTGTCGGCCATTTTTAGATCCATTCAATGCTGCCCTGAGTAAAAAAAAATTGAAAAAATGAATAAATAAATGTAAAAAATGGCATGGGGTCCCCCTGCATGGCTATAACTAGCCCTGGGCTCATTGAACCGGTTCTGGCTTTATAAATTCAGTGGGACAAAAAAGTGGGGTTCCCCGGTATTACTAAAACCAGCACAAGTCCCAGCATGCAGGACTTGTGCTGGTTTTAGAAATACTGGGGCACCACCCCCTTTAGGACCTGCTGGTACTTTTAGTTCACCAGCTTAACCAATAGTGAAATAAATCACACAAACACATTAGAAAAATACAACTTTAATTCATACTACAATCACATCCATACTTACCTATGGCTTCCACCAGAGGCCCATCCTCTTCTCCCGTAGAATCCAATAAGGTACTTGTGGAAGGAAATTATACACACCAACCGGTGTAGATCATGACCTCTTCGGTCCATGTAGCATCTCAGGGGTTAAAATAACAAGCCTGAGGGGTCCTGATACCAAGCCAAACTTGAGGAGCCACTAGTGTTTTTACACTTGGGGCTCCTCCCCTGATCTCGGAGATTTGCTGGTGACGTCAGACACCGGCTCCTACCCCAGCCAATCAGCAGTGGGCTCTGGGGATCCCATGTTAAAGTTTAGGGCGGTTCACATCATAGACTGTGTCAAATATTTATTTATATCTGACAGATGTTTATATGACAGGTGTCTATATCTGACTGATCCATGCAGGTTAAGCAAAACTCGCCGCAAAAACATGTTCTATTTATCATTCATATTTACTGGTGAATTCATATTCAAATTCACCAGTATGAATTATAGTAAATTTGCCGCTCACATAGAACACCTATGGTCGCATATGGTCATATTCTAGCAATGGCATAATCATGTCACCCGAATATGGCTGACCTGATTGTAAATTAGCAGATCAGCGGGAGGCGACCATATGACAGATCGAATAAGTACAATTTAATGCATTCATACCCTTTCGATCGTAGTAAATTTACCCCCTAGCATTCCCACTTCATATTGTGCCACATTATTGGGCCTCCGGTTCATTTTATACCACACTGTTGCAGTGCAGTGCCGTGCCCCAGTTTATGGCCCTTATTCTGATTGACGCGTACTTTACCGCATACTTTCGGATGGCGTCTTTACGGCGTCTGCGCATGCGTGGAGAACGCAACGCGCATGTGCCAGGCCTTGACTCCGTACCAGTTCGGCCAAATCCCGTCCCAAACTGTTCCCCGCAATCAGTCGGGAAATATGGGCGTATTATGGGCGTCATGCGGAATGACACATGGGCGTAGTTTCAAAGTGGGCAAAACGGGGCGGAAACATGGGCGGACACGGGGGAGTACACTTATGTTGGGGGGCGTACATTCGGATACCACTCCGAATGCACGCGATCAAAAAGGGAAGAAATGTGCGGTGTCCACAAGTGTACTATTGCTTTGCGGACACCACTCGTTCATGCGGTAGGCGAACGTACGCCTAATGACTACAAGCATTAACACCTGAACCCAATAGAATCGACTCCTTTACTCATTACTCACTAATAGGACGCTTGTCAGTGCTTTAATTGAAACCATTGCTGCTTCAAGGAAACCGTACTAATCCCCCACATATGCTGTACTTGTCACACACTTTAAAACTGCTAACAATGGACATGACTGAATATTAATACTAGCAATACACATGTGTATTCGACATGTACTCATGAAACCACACATTTTTGGTAAAGTAAACAAATTTATTTCTATACATGTCACAGTCAATGCCACTGTGATGCAATGACCAAAAAATAAAAAATCCCAAACAAAAACAACATGGCAGGAATGTACAAAAATAAATAAGAATACAAAACAAATATAATTGCACACAGATGGACTCCAGCACCTCCTATGTGCCACTGCACATGCAGCCAGTGGGAAATGAGGAGGCTGCTGGCCCTTCGACAGCAGGCCAACCTGCACCTGACCATTCTACAGCAGGGCAACCTACACCTGGCCCTTCTGCAGCAGGCCAACCTGCAGCTGGCTCATATGCACCATCAGCAGAATCATTTGGAACACAACCGGGGACTTAGCAACATCACTTCAAGTACAGCTGACAGTAATGGCAGGCAAAAGAGGGCAACAGGGGAACCAAAAAGGACATATGAAGCAAGGGCTCATCTGGTTACCCTCAGCACGTGATTGGACACAAGAAGCTGACACACACAGCACAATGGAAGATTTGGGAACACATAACGGTGGAGATTAATGCAGCCACAAGTTCATTTGCGACCACGTTTGGCCTTGGTAGGCTCCTTGGCCTGTGCAGCAGCTCTTCGGCCACGGACAGATGCTGGGGCAGGTGGAGCAGATGATGTAGAGGGGTTGGCTGGTCTACCCCTCCTGCCAGCAGGGAGTGTTGCCGGTGGTAATGCACCAGAAACGGATGACATTAGGACCCTGTTGCTGGTAACCAGCTCCACCATAAGCTCATTATGGTGGAGGAGGAGATCATTTTGGCGGGTGGCTTGCTCGGCCAGCACCTGAGCACTTGCAGCCATGGCCTGCATGCTCGCAGCGATGGCCTGCTGGGTGCTGACCAAGCTCGCCATGATCTCCTCGGTCCTACGCATCCGTTCTGATGCCAACTCTCCCTGCTGGTTGATGTCCCCAAGCATGTTGGCCAAGGTGGCAAAATCGGCTTGGGCCGATGGCTGCTGCTGCACAGGCCTACCACTGGGGCCAGGTGGCACGGACTCCTCCACCTCCTGAGCAGAGTCGTCACCAAGCGGTGGGGTGTCTGTGGAAAATGATAAACACAATTAGGACACATTCTAAGATAATTACTTGCACAAGTTTATGGCATGACCAATATTTACCTTCCAGAAAAGACGCAAACACTTCAGCTGGGGCCTCGCTATCCATCGTGCTCACCCCCCTGACCTCCTCAACTGATATACAGCACTCGGCCATCAACTCCAGGGGGGTGAGCTCTAGCCCTGATGGCATGGGCCCGGCCCCAGATGTCTGGCTGTGTTGCCACCGCTTGGTCATCTTCCTCTTCAGGTTGGTTTTGAAGTCCTGCCACCTGCAATGTAAGTTGACATATTAATACCTGTCACTCCAGATGTTAGCTGTTGCAGCCATTGCTCTGTGCTACATATTATGACATGTGGTTAATGTCCAAAAGATAACATTACATGCAACTATGATCTCAACCGTTACAATACACATTCACAATCACCGTACTCTAACTCTCAACTAAATAACATGGCAATAATGTCTGTGTATCGTAACAACTTCACAGGCCATTTGCAAAATCCATCTAAGCATGAATTCAATCATTACTTGCCTATTACTGGGCACATGTATCACAAAACAACTTGCCTCTTCTTCACATGGTCCGTCTCACGAACTTGTGGCGCAACTTCATTAATCTCTGCCGTTATCTGTTCCCAAATCTTCCATCTGCGTGTGTGTGTCAGCTTCTCCGATGGACACTCAATCCAATCACGTGCTCGGGGAACCAGGATGGCAAGCTCCTGTGCTTCATATGCCTTATTTCTTGTAGTTGGTTCCTCTGTTGCCCTCGCTGTCCCCTTGCCACGTACATGGCCACGCCCCCTGGCACGTGTCGCTGCACTTGAAGTGCTGGCCATGGTACTACCTTGTGAAGTCCCCGGTTGTGTTCCAAACGATTCTGCTGATGGTGCATATGAGCCAGCTGCAGGTTGCCCTGCTGCAGAAGGGCCGGGTGTAGGTTGCCCTGCTGTAGAATGGTCAGGTGCAGGTTCCCCTGCTGTAGAAGGGCCAGCAGCCTCCTCATTACCCACTGCCTGCATGTGCAGTGGCACATAGGTGGTGCTGGAGTCCATCTGGTCAAATAGTTGCTGCAGGTCTGGGTCCACCTCTGGTTGTGATCCAGACATGTTAGCAACAACATTGTCACCTTCTAATACACCTTTATATACTGTTTGTGTATCCTGTTTGGCAGACATCAGCGGCAGCTGCGTTCCGTGCGTGTGCGTACGTCGCTGTTTTTTCGCGCCGCATACGGTGGCGGAAATTCCATTGTGTAAAACCTGGCGAAACTTCGACATGAAATACTGGTCACCAATTCTAACATTGCATAGAATCTTCTGATACACCTGTGACTATTGCACAATACACATGCTATTTGCTAGCATGACATGACATTTGGTTCATGACTACTGTGGTATTGTGGAGTTTGATTGCAAGCTAAAAGTAGCCCAATCCCTTAGAAAATCCAGGCCACAAATCATGCAATACTCATCACTACTGTTATAGACCACACATGTGAGAGGCCTATAAATAGTGAGTTGCTGCTAGAATCATTTGTCAGCAGATCTGGACTTGTCAGGGTCTAAGGTAAGCTCTTCCATGGTCCATGTAGATATGCTATCCATTAACAATGTAAGTGTATGAATGTATGCACCATTGCCTCACTGACTACAGATTGTTGGGCCAGCAAAGTGCTTGTAGCATTATTGCAACATGTCACATGTTCACTATTTCACTCACAGGTCTTAAACCTGTGTGGGTTCATCTATTGCAGGACAACATGTCCCAGCAATAGATGAAATGTCTCATAGTACATGATGTCGGCAAAAAATGCTGACACCTTTATCTGTGTGTTTAGGACGGTGTGTATTGAGTTCATATTATTGTTACATCATTATAGGGTCAAATGGATCTTCGGGATTTCACGGGGCGGCCATCTATTGTACGTATTGAAGCCTACAAATCTATTTGTAGTGGGATATGGCCATTATGTGCATAGGTGCATCAGTATTTATGTTCATTTCTTTATAGGTTGCTGAAGCAATGATGCGCTACATGGAAAGGAGGCTAAGGGCACTTGCGGCTCTCCCCACTCGTCGCCCAAGGAGGCCAGGACGTGCTAGAATCTATCGCACACGGGTGACTCTGTTTGCTATGCCCGATGATGAGGTACTTACTAGGTACCGGTTACCGCCACATGTAATTCTGGATCTGCTCACGTTAATTGAGAGCGATCTGGAACCTCTACACGGGATCACGACAGCAATTCTGCCTCACACACAGCTGCTGGCGGTGTTGCATTTCTGCGCCTCAGGATCATTCCAACAAGTAGTGGCAGTACTTGCTGGAATATCTCAGCCGGCCTTCTGCCGAATCCTGAGGCGTGTGACGTCGGCCATGTTCAGGCGCAAGGGGCACTTCATGGCCATGACATTTGCCACCGAGACCCTGCGCAGAAGCCAGCAGGCCTTCCATCAAATTGCTGGCTTCCCTAATGTGATAGGGGCTGTGGATGGCACCCATGTACCATTTGTGCCTCCATCTCGAAGTGAGAAGATATATAGGAACCGCAAATTGTTCCACTCACTGAACGTGATGGTGGTATGTGGCCCATCCATGGAGATTCTCGCCTTCAACTCGAAGTTTCCCGGAAGTGCCCATGACTCTCATGTCATCCGACAAACCGGGATATGGCAAAGACTACAAGAGCTGGAAGGCCGTGATGCGTGGGTTCTGGGTGACTCCGGTTACCCATGTACGCCCTGGCTACTTACGCCGTACAGCTACCCAGCACCGGGCCCACAGGAGGCATTCAATGGGGCGCATGTTGCCACCAGGCAAGTGGTGGAGCGCTCAATTGGCCTTTTAAAGGGTCGATTTAGAGTGCTCCACCGCACTGGTGGTGACTTACAGTATGCGCCTCAAATGGTGTCGAGGATCGTGGGCCTGTGTATATTTTTCCACAACATTGCTGTGCGGCGTGAGATACCCTTTGATGAGTGGGAGGTACCATCTGAGCCGCAAGATCCGCCCATGCGCCCATCCCGCGCCCCTGAATGCCGGAGGGGATACCAGCTGCGGGACTCTGTGGCGCAAAGATACTTCAGGTACATTTTATCTAGTTGACCAGAACACACCAATTCTTGTAAAAATCACCCCTTCAAATAAGTACAGTGTGGTAGTTGTCAGTGTTACAAAACGACAATTATCCAGCCTGCCCTCCTAATGGCAAAGAAATAGTAGATATTTATCATATGTGCTTAGTTTTGGGGGAAGTACAATATAGGTGCTCATTATTATACCTTCTACAAGGGATCTTATGTGTTTGTTATATCTTCATTATTGTAGTTGATACTATCCCTGATGACTGGTGAGTACATTGATTTATTCTCTAATGTGTTGGGGATTTTTTCCTGTGTTGATGTATGATTTGTTTGCAGATATATATATATATATATATATATATATATATATATATATGATATTTGAATTTATTAACATGTTTAAACATTTCAAGGAGCAGGCAGGCAGGCAGGCAGGCACCCAGGCAGGCAGCCAGGCAGCCAGCGCTGGTGTATAATGCTGGACTCAGGATACCTGCAAGTATGTGTATGTGTCTTTTAAACATAAATGTACGCATACACATAGATGCATAGAGTAAGTAATGCTAAGTACAGCTATGCGTTGCTAAGCTATAGCACGCGTTGCTTGGCGGAGCGAGGCGTCATTGGATTTGCTAAGTGCATACACACTGTGTTTTATATATATCAGATTTGTTCATTGCCATACATCAGCACTACTGTTTTGAAGGCATGCGAATTTGTCACCATTTGTGTTGGCGCAGAGACGCTGCTCATGTAAAGATGAACAATAAAGTTATTAACACAAATAACTGTGATAAACCAATGCCACCACCTGATTGGTTGATTGATGCCATTGTTAACATGGCGGAGACACGAAGGGCAGACCCGTTTTCTCCTGCGGAGCTGAGGGTTCTTGTCTCCGTCATGGAGACAAGGCTGGGCCGTGCTGGGCCCTTTATCAGCAACCGGCATAAACGCCGGGCCTATGCTGCGGCAGGGCACAGGATTTACGCCCGCACTCGGGTGCGGAGGAGCATCGGGCAGCTCGAGAGGCGCTGGTCGGACCTCCGCAGGCGCCAGCCCCAGCTGTTACAGCAAATTAGGGGCGAAATAGCTGCTTGTGAGTATTTTAGCTATGAAATTTCGCACTTACAACATAGCATATAGAAACAATAAAATGTGTCTCATGATAAGTGGGTGTCCATGGGTTTAAAAGTCCATAGACTGTTATGTGTGCTTCTTCCTGGTTAACATGCAGTCATGTGGCTTTTATATGTAATGACATAGCATTGATGATTCTGATGCATACAATGTGCCAGATCTAATATGTGTTACACATTGATAAATGCCAGGGTTGTAATGTTTGAACAAATTACTAACAATCACATAATATTTTAAATGTCACATTTTGGAGTCCATTAACAGTAAGGAGCTACTTTCCAGCATCGTTTGCCATCATTATCACCCTTCCATGTATGTCTTGTTATGGATTAATACATGTGCCCCAATGACCCGACATTGACCATGATTTTTTTTTTCTACCACACAGCACGAGCCCGAGCCCGACAGCCACGTGAAGAGGCCGAGGCAGCCCTGGCCGAGGAGGAGGGGCAAGAGCCTGAGGAGGAGGTGGCGGCAAGGGTGGAGGAGGAGCAAGTGGAGGAGGAGGAGGAAATGTTGGAGGAGCAAGTGGAGGAGATGGTGGAGGAGATGGTGGAGGAGGTGGTGGAGGAGGAGGAGGTGCCTGAGGAGGTGGTGGTGGAGGAGGTGGAAGAGGAGTTGGTGGCAGAGGAGGAGGTGTTGGTGGCGGAGGAGGAGGTGGAGGAGGAGGAGGTGGTGGTGGTGGAGGAGGAGGTGGAGGAGGAGGTGGTGGTGGTGGAGGAGTTGGTTGTGGCGGAGGAGGTGGACGAGGTGATGGTGGCGGAGGAGCTGGCGGAGGAGGGGGCTGAGGAGGCCACGGTTGCCCCAGAGGTGTCCGATTCCGAGGGGGAGGAGGCATGTCAGGCCCCGGAGTCACATCTGATCGGTATGTTTACATAATGCATCATTCATGAAGTAGTTGTACTGGTATTTGTTATGTAGCACTGGTGATGATAAATGTTGTTACAATACTATTAATACAGACCCCAAAGTGGGTAGCTACAGATACAAGTACGGGTTAGATGGGGTGTCCAAGGCATCCCTTTCATCCAGGACACCTCTGAATTACACAGGTTTGTGGGATGGCTTGGAGCTCCATTTTGACTGCCACATAACCGTTGTAGTTAAACAGGATCCTGGAGTAAAGGGATGAGTGGATCATTTGTGGATTAAATTCACCTGCTGCAAGCGTTGATTATGACCCATCAAATAGTGGAATCTATATTGTTGGTGAATGTTATTTCTAAACTATAGGATGTATGCTATAAATGGAGTATGGGCCGGCCTACCTTGGAATGGAGTCACAAGTTGCCAGTGTCCCAGGAGCCTCCTCTACCTAAACACCCCCTGTAGTTCAGATTGCTTTTTTGCCGTCACAGAATTGTAGGTTGGTTTAGACAGAATTATGATTTTGAGGATGTGTACTGTGCATTCCTGACATTTGCATAACTCCCATGCCACGAACCATCACTGAACTTAGACTGAGGAGATTGTGACAAGTTCTTATTGACGGAGGCCATGACATGCTTGTCATTGGTTAGTCATGGGTGGGTTGTGACTGAGAAGAAACACTATGACTGTTATGTCTTCTGCAGAGTAAAGGGTAGAGGGACAAAAACACAGTATGTAGTAAATAAGTGTGTATGTATGTAGATATGTATGTGTCATATCTATTTATCTATGTGTGTCTCTATCTCTCTACATAGATATATATATATACACATGTCACCTAGCATTTGTGCAATTTATGTAGCAGTATGTGAAATGTATGCATGAATATCATGACTAATTTTTGCCCCTTTGACATGCCCACAGATGACACCACACCGGCAGATGAGGGAGTTATTGGGGCCCTCCTGCGGGCGGAGCACCATTTGAGGCTCTTACTAGCAGATCTGCAGGACCTTCGCGATCTCCTGATATAATTTATAATTTTATATTTTGTGATTGACATGTTAATTTTGGTTTATAATAAATGTTTTATGCAAGTTCACAGTTGTTGGTTTTCTTTGCACATTAAACAGTATACAGTATGTGTAGATTGTTTATAATCTTTTACACAGGGTCTAATAGAAACCATTGCACTTCAATTGCTGTAAGGGTTAATGTGTGCAATGCATGTGTTAGGCATGCTTGTAAGGATATATTGGCATCTAATTGATTCCAATTCCAAATAAGAAGTTTTTTATGAGGATAGGTAATTGAATAAGTGGGTCATGTGATGTATTGCAGAAGATACATAATAGTGGGTTGTTTGGCGTAAATACTCCGCTTACGGGCGGTAGCACCGCTTGGCTCCCGTTCGGATGCGGTATTCCCGAGCATAATCTGTAATACTCTGTAATACCGTGCAGAATCTGAGTGTTTCTCCCGCACACGCATGGTTTGTATGTCGTCCGTAAACACGCCCTGTTCTTAAAGAGTGAGTCCGTCCGAATGCGGAGGACCCGTGGGCGTTTCTACGGACGATGGCCGCACGTGGCAGAACACCGTGGCGTGCGGACCGCTCCGTAAGAATGCGGGAATATCCGCACCGATCAGAATAAGGGCCTATATTATGTGACATTATAATTCCCTCCAGTTCATATCATGCCACTTTATAATGCTCTCTAGTTCATATTATACCGAAGACCCAGGGATCGAACCAGATATATTGTAGGAGATGCAGTCAATTTACCAACGGTCAAAATACAGACAGTAAAATTGCCAACACCCCATTTGCTGGGCTACTAAGCATCTGGACACAGGACAGGCTCTGTGTCCAGATGCATAGTACTCCAGCATATGTGGGTCCATTTTTTGGGGAGTCGCTAGTCTAGTGGCTGCATCCTGAAGGTTACTCAGATGGCCCATGCCACACAAGTGATCTGATGCTGCATCTTTGAACACAGCAGTGGATCACACAAGCATGCAGTAGGCATCTATTTATTCAAGACTACCCCTGCTGGTTTTGCTGCTGCTGTACAAACAGAATCCATCTCTGAACCAAGCCCCGTCTTCCCAAGGGCACTGAGGCTCAGAGCCTGAAACCATTTCACACAAGCCAGATTGTAGGTGGCCTCATTGAATGGCTGTAGCCATGTGAAAGTGGGTGACTGTGGTTGCCGGGGGTGTCAGTGTCTCCAGCCATGAAATCTCTCCTAATTGGTCTTCAGCCATCAAATCTTTCCCCCTTGTGTCTCCTGCCATCAAATCTCTTATGCATGTGTGTCTCCAGATATCAAGGGTGACATTTAATAGGATGCGATTTTTAGTAAGGTTCTGAAATCGACCCATATCGCATTTTTTCAAATCGAAATTTTTTTGAAGAAATCGGCAACTTAAAGGAATGTGAATTGTGCCATGAAAAATGTGATGTGATGCGATAAAGTGCGATTTTTAGTCATAAAAATGTGTGAATTTTAGTTGTGAAAATGTGTGAATTAATGTTCACGTGTGATTTGTTAGAATACTTTTTTTTTTTTTTTTTAAACAGCGTGGGGTTCTGCCTCCTGAGTATAACCAGCCCAAGGATCAAAGAACTGGTCCTGGTTTTAGAAACATAGGGGGATCCCCAGGATTTCTAAACCAGCACCAGGCTCAAGGGCCGGTCCTGGTTCCCAAAATAAAGGGGACAAAGTGAGTAGGTGTCCCCCATATTTTAGCAACCAGCACGGGCCCAAACAGCCAACGGGGTAATGCCACAGCCGGGGGAAACATTTTTTTTTTTTAAGTTTCCCCGGCCAAAGGATTCATACCTGTGGATGGTCAGCCCAGGCTGGGACCCTGGAGGAGTGGGGACCCCCCCCAATAAAGGGGGCCCCCCTCCAGAGTCACCCCTGCCCAGGCTGAAGCCTGGGCTGTCCCTGGGGTGGTGGGCATGGAATGATAAATGGTTAAGAATAGATTCAACTATTGTGTAATCTTGTGGAACTACAATTCCCAGCAAGCCTGCACCGTATGCAGTCCCAACATGAGGGGCATTGATTACGCCCTTTGTATTTGAATCTGAACACTTTTGTCCATATAGTGTATCTTTAGAACAAGTTCTCATAATTTACTTACAGTTGCTGTGTCCCATATGCTTCTCTCCTCTGTAGCTTGCTCTCTGCTGTGAATGACAGGGACGTGACCTTAGGTAATGCCAGCAGTGGCAAATGCAGGATTTCTAGTCGGGGTTTCCGCGTGCAATCCACAATCTCCCACTATGCACTATGCACTTTGGAATATGAGCGGGAGTCTAGGGGGAGCGGTAGAAAAACCTAGTAATGACCCTGGACAGTAATGTACACATTGGTCTTTTTTCAATACAATATCAATATTTAAAACTATACAGTAGATGGTCTATGGCTGTATCAAACATATCAAAAATGCCACTGCCAGCAGCTCCTGCTGCTCAGCACGCCTCCTTCCCCTGGCTGTGTGTGGCTTGACCTTGCTAACGTCATGCCACACACAGCTAGGTTGCTGGGGGCAGGGCCGTGCAGCGGCTGATGGAGTGCTCAGTGGCCCTGCCCAGACCCAGGAGTCACAGTGGTGGTTTTATTTTTAGTGAGAACTCCCCTCAAAAAACTCACCCAGTGGGGAGTGCTCCCTAAATAAAACCCCACCACTGAAAGGGTTAATATACATAAATGGTCATGAAAAAGGTTAAACATACTATAATAAATACTGTACACAAACATAACAAGTATTGCACTAAGCAAACATTCTCCCACCTCTGGTACGGCTCCTGCCTCTTCTTCCTGGTAGCTGCTCTCTGGTCATGTGCACTGATTAAGAACTCAGAACCACACACACACACACACACACACACACACACACACACACACAGCAAACTTGATTGAAGAAGCTGCCCCTACTGGGCACCTGCCATAAGTCTGCCATTTTACTTAAAATACATGATGTGGAGGCATCTCTAGTACTATATAGCCTTGTTATTTTCATAATTTAAAAAAAAAAATGCCGTGCATGCCTACGCATCACACTGATGGAAGATGCGGAAGCTGTATGATCTGCACTGGGCTGTACAGGCTTTCTGCTGCTGCTGCTGCTGCTCCCCTTCTTGTCAAACATGTTTCGATTTTTTTTATGACATGCAGAGCTTCACTCTATAAGAGCTCAATTACCATCAATGGTAATGTGTTGATGGTTATATTGCTGTTATGCTTTGATGTCCCATTGCTATAGTTATATTATAGGCATCCTGGATGGTGTAATGGTTAGCATTACTGCCTCACAGCGCTGAGGTCGTGATTTCGATACTCACCAACTGTGCGGAGTTTGTATATTGTCCCCGTTTTTGCATGGGTTTCCTCCGGGTACTCCGGTTTCCTCCCACAATCCAAAAATATACTGGTAGGTTAATTGGCTCCTAATTTAACCCTAGAATGTCTTTGCGAGTACATGTGTTAGGGAATATAAATTGTAAGCTCTACTGGGGCAGGGACTGATGTGAATGTTCAACTATACTGTAAAGTGATGTGAAATATGTATGCGCTATATAAGAAACTGGTAATAAATAAATAAAATAAATATTAGACTCTTACCCAAAATATGGTGGTAACATGGGAATGTGAGTGTTTCCTTTAAGTTACTGCAAGACTACAATAACACTATAGCAACATCTGGAAAGTCGGGGTTGGGCACAATGGATAGAACCAGGGAAGACGTGATCCCAGCCCAATGAAATCCAGGCCTTATCCACAGGAAGAATTCAGACAACCTGAAATCCCATTACTGTAAAGAACACCCGTGCCCATCAGCTAGTGGGTCTGTCAAACTCTTTCATCACTATTATCCCTCACTGGCCGCTACAGTCTGACTGCGCAAGCTGAAATAACAGGAGAATATTTGCACAACGCATGAACTACAATAAGTTATTGCAGTTTCTTTCCATATTTTCCATATTTCCCTTCATATTAGCAGACCATAATGGAGGAAAATGTAAAACACAGACAGGCAAGCAGCCTCCAGAATCCTGAAGGATTTCAGTGAATGACATCACCTTTTGTGATGATATTCACTCCTATGTTTATAGTATGTGCCTTCCCAGGAATAACTCCCACCGTAGGCCTCTGCTATACGGTATCCTGATTTCCATGTTGGGCAAACAATGAAAAATGAGTGTTTGAATGATCAGCTCTGTGGAAAGATTCCTTCATCTCCAAGATTTATATCTATAACTATCATTTCAAATTTAGCAGTAAATGGTAGGGGATACAGATTCCACTTGGGCAGGAACATGTGATCCTAGTACAAAACTAACCTAGCACAAAACGTACCGTGTGTGGGCACCTTTAGCTTGCTTGCAATTTCCGCACAGTTGTTCAGATTCTGCCATCCTGTGATGGCAAATCTAAACACCTTTATATTCCTTCATGAATTAACACTCACCACACTAATGTATGGTGATGCGATTCAGCCACAGAGCTAGGGTGACACTGGAAAAGTCAAGAACTTTTCCACGGTAACCTGCTCTGTAAATAGTACGAAGCACAGAAAAGCCCTGTATAATATTACAAATAAGTTAATAATATCTTTTTCTGATCTATAGACTGATAGCAAAGTTCGATAATTATTGAGGGTGCCTTGAGAAAGTAATGGAGACCCAAATGGTGTCTTGGACTGAAAAAGTTTGGGAACCACTGTCTTATGGAGAAGTACTACAGTATTTGGTCAATTAGTTGGAGCATGTAATATTTTTTTATCAGAGTAATATTATTTATTAGTTATATTAAAGAGCAAATATTAACCTTTTGTGAAGGTGGCCATACATCAGAGAGATCAGTTTTAAGACCGGTCACAATCAGGCTTGTGTACAATTTCCCTTAAACTTCCTGGAATTCTTTGTTGTTTTTTGGACACACAATCTACTCACAATCAATCATACAATCTGTCGTACAATCCATCTGCTGCATGATTGTATAGATTGAAGATTCATTTAAATAGGGGGCTGGCATACTAGGATCAAAAAGATCCAATTTTTTTTTTTTTTAATTTACAGGTTGCCAGCAACTACCTATCTGCTCACGACTGCTGTGTTATGACATGATTAAATAGCCCAAATGCAGCAATCCTCTGAAAACTGTTTTCAGAGTAGTGACAGAATTGTGCAAAAGGACGTCCACCGCTCTCTTCAGCCTCCCGCGAGTCTGCCGCTTGGATAAATCTGTGGCTCCCAGCATCTTCACTGCCACGGGCTGCCCGGAAGCTGCACCTCTCTTCTCTGCTAGTCAGGGAGGGAGTGTCACATGACTCTGGTTGTATGAGCCATCTAAAGACAGATTGCATGTACTTAAAAGCTCCCAATCCCAACTGATCTGACGTGCAGCATGTCAGATCAGAGGATCCATCTTCCAATCTCCCGGGGCCGGGAGATTGTGTGATTGTATGATTGTGTACACACAATGTGCACACAATCTGCATACAGTCCATCTTACAATCAATTGAGATTGTATGATTGGGTACAATATCTTTCTGATATATGGCCACCTTGAGAGATGTGGGAAAAAAAATCAGCTAAAAATGCCAGCGTCGCTCACATGTGTGGTAAAAAGATTATATTTCCAATATAAGGTTAACTACAGGTCATTATGATGATTAAAAATTTTACTTGCCAGTTTTCACAACTATTTTGACAAATTTGCATAGCACTCAAAGAGTTTTTAAAACACACCGGTTTCTTTTTAGAATATAATATAGATAAATATTGTTAAATGAAGTTGAAGATGAAGCAATAATATTTCCTCTAATATATTAATAAAATAATATTAGCCCCATAGGAGAATTATCAATGTTACTATGGGGCAGATGTATTAAGCCTGTTGAAGTGAATCAAGCACCAGCTAATCAAAGCACCAGCCAATTTCATTTCAGAGGACAGGGGGCTGTTAAATTAAATATTAATGATACTACAGGGAGGGGATTGTGAAATTAATAATTATACTACAGGGAGGGGAATATTAAATAATAATTATACTATGGCCACTCACCGCCGCCATGGCCCTGTGTGGTGTGCGCTCAGCTCCTTGGCTGCAGAGGGCCTCACACCAGCACTGATGGACATTTGAAATATGGCACTTGGCCACCAGCCTATCAGAGCTCGCGGATCGGCAGCCGCTCCGATTGGCTCACGAGTCTGTGCCATATTTCAAATGTCCATCGGCCCTGGTATGAGCTGCTCTGAGCTGAATGTACACCACACAATGTGTAAGGGACACTACTGGGGGAATTATGTGTAAGGAAAATTACACAGGTGGTTCCTTTGTTCCTTTTAAGTGCAAAAAAAAAAACGCGTTTCGATGCTAAGAACTTCCTCAAGGTTTCTTGAGGAGGATCTTAGCATCAAAACAAGTTTTGTTTTTTTACCTTAATAAAGCTGACAGTGAGATCAGTATAAAGCGTGGGGCCACCTGGACCTGTGCTAAAGGACTTATTATCCACCTGCTTGTTCTTCTGAACCGATCTCCCACCACTCTGGAAGTCGTATGCCTTCTTGACCTGGACATTTACCCGCTTGTACAATAAGGTTCCCTAGATCAGGTGATCAGCTGTATAAAACCATCGGGATAACACCTCCAGCGGTATCCAGGATCTGCTAATTGACCCAAGGACTTCTCCATACGGGACTTTCAATTGGTTCAGTGCAGGTTATATACTCACCTATAAGGTTCAATATCTTCATTGCACTTGGTCCTTGACTCCTGATTTTATATTATTGAATTTTATGTGCCAGTAAAACTAAAGATTCGATGTCAGACGGACATATATTGATTCACTTGGTTAAGTAAATTAATTTAGCACAGCTCTTCCTTTTTCTTTTTCTTGTATTTTGCTAGTCAGGGAGCTGGCTACTCCCTCTGAGCAGCAGCCCTGAGCAAACAGCACTTGACGAGCGCTTTAAATTAACATTTGTTAATTCCCCTCTTTTTCTCCCCAGTGTCTAGTTCCCCGTGGTCTCCGGAGCCACTGCCATTGCCTCATGTCACCGCCACCACAGTAGGCCGCAGCCACACTACAAACAAACATACTTTCCCTCCACAGTCTGACCTGGGCGTGACCATCTTGGCAGGTGTCACCTGAGCCTTTCCAGCCAATCCTTGCCAGCATGTTTCCAGCATAATTGTTCAGCCAATCCCCTTCCACCTGGGGGATAGGTATGCTGGAAGATATGTTGCAAATCGTCAGTGATCAAATGTCTTCAATGCAGATGGATGTGTGCTGCTGTTCTCCTGTGCTAGCTACCCATCTTAAAGACACCAGCACCTATTATATTCTATGGTGCCACCTGACTTCTTCTTATGCTTCAGCATTTCTTCAATACAGTAAATCTTCAGTGCTACCATCGATTTTCCGTCTGACATCGAATCTTTAGCTTCACCATTGATTGTTCATCCAACATCGATTCTTCAATACTTCAGCATATCTTTTTCAGTTCTTCAGCTACACCATTGATTGTTCATCCAACATTGATTCTTCAGTACTTCAGCATATATTCTTCAACTTCACCATCAATTGTTCATCCAACATTGAATCTTCAGTTCTTCATCATATAATCTCCAGTACCACAGTTCTTCAGTATCAACTCTTCACTAACACAGTTATACAATACCGATAGTTTGTTCAACATCGGTGCCACGGTGTCTTCAATTAGTAGCCACCAGTGCTCCACGCCTTTGTACCAGTGTCCCTTTCCAGGGCATTATTCAGGACTATTCCTTGCAGTCAACTATTGCATTTTCTCACCTCCAAGTATCCAGTTATATATTACTAGGTGATTCATCGCGCCCTACGGGCGCTCTTCACACCGGCGTAAGGGGCTACGCCCCTTAATTTGTGAACATTTGTATTGTGAGAAATATGGTTAGAATTGTATGAAAGATGTCCTGTATTGCAGCTTCTGGCAGTGGGTGAGGGTCCAGCGTGGCAGCACAGGAGTACCGGACGGTGGCCCTGAGTCAGTGTCTCCTCCTACTGGGTGGGAGTTAGGGTGCATGAGAGCAGGAGGCTGGGATATGAGGCATGATAGGGGTATGTGGGCAACACAGCGTCAGCGATTACCCAGTGGTGGAAGTTACAGTTCAGGAGAGCAGGAAGCTGGGTAGTGATTGGGGTGTGTGGGCATACGGGGGACTAAAGAGGGTGGTGGACACTGTGCAGCTTCTGCCAGTGGGTGAGGGTCCAGCGTGGCAGCACAGAAATACAGGAGTCAGTGTCTCCTCCGACTGGGTGGGAGTTAGGGTGCATGAGAGCAGGAGGCTGGGCGGTAAAGCATGATAGGGGAATGTGGGCAACACAGGGTGAGCGGGTCTCTACTGGCGGAAGTTACGGGGCAGGAGAACAGGAGGCAGGGCAGTGTCCTCCCACATTGATGGCAAAAGTATTCAACATCGGCCATAAACCATCGATTATTTGAAAATCATTGATGGTCGATGGGCATCCCTAGAACTGGAGGAGGGTGGGGGACAGTATGCAGCTTCCGGCAGTGGGTGAGCGTCTCCTCCCACTGGGAGGGAGTGAGCGTGCATGAGAGCAGGAGGCTGTATAATAGTGGTATGTGGGAAAGACATTGATAAAAGTTGTGGCGCTGGTGCAGAGGGCAGTGGGGAAACCTGCAGTGCGGCAGCCAGGGCTGGATTTCCCACCTAGGGGCGGTACCTGCTTGTGGTGGTACAGGATCCCCCATTGTCACGGGGGTACGTGAAATGCGGGAGCGGGGGCCGCGGTGGTCCGCTGGGGGGTGGAATTGCCGGAAGGGGGTCTGCAAATTGCGGGAGGGGGGGTGGTGTGTGGGGATCCGCGGTTTGCGGGAGGGGGCGGGGGTCCGCAAATCGTGGGCGGGGGCGCGGGGGGGCTTGAATCGTGGGAAGGGGGGTCCGCAAATTGCGGGAGGGGGGTTGTCGGGGTTAGTGAATTGCGGGAGGGGGGGTTGCGGAGGTCCGTGAATTGCGGGAGGGGTGCGTGGGGTGCCGTGAGTCAAGGGGGGGTGGTGCGGGGGTCCGTGAATCACGGGAGGGGTCATGAATCGCAGGAGGCGGGGGTCGTGGGGGGGGCTGCGAATCGCAGGAGGGGGGGTGTGGGGGGTTGCCGTGAATTGCATGAGGGGGGCGTGAATCAAGGGAGGGTGGGCGCAGGGGGGTGGTGCGGGGGTCCGTGAATCGCGGGAGGGGGCATGAATCGCGGGAGGGGGGGTCGTGGGGGGTTCCGAATCGCAGGAAGGGTGGTATGGGGGGTGCCGTGAATTGCGTGAGGGGGGCATGAATCGCGGGAGGGGGGGCCCCCGAATGTGTGAATTACGGGGCGGTCGCAAATCGCGAGAGGTGCCGAGGGGGCCCGCAAATCGCGGGAGGGGGGCGCTACGGGGGGTTTTGTGAATCGCGGGAGGGGGGGTCGTGGGGGGTTGCGAATCGCAGGAAGGGGGGTTTGGGGGTGCCGTGAATTGCGTGAGGGGGGCATAAATCGCGGGAGGTGGGGTCCCCGAATGTGTGAATTAGGGGGCGGTCGCAAATCGCGAGAAGTGCCGAGGGGGCCCGCAAATCGCGGGAGGGGGGCGCTACGGGGGGTTCCGTGAATCGCGGGAGGGGGCGGCGCGAATTGCGGGAGGGGGGTCGCAAATCACAGTAGGGGGGAGGTGCCGTGAATCGCGGGAGGGGGGGTCGCGGGGGGCCCTTTTAATGCCGGGAGGGGGGGTCGCAGGGGTCCTGCGAATCGCGGGAGGGGAGGATGCAGGGGTCCTGCGAATCGCGGGAGGGGGCTCGCGGGAGGGAGGGGTCGCTGGGGTCCCGCGATTTGCGGGAGAGGGTGGTCGCGGAGGTCCAGCGAATCGTGGGAGGGGGTGGTCGGGTCTGGGACGGATATTAGACAGCACTTACATCGACAGCCATTACATCGACACCATTAGTTCGACAGCTCAATAGGTCGACATGGTTTTAGGTCGACATACCATTAGGTCGACATGTCATTATGTCGACAGCTCATTAGGTCGACAGCTCATTAGGTCGACATGTTTTTAGGTCGACACTGCCATTAGGTCGACAGAGTCTATGTCGACAGTCAAAAGGTGGGTTTTTTCACTGTTTTTTGGCCGAAATGTCGACACAGTCGACATGGACACAGTTTGAAGTGTACTGCAGCCGCTCGCTATGCTTCGGGCACGTTGCCTCGCTGCGCTCGGCACACTATTTTATTCTCCCACCATGCCCTAGTGGATAGTAGGGCATGAAATACCGCCTGTCGGCACATGTCGGCTCAATAAACAGTGAAAAAACCCATGTCGACCTTTTGACTGTCGACATAGACACTGTCGACCTAATGGCAGTGTCGACCTAAAAACATGTCGACCTAATGAGCTGTCGACCTAATGAGCAGTCGACCTAATGAGCTGTCGACATAATGACATGTCGACCTAATGGTATGTCGACCTAAAACCATGTCGACCTATTGAGGTGTCGAACTAATGGTGCCGATGTAATGGCTGTCGATGTAAGTGCTGTCTAACAATAGTCCGGATACCGGGGTGGTCGCGGGGGTCCCGCGAATCGCGGGAGGGGGGTCGCGGGGGTCCCGCGAATCGCGGGAGGGGGGGGTTCGCGGGGTCCCGCGAATCACGGGAGGGGGGGTTCGCGGGGGTCCCGCGACTTGCGGGAGGGTGGAAAGCGGGGGTCCCGCGAATCGCGGGGGGGGGGTGCGGGGTCCTGCGAATGGCGGGAGGGGGGGTCACGGGGGTTCCGCAAATCGCGGGAGGGGGGGTCGCGGGGGTCCCGCGAATCGCCGGAGGGGGGGTCGCGGGAGTCCCGCGAATCGTGGGAGGGGGGTCGCGGGGGTCCCGCCATTCGCGGGAGGGGGGGGTCGCGGGGGTCCCGCGATTCGCGGGAGGGGGGGTCACGGGGGGTCCCGCGAATCGCGGGAGTGGGGGGTCGCGGGGGGGTCCCGCAAATCGCGGGAGGGGGGGTCGCGGGGGGTCCCGCGAATCGCGGGAGGGGGGTCGCGGGGGTCCTGGCAGAGGGTAGGGATGTGCAGGAGTAATGGTGGATGGTGGCTGTGGAGTAATGGTGGATGGTGGGCGTGTACTGTAGCCCTGGCTGGGCGGGGGGAGGTGATGTCAAGGGGGTGGAACGTCAGACACATGAAAGTGAAACTGTTCTACACAGGAACGTTCTCCACAGGGGTTGAGTGACAGATCTGGCTAAATATATAAGAGATTGTGCTTTATTGATTTCCTGTGTGGAATACTATTCATAGTTATCATTATCATCTGCCGTTGTCAACATCTTACACCCTTTAATAAAGACTTTATTTTATTTTTACTCAGTTGTCCTGGTCCCACCTTCAGGCATTTCTTTAAGTCACAGTGCATGTCTAAGAATCCTCTGAGGGCCCCTTGGTTTGTGCATTCACATACTGTACTACGTCTGAGGATTCCCAGGGTCAGCCTCAACCCATCAGGCATGACACATTCTACATTAGAGTTTATAAAAGATTATGTTGAGACAACAAAAATAAATTAGGATGAGCTTAATTTCATATAATCATTTTTTCCACTATACTGTATATGGGGGTACTCTAAATTATACGGATGTTAGCCGTCCCCAACAGTTGTGTGTTACATAAAGGCGCCTAGTACACAGAGTGCTTTTATACTGGTCATGGAAATCTCAGATGCCTTCCAAGGTCTGTAATAATTGAAATATGAAGTAGTTATCTCATTTAATTGACATGTCCCTGAAATATGCATTGTACTCTAAACGCAAAATTATGCATCTGATTTAGTTGGATTTACACCATAATCTGTTCTGGTCTTTCCCAGAAACCAAGCTGCACTCCAGAGTCAGAATAAGGGAGGGGTGATAGGGTTGGCTGTCATGGGGCCCCCACACATCCCCCCACATTCTCCTCCGACTCTCTCTGACACGGACAGGGACAGTGCCTCCCTTCCAATCTGCACTGTGCTCTTCAGCCAGCGTATCGTCTGTCAGTCACGGCGCAGCCTGCTGAGCAGTGCTGAGTCTAGGACACATTGATACTTACGCGCCCTCTCTGTGTCCTAGCAGGCTGCGCTGTGACTGACTACATGAGAATCCGCCGGTTATGGAAAAGAGTGCAGCGCAAAGGGAATACTCTGTCACTGGCTCTGGAGAACAGCAGGAGCAGCCGCAAAGGGCACTGGCAGCCCCCAAAAAATGGTATGTGACACAGAGGAAGGGGAGCATGGCGGACACAGCGTAACACTAGGGGAAAGGGGACAGGAATGACACTGAGGGGAATGGGGACAGGGCTGACGCTAAAATCAGACCGGATTGTCCCGGCAGCTCCCCGGAAGGAGTCACACATAATTAAGCACTTGATGTGCCAAGTTTTGCATGTGATAAATTGCATGTGAATTATCACATGCAACTCCCGGGGATCTGCAGAAGGAGGGAGCAGGGGAAGGGGGGGGGGTGTCGGGAAATACTGACTGCTTTATTTTTACACTGCAATATAGATCTCACTTTGAAGTAAAGCCCCACCCAAATCTAAATCTCTCTGCACAAGTTACATCTGCCCCACCTGCAGTGCACATGGTTTTGTCCATCTAAGAAGTAATTTGTCAGAAAGAGTGAACCAAAATAACCCCCTTAATACCGACTGCTATCGCAAGATATGGTTTAAAAAATGTGTTATTGATGGAATCCTGGCACACACACAGACACACACACATAAAAAATTGTCTTCAAATTTAGGAGCAAATGCGTTGAAACTCAACATAAGCTCAAACAAACAGCACATTAGACTATACCTCCACACTATACCTTCGCAGATTTAGCTGGTTCTCAGCTTTATCAAGGTAATTACCTTGATAAAGCTGAGAACCAGCGAAACGCGTTGGTCTCTTACCAGTGCCATATCCCACCCATCATCACCCTGCTAAGCTTCCTTTTACCAATGGTGCCGAACTATCTCCTATTATTAAATTAGAGGAGGACATTCATCGCCACATTGGATCCAAGGGACCCTAACCCGAAACAAATAACCGGAACCAACTCAGGTACCCCATTTTCTTGTGGAATTACAAATACCTCCCCATTCATCAAGGAGTTCATTGCAACGGACACTCTTCCACTTTTCAACTGTGGATAGTGGTGAATATTAATACTGATATGCACAACTCCTTTTTACTTTTATTATTATTATTGTCATGACAATTTTCCTATTTTCATTTTTATTATTGATATTATTATAATAATAAATTACCATTTTTAATTGTAAAACTGCACACTGTTCATTTAGCACACCCTCGTTTTAATACCTCCACACTGTTCTCGCTTTTTGGGGAGCGCCACCTACTCAGTATTCACTGTTCACCCCCCTTCTATGGAAGTATTGCTGTTTAAATCACAATAGAGCAGAAACTGTGTTTTTCCCAATTCCAGATGTACAATGCTTACCAAGTTTGTGGAAATAATGATTCTTCTCTATAAATCACTAATGCTAGGGGCTGTAAGCCTGGAGCGTCTTGTGGGAAATTTATAGCAGTGGTTTTATGCCGGATGATTCTGAGAACCTGATCCAAAATCAAGTCAGGACCACACCTAATTGATTAATAGGACAATAAAATTAGGAGATTGTATTAAGAAAACTCTGTTAAGACAAATTTTATGAGTTGTGACCTATTCTGTAAGGAATTTGAAAATATTGAATTACCTGGATGTGTAATGTACATTATAGTGGCATCAATCTGTGGCTGATTCTAAATTAGGAGAGATGTTGTCCTTCAATGGGTGATAATCTCCTGAAGGAAACTAATACCCCCTTCACACCGTAACTAAATTCCTGGTTATTGCTGGTTTGTTGCCTAGTCGGCCAGTGTCAAGGTGCAGTGTGAAAGCACCACACTGAATAATGGCCATCCCAGCAATTCGACCAGAATTATAAGAAGGGTGTATAATGGGCACCCAGGCTCATTGTGAAATGCTCGGACCTGGGATAAAAATCCCTGGTTGTTATATGCTCCAAATTCTAATCAACATTCCTTTATCGACAACATGCTCAACCAGATATATGCCCTGAAGGAGGGTGTTATGATTATCGGGGGGGACCTAAATTGGCTAATGCACCCATCACTAGATTCATCCTCTTTCCACTCGACCCGGCCAGACAAATGGCACCGCAAAGTGTGCCGGTCCTTACATGAACACCAACTAGTTGACACTTGGAGGTTACGTCATCCAACGGATCGCGACTACACCTTCTACTCACATCCTCATGACACCTACACTAGGATAGACTACCTCTTAATAGATCATCAGCACCTACATATGTTGGTTGACGTGGAAATCGGACATATTACATGGTCAGACCATGCCCCCGTCTCCCTTACCCTTAAGTTTTCTCAAAACCAGCCCACTTTTCGCACATGGCGACTAAATGAACTTCTTCTTCAAGACTCCTATTGCACTGACCAATTAAAACAATGTATTGTTGAATATATCAAACTTAACGACACTCCTGACACCTCAGCGGTTACATTGTGGGAAGCACACAAATGTGTCATTAGAGGGAAACTAATCCAACTCGGCACATATGTTAAAAAACAAAAAGAGGAACAAAAAAAAAGGTTGTTGCAAACAATTCATAATCTAGAAACCAAACATAAGTCCTCCTTATCGCATGAAGTACTCCAAAAACTTACTGAAACTAGACACGCCCTTAACAAACTCATGTCAGATAAGATCAAAATGGACTACACTAAATGCAGAAGCCGCTTTTTCCAGTGGGGCAACAAGCCTAGTAAAATGCTGGCAAAAGCACTGAGGGCGCAAAGGGCCTCCATGCATATACAAGAGGTTGTAGATGACAGTGGACAGAAATGCCACTTGACATCTGACATTGCGAAAGCTTTCCAGACCTATTACTCCAAACTCTATAACCTGATGGATGGCTCTCCTGATGCCTCCTGTCAAATAACCGACGATACACTTCTGACCTACCTTAGGAACTCGGCCTTCCCAAAGATCTCAGAGGCTGAGGCGAACCACCTAGACAGGCCTTTCACTCAAGAGGAACTGAATGAGGCGATTAAGCGTACGCCATCAGGTAAAAGTCCAGGGCCGGATGGCCTCCCGATCACATACTACAAAACTTTTAGTGAGTCCTTGCTGCCCATTATGCTCCAAGCTTTTAATGCGATAACAGATACAATGTCTTTCTCAGCCCAGTCACTAGAAGCCTATATCACCGTAATACCCAAAGAAGATAAAGATCCTTCCCTCTGCCCCAGCTACAGACCCATCTCCCTTTTAAATGTTGACCTAAAATTATACGCTAAATTAATTTCTAACAGACTAAAGCTACTGTTACCTGACCTAATCCATACTGACCAGGTGGGCTTTGTGTTGGGTCGAGAAGCTCGTGACAACACCACCAAGATGTTAAACCTAATCCATCAATCAACCCAGTCCTCTGCCCATACAATGCTACTATCCACCGACGCCGAAAAGGCATTTGATCGAGTGAACTGGAAATTTATGAAATGCCTACTCGAACACATAGGATTAAAGCCCACTTCCCTACATAGGATAATGGCACTCTACAGTAATCCCACTGCCAGAATTAGGGTCAATGGAAGCTTATCAGACCCAGTGATTATTTCGAATGGAACACGTCAAGGCTGCCCATTATCCCCCTTGATTTTCGTTCTATGCATGGAGGCCCTAGCGAGATCCATACGTGCAAACCCTAACATTGCAGGTTTGCGGATAGTGGATAAGGAATACAAATTAGCATTATTTGCCGACGACCTCTTAGCAGTTATTACAAATCCAAGGGTCTCCCTACCAAACCTAATGAAGGAGTTCAAAGTCTTTGGAGACTTATCCTATTTTAAAATCAATTACAGCAAATCGACTGCTCTTAACCTCACCATCCCCTCAGACACACAAACTCATCTGCAGCAGATGTTCCCGTTTAGATGGAACCCCACATACATCAAATATCTAGGGGTTCTCCTTCCGAAACATCTTGCATCGACATACTCTCTAAACCTCAACCCGACAATTACTAAACTCCGACACGACCTTTCCTCATGGTCTTCCAAAGGCATATCTTGGTTGGGGAGGATCAATGTAATAAAAATGAATGTGTTACCCCGTATCCTTTATCTACTACAGGCACTGCCGGTCCTAATCCCTAGGGGATGGTTCGTAGAACTTCACCGGATGGTCCGAAATTTTGTATGGAGTGGTAGATCTCCCCGATTCAGACAGGACTACTTATATAGAAGGAAACATTTGGGGGGCTTCCAACTCCCCCATTTTGAAACTTACTATGTAGCCATTCTGCTAAACAGAATTTACGAATGGGCCAACCCTAAAACAACAAGACAATGGGTGGCCATAGAAAACTCATTTTATAGGACTCCCCTGGGGACTGTGCCATGGCTGCCTCGCATACCCAAGATCACACACCCGACTATAGGCCCAACCCTTGAAATATGGAAACGAAACAGAGGTAAGAAATACATTTCATCAGTATACTCCCCTATGACACCACTGTTTGATAACCCAAAGTTCTTACCAGGAGACTCCAAAATAGCTTTCAAGTCATGGTATGAGGCAGGCATCTCGAGAATAGGCCAACTATACAATTCTTCGGGTGTGTTGCCATTCCCAGAGGTTCAATCCAAATGGCTCCTCCCCAATAAGGAAATTTGGAGATACCTCCAAGTCAAACACTTCCTCCAGTCTAAGGAAATGAAGGAGGCAGGTTCTAGAGACCTAACGCCCTTTGAACAACTAGTTTGTTCACAGAACATGTCATCGCATATTACAGCACACATATACAAATACTTAATTGAAAATCAATTTTCCACCCTACCAAAATTTACCACAGACTGGGAGAATGACCTGAACCTGACAATTAGCGGGTCACAGTGGACTTCCATTTTTGAGAAGTCATGGAGCAGCTCCACTAACACACTCACTTTAGAAACCCACTTCAAAGTTATTTCCCGTTGGTACCGCTGCCCATCCGTGCTTTCCAAGATGTTTCCGGGGGTCTCGGCAACTTGTTGGAGATGTGGTTCTGATCTTGGCTCCCCAGTACACATTTGGTGGACATGCCCGACATTACGACCCTTCTGGAACAATGTGATCGAGATCACAAAAGAAATACTGGGTCCAGAGATTCCAGACAGTCCAGAATTCTGGCTACTCAACCTACACCCCTCCCCCCTATCAAAATATAAAAAATCTGTACTGAAATATCTCAATAGCGCAGCGAAGGCAGTCATACCAGTCCATTGGAGATCCACCTCCCCTCCATCCCTCTTAAACTGGTTCCAAAGAATAGAGCTTTACAGATCGATGGATGACATTATAATGTCCTCCCCAGACAAATTCCAAACATATTCCATGATCTGGCTCCCTTGGCTAGAATTCTGTGAGACAGACAAATACAAAAGTATTGTTAACAAGCCTCAACCCCCGTCTTGAGCCCAAGCACACAAATAGGAAACAGCGCAATCCCTGCCAGACGCTTTAGCTGGTTCCCACACCCAACTTCTTCCCCTTCCCCTTGCTCTCTCTTTCTTTCTTTCCCCCCTTCTCCTTCCTTCATAATATATTACTGAGACATATTTTCTGTTAAAACTGCACACAGCAAGTTCATGCTTAAAATGTTTATTGGGAATTATATTCAAATGTAATGCTTTCCCTCAAGTCACATTCCTGATTTATATTTGACTATAATACTTTCTTTTTTTGTGACAGATAAGATTGTTTAAGTATGAGCCTTTCAAAAAAGAAAAGAAAATGTTCCCATTGTTGTAACCTTTCATTTGTATTCTAACTCAAATAAAAATTTAACATGCAAAAAAAAAAAAAAAAAAAAAATCCCTGGTTGGACCCAGCTTTGTGATGTGCAATCGGTATAAGTAATCTTGTTTGTGAAGCGAATCTTTCATGATTTTGCACTGCCAATGACCTGCATGGGTGAAGTATTTCGGAAACTTCCCCACATGTGACTGAAGGAGTGTAACGCAGAGGCAGATGAAGACTATTGTAGCCTTAGGGTGGGTGGTTCTACGGTATAAACTTAAGAGAGTTACTATTATTCACACCTCATTTGCTATCAACTGTTTCATAATCATAAAATATATTTTGGCCCAGGCCATTATCATATGCACATACCTCCCAACTGTCACCATTTTTGCCTGTTCCTCCTTGCAGCGATGAAAACTCTGGAGGTATGCATTACAGGAAGTAACTGAAAAAGATGTGATGTGAAATTAGTAAAATACCCCCATTCTTTTGTACCAAGTGTACATCTGATGGAAGACAGGGATGTACAGCTCTCCATATTGTGCACATCTAAAAAGCGGGACCTGGTGGCCCTTGAAGGGGGCAGAGCTACCAGGCATGTGGGTGTGTCCTTGGTATGAGAGGGCGTGGTTTAGCATTGCAACCCCCGATTTTACCACTTTGTCAGCATACCCAGCCATCCAATAGCAGCTGGGCAGCCTCCCGGCTCCCTCCCTGTACTGAAGAGATGCCACACACGGCATTTCTTCACCAAACACCGTCTCCCCCCAGTAGTGATCTCCTGCTCCCCCCAGTAGTGATCTCCGGCTCCCCCTAAATAATGCCCTCCTGCCGCGGGACATTACAACCTGTTAGAGGGACAGCCTCCAATTAGCAGGACTATCCCACTGTAATTGAGACAGTTGGGAGGGATAATATGGGTAAAGAATAAAATATTCCTTTAGCTCTATACACACAATGGGGTATATTCAATGATGCTCGGTGGGCGGAGGCGAGGGGGTTTGTACGGCGAGGATGGCTTTTTTTTAGAGAAGAAAAGCCATCCTCACCGTCCAGCACCCCTTGCCAGCCGGGCACCGTATTCTATGTTCCGGGGAAATCCTCACCATCAGAGGACGGCGAGGATTCACGGAAATGGGAATGTCTCACCAGCAAAGCACTGCCTCATTGACAGCTACACATCACTGCATCTTTGACTGCAGCACAGCACTGCCTTACTGACAGCAGCACATATCTAACTTCCTGACAGCAGCACGTACCTGCCTCACTGACAGAAGCACATCCTTACCTCACTGAGGGGAAAATTTATGAAGCAGTGATAAGGGAGGAGAAGTGATACAGTGCCTGGTAATTTATCACATGCCAATCAGCTCCCATTTAAACCCAGCCTGTAACTTAACAGTCAGAAGTTGATTGGCCAGTGATAAAGTACCAGGCACTTTATCACTTCTCCTCCCTTATCACTGCTTTATAAATCTTCCCCTGACAGCAGCTCTGCAGTGCCTCACTGACAGCAGCACAGCACTGCCTCATTGACAGCAGCACAACACTGTTTGCATTGTTGGTATTGTCTTTAAAATAAAGCCCTCTGCTTCACATACTGTGTCAAAATCGCAATTGCGTACAGCCAGCGATAAAAAAAAAGTAGCAGGATTTTATTGCAGGATGGCATACTATGGGCCATATGCATGCGCAGTCTATCGATAATTGTCCGATCTGAGAATTCCCACTCGTGCGATCATTTCTCAATTAGGCCCTTAAGGCCCATACACACTGGGTGACTTTGAGCTGAAAGCCGCTCAAAACTGCCTATTTGAGCAGCTTTCAGCTCAAAGCCGCCCAGTGTGTATGCCCCAGCCATGAGCGGTGAGCGCTGCTGCGCGCTCCCGCATCATCGCCGGGAAAGCTGCTCATCTGCTGGTTATACCAGCAGATGAGCGGCATTGAGGACGGCTTTGCATAGCGCTGTGCTATGCAAGGCCGTCCTTCCCCCTTCGTCGGCGCCGGGCAGGGGGAAAGTTGCTTAGTGTGTATGCACTGAGCGGCTTTCCCCGCAGCGGTGATTGACATCATCGCTGTCCACACACGCTGGGCATAGTCACCCAGTGTGTATGGACCTTTAGTCTGAGGGGTAAATTTAATAAAGCTTCCAAAAATGAAGAAAGGTAATGTTGCCCATAGCATCAGATGGTTTTTATAATTTCTTTAGTACATTTACCCCTGAAAGTGGGGACATGGACAAAGGGGGACCAGAAATGTAATCTCCACCTTAGATATTTCCCCAGGGTAAATATTGCACCCAGTTTCTAGTTACTGTGTACAGCTGCACTGCCTTAAATATTATTTTTGATCTTCAAAAATTTGCTTCATCATTTTGCCACATTTTTGGTACTTTTAATAATGTATATGTCATCGGCAAAAACAAAAAATAATATTTAGAATAATTTTTCTGCATAATTGAGGAAATTAATTCCTATACATTTATGCTCAATATGCCGATGTTTTTCCTCAAAACTATTTTTATAGAATAACTCATCAGCTTATTAATCTAAGGGGCCGATTCTAATTCACGCGTAGTGATCCAAATTCGTATCCTGCCCCGATAGTCAGGGTTTGGACATGCGCATGTGCATTTCTGCGCATGTGCAAACCCCAACTGCAAACAGCCACGGCAAGTTGCTCACTCGCCAGGCATTTCACAGATGGTAAGGATGGGCAGATGGGGCGGTGGTGACGCTGGGCCATGGGAATGCCCAGCATTGTATGGGCGATGCCTGCCGGGAGCAAACAGCTGACATCACATGACGTCAGCCACCCGGCCTGTCTTCGTCCAGGAGGCTTCAAATATAAGTCAGTCTCAACTGACTTATATTTGCGAAGGCATGATTTCTCCTGCTGCGGGCACATGCGAGGGGCAGGGCCGCCGAGAGGAGGGGGGGGAGCGGGTACTAATTACCCGAGCCTGGGCTTGCTGGAGGGACCCGCAGGGGGCCCTGGTCTGACCCATCCCCTTCCACCTCAGTCCCTCCCGGGCAGCAGCAGCACACACCTCTACAGCATGTGCTGTGCTGACAGCAGGCTCAGCATGAGTGACTCACTGACAGTGTGAGCCTGCTGTCAGCACAACCCATGCTATAAGTGTGTGCTGGTGCTGCTGCTGAGGAGGGAGGGGGGCAATAACACCTCCCCTTGACTTTAGAGTGTTTTTTCACCCCCCCCCCCCCCAAATATTTTCGGGTGTGGCCTAATTGCGGGAGGTGACCACGCCTCCCATGATTAGGCCACACCCACAACATTTTACCGGGGCCCGGCATACCTCTTGGCTGCCCTGGCGAGGGGATGTGTCTTCCTAACACATCCCCTCCTATGGTTTACAAGGGGATACGGCGGTAGCAGGGGGCAGGGAATCGCGGGGCGGCGTCACAGGGACTCGGTAAGCTTTGAGCTTCGCAGTTTACCAAGTGAATCAGAATGACCCCCCTAATAGATTTTTATGTCACTTTAGACATGACTCTGAGTGATACTGTCCGAGTAAAGTTCTCCTTCACACTCTATAATTTATGAGGTAAAGCATATAAGTTATTATCAGTGATGAAGCTTTGTCAGCATGATTTTCTCATTTAAAAAATAAAAATAAAAAAACATGTGTGCTTCTTTAATTGCCAAATCCGCCCACATGTTGCGGATCACTTCAGCGCGAGTGCACCAGAATAAAAACAAGCTATAGGTAGATGCACCTGCAGTGTAATTATAAACCACTTATGCAGTATGGCAAAGATCCACCATAAGTGTTATTTTAAGTGGTTATGTCTTTGTTTATGCAGCTTAAGTAACAATTTAATTGCAATTTACACAGCTGGTAAATACATAATACAGGCCACCATCAGAGTGGAGAATGAAATTGCTTTATAAATTGCTTAAGCAGTCTTATTCTGCAAAATTAATATTGGGAAAGGGAATTTAGCTTAAATAAAATGGAAAACGTTTTCCGAAATACTTCATGCGGAGAATATTATTAAAGATTTGGTGGTTGTTTATAAAAAAGTTACGCAGATAAAAGATAAAATAATAATGTTTTTTAAAAATACATTAAGTATGCATCTCTTAAAGCAGGCATGTCCAAACTATGAACCTCCAGCTGTTTGCGAACCTACAAGTCCCATCATGCCTTGCCAAAGTTTTGCTATTAGGGAATGCTAAAACTAGGGGTGTGCAGCTATAATTCATTTTTTGTGGTATATTCAGTTGGATGGATCCTTTTCCAGACAAGTCTGCAGAAACTATGTAGACTCGGGATATATTAAACATTCCCTGAGAAGAATGTGCGGGATAGAAGTTCACCAGTGCGCTAACTTTCAGACAGAAAGATAATGTAATATATAACGGTATTACAAGTTGAGCCTTCTCCAGCGGATAATATATTGCCATTATTTGGAGAGTAAATATTATGGAACGCTGTGCATGTGAAGTTCACCCCTATGCTGACAAAACATAAAGAAACATAAGATCAATAAACTGCTGTCATTATATGTTTCCAATCTGCTTTACAGCTCATTTCATCCCAGTGCAATAAAACGTAGATGTTGCGGATCAGCTTCTGAACTGCATTAAACTGGAATAAAAGCGATAAACATAGGTACAGGTGCAAACTAGATTAAACACATGTGATTGACATTTAGCAAAGGATCACACAGGTCTTCGGCACAATCTGTAAGTAATCAAGACAGTGGTTACTCAGCTGGATCTTGTGCTATTATCTTGTCACAACCAAGTGAAAAGTTAATTACACATGTGAATAACTGCACATAGAATAGATACTGATCTCAGTGTTTTGTTTGCTTTCCTTTATTACTAAGTAGGGTTGAGGTGTCTCTGTAAAATATGTTATGCCAGTGAAATGGGTCCAGTGACATATTACACAATTTGCATTATGCCGGAGGTGGTCGTGCTTCTACACGTGTTGCAGGTGCCGTTATACCTACCGGCGGTGCAGTGAATTATGCACCACAGGTGTTGGCACAAAGGGACCCCACTACTGAGAGAATCCTCTATTGTACAGACAAACACAAACTTTAGAAACTTTTATATGACTTCACCCCTCTCCTTACTCACCTGGGGCGAGATGCACCAAACAAAAAATGCCATAAAATAACAGTTTTCTGGGTTTTTATGGCATTTTCATATGCAGCAAAGCCCCACTACCGGGACTTGGCTGCGGGGGGGGGGGGGTTTCTGGATGGCATAACCCATAGAAGCCTATGGGCTTCCCTTCACATCCCCCGCCGCCCTGTGTGTCCCCTGCTGATCTGCGCATACCTCACCTTTGTCCGGGCAGCAGAGGAGGAGGCCGTGCCCTGGCCGAGCAGCAGCAGCCGGGTAAGGGTCCAGGGAGGGAGGGGGACCCGTGGCACATCGCCGGCCACAATGCAAAGGACAGCTCTTAACGCAAGAGCTGTATTTTGCATTAATAAGCGCATATGTTAGTGATTTCTATATTCTCGGCCCAACCAAACTCTCCCTGAAACATCTTTCTCATTCAAACGGCATAAATAGAAAATCAAATACCTATCAAAGTCACTATGTGGATTCCAGAATGCAGGTGGCAGCATGTGAACAAGGGTAGCTTGCTTCTTTGAGCATGCTAACTGGATCTGCATTACAACATTATACCAGGGGTGTAGGGAGGGTGGCTCCAATGGAGCGCAAGTTCCAAGGGGCTGAAGAGGAGAGAGGGACGGCCCCCTCTCTTCCCTCTTCCGCTGAAGACAGGAGCTGGGAGCTTCTGGCGGTAGGGGGGCTCCAAAGTTGTCCACCCTTGAGTTACATGTCAATAAGCATGTCAACCCCCTGGGAACGAGCATGTAACCCCCATGGCAATGAGCATGTACCCCTCCGGCAACAAGCATGTAACCCTTGGC
Organism: Crinia signifera; assembly: GCF_055691185.1. Classification (NCBI taxonomy): domain Eukaryota; kingdom Metazoa; phylum Chordata; class Amphibia; order Anura; family Myobatrachidae; genus Crinia; species Crinia signifera. The sequence goes on from NC_139217.1 coordinate 423,947,385, forward strand.
AACAGGCAAGAAATCCCTGGCAATGAGCTTATAGGTAAGTGGCACTTCAGGGGGCATTATGTGTGTAGCTGGCTCTTCAGGGGGCATTATATGTGTAAGTGGCACTAGTGGAGGTATTATGTTTGTAAGCAGCATTTCAGGGGGCATTATATATGTAAGAGCACTTCAAGGGGCATAGATTGTGTAAAAGGCACTTCGTATTGTAAAATACGACTTTATTTTAGGCGTATTCGTATTTTCAGGATTTACTATCCTAAAAATATGTTCATTCGAATTCATATTTACAAATACGAATGTATACGCCATCGATAGAATACGAATAGGAATCACCATTCAAAAGAATGGTGATTCCTAATTTACTAAGCGGCCCTATTGAAAATATGGCTGCTAATAAGCGGGATATGGCCACTAACTGCCGGCCAAATATATGTAATTTTCCAGGCGTATTTCCCTTTAGCCTGCACGGATCAGTCAGATCTGTGCAGGCTTCAGTGTAAAAAAAAGAGAAAACCAGCCCTAGGCTTAAAGAGCGGGTCCTGGTTTTAAAAAATCAGGAACCAACTGAATTAGTGGTCCCTTTATTTTTTTAAACCAGCGCCAGGCTCAAGGGCCAGACCTGGTTCCCAAAATATGGGGAACAAAACGAGTAGGGGTCCCCCGTATTTCAAGAACCAGCACCAGGCCCAACCAGCCAGCAGGGTAATGCCACAGCCGGGGGGAGACTTTTTATACAAGTCCCCCCGGCCAAAGCATTAACCCCCTGACTGGTCAGCTTGGGCCAATGAAGGAGTCCCCCATCCAGGTCGTACCTGCCCAGGCTGAAGCCTGGGGCTGTCCCCGGTACCCCTGGGCAGATAGTGGTGTAAAAATAGAATAAAACCATTGGGTTCTGCTGTGGAACTATGAGTCCCAGCAAGCCTGGACCGCATACTGGAACTTGGAGAACCACAAGTCCCAGTATGCTGCCCATTAATGGGCTTGCTGGGACTCTTAGTTCCACAGCAGAACCAATAGTCAAATAAAGACACAAACACACCTGAAAAAGAAAACTTTATTACATTTAAAGCCCAAGCATACACATACTTACCTATATTGACCAGGGCCGCTGAGAGGGGGGGGGGGGAGGGGGGCGCGTACTAATTACCCGGGCCCAGGCTTGCTGGAGGGGCCTGGTAGGGGCCCTGGTCTGACCCCCCCTCCCCCCCATACCTTCCCCCTCCGTCCCTCCCGGACAGCAGCAGCACACACCTACAGCATGTGCTGTGCTGACAGCAGGCTCAACATGATCGTCTCACCGACAGCGTGAGAGCACAAAGGAAAAGATGTGTGCTCCCTAGGGTGCACAAGCAGGCGCTGCCAGGGGTGTTCCGCTAATAGCTGCCACTTAATAATGGGGTTGTCAATCCCATATGGACAAAAAAGCGAGAAAAAGGAAGGAAGTGGCGCTTTGTTTGATGAAAAAATATTAAATTAATTTAATAACAATTTAAAAATGAATACATACAATTGCATACACATGAAAATAAAATATAAAAAACTGAACACGCTAAAATGAAGGACGTGCACTAGGCACTATAGGGGGGTGAGTCTGGAACCGACTAGGGTATGGGAAGTTGAGAAAGGAGGAAGTTCTGTCTCAGCTAATGGTACAATTGACTCTTTGCTGGTTCAAATGGTGGTATCAATGGTGCCCGGATTGGGCTAATAGTTACCCAACGCCGTTAGAGGATTCCAATCCCTTGGGAAAGCATTGCAGAAAAAGTCCTCAAAGCTCATACGGCTGTGGGATCACTGGGTGAGTTTGTAATCCAACTGATGTTGCTGGTGGCCAGATGTGGATGCCAACTTTAGCTCCTGTGGTTGAGAAATTGGAGACAGCAACCAAGTGTGCAAAAGAAAGAAACCAGCAGCTGAGAAGGGTCCCAATTTGCTTTGGAGGGGTTGAGGTGTAGGTCTGGTCCAGACAGAGGGCGCTGCTGACGCGTTTCGCTGCTTCAGGGGGTGCAGCTTTATGAAAGGTGATGTTAGCACGGTCCACAGAGGGGTTTATATAACCATAAGTAGGTGATCAAGACATAGCACCTGTGTTCAGTGATCAAGCAATTAGTACATTTGTATGTTAAAATATAAATCAACAGAAGGCAAACTACTAATATCTATTAGACATGACACATGCATTACAAATATACAGAAAACGAGTATTCTAAAGTGTGAGAGCTCATGCTGAGTCTGCTGTCAGCACAGCACACTCATGCTGAGTCTGCTGTCAGCACAGCACATGCTGTAGGTGTGTGCTGCTGCTGAGGTGAACGACTACTTTAGAGTGTTTTTTCACCCACGTTAAACATTTTGGGGGCGTGGCCTAATTGCGGGAGGTAGCCATGCCTCCCACAATTAGGCCATGCCCCAAAATTTTACTGGGTCCCGGCATACCTCTCTGCTGCCCTGATCTTGACCCCGTAGGTAAGTCTTAGTCCATCCACTGGTCCTGAAGTAATCCTTTGGGTACCTGTGTAAGCAATCCATACTCACCAGCTCCATAGATCGCATCCTCGGCATAGATCGCAAAAAAAACACGCCAAACCCGGGGCCAGCTCGAACTGACAGGAGGTGACACAGGATGTGTTTACATCCTGCGGCTCCTCCCCCCGAATAGCGCTATTGGCCGCCTAGCAACTCTTGATTGGCCACTAGGTGCCGTATGCGCAATGCAAAACAGCAACAAAAATCACCAATTTTTTTAAAATAGAATGTAATGGGTATACTGCACGCCAACGAATTACTGCACCCCAGAGCTGAGTGTTCTGTGCTGTTTAGTCACCAGCATGTGTCAGCATGTGTTTGCTTTCTCTGCACTATTTATTTTTGTAAACTAGCTCTATGATGTACATTATGTAGGCAATCAATCACACTTAGCTAAATCTCCTATTGTTAGGCTGAATGTACATAAGCTATAAGTCACCCTAGACACAAATTTTGACAAAAAGGGAAGTAAAACAGTTGTGGATATTTTTAGTTTATTTTGTTAATAACATAAACTAGATCGTTGTGCTTTTATTTCCTGCGCAGGACAAGTAAAACTGTCCACAGGATACTCTCCACTGCGGAGTGCAGAATGGATGTTATTTAGGATTTAGCCGTGCAGCAGTTGCGCACAGACTGGATACTTTCTTCACAGTTTTACTGAATGTGATGAGAATATACATTACACACACTTTATACACATGACATCTGCATTGCTATTAAACGTACATGGGCTACTTATAGGGCTCTATTTACTAAGCTTTGGATGGAGATAAAGGGCCTTACAATGGTCCCCATGCAATGCGGTGAATATTGCAGCGTTGCGTGTGGATGCAATGCCGCCCGCAGAGTCGCCCCCCATTCGCAGCCTTGGGTGCCGGGGCAAAATCATTCAAGAGTCACCGACCACCGAATGATTTCTCCAGTGCTCGCAGATGTAAGACACCTCTACGGTATTTTACATTTGCGAGTGCCCTGTGCGGGATGTGGGTGGGCAGCTGGCATCTGCTGACAACAACTGCCCAACCCCCACACCCGCGTCACTGGCCCATCACCATGGGAACGCCCAGCATATTCATGGGAACGCCCATGAAATTTTTTGCGTTCCCATGGACGCGACCCCTCGCTGCTGCCACGCGCCCCCTACCTACACTGCTAGGTGCAAATGGGACGGCAGAATTGCGCCTGTGCTTGCGCAAACGCAAATGCGTGTACATGCGGGGGAGCGTGTAAATCAGAATCACCCCCAAAGTCACAACTAACCAGCTCCTGATATTTTTCAATCACCACCTGTAACACGGCAGTTAGGAGATGATTGTTTGGAACCCTATCTCCATCCATAATAGATCCTTCAGATAGACAACTATTGAGATGTGAGTGGTCTTCACGGGGTCGGGGGCAGGGGAAATGGGTTCCACCACCTCTCCAGGACCACTTTAAATCATACAAATTCATTTTTATCATTACAAAGATTTATTTCAATCATGGACTCACAGACAGCCATGCCACTCGCGCTATGGGCCTAATTCAGACCTGATCGCAGGGCACATTTTGTTTGGAAATAGAAAAAGCCATGGACCTTATTGTAATCGCCTTGATCCCCTGCATGAGCACACAGGGGAACATATACTGTTATGCGCATGTGCAGCCACTTGGTGCGAACGGGCACAACAAAATGCTTGTTCGCCGTCCCGTTTGCACCTAGCAGTGCAGGTGGGGGTATGGAGCGGCAGCGACAGGCTGCACCCATGGGAATGCCCTGGGCGTTCCCATGAAAATTCTGGGCATTCCCATGGTGATTTCCCGATGCCGCAGGGCCGGGCAGCTGACGTCAGTAGATGTCAGCTGCCCGATCACTTTCCGCACAGGGCACCACAAAGGTGTCTTACATCTGCGAGCTCTGTAGAAATCATTCGATGGTCGGTGATTTCCGCCCCACCCTCAAGTTGCGAATAGATGTTTATGCTAAACATCCATACGCATGCGTTCGGGGGAATGCGGTGTGCGAGGGGGGGGGGCGGGAATGCATTAAAATGACATGCAAAGCTGCAAATTTCAAAGCTTTGCGTGTCAACCAGGATAACCTCCCATGTGGACTGCAGGTGGGGCAGATGTAACATGTGCAGAGAGAGTTAGATTTGGGTGGAGTGTGCTGAAACTAAAATCTAAATTGCAGTGTAAAAATAAAGCAGCCAGTATTTACCCTGCACAGAAACAACATAACGCCCCCAAATCTAACTCTTTCTGCGCATGTTACATCAGCCCCACCTGCAGTGCACATGGTTTTGTCCATTTACAAACAATATTTGCCCTGCGATCATGTCTGAATTAAGCCCTATGTGCAAACTCCATGTTGTGTAATGCCCAGGTAATAACGCATCTCAATATCTGCAACCACAGCAGATACAAAAAAAGATTAATGTTGGCATAAGTTTCCTCTATCCTTCTCTTATTGCCCACCGCTGTTGTAAACGCTAAATCCTTCTCACATCAGAACAAACCGGGCACATGCACTTTGGGATTTGATTCAAATTAAACTCACACCTTGTCTATGTTAAAACATTAATGTGTTAGCAAAGGAGTACTTGCCAAAAACTGTCCACGCTGCCTAATTCTACTTCAGAGTTTTATGAGCAAATGTTCATGACCTTAAGGAGGAGGAAGGTTGGTGTTAATCCAAACCAGTTTGCCCGATTCCTAGTGCAAACACAGGCCTAACTCGAACATTTCTGAAGCCCATCAGACCTTAGTGGGTCCTGCGATGTAAAATATACCAAATGTTCAGAAGCTGAACAGAACAGCGGTGCCTCTGGCAGAATTAGAAAGGCAGCGTTGTATCCAGCTTTCGCTTCCTTATGACGTAAGCTATAATGTTCTAATTAGTGTGTCCATCTGCATTAACATTAGAACTTGTTTCTACAGGTGGTCAATGTTTCTACACATGTTTAAAATGTCATCAGACAAATGTCTTTTTGTTTTCCGGCAGTTTAACTATATTACACATTCTGCAGATGATAACGTCAAAACCAAGAAAAAAAAACTAATTGTAATGTTTGTAAAACGGGGGATAATGTCAACATTAAATGAATATTTTAGGCTTTAATCAGACACATATCATCGGGTAAAACTGACAGTCATTTTATAGGTGACTTTTTGACCATACAGTATATGCCCAAATAAGTCAGATAAAGTCTATCTCTAGTCCTACTGTACTACAGTATGTCCTATGCAAAGAAACATGTATCTAGGGTCATTGACATGTGGTCCTGCCCGGAGTAGTGGCCTATCCCCTCTCCTGTCTCCCGCACATACTGATGCTGCAATACTCATCGATATAGAGAGCGCCCATCTATATCCATTGTGACATCTGTTAAAGGGACAGGCGTGGGTGCTATCTGGGGATGTAACAAGTTCTGGGGTGTTTTTGGGCTCCACTGGGGGAGAGGTGGGAACATTTGTCATATTTGGGGGATTATGGAAGTGATTGTCTGCTGGAGGGACGTTTTGGGGTCTTTGTTCAGTCTTAGTGGGGGACGGAAGGGGAAGATTGTGAAATATTGAGGTTTGTCATTGGTCCTACACATAGGCGTGCTCAGCCCATTTCCTTAGGGGGTGCACCATTGGAGGAGCGTGTCCATCACTGCCTACTGGGCATGTCCATTGCCACCTACTTGGCGTGTCCATCACAGCCTTTTTGGCGTGTCCATCACAGTCTACTGGGCATCAATGCAAATGCAAACTAAATAGAAAGTAACTTATTTATGTATAAAAAAGTTACACCATTACACCTATTACACATCACACACCCATTACATAGTATACCACATACCACAATGCCCATTACACGTTATACCATACACTGTAATTCCCAATGCACATTACACCAAACACTGTAATGCCCATTACACCACACACTGTAGTGCCCATTATACCACACACCATAATGCCCATTACACCACAATTACATGTTGTGCCTCACACTGTGATGCTCATTACACATTATGCCTCAGACTGTGATACCCCTTACACGTTACTCCTCAGACCATGTTGCCCATTACACATTATGCCACATAAGTACTACTTGCCTACATGCTCGTTGCCGAGGGGTTTCTTGCTTGATGCAATGGGTTTACATGCTCATTGCCAGGGGTTTCATGCTCGTTGCCATGGGCTGAGGGTGAGGTACATGTTCGCTACCCGTGGCTGCAGGAGCACAGCGTGCCAGTACTCCAAGAGTCAGCCGTTCCGGGTAGTGGTGGGCATACTGGTGGGCATACTGACAGATGCTAGAGGACCTTTAGCATCTGTTTCCTTTAAGGTGGTGGCAATTTTTTGAGTAACGCAGGGTCTCTGAGCCTCCACTTTTTTTACTTGAACAGCAGGTGCGGGATCCAGTTGGAGATAGGCAGCAGAGCGGAGTTCCTCACTGGATTGTCCCCCTCCCCCCCCCCTTGCTTATCCAGTGCTTCTGCCCCACACCTGACTGCCTTAAATTACCCTCCCCCAACTCCATCACACACCTCACTACCCTGCATCCACATTTGTCCCCACTTATCTGGGCAGATGTGCCCCTTTGCAGAGGTGCCAATGAAGAACGCAGAGGAGGAGATCACCAGCTGCACTCCCAGCCCACTGCTTTCGTCAGCTAGAGGCAGAGCAGGTCGCGGCGGGTATACAGTGTACACTGCTCCCTTTTTTTTTCTTAAAGGCAGGCGCGGTGAATAGCCAGCAGAGCGGAGCCTCTCCCTGGCAGTGGCGTCCCCTCACCCACCCGCCAAGCTTTCCATGTTCCTGCTAGCGCTGCACTCGCGGTGCTCACCTCAGCAGAATCACCGGCTTGCACGGATCCTGACCATGTCCCGCACCTCCAATCAACGGCGTCTCACTGAGATTTTGCGCGCGTGGAGGGGAGGTGCTGCAATCGTGCGGGGAGTGTGGTCATTAGGAGGTGCCTGTGCACCCCCGGCACCCCCCGTGCGCACGCCTATGGTCCTACAGTGTAAAGGTCTAAGGGTCACCAGACTGCCAAGCATATTAAAACCACAGCTTCTATACAGGTGTAGTGGCCCCGCACGGGTCGCCAACCATCAAATTATGCTCGCAAATCTAAGTCACTCTCTGGTGGCTCCGATTTACTGCGCCCTGCGAACAGGGCGGGCAGTTGACATCGGGAGATGTCAGCTGCTCGCCCCCGGCAGCCGTGTCACGGCGCCTTTTGCATGGGAACACCTAGCGTTTGCATAAGAATGCCCATGAAATGCTGGGCACTTCCCATGGGTGCAACTTTGCAAGTAGCCACTTCCATTCACAAACAGAGCCCGCATATGCGCAGACACAAAACATTGCTCCCCTGTGCAGGGAAATGAAGAAATCAGAATGACCTCCAATGTCTAGGTTGACAGTCAATAGGTTTGACAGCATATGGTTGGCATACATATGATCGACATACTCAAACGGTTGACACAATGTTGATGTGACAATGGTTGACACATTGCAAGGGGACATAGTGCACTAATTGGGGGTCCATGTGGCCAGGCATTGTCATTGACACAAAATTTTAAAATGCATGTCAACGTTTTCACATGTCGACATTTTCATGCCGATCTATTGCTTGTGTTGACCCAGTCCAGTGTCATCTTTGTGCATGTCGAACTATTAACTATCGACCTAGACTTTGTCTGTGAGCTATACTACACCCCAGTCCTAGAATGTGACATAATGTGAGCTAGGGCACTACTGTGGGGCCTAACAGTAACTAGGGCACTACTGTGGGGCCTAACAGTAACTATAGGGTTACCACCTTTTTGTTAAGAGATTCCCGGACAGTGGCCTGCCCCTTGACACACCCACTGCCCCGCCCATGACCCACCCCCAGCCCCGCCCTTTGACCCGCCTTATGTTGAATTTTTTTAACCTTTGCTTCAATTTCATTCTTGATTTTGCATACCATAATGCCAATTACATGTTACATCATACACAGTAATACCCATTACACATTATGCCCCACACAATGATGCCCATTACATGTTACAACATACACTGCAATGCCCATTACACAATATGCCAGGACTGAAAAAGTTTTTTGGAAAGAAGGAACAATATAGACAGTGCGCGGCAAAAATTTTCAACATAATGCCGATTACACGTCACACACCCATTACATAGTGTACAAAATGCCATAGTATACCACATGCCATAATGCCCATTACATGTTATGCCACACAGCTTCAGGTGATAAACCATTGTATTTATCATATATGAAGGAGTCTATGTGTTGTTTTTAAATAAATGATGTAAGTACATACTTTATATTTCTTCTAAGAGGCCCAGGGTCGGTGGTGGAGCCTGGAGGCTGGGTGGCTGACCTGGCTCTGCCGCTCTATCCTCTCTGGCAGCTGATGGATGGTGAAGCCAGGACTCGGAGCCTAGGAGGGTGGGTGGCTGAGGTTGAAGGAGGCTGGCTGGGTGGAGGAGCTGCTGCTGACTGAGCTCCTGACTGTCCTAACCTCACCTTGGCCTGCCTGCCTTGCCTTGGTCGGTGACGGTCAGAGAGAGATCGACGAGGCTGGCTGTATCACCCTGAGGCAGCGCGCCAAATGCGGAGGAGGAGCTGGGAGATTGAAAGAGTTGGAGTCAGACTCCGCCTCCTCCTCCCAGCAAGCGCCGTGGCGGAGTGACTGACAGTCAGTCACTGATAGTGACTGGTCACTCTGCGCCGCGGCACCGCCCCTCGCCTGTCCTGCATCGATCCCCGCCTTCTTGCTGGCTTCAGCAATCATGGCGACCCACACCCACCCGGCGCCGCTGCACAGCGTAGCGCGGCAGCGCACCTCAACCATGCTACCACTTTAAAAACTAGCGGAGGGAGCCGGGCGGCCGGGGCGGGCAGAGAGGGGGACTCATTCCCGGACTATGTATAGTCCGGGAATGGCACCTGTCCGGACTCCGGACACCCGGTCTAATTACCGGACTGTCCAGAGTAATCCCGGACGGGTGGTAACCCTAAGTAACTAGGGCACTACTGTGGGGCCTAACAGTAACTAGGGCACTACTGTGGGGCCTAACAGTAACTAGGGCACTACTGTGGGGCCTAACAGTAACTAGGGCACTACTATGGTTCAGAACATTTACTAGGGCACTACTATGGTTCAGAACATTTACTAGGGTACTATTTTGGGGCATAAAATCAATAAAAGTTGCAGAGAGGTGTTGCACTAGATGCATTGGTGTAGGAGGCCCCTTCAAAATAATGCTATGGGGCCCATAAAGTTCTGGCTATACCATGGGCCAAATTCAGACCTGCTTTCTAGGCTGTGAGTATTCCGAGCCCAATGAGCAGGTAAACGCCAACCCACCGATCTCCCAACCCCTGCCCCTGTGCAAGGCTGCGAGTGCGCTTGCAGCCGTGCACACAGGGGGAAAACCACTCACCATCAAATGATTTTCCCCCTGCTCGCAGCACTGCAGGGAGGCCGTGGGGAGAAGGAGGCTGCTCCTGATGTCAGCAACCCTCCTTCCCAACAGCCGGGCAATGCCTTTGTTTTCATGGGCAACCTCGGAAAATGCCGGCATTGCGCTCCCAAAATGTCCGGCTCCATTCAATCAAATGACGAGTGGCCAGAGACAGCTATGCGATCTGCTCATGCAACAGGTGCGCATGTGCGGCCTTTCGATAATCAGCAGGGCTGCGTACAGGTCTGAATCAGGCCCCATGTACAGTAGTTTCTTACCGGCCATATGCATTATTGAATTTATTGTACATATGCTGAGATGGGTCTGGATAGACAGCATATGCCCATGTCCAGGCCAATCATCAGCAGCAAACTGGCATAAGTTCAGCGCAACATCGGGAACATTATTTGCAGTGAGCAGTAAGTCAGTACTTACACTGGCTTCTATATACAGGTAATCGGAAGGTATAAACACAGAACTAAGTTATACTTTCCTACTCGCCTGGAAATTGCTTGAGACTCATGATTTTTGGGAGTCCCCCACAACCCCAGAATAACAGGTGTGGGGGACTCCCCACATCAGAATAACACCCACATCCCACCTGCATCCTTGTTATGTGGACAGGATAGAGATACAAACACAATCAATTGCGGTGCAGCATGGATAGTGTGGGGCTAAAGATGCACATAATTATACGTATCATTTTGTGTCATTATAGCACCGACCTCTCTGTGGGATCGGGGCTTGATGACGAAAGAGCCTGCCACGGCGCCCCCAAAGTTCACAGCAGTGTCTTCTCTCCAAGCTTCACCCGGAGAGGAGAAAATAAAACTAGATAACAGCACCTGTGTATAACCGGCCTAACAGTCCAGTCAGAAAATAAGAGAGTATTTTATATCACTGTATTGGCACACTGTAAGAGGTTACCCAAGCAGCTGTAAAGGCATAGTGATGTGGCTTGTATCTCAATCTGTGATTCCACCTTTTTATTTGCTTATATTTTAGTAAATCTAAAAGTTTTGATATAAAAAAAAACTAAAAACAAAAGGATTGTGTGTGCAAAATCTGTCGCTACAGAAACAACACAATCCTTTTGTCGATAAACTTATGAAGTTGAAGGAGAAATACAAAGTGGAACATTCTGTCCGGTGTATGCCAAGAATTCCAGAAACATGACCTTGGAAAGTCTATGTAGCCAAAGCACACAGAAAATAAATTATATATATTTAACTCAACAGAACAAAGTTAAGTTGTGGACAAAATGTGACATAGGCAATTATTGTAAAGAAAGTAAATTGGGTTACACTGATTATATTTTTTTCCAAAGTGAGAAACTGCAATTAAAGGGGAAGCTTGCACATCACACAGCATTACTTTTACAGTAAACGGACTACAGTTTGTGCTGCGTCCTGTGCCCCCTGTGAGGAGGGGACACTCAAGAGGAAATCACTCCGCTAGCTTCTGACTGCTGTGGGAGGGGCACTGCCTCCTGCGGATGTCATTCACATGCACCACATACCCTCCAACATGACCCATTCCATGAGGTACAAAATGCTCTGCTTCTGGACTTCTTCCTCAATTTAGGATTGCCTTCACCTTTGCTGGAACACCGTTATCGTCACTGAACTAGTTCAACACAGGTTACTGCAATTATCAATTAAGAGGGAAGTCCAGAAACAGTGCATTTTGTACCTAATGGAACGGGTCATGTTGGAGGGTATGGCACCAACCAATCAACGCCCACACAGGCAGAGGGAGTTGTTTTTTCTTGCTCTGGGGTGCTGGGGTGAGGCACAGGCCTAGGGGCGGCACCTGTCATGGGCAGCATGCTGCCTGTGACCATGAGCGAGCGAGCAGAAGCGAGTGACAGGCGGCATGCTGGCGCTCGTCACTCGCCGCTGCCTACTCGGCCATAGGTCTATGGAGGGGAAGAGGAGCACAGTAGCATAAATAATAGTGCCGGCGGGGTCTGTGGGGGCCGCCTCCTGGATTCTCTGCGCTGCTGCTGGGACAGGCAACACAGGACCCATCAGATAGAGACAGAGAATGGTGGGATGTGCAGGTCCCAGCTAACATTAGAAGAGCAGTGATACTAATACACCGCTGTGAGTCCGGAGTGCAAGTGCTGGCAGACAAGTAGGGGCAGCAGTGCGGTGTCTGCCAGCGGCACCTGGAACCAGCGGCAGTAACAGGGCACAGTCTTCCCCTCTCCTCGACCAGGAACAGTAAGTTAACAGCGGAGAGCTGATGGACAGTGCCCCACAGAAAAGCAGAAGTGTGTCAGTAACAGAGGAGACCAGCGGCAGCACAACCCGGGAAGCAGCAGGAGCAACAAGTGGGCCACTAGTAAGCTGCCCTTTGTTGTTTGTTCTTGTGCTGGGAGTAGTGGCTGCAGAGGGTGATGTCTGCTCTGCAGCACAGATAAGGTGAAAGTGCAGGGCCAGGTGCAAATTACTCAGGCTTCCTCACTGACAACGAGGGGACCTGTGTCTGCAACTCTACCCCCTCCCTACCACCCTGCATATCTCTACCCACTACCTTCCACCATGCTTGTCTCTACCCATTCCATGCCACCCTGCGTCTTGCTACCCCCTCCCTGCATCTCAATACCCCCGCCCTACCGTCCTTCATCTTTCTCACCCCTCCAGCAGGTATGCAAGGTGAAGTGTGCAGTTGGATCTGCAAGAATATTTTAAAAGGGGTGGGGGGGGGGGGGGCAACCAAAAGAGTTGTGCCTAGGGGTGGCCTGAGCCCTAAATTAGGCCCTATTCCCTACCAAATGTACATGCGCACTCATTCATTCTAGGGTTAATTTTGTTAGGAGCCAATTAGCCTACCAGTATATTTTTGGATTGTGGGAGGAAACCGGAGTACCCGGAGGAAACCCACGCAAGCACGGGGAGAATATACAAACTCCGCACAGTTAGGGCCATGGTGGGAATTGATGCCATGACCTCAGTGCTGTGACGCAGTAATGCTAACCATGATACCGTCCATACAGGTGCCAGACGGGTTCCCGACAGTCGGGATCCTGACAGTCATTTACCCGACATCGGAATCCCGACTGTCAAAATGCCGACAGCCGGGTGCCCGACGGCCACCCGCTATTTTCCCTCGTGGGGGTCCATGACCCCCATAGAGGGAGAATAGAATAGGTGGCTCGCGTAGCGAGCCACCGTCCCCGCAGGGGGCTTTTTTGCACTCAACATGCTGTCTGACTCCGGCCAGTCGGGATCCCGACATCGGTATAATGACTGTCGGGATCCCGACTGTTGGAGTCCCATACCATACCCGTCCGTACTGCCCCAATATACAATTACTGGTGTCCTTTTATGGCAGAACTTACCTCTCCCTCCTTTTTAAAAATAAAACAACTGATTTACATTCTTATTGATACCTCACCTCCGCTGAAGCTACACCCACATTATCCACAGCTGTCTATTTTGTCAGTCCTTGGCCCCACAATTTCCGATGGCAGCCCAGCACATACTGTGTATGCTTACTCCTAAAATATACATGTCCTGCTGATATCTTCTAGGACCTACTGTATATCCATAAAAGCATGTTGTATCTAACTATAAAGCAGCCACAGACCAGGCTTGCCCTGTTCCCGCATTCTCACCCTGCACATTTAATCATGCACCTTTGGCAATATAAACTTTTTTTCCCCCTATCTTACTTTTCGAAGCAGCCAAATTATAGGCCTTATTTTGGTTCATTCTTTCTGACAAAATCCTTCTTAGATGGACAAAACCATGTGCACTGCAGGGGGGCAGATGTAACATGTGCAGAGAGAATTAGATTTGGGTGAGTAATTTTGTTTCTGTGCAGGGAAAATACTGACTGCTTTATTTTTACACTGCAATATAGATCTCACTTTGAAGTAAAACCCCACCCAAATCTAATTCTCTCTGCACATGTTACATCTGCCCCACCTGCAGTGCACATGGTTTTGTCCATCTAAGAAGGAATTTGTCAGAAAGAATGAACCAAAATAAGGCCCATATTCATTATTCCCTTTTCATTAGTATAAAGAAATACTGGGGGTAAAAGTCTGGTTGCTTTAGTCTCATTAATTTTTTATTACTGAGAAATACAATAGCGAGTGAAAGCACTGGATCAAGCCGTATCCACAACCTGGCTTTCAGCTTGGTCTGAGAGCTTAGAATAACAGTTTCAAGGTACATTTCCTCTATGTATAAGCGTTGGGTATGCTGCGTACATTAACATTGCATTAGTAAGGCCAAAAACCTCTCAAGAGTACAGTCAACATATATCAAACAGGTTCATTAAGCCTTTTTAAGTTTTTAGAACATTAACAGTGTTTAAACTCTGTATATAACATTTCTGGGCCTAGGCATGTGGCTTATTCTCGTCCAGAATCTTTTTATCTGCCCTATAAACACTGTCAATAATTAGATCAGTTCTGTGCTCCGCACTTTGGGCTCTATTACAGTCTTTGTGCCATATGCTGTGTGGATATAAACACTATGCTCACATTTTTCATTTGTTTATATGTGTTATATACAGTTTAAGGATTTAACGTAAGCCAAGGTTAATATTGTGTAATGTTATGAGATCAGGCTTTAACTGCTGAGGTGAAATTATCAATATCAATTAACATATCTCAAAAATGGCTACTATCCAGTATACTATTAATGTACAGAACTGCGGACTTGTTATTTTATTTTAGTCTTTGTTCTTTTTTGCAAGGAACACATATGATAATGGCGGCAAAGTCGGGGAAAGAGACGTATAAATCAAGAATTCTAGAATAGAATAGTTTCCTGCAGTTAAATGTTACAACCACAAATTAAAGGTCATAAAAAAACCTGTTTCCTGTGTTTGAACCAATTATGCAAATGACTTTCTAAGGTTTGTTACTGTATTTTATATAAATAATGACGTAGGACTAATGTGAGCCTGAGGTACACTGGCACCAATGGGGGACAGGTTAGAATGACTTGGCCCAGGCATGACTTGGCCATGGGTCAGCTGTAAAGGGTGATATTGTCCCCCTGTGTGGCTGCTGGATGTGGATGTGAGGGGAGGGGCTTTCTGTGCGGGGGCACATGCATAGGAAGTAGTCTCTCTCCATAAGACTGCTGATAGAGTGGCTATATAATCTGTAGGCGGCAGACATCACAGCCGCATCCAAAGCTGCCAGCCATCACCAGGGTTGGATTAAGGGCCTCATGGGCCTGGAGCTGAAAATGTTCAAGGGCCTATTATGAGAAGTGGAGGAGGTGAGGCCAATGTTATGTAGAACCCATACATTATAAGCCCCAATATCGAAGGCCGGTGCTTCCATTAGGCAGCTTTCGGCAGCTGCCTATGGGCATCATGAGCTGAAGGGGTGGCCGAATGTGGCTGCCTGTGAGACAAATGAAGTATGGGGAAGTGGCCTGCTTGGCAAAAATGGCGGATACATGTCTTATCAGCTCTAACGGCTCCTGTCCTGATACTTTTGCAGCACACAATGTTTTTTTTTTCCTTCAAAATTATACACACAATACCCCATAATGACAAATTTTTGGGAGATTTTTATAAAAAAAACTAAGAAATCACATGTACATAAGTATTTACATCCTTTGCTCAATACTTTGTTGATGCACCTTTGGCAGTAATTACAGCCTCAGGTCTTTTTGAATATGATGCCACTGGCTTGGCACCTATCTTTGGGCAGTTTTGCCCATTCCTCTTTGCAGCACCTCTCAATCTCTATCTGGCTGGATGGGAAGCGTTGGTGCACAGCCATTTTTAGATCTCTCCAGAGATGTTCAATTGGATTCAAGTCTGGGCTCTGGCTGGGTCACTCAAGGACATACACAGAGTTGTCCTGATGCCACTCCTTTGATATCTTGGCTGAGCTTGCTTAAGGTTATTGTCCAGCGGAAAGATGAACCATAGAAACATAGAATTTGACGGCAGATAAGAACCACTTGGCCCATCTAGTCTGCCCCTTTTTAAACATGTTACCTCAAACCATATTTGATCCTTATTTTTTTGTAAGGATATCAATATGCCTATCCCAAGCATGTTTAAATTGTACTACTGTATTTGCATCTACCACCTCTGATGGGAGGCTATTCCACTTGTCTACTACTCTTTCTGTGAAGTAATTCTTCCTCACATTTCCCCTGAATCTTTCTCCCTCTAGTTTCAGTGCATGTCCTCGTGTTCTGTTGCTCCTCTTCCTGTGAAGAATGTCTCCCACCTGTACCTTGTTATAACCCTTGATATATTTGAAAGTTTCTATTATGTCCCCCCTTTCCCTTCTCTGCTCTAAAGTATACATATTAAGATCTTTTAGTCTTTCCTGGTACGTTTTGTGATGTAAGCCAACCATCACCCCAGCCTGAGGTATAGAGCACTCTGGAGCAGGTTTTCATCCAGTTTCTGTACATTGCTGCATTCATCTTTCCCTCTATCCTGACTAGTGTCCCAGTTCCTGCTGCTGAAAAACCCCACAGCATGATGCTGCCACCACCATGCAGTGCCTGGTTTCCTCCAAACATGATGACTGGCATTCACACCAAAGAGTTCAATCTTTGTCTCATCAGACCAGAGAATTTCATTCAGGTGCATTTTGGCAAACTCCAGATGGGCTTCCATATGCTTTTCTCTAAGGAATGGCTTCCGTCTGGCAACTCTACCATACAGGCCTGATTGGTGGATTGCTGAAGAGATGGTTGTCCTTCTGGAAAGGTCTCCTCTCTCCACAGAGTATTGCTGTAGCTCTGACAGGTTCTTGGTCACCTCCCTGACTAGGGCCCTTCTTCCCTGGTCACTCAGTTTAGATGGCCAGACAGCTCTAGGAAGAGTCCTGGTGGTTCCGAACTTCTTCCATTTATGGATGATGGAGGCCACTGTGCTCATTGGGGCCTTCAAAGCAGCAGATATTTGACTGTACCCTTCCCCAGGTTTGTGCCTCAAGACAATACTGTCTCAGATGTCTACAGACAATTCCTTTGACTTCATGCTTGATTTGTGCTCTGACATGCACGGTCAAGTGTGGGACCTTATAGAGACAGGTGTTTGCCTTTCCAAATCATGTCCAATCAACTGTGTCACGACTGGGGATTGGGACCCGGGAGTGACCTTGGCGGTTAGCTGACTACCAATGGAAATGGAGACTGAAGGCGTGTGGATAAGATGAATGATGTTTATTGTACAGTAGGAAATTGGCACAGAAGATGACACAAAGTCTGCAATAGTCTCTGGGAGAGCTACCGGGAAACAACGGAGTAGCAGGATGCAGGCGGGGCACGGGTGCGGGATGCAGGCGGGGCACGGGTGCGGGATGCAGGCGGGGCACGGGTGCGGGATGCAGGCGGGGCACGGGTGCGGGATGCAGGCGGGGCACGGGTGCGGGATGCAGACGGAGCACAAGTGCGGGCTGCAGGCAGATCACAGGTGCAGGCTGCAGACGGAGCACAGGTGCAGGCGGAGCACAGGTGCAGGATGCAGGCGGAGCACAGGTGCAGGATGCAGGCGGAGCACAGGTGCAGGATGCAGACGGAGCACAGGTGCAGGATGCAGACGGAGCACAGGTGCAGGATGCAGACGGAGCACAGGTGCAGGATGCAGACGGAGCACAGGTGCAGGATGCAGACGGAGCACAGGTGCAGGATGCAGACGGAGCACAGGTGCAGGATGCAGACGGAGCACAGGTGCAGGATGCAGACGGAGCACAGGTGCAGGATGCAGACAGGGTGCAGGATGCAGATGGAGCACAGGTGCAGGATGCAGACAGAGCACAGGTGCAGGATGCAGACAGGGTGCAGGATGCAGACGGAGCACAGGTGCAGGATGCAGGCGGAGCACAGGTGCAGGATGCAGGCGGAGCACAGGTGCAGGATGCAGGCGGAGCACAGGTGCAGGATGCAGGCGGAGCACAGGTGCAGGCGGAGTACAAGTGCAGGCTAGCTGGAAGCTGGGGATACCAGCAGTGCAGGATAGCTGGAAGCTGGGGATGCCAGCAGTGCAGGATAGCTGGAAGCTGGGGATGCCAGCAGTACCGGATAGCTGGAAGCTGGGGATGCCAGCAGTACCGGATAGCTGGAAGCTGGGGATGCCAGCAGTGCAGGATAGCTGGAAGCTGGGAATACCAGCAGTGCAGGATAGCTGGGTGCAGACACTAGGAGTCACAGGAGCTGCAGCCAGGGTGGTTAGAACCAGGGAACCCATTCAGGGAAAGCTCCTTCAGCATGTAGCTTGAAGCGACGATGCACAAGCAATGGGTTCATGTAGAGCTGAGAGGATATCCCCTCAGAGCAGCCCTGATTGGGTAGCCGGGTGATTAGGATTGACAACACCTGAAACAGTCTCTGGGTAGAGCTAACAGGGAACTTGCATGATTCCATTTAGCAGGTAATTATAGAGTTAATGGTTGATTCAGGCTCACCCAGGTGCTCATTACTAGCACAGGTTCAGATTATATGATAGTCTTGCTGCAGCAGGCTGGTATGACAGGACAAATGTACAGAGTTCTGGCAGGATTGTGACATACTGAATTTACCACAGATGGACTCCAATTAAGCTATGGACAGAGACTTCTTCTTGTGTGAATTTGTCCGCTGCACTTAATTCCCCTCCTTCTCGTTGTTCTGTGAGTGCAGGCTATAGCAGCTGCTGAGGTGTAGAAATGTACCTATTTGCAGCCACTGCAGCTTTGCATATGCCTTTTTATAGAAATTTATAATAGAACTATAATATAATATATTTTATAGGTGACGGTCGACGGCTACCGGTATTTGTACTTGCACAGACTGAAATAATCAGTGGCTTAACAATTGATGTACTTCCTCTGATGGCAGGAAACCATTACCCATCAAGAGCTATGCTGTCAATGCCTTTCCATTCTGCATATCCATTGATACACCATAAATGAACCTTTCCTATAGACAATGCCCATTAAATCCTACTTATGTCTTTTCATCAAGTGTAAGTAGAGATGGAATAATGCGTGCAACTCTGCATACAGAGTGGGAAATCTTGCAAGACATGCTTCCCAAACTATTGCACCAGTGGCGTAACTATAAATTTAGCTCTCCCCTGCCAAAAAGATTTGTTTGACCCCCCCCCCCCCCTCTTTACTAAAACATGACAATGGTACAGACTGGTTACCTGTGCCACTGTGCGCCGCCATGTGTAGTGCTGCAGCTACCCAGTGACGTGCACCCATGTGGCGTAACAAGGAGGACATCCTGTCCGCTGACATACTGTAGCCTTCTGTCACCAGCCTCAGCTTCCAAGGACCGACCAGGGATACTAGCAGAAGTGTGTGCTGGTAATGACACCCACCGACCCCAGGCACAGAGGTGGCGAGGATACTGGGGGCTGTCACCTACAGTACGCAGCTACAGTACACAGCCACCACTGCCCACTACTACTGACAGCAAACTGTGTATTCATACAGGACAGCAGGTATTTCTCAGTGCACCCTGAGACTGCTGGCTCCCCCAAGCCACAGCTGGGGCTGCCACACCATAGTTACGTCACTGTATTGCACAATGATCATAATGTCAGATACTGGACTCCCTGGCTAAAGTAGTTATATCTGGGGTCATCTTTCACCTGGGAAATAACCCCATATAACCTGCTTTTATTCAGATTTTTTTGAGCAATTATTTTTTACTATTCTTTCAAAAATGTTAATTAGTAAAATCACAGCCTAGAACAATATAATGTGCGTAGTAAGATCACGTCATCGTTTTGGTTATGCTTCCCTAGGGTCTAGCCATGTATGAAGCAGCCAGCACACACATGTTTGCATGTACTATAAATATTTAGGAGTCACTAATTCTTTGCATCTCCACAGATACAAAAAAATCAGAAAAGGAGAGACCCGATATAGAGTCACCCTCTAATGCAACGCTCACATATTTATACTGTAAACTGTATACATATTTATACTGTATGGTTTATATTGTTTGTTTTGTGTGTTCCAAATTTTACTAAGTGAGACTCATTTCTCAATACAAGAGTCTGGGTTAACGTCAGCTCGGAACGACGGATGAAGGACACATGAGGATAGAGTTTGTCCACATGAACACTTTGCTGTTCATAGATACTAACAGCATTAAAAAAATAAATATATGTTAGCATTTAAAAGCATTTTTTAAATCATTTCTCCAGCAGCTGCATCTCTTATCCTGAGCAATGAGTCGGACATTTTGCCATGCTGGCTGGCAGCGTTTTGGAAGGAAGAATGTGAGCATAGGTTTAGTTGAGGTTGTGGTTTATCGTGGACTGATATTTTTTCTATTGTGAAAATTGCTTTAAGCATTTGTATATTTTACCCTGTCATCAGGGCTGACGCTAAGCTGAAAACAAGTCGTTTTTAGCAAACAGATCTTCGGCCTGATTCAGACCTGTTAATCGCAGACTAGTGAACACCACCTGCCATCCAGCCGAACTGTTTATTAGGTATGGCCATAAATCATCGATGGTTATGTCCGATGTTGAATACTTTTGCCATCAATGGGGGAGAACCAGATAGTTCTGGTTCTGTCTATGGCAAAACGGATGTTTTTCTTTTGTTTGTTTTTTCAAAGTCCCGGAACACGGAGAATGGCTCCTCCCCAACACCTGTGAAGCCCCGCCCATGTGTTTGGATTGGCCCACAGAACAATCAGTCAAACATAATGGACGACCATCGATATGTAAAACTATTGATGTCATCCACTGCATAGTTTTACACTGGCCAGTTGCACTTTTACTGAAGTCCGATCAGGCACCAACATACTATCACACTTCAGTGGTATTAATGAGAGGTTTGTAGGATTAGCTTGGGGAAAGACACGCCGCGATGCATGTGACTGACTGGCATAGATCTAATGTGATCAACTGAAATTTTACCACATTATACAAGTTAACACTTACTGTACATACACATTATTAATGCCTGATTAGATCGTAAGGCTGTATGATAGGAATACTTCCATTTATATAAAATATACAGTGAGAGTTTTCCCGTGACACATTACCCTGGCAGAAGAAGATATGAAATCCAGTATATTTAAATGCCTAAAAATGCAAATCATGTTTGTTTTGTCACACAATGATTTTAGAGTTAACATAAAGCATCGATAATGAGACGGATTAATTTAAGCCATGTAGAAAGAATTCACTCTCTGTTAAAGTGAACAGATGTGATCTGGTGCAAATGGTCACACGGGACCTGTCACACAAAGTTAGTTCAATGAAATCATCTCAAAGTTAGTTAATGCCTTTCAAAAATGGCAAGTTTTCACAAACACTTTCCCTTGGTGCATTTCACCTGCCCGAGATGTGACGCATGAAGTCAATTTTATAAGTAGTATGGGTTATAGGATAGACAGCAACTAGGTCGACATGCATGAAGGTCGACATGCAGGAAGGTTGACATGACTTAAGGTCGACAGGGTCATTAGGTCGACCTGAGTAAGGTTGACAGTGAAAAGGTCAACATGGGGTTTTTCACTTTTTTTGTCCCAAATTTCGACACTGAAATGTAGCAACACATCCCCTCGCTACACTCGCCATGCTTCGGGCACTGTGCCTTGCTATGCTCCGCAAACTATTTTATTCTCCCACCACGCCCTAGTGGATGGTAGGCCATGAATTACCGCCTTTAGGCACATGTCACCTCAGAAAACAAGTGAAAAACCCCATGTCGACATTTTGACTTTCGACCTTCCCCATGTTGACCTTTCTGCATGTTGGCCTTCAGTCAGGTCGACCTTCCTGCATGTCAAACTTCAACATGTCGACAACATGCATGTTGACCTAGTGGTGTTGACCCAATACTTGTCGACCTAATGCTTGTAGACCTAGTGACTGTATCCTAGCGATATGATGAATAAAGAGAAAGCAGGTTCAGAATTGCTTGTTTGACCATTTGCTGCATGAGTACCTTCCAGCAGGGCCGCTGAAAGCGCCACTGGGCCCTATAAAAAGCGGTGTGGTCAACAGGAGGGGTGTAGCCAGTGGTAGGGGGTGTGGCCATGCCCCTGTAAAAAAAAAAACATTTGCAGCGGGTGCGGGCTGTGTGCCGGAGGACAGGCTGCTGCTGCAGCTGCCTCTCTCCCCCGCTCGGGACACGGCAATGAGCAGCGGGTGCTGAGTGGGGTAGATAGGCTGTGCTGCTGTGGCAGCCTGTGCTCTCTACTCCCACTGCCCGGTCTATGCAGCGGGGGAGGAGGTCATGGGACCTAGGACCCTCCGTCAGACCCGGGGCCAGGTAAAAAGTACCCACTTCCCCGCTCTCAAAGGCACTGCCTTCCAGTAACAGATAATAACATTTCAGGAATGGGTCATTAGGGGCCTTATTCTGGTCGGTGCGGATATATCCGCGTGCGTTCGGCCCGCCGATGTTTTGTGTCTGCGCATGTGCAGAGGCATCTCTGCGCATGTGCGAGCGGGGCGTACGGCCAAAATCCGCATGATATGTGAACACTCCGAACAGGGGGTGGAGAGGGGCGTGAAGGGCTATTTGGGCTCATTACCATATGCATACGCCCTGCGTTTCATGGGCGTTCCCATGCAAACGCTGGGCGTACGTATGGTAATGCGGCCGTGACGCACGTGTAGGGGGCGGACATATGACATCGCCGGATGTCAGCTGCCCGCCCAGATCCCTGCTTTTGCACGGAAAAATGTCCGTGTGGTCTGAGGTTGCGGGAGCTGGTGGAGCACTCGGTCCTGCATTCGATGGTCTGCGACCATCGAATGATGGGGGAGGTTCCCTTAGATGGAGGAGGTGTATTCCGTGAAAAATACACGTGCGGTCCGTTCGGCCAGCTTCTTACCGCGTACGGACGGAGTTGGCGATCCGTATGGAAGGCGGGGTTTCGCACGCACGGTCCTGGCCGCTTAATCGGATCCGGCCGCACCGATCAGAATAAGGGCCAAGATGACAGTGTCTAGGTCGACAGGGAAAAGGTCAATCTCTATTGGTCAACAGTCAAAATGTCAATGCATGAAAAAAGGTCAACATGCATTAGCAAAATATCCACTAAAGATGCCAGCCTCACTAACAGTAAGGCTTTATTTCTGTGCAATATTTAACTAAACTTCAATTGATTGACTTCAGATCAGTTGCCGGCAATAACTAAACTGATTCATATTCCGCTATGGAATTCTGCCATTTTAAGCAGATATTATGCACATCTCTCACAGCAACGTTGGCACTCAAAGGGTTAAGGCTGTAATTATCATAATTCAGATATTTATCAAATAAACTTGCTTTGATGAACTTGCTCCTAATTGAATTGACCCCTATGCCTTGGACTCCTACATAGCTATGGTTACATCATGTCTGTTTCTCAATGTCAATGTGTCCTACGCAGGGTTGAAAAAAAAATATTAAGGCTGCTTCAAGATATTTCCCGGACTGGTTTTAATTCCCAATCCCCCTGTGTGGTGGCGTTGTACATAAGTCCCAATCAGATTCTAGCTACCATTTGTCTACTCTATTGCATCCTAGAAAATGATTTGTTGCTATGAGCAACACCACCACTTTTCATTTTTTGAAGCTTTAGAAAATCTCACCTGCGTTTTGCCGTAAGAAGAAGGATATTATCTATTTATTAGCTTGTTAGTAATCTTCACTCCTGACAGCTAGGGGTGTAACACATCCGTGGCCATAGCTCCCAACATAACCCATGCCAGGAGGGACAAACTACTCTTCTCCTGGACTTTCCTCTTTCTTTATCATTGCAGGTGGACAGGTTACCTAATAAGAAAGGTGTCTCACCACAGGTGATGGTAATCTTACATTCAGGGGGAAGTCCAGAAATAGAGCATTGTGTCCCTCCTGGAGAGGGTCATGTTGGGAGTTATGCTGTGGTTGCTTCTATGCCATATGTACAATCCTGAAACTCATGATATAAGGATTGTGTGTGTGTGTGTGGGGGGGGGGGGGGGGGGGTAGTTAGTTTTTTAATTATACACTATTGTCTTCGGGATAAAAAGAGATTTTAGCAACAATCCTGAATTTCTAGATTTCCCAAACTTGATTCTCAAGGCACACACACGCACACGCACACACACACACACACACACATTTTCCATGCTGAATCATAAATGGTTAAATCACACTGACTGAGAAACTAATTAGGTCACCTGTCCTCATGCATAGATATCCATAAAACCTGGATAGGTAAGAGACATACACACAGGGCTATTTCAGCTCCTTTTCTAAAGGATCTCACTAAAGGGTGCCGGACGGGTTCCCGACAGTCGGGATCCCGACAGTCATTTACCCGACGTCGGGATCCTGACTGTCGGGATCCCACACATGTGTCTGTCACCTGACTAGATTTTGACTGCATAAAGTATATATCTAGTCATCACCCGTGTTCTCTCTATTAACACTGGCAGTGACAGATCCCCCAGCTGAGTGATCCATGCTGAGTGATCTGTGCTTAACTAGATCGCTCAGCACAAAGCTCCTGTCTCCCCATGTATACGGGACTTAAGAATGATCTCTTCATGGTATGCTGTTTCCAGCTGTATTGAAATGACATACCGACTGGACCGTTCAATGGCCATTATTCTGGTTCACTTCCATTATTCTGGTTCACTTGCAAAGGCAAATTCCTTCTCAAATGGAAAAAACATGCGCACTGCAGGGGGGCAGATGTAACATGTGCAGAGAGAATTAGATTAGGGTTTGGTTTTACTTCAAAGTGAGATCTATATTGCAGTGCAAAAATAAAGCAGCAAGTATTTACCCTGCACAGAAACAAAATAACTCACCCAAATCTAAATCTCTCTGCACACGTTACATCTGCCCCGCGTGCAGTGCACATGGTTTTGTCCATTTGAGAAGGAATTTGCCTTTGCGAGTGAACCAGAATAATAGCCAATGTGTACTCACAATTGTTCACACCCACGGGTCGCATACGGCATCTTTTGGTTGTCCGTGCTGAGGGCCATCCACAAGATCATGTACAATGCCATGCTGACAAATACACTGTTGTCCCCTGTATGGTTGAAGTGCATATTCATAGCACCGGAGGCGGATTGGCTCACCGGGAAACCGGGCCATTTCCCAGTGGGCCGTGACAAAAGTCATTAAAAAGGGGCCGGCCGTTTGCTGGCTGGGGCGCGGGCAGCGGCCGCAGCACTTTGCCCACTTCCAAAATGGCCGTGGGAGGGCTGCTGCGCATGAGCGCACAGCACCTCCCCTGGCTCCGAGTTCCTGCTCCCCCTCTGCCCGGCCAGCACTGACTGAACTGAAGCAGCGCAGCAGCAGGTGAGCCAGCCCCCCTCCTGCTGGGGAGCATTGTTGCATACATCCACCGCCGCCTTTGGATCACCTAAGAACACATAACTCTGATGATTACCAGGCCTTATGGTGCCTTGAGGATCGAGGTTGGGAAACACTGCTGTAATTTATATTTTCCTTTGTTTGCAGTATTAATGGAAAAACTAAATTTGCATTACTATGGATTTCTGAGCACACAAATCTGTGAATTGCAGAGTCTGGTAAGTACAACAACGTGTTCTCATGCTTTGCTAAGTTCCTTAAATAAATGAGTATACGTATGTTTTCAAAGTCTTTTTGACATCAGCTCCTGTTGGGTATAGTACTAAAGAACATGAAAAACAATACAGGGTCTCTGCTATATTCCACCAAAAAAGTTAAATAAATGGATGGTACTTATGTAATATCTGGGCGCCCGATTTTTTCATTGCATCGCATGCAATATAGTGGCATACAATTCATGCGATGCGATTTTTCATTGTAAAGACCCGATTTTAATTGTATAGCCACCCATGGGTGATTTCATACCCCCCCTATCCAACTACGCATGGAGTTGACTTTATATAGTGTGGCGAGCGCAGCGAGCCACCGAGCCCAAAGCGTGCCGAGCGCAGCGAGCCCTGCGAGGGGACGCAGAATACATGTAAAGTAATCCGCGTCCCCTCGCGGGGCACGCTGCGCTCGCCACGCCTCGGGCTCGGTGGCTCGCTGCGCTTGCCACACTATATAAAGTCAACTCCATGCGTAGTTGGATAGTGGGGGTATGAAATCACCCATGGCTGACTATACAATTCAAAATCAGGTCTTTACAATGAAAAATCGCATTGCATCGCATCGCATGCCTTAAGTAGTGGCATGCAATAAAAAAATCGGGCCCCAGATAATACATAAGTACCAAATGGATAAAATGAGTACAGATGGTGTAATGGTTAGCATTACTGCCTCACAGCACTGAGGTCATAGGTTCGATTCTCATCATGACCCTAACTGTGAGGAGTTTGTATATTCTCACCGTGTTTGCGTGGGTTTACTCCGAGTACTCTGGTTTCCTCCCACAAACCAAAAATATACTGGTAGACTAATTGGCTCCCAACAAATTAGCCCTAGAATGTCTGTGTGTGTGTGTACATGTGGTAGGAAATATAGATTGTAAGCTCCACTGGGGCAGGGACTGGTGTGAATGTTCACAATATTCTCTGTAAAGTGCTGTGGAATATGTGTGCGCTATATAAGAAACTACTAATAAATAAATATATCACTGTACATAAAACATTTCTTGATTTAAATTATTTCAGTCAAAGAAGATACTCCATACAATGATGCCTTATTTACCCACAAACCTCCTTTTCTCTAATACCTTTTGGTATTCAAAGATTGGCCATTTACAATTACTGGGTCACAGCCATAGTTGAAATTAGAGGATGATGTTCCATATTTAAGATTACCCTAATCCATGGTATATGCCTTTAAACAATGGAATCCCCGGAAGGTGAGGAGCAGCATTAACCTCTTATTATAGACAATGTGCAACAATCTGACCTTAAAATATTGATGCCATTGGGTGATGGCCACTGGGAAACTAAAAAATGTTCTACATATTCATCCAATTTTATTTGTTGCTATAAATATAAGGTTTATACATTTCTAGACTGATTCCATCGTTCTGAAAATATCATATATGGGATATACATTTATTTATTTATTATTTATTTATTTGCAGTTTCTTATATAGCGCAGCAGATTCCGTTGCGCTTTACAATAGTAAACAGTGATAAAACAAACTGGGTAACAACAGACAGACATGGAGGTAGGAGGGCCCTGCTGCAAGCTTACAATCTATAGGATTGTAAGCTTGGTTTATATACATAAACCAGCATAAGATTCAAAGAAATTCTATGTAAAGTTTCCATTTCCATAATGTGCACCTACCTCAGCCTGCACCACCCACAGTTTTGGTAATTACTTCTATTTCCAAACATTGATACATGCAAAGCTCTGTCAGGTTCACAGGTAATATACAGAACTTGACTAATACAGTAGTTCTGTTACTCAGTGCGCCCCCTAGCGTCCACATCTCACATTGTCCGTGTTCCCGATTGAGCAGACTTCCAGTATATCTTGTGCTTGCCATCGGATACTATTGCTGCTAAGGGAAACACAACGAGGGCTTATCGCAGTTCAGACAAACCAAAACAAATACATATTTATTATGTTGTGTGTTTTACATGACACCACAATTTCTTCTGTTTAATTAAGATCTTCATTAAATCACAGGAACTAATGAAGCAGGACCTGTGAGAGCTACCACATATGAACTACAATTCACAGCAAGTTAGAGAAAATGACAATGTATCTGGTTCTGAACTGCTGTAAATAGTACAACATACAATTAGTACATGATATCGCACAGTAATCAGGTATTTATATTGTACTCCTTGTTACATTGTATAATATCCAGATATTATCACATGTATTCCAGCAATATTTGTACTAATGTAACGCAAACAATAATATCTCATTAACATCAACTATCACATTGGTGTTATGACGCCAGCGAGTGACGAGTACAGAATAACTGAATGACGTCACTGGTGAGCTCCCATACACTTGTATTAACTAACGTTAAATAATACATTAATGCTGCTAGAATATAAATGAGCCATATCAGCAAAAACAGCTGTATTCCTTTATTTTCTAAATGTCTATACAAGATGCACCATATAGGTAATAACACTAATGGTGTAATAATCCCGGCCTAATACAATGCACAATAAACAAATACATTAATTAATACATGCATACATACATACATACATACATACATACAGAATATTTGAATAATGTCCCGCAACATGTGAGATATAGTATGTAAGTCCCGACCCCGGGGTTGCAGCGCTGGAACTGACAGTATGATATACAGTATAGTTACACACACAGTATACTGACACATAGTACAAGCAAGGAGGCGATCATACACAACCTGTCAGATATATATGCACATTCCGAACCAATAGTACTATACAAATCAGTGATACTGTATACGCCGATGGCACATTACAGGGAGCAGGCCAGCAGCGGATGGAAATCATGGACAGGGCACTACATTGCTAATCCATGTCATATAAAGACAATATTTTCCAATTATCTCCCTAGATCCCTTCACTGGAGGTTGTTTATTTGTTCTTGTTTTTTTTATTTTATAGCGTAGCACTTGTAGCTGTATACAGCACACACACACACACACACACACACACACACACACACACACACACACACACACACACACACACACACACACACACACACACACACACATACTGTACAAACACATATATATATATATATATATATATATATATATATATATATATATGTGTAAAATGCATACCAAAATGCCACATTTTTATTATTATTATTCTAATTAATAATGATGTTGTTACTATTATTATTATTAATAATAATAATAATTATTATTAATATTATTATTATTATGATGTCCATGAAAAGTAATATCTCTTTTTAATACTCAGAACCCGGGTAATTTGATACATTGTTGCACTGATCGAATATTTATGAATGCTTTCATTTTTAATGAAACATATATAATTGTATTTAATTATAAAGTTTTAATTTCGTTTATTGTGTGGTCAGTGGAATAAGAGACTACAGTATGCAGAGAAGTTCTATAGAGGCTGGAGCGAGAATTGTATCTGCATAGTCAGGACGCCCAATGGACAACGCATCGCTATTTCTTCACCGGGTTTTTTAATCGCAGATACATATCAATAACGTAATCGCCTTACCTGTGAGATGCATCCAATCCTTTATGTTACCGGCTTTGTTTGTTTGTTTATATATTTATGTATTTATTTGTTTATTGGAGTGTGGTTAATATATATATATATATATATATATATATATATATATATATATGTGTGTGTATATATATATATATATGTATATATATGTATATATGTATATATGTATAGATATATATATGTATATATATATATATATATATATATATATATATATATATATATATATATATATATATATATATATATATATATATATATATATATGGAGGGAGAGAGTATGATAAATCCAAACCCACTGAACGTATATGTTGGTACAAGGCTGCAATTAAGCAGGAGCTGTATAACATTAATAGTGACGTACAATGTGATCTACCCAGTTATATGCCCGGTACAATACCCACACTCCTGTGCAGAATGAATAGGAAACTGTCACACGCTGTCACACTGTAGCTGGTTTCAAATTTATTATTACCTTGTGTGCGTTTGATCCCATGCAAGTGGATCGCCAAACGCTGCGAGTGATCTGCAGTGCGGGGGATCATCCCAGCCCATCACCCACCCCACCCAGCAGATTACTAAAGACTTGGAAGAAAGTTTGTTTTATATGCTGCATTATCTGAGATGAATCTACCTCTACATGTATATGCTGCATTATCTGGGCTGTACCTACCTCTACATGTATATGCTGCATTATCTGAGATGAATCTACCTCTACATGTATATGCTACATTATCTGGGCTTTACCTACCTCTACATTTCTATGCTGTGTTATCTGGGTTGTACCTACCTCTACATGTATATGCTGCATTATCTGGGCTGTACCTACCTCTACATTTCTATGCTGCGTTATCTGGGCTGCACCTACCTCTACATGTATATGCTGCGTTATCTGGGCTGTACCTACCTCTACATGTATATGCTGCGTTATCTGGGCTGTACCTACCTCTACATGTATATGCTGCGTTATCTGGGCTGTACCTACCTCTACATGTGTATGCTGCGTTATCTGGGCTGT
Source organism: Crinia signifera (assembly GCF_055691185.1). Lineage (NCBI taxonomy): Eukaryota > Metazoa > Chordata > Amphibia > Anura > Myobatrachidae > Crinia > Crinia signifera. The sequence goes on from NC_139217.1 coordinate 423,977,452, forward strand.
ACCTACCTCTACATGTATATGCTGCATTATCTGGGCTGTACCTACCTCTACATTTCTATGCTGCGTTATCTGGGCTGTACCTACCTCTACATGTATATGCTGCATTATCTGGGCTGTACCTACCTATACATTTCTATGCTGCGTTATCTGGGCTGCACCTACCTCTACATGTATATGCTGCGTTATCTGGGCTGTACCTACAGTACTTCTACATGTATATGCTGCATTATCTGGGCTGTACCTACCTCTACATGTATATGCTGCGTTATCTGGGCTGTACCTACCTCTACATGTGTATGCTGCGTTATCTGGGCTGTACCTACCTCTACATGTATATGCTGCGTTATCTGGGCTGTACCTACCTCTACATTTATATGTTGCATTATCTGGGCTGTACCTACCTCTACATGTATATGCTGCATTATCTGAGCTGTACCTACTGTACTTCTACATTTATATGCTGCATTATCTGGGCTGTACCCACCTCTACATGTATATGCTGCGTTATCTGGGCTTTACCTACTGTACTTCTAAATTTATATGCTGCATTATCTGGGCTGTACCTACCTCTACATGTATATGCTGCATTATCTGGGCTGTACCTACCTCTACATGTATATGCTGCATTATCTGGGCTGTACCTACTGTACTTCTACATTTATATGCTGCATTATCTGGGCTGTACCTACCTCTACATGTATATGCTGCATTATCTGAGATGAATCTACCTCTACATTTATATGCTGCATTATCTGGGGTGTACATACCTCTACATGTATATGCTGCATTATCTGAGCTGTACCTACCTCTACATGTATATGCTGCATTATCTGGGCTTTTTCCTACCTCTACATGTATATGCTGCATTATCGGGGCTGCACCTACCTCTACATTTATATGCTGCATTATCTTGGCTGTACCTACCTCTACATGTATATTCTGCATTATCTGTGCTGTACCTACCTCTACATGTATATTCTGCATTATCTGTGCTGTACCTACCTCTACATTTATATGCTGCATTATCTGGACTGTACCTTCCTCTGCATGTATATGCTGCATTATCTAGGCTGTACTTACCTCTACATTTATATGCTGTATTATCTGGGCTGTACCTACCTCTACATGTATATGCTGCATTATCTGGGCTGTACCTACCCCTACATGTATATGCTGCATTATCTGGGCTGTACCTACCTCTACATGTATATGCTGCATTATCTGGGCTGAACCTACCTCTACATGCATATGCTGCATTATCTGGGCTGAACCTACCTCTACATGCATATGCTGCATTATCTGTGCTGTACCTACCTCTACATGTATATGCTGCATTATATGGGCTGTACCTACCTCTACATTTAGCCAACATACATGTTCTCAGCGAATGGGGGTACTTTTCAGAATAAGTTTGATGGAAGCATAAATAATAATACAAATAAGAAAAATGGCAAAAAATAAAATAAAAAAAGTATATAATCATAGCGATTTTAATTATTAATATTAATATTAGTAATTATTGTAATGGTATCTCTCCCTCTCTCTGTGCTCTTTCTAACTCTCCCTCTGCTCTCTATCCTCCCTTCTGTGTCTGTCGTCTCTCTTTTTGTGTCCACCTCTGCAACATTCTTTCAACCCTCCCATAACTTTTGCACCTCTCACTCCCTCTCTCTCTCCACCTCACCTTTCTCTCTCCCTCTCCTCTCTCTCTCCATCTCTCCTCTCTCTCCTCTCTCCTCTCTCGCTCTCTCCTACTCCCTCCCTCCCCCTCCCTCCCTCCTCTTCTCTCTCCCTCCCTCTTCCTCTCTCTTTATCTCCCCCCCTCTCCCCCCTCTCCCCCTCTCTCTCCCCTCTCCCCCTCTCTCTCCCCCTCTATCTCTCTCTCTCCATCTCTCTATCTCCCTCCCTCTCTGCGTCTATCTCCCCACTCTCCCTCTCTCTCTCCATCTCTCTCATAAAACAGACGCTAGCCTAAGCTTTCCAGCCTAAAGAAGACAGGCCTCTGCCAAGAATAATCAAATAAAGTGCCTAAGAAATATGCCTGAGCTCAGTACAAGACCCAAATCATTTCTAATAAATATTTAGCCTGATGTTGCAGGGGAGAGAAGGCCAAGAGTAACAAAGCCTCAGCCGGGTGTTTAGATTGCTGCTCCGGTGCTGGAGCTCCCTCTGTACTGCTGACCATTGACACATACAGGTTAATTTCCACATGAGGCTGGGGAACTGTATCCTGGCTGTGTGTGAGGATCGGGTCAGGGAAAGCATGTTAATCTGTTTAGCATGTGTGCAGTGTGAAGCAGGCAGACCACCACAGCGCTGCACTCATCCTCTTCCTCTGGGGTAGTTCATAAAGGAGAGCTTAGAGGGGAGTCACTAGTCCTGACTCCTGCGTGAGCCTTGTGGTCACTTACCCCCGGAAGAAAGGTACAAGCAGTGTATATTAGTACTATCATATTTGCCTACCTGAACCTCTCCTGCAGGAAGAAAATGCTCTATCCTGGACTTCCCTGGTAATGTATGATTGCCATCACCTGTGGGGAGCTAGGTAATTGATAATAAAGGTGTTTCACCACAGGTGATGGCAATCATACATTACCAGGGAAGTCCAGGAACAGAGCATTTTCCCCCTGAAGAAGAGGGTCAGGTAGGAAACCATGAACTCATACTTGCCTACCTGACCCACTCCTTCAGGGAGAAAATGCTCTGTGAAAAAGAACAAGAAATTATTCCCTAGGGAATATACAGGCGCTTTGACACGAGCTGTTGCTTCAATGTAAGCTGCTGCTCAAAATGTGGGGGTAGTCACTCCCCACTAAAAAGACAAGAAAAGGGGACAAGCACAAGGCGAGTCGAGCAGCGCTATAAATGATGGCACCAGATGATTGGAAATATATGAAATGTTTTACTCACGTAAAAATCACAATAAAATACACAGTATTACAATATAATATAACAATATAGGGGGGGAAATAAAAGTAAATTGGAATGAAGGTAAAATAAGTAGCCAAGCCTCAATGGATTCATGCAATAATCGGTGGAAGTAATCACTGGTTGTAGTAACTGGGTGTATATTACCACATGTAGAACCAGGTCCCAGGTGAGTGGAGAATGAGCTGAAGTCCTCACGATGTACGCGGTGTAGCTATCTTACCGCTGGAGGGTGTATCAGTCGCTGGAGCTCACTGGTGTAGTTTTACCCATTTATAGGGAGACGGAAGAGGTAGTAAGAGTCACCAAAGGGAGTCCTTTTCAACGAACCACCACCTGGGATATCACTGGCTGGAATGGGGAAAAAGGCTGCCGTGCACAGTTGATTGTAGGCACATGTGTGCACAGGATGATTTTTGCAGATGTCCTGAGAAAGACTGTGCACAGTGTCTGCCGCTGTATGGGGGGGGATTCAAGTGAGAAGATGGAAAGTCCACGATTTGGAGGCAATAATTTGTAAAATCCAGAGGCTGGGATGAAGCACCTTACGCGTTTCACTGCATCCTGCAGCTTTATCAAAGGCCTTTCTCAGGACATCTGCAAAAATCATCCTGTGCACACATGTGTCTACAATCAACTGTGCACGGAAGTCTTTTTCCCCATTCCAGCCGGTGATATCCCAGGTGGTGGTTCGTTGAAAAGGACTCCCTTTGGTGACTCTTACTACCTCTTCCGTCTCCCTATAAATGGGTAAAACTACACCAGTGAGCTCCAGCGACTGATACACCCTCCAGCGGTAAGATAGCTACACCGCGTACATCGTGAGGACTTCAGCTCATTCTCCACTCACCTGGGACCTGGTTCTACATGTGGTAATATACACCCAGTTACTACAACCAGTGATTACTTCCACCGATTATTGCATGAATCCATTGAGGCTTGGCTACTTATTTTACCTTCATTCCAATTTACTTTTATTCCCCCCCCCCCCCTATATTGTTATATTATATTGTAATACTGTGTATTTTATTGTGATTTTTCCGTGAGTAAAACATTTCATATATTTCCAATCATCTGGTGCCATCATTTATAGCGCTGCTCGACTCGCCTTGTGCTTGTCCCCTTTTCTAGAAAATGCTCTGTTCCTGGCCTTCCCTGGTAATGTATGATTGTCATCACCTGTGGGGAGCTAGGTAATTGATAAGGAAGGCGTTTCACCACAGGTGATGGCAATCATACATTACCAGGGAAGTCCAGGAACAGAGCATTTTCTCCCGCATGGAGAGGGTCAGGTAGGAAAGTATGGTGCTATTACCTGTTACATGGATAATGGCTATCATTAGTGTATAATGATACACTCTAGGAACATCTCACCTCTAGGAACATCTGCTACCGAGACTCACCGACTTGAACCCACATGCACAGGATATTGGGGATGATCAGGGATCCTCTCTTCATTTACAGATAAATATGCTCTATATTTATAAATAAAAGTGACTATTAGCATTCATGTTTTGTGAATATCACCCACATATACCACAACGACCTCCAGCATAATTAGTAATGAGTCATAGTGGCAGGTATGTGTTATACATCTATTTATATTTATGGAAATATTTATACAAATAGCATGGTAAATGACAGAAGTAACAGACTAATGTGCAATGTTTAACCCAGTGGTTCCCAAACTGTGTGCCGTGGCTCCTTGCGGACACTTGCAGGGGTGGTCTAGGACCAATTCAAATTATTTATGGTTAATTATATATGGGCAAAACCAGTGCTGGTGGCTGCCAATAATAAAATATGTACATACAAAAGCAAATCCTGCCCTTTACCACATAACTGACCCTAAGAATTATATATAATGTCATATTTATTCGGCTTTATTTTTTGGCCTAGGGGTGCTGTGAAAAAATTCTGAGACTCTAGGGTGTCGTGATTCAAAAAAGATTGGAAACCACTGGTTTAACCCATTACTCACTAGTATTTGTGGGGAAGAAACTTATGGTTGCTATGTAGAAGTAGTTTTAACACAATTAATATTTCTACTGTTTTAAAAGGGTAATGTTTGTTCTGTCTTAAAGTAGGCTGTAAAGGCAAAGGCAAACGCAGGAAGGGGGGGTCGTCTCCAGTGGCCCAGAAACCTTCCTGGCCAACACCCACTACATGCAGTAAAGGGTGCATTTTATACAATTATCGCTATTGGCTTGATATTCATACCAATTTATTTTAGGTGGCCATTATACCTTATTTGAACCTAAAATACAATACAACACTTTTCTATGGCAGCTCAGTTAAAAGTTACATTTTTACCTCCAACCATTCCATTTTTGACAACTGAATCCCAAATCTTTAGAACAGTGTCCTAAAAACATCTGGTGCAGATGAATACATAGATACTGTAAGCATTTGAGTTCCTGTGGCCCTTCAGGCCCCGTTCTATGTATGAGCCAACCAATTCCCACCGAGCATCTTCCAAACTGCTTATTTTATGAAAGAAGCTCCTCCCTCATGTCAGGGTAACCTGCTGCACAGCACTGACTGCGGGCATGATGGGCATATGTACTGTAGTGTATACATGGCATTTTTTTTCATGTTTATTATTCAGCTTAGTAATAATACCCAGTCCTTGCATACACACTGTACAATTTTTTTGACCAATTTGGTTGAAAGACATTTCCATTGAACCCAGTGTCCCCGACGAAAGACGAAAGATCTAGCTACAGCTTATAGGTTCTTTATGAAAGATATCCAAATTGAGCTGCACGCACAGTTGACGAAGAATCTTGATAAACAACTGGCGGGTATGCGCATCATCATTCGTCGTTCGTCTGTCGTCAATATCTTTTGTCAACATCTTTTGTCCAGGACAATGGGTTCAATGGAAAGGTCTTTCAAACAAATTGGTCAAAAAAAATTGTACAGTGTGTATGCACCTTAGCTATATGTACTACAATATTATGATATGCAAAGGAAACAGAAAATAGAACTATACCAGTATTTATGGTTCAACACCTAATTATATATCAGCAAAAGTGTTCTGTATACACAAGGTGACAGGGTCAGAGGCAATTAGTGTTCTCAGTAATGATTAACTATGCATCCTGTAAGTTTTCCTTCCAGTCTAAAAACTGTTATAAGAACTAATTACATGTTTTGTGTGGTCCAGAAAACCTCAAACCAGAAGCTTACATTATGCATCTGTCCTTCATTTATTTTTTAATGTAATAGGCTATTTTCTACATAGCTATGAATCATCTGTTCTGTCTGAACAATGATTATTATTCTTAGAAGAATGAAATTGAAAACTCTTTAGCTAATCAAAGCATTATCTGAGAAAGTATTTGTTTTTCTAAGAGGCTTTTTGTTTTAATGACTGGCTGGGATTCTCTGTTCTTGAGTCATTGGATCAGACGTTCAGGAGCTGTTATCTTATGTACAAGGCCTGCCATTTGGACAGAGTTTCTGAAATCCATCATCATTGCATCTCTGGGATCTCACACACCAAATAGCCTAGCATGTGAAAATGCTTCATTGTATAAAAAAAAACACTCATTTGATACGATATATGTGTGCGTGTGTGTGTGTCACTTGTGACTCATTTGTAGTGGGATGCAGTCAAAATCCTGACAGTCAAAATCCCGACAGGGTAAAAATACCGACAAGGAAAAAAATCCTGACATGGTCAAAATCCTGACATTTAAAATCCCGACAAGGACACAATCCCGACATTTAAGACCCAGAAAAGGTCAAAATATCGACATATAGAATGTACAGGTGAAACAGTCAACATGACTTTCGGTCGACAGGTCGCGAGGTCGACATGGGTTTTTTCACTGTTTTTTGACCCGACATGTGCTGACAGGCGGTATTTCATGCCCTACCATCCACTAGGGCGTGGTGGGAGAATAAAATAGTGTGCCCGAAGCATTGCAAGCGAGGGGCTGCGGTTCACTTCCAACTGCCGACATTGGGGTAAAAAAAAAAGTGAAAAAATCCATGTCGACTTCGGGACCTGTCGACCGAAAGTCATGTTGACTGTTTCACCTGTACATTCTATATGTCGATATTTTGACCTTGTCGGGATTTTAAATGTCGGGATTTTGTCCTTGTCAGGATTTTAAATGCCGGGATTTTGACCATGTCGGGATTTTGACCGTCGGGATTTCATACCGAATCCTTGGTAGTGTGTGTAGTGTGTAATGGAAGTGTAAATCTGTCTGTGAAGATAAAACATACCTGGATCACAAAATAGCAAATTGCTTTATTACACCTTGAAACATGTATAGTATATAATGTGTTCCCAGAGTCCTGTTACCTAGGTAACAGTAAAGGTATTTGGTCCATAGGTAGACAGTCAATACGTTAACACTATATGGCTGACATGGTCAACATTAGTTCAGGCGTAGCATGGAGCCATGGCACCTGGAGCAAGCTCACATCACTGCGTCCCATGCAGAAAGAAAAGGGGATGGGGTGGGATGGTAAAGATGGGAGGGGGGGGGGGGCAGAGAGGAGAGATGAGACAGTGAAGGGGAGGCATAGAGGAAGAGAGGGGGTGTTGTTCTGTTATGAGACCTTTTGTCTATGTTGACCCACTTGGGGTCGACCTAGACACTGTCAACCTTTTATACCACAACCAAAGCAAAAAGGGGGTACCCTAATTCTAAACTACCATGCTGAGACTTGTAGTGCCATGCAGGGGATAAAACTCGCAGGTGCACCTGTAAGCACTAAAGGTGCATACACACGGTGCAATAAAATGAGCGATATTGATAATATTTGCCCTTCTGACTATATTGATCCTTTTATCGCATCTTGGGCCTTATTCTGGTTAACTAGCTCGGATGCGAATTTGCATCCTTGCGAGTCACCTTAACCCCGCCTTGCGAATGGTTAGCCGACGCCATCTATTCGCAAGCAGGATTCGTTCGCAAGGGTTGTGAATGGATGTTTTACATGAACATCCATATGCCTGCCAGTGGGAACCTTCCCCATCTTTCGATGGTCTCTAACCATCGAATGATGACGAAGGCTTACGCATATGTAGGGGTAGTCCAGACCACTTGTACATATGCATGTAGAATTCCAGGGAATTGAGCGTGCAGCTGACATCCGGTTATGTCGGCTGTCCGCCCCCCGCATATGCGTGACGAACGCATTAGCATGATTACGGTCAGCGTTTTCATGGGAATGCCCATGAAGCGCTGGGCGTTCACATATGCTAATGGCGCACCCCACACCCCTCTCCACTCCCCGAGAGGCCCGGGTACTAATTATCCAGGGCTTGCTGGAGGGGCCTGGGTCCGCCCCCCTCCCTCCCGGTCAGCAGCAACAGCATGAGCTCTCACGCTGTCAGTGAGACACTCATGCTGAGCCTGCTGTCAGCACAGCACATGCTGTAGAAGTGTGTGCTGCTGTTGCTACCCAGAAGGGACGTCGGGGGAAGGTAGGGGTCGGACCTGGGCGGCAGAGGCAGAACTTTGGGAGGCAATGGAGTCATCTGCTGCCGGACTCCTGCTCCCAAGGGGGCTCCTCTCCTCCCCTGCAAGTTTAAATCAGTTAATTGAAAGCGGTCAATATCGCTTCTGTGGCTGACTCCTCCTCCATAGATGTCACACTCTCTTTATTTTAAACATAATATACATAACATACATACACACATGCATACATATATTTACTGTGTGTGGGGGGGGCACAATATTTATTTTGCCTCCGAGCAACTGGGAAGAACTTACGCCACTGCTTGGCGGGGGCGGGGCCATGCTGCATTATGCATCGGGCTCATTAACAATCTGATCTGTCATCTATGCATGCACAGATGATGGAAGGGGTCATAAACAACCCGCAGGAGTACGCATTGGCCGTTAAGTGCAGCATACACAATGGGCAATTAAAGGAGCAAGACTGCTCATAGGGGCTATAATGGGTGCTAAAATTAGCAATATCGCTCATTTTATCGCACCAAGGTATGCACAGGGCCGGTGCAAGGCACCGGAGCGCCCCAGGCAAGGGGGGGGGGGGGGGCGGAGGGGTACCTGCTGCGCTGTCTGGCAGGAGCGGGCAGGGGTGTACGTGCCGCGGGGGTACCTGCGGCGCTGTGTATTAAGCTGTCGGCGGCGGTGGGGTCCCTGCAGTGATTAGCAAATAACTAGCGCTATCCGGCGGCCGGGCGGCGGAGCGGGGAGCGCTTCTGATTTTGAAAACACTTGCCGCACGCTGATTGGCTGAGTCTCAGCCAATCAGCGTGCGGCAAGTGTTTTCAAACCCAGCAGCACTTCCCGCGCCGCGAGGGGACACGGTACTATATTTCAGTGTCTATGTCGACTGTGTTGAAATTCTGGACAAAACTTTTTGACTGTCGACCTTCCTCATGTCGATCTAATGTTTGTGTCGACCTAATGACCTGGCAAACTAACCCATGTTGACCTTCAGACATGTCCATCTTCCTGCATGTCGACCTTCAGTCATGTCGTCCTTAATGCATGTCGACCTAGTGGCTATCTGTCCAATGATCCATACCCGTGCTGAGAGTTTTCCATTGGTTCTAAAGTGTAACTTGAAGTGTAAGGAAGCAGAGCAGTCTGAAAGAGGCTGTCTACTGCAGACTGGAGATGGACATAGGAATACATTGAGAGAACCCTGGCAGTGACCAGTGCCCATTCCACAGATACACATGTATGAAAAGCACCAATCAGAGAAGAGCAACAACGGACAGGTGCAGCAGAGAGACAGGCCCAACATAGAACAGTGGATGCTGAATGTATAAAAATGGCAGCATTTTCATTGGAGCCCATTAAACTGGCTGATGCCTCCTTGCATAGATGACACCCTAATGTGTATTTGTGCATCAGACATAAAATTACAAGAGTACAATTAGTCAGTGGTGTAGAATATTGTAACATAGGGCAGAGGTGGAAGCAGCAGCATTGTTTGCCAATCTATGCAATGTTTATAAGCGGTGCATGTGTCACAGCTGCACGGCGCACACGTAGCTATCAATTATTGTAGTCAGAAGTGAGTAACAGGTACTGAGCTTTCGTGTGAGGTATTGGGGTGGCGAGTCAGTCTCAGGTGTATTGTGAATATAATAATATAATAATAATAATGATATTTATATAGCACTTTTCTCCCAATAGGACTCAAAGTGCTTCACACATTGTCTTTACAGCTCGAAATACAAAACAAGCTTAACAGTAGATGTCAGTGAAATGCTTGAGTAAATAAGTATGTCTTTAGTCTATTTTTAAAGGATTCTATAGTGGGCGCTTCTCGCACTGTGCGAGGAAGAGAGTTCCACAGAGTTGGAGCAGCAAAGTTGAAGGCTCGACCCCCAGATGAATTCAGGGAGATTCTGGGTACTGTTAGTAGTCCTTCTTCAGTGGATCGTAGTAATCGAGCAGGACAGTAAGGGATCAGCAGCTGTTGCAGGTACCTTGGGCCCTGGTCATGTAGGGCCTTGAAAGTGAGTAAACCAATCTTGAAAACGATTCGCCATTTTACAGGTAGCCAGTGAAGGGTGTAGAGAATGGGAGTTATGTGGCAGGAGCGGGGCTGGTTAGTTAATAGTCTGGCGGCTGCATTTTGTACCAGCTGCAAGCGGTGCAATTCTTTTGCTGGAAGACCCAGGTAGAGGGCATTGCAGTAGTCTAGTCGTGATGATATAAATGCATGTATGACTTTAGGAAGGTCTTCTGAGGGAATTAAATGCTTGATTCTGGCTATGTTTCTCAGATGAAAGAATGAGGATTTGATTGTGGCTGACACCTGATGTTTAAGTGTCAGGCCATTATCCAGGACAACACCAAGATTCCGCACATGATCAGAGTTTTTAGTGCTGTGCCAGGTGTGTGCCTGAGTCTGCAACTTCTTCATGTGAAGATGTAATGGCTCCAGCAGTTTACTTGTGATGGACATTCTGAGCAACCATTGGGTGTGATGTTATGACTAATAGGCGACTGCTGATAGGTCTTTGTATACAAGCCATGGATTGGAGGATCACAGATCAGCTGCATCTGAATTATTTGCGATAGCTCTCCTGATAAAGTTCTAGCTCAGATGCATTCACATCATTTGTGTAAATGACCCTTCCCTGTTGTCATACACACCACTGTGACCGCAATCACCTGAGCTTCCTCCTGCACACATTATATTTGCGTGTGAGGACATGATATAGGAGATGATATTGTAAATGCTAACTAAAACTAAGGGGCTAATTCAGACCCATTCTTTTGGGTCCAAATTCAGCAGCGTCCCTGATTTTCGGGTTTTGTGCATTCATGATTATACACATGTGCAAACCTGGGAGTAAACGACTTTGGCCAGTTTCACACTCGCAGAGCTGTTTGCTCTGGGAAGGGAGGGCCGGGGACAGGTAGGAGGTGGCAGTAGGAATGGCCATTGACCATTGATGATTAGAAATCATCCATGGTTTATGGACGATGTTGAATAGTTTTGCCATCGATGGGTGAGAACCAGATAGTTTCCCACCATCGATGTTAAGCTTAAACGAATAATTTCGTTTTTGATTTTTTTTTCCCCCAAGGTGCTGGGACATGGAGCATGACACCAGGGAGGCCACACCCCCGTATTTTGATTGGCCCACAGACCAATCAATCAAAGAAAATGGATGACCATTGATATGTAAAAACATAGATGGTAATCCATTGAATGGTACTACACTATCAATGGGCAGTTGCACTCTTGCCATCGTGTACAAGAAAGTGGCCCTTCATATATCACACAGCACTTAAAAATAGTACTTCCCACTTTTTCATGAGAATAAGGTGGAGTCCTCTCACAAATCTCTTGTTTAATAAGTAAAATAAAAGGGAAAGAGCTTCGCCCTCGTGTAATTCTGATTTATACACGTGTCAGAATAAATATCATATATAGTAAATGTGCATGAAGAATTTTCTTCCACAGAATTATGAATAAATTCGGGGATTCCGCCTTTCAGGGTACTCACTCACTCACTCACCTCTTTCATAGGGATTTTACAATAAAAGACTGGTTCCACTGGAATAAAATAACATTGATCTTTTATTACAATACAGTGAGTATAATCAATAAAAAGTGAGCTAGGTTACTCATCTCAGGGAATCTGGATTTCCAGAAGTTCAGGTGGTCAATAGGTAAACAGGGCCCCGTTTCCATTCCCTCTGGTTCTCCTTCAAACCCAATGGATGAGGTCTGCTGCTCCTAACTGGTCACCACAAACGCGTTCCGATCCTTAAGAGGATCTTTTTCAAGGTGTGTGTGTGACTCACAGTAAATGAGGTTTACATAGACCTCCTAATTAGGACATTTAAACCATCTGTGTGCAAATTGTGCTTCTGTATATTGTATAACGATGCCTCTAAAATCCTATATCTAATTGGCGAATTCATATTCCCGGGTGCGGCGTCAGTCCAGCTACTTCCAGCGGTGCGGCCATTGTGCTTCTGCCGGAAGTGACGCGGCCAAGCGTACCTTTTAATGGGGCTACCATCCGTCTACGTTTATATGTCCTGCGGCCATCTTTCCACTCACGGAAGTCTGTCTTTGTGCTTCCGTGGCCATCTTTGCATACCCGGAAGTGACGCGCTGATGTATCCCACATTTCTATACTTAGTTGCAGCCATCTCCTTATGATACGTGGCCATCTTGGTGCACCTTTTCTCTGTACTGTATGTTCTCCCGCCTCCATCTTTGTACTCTTAAAAGTTTATTTCCTCTGAATAATAGGAATATGGCTCTTCTTTACTCTCTGTGAATGTGTATGGAGATGTCCATCTAGAATTTGAGTCGCCATCTTGGTGTTCCAGAGTTTGTATTTCATCATTATAATACAAACATAGAAACATAGAATTTGACTGCAGATAAGAACCACTTGGCCCATCTAGTCTGCTCCTTTTTTTAACGTGTTACTTTTTTCTTTAAAATTAATTCAAAGTAATATATAAAAAGTAGGAAAATAGAGAGATAAGATAGTTAAAACCCATTATAAAAACCATTTGATTTCAAAGTCCTGCTTTAGTCCGTTAGGCTCTAAAGTTTTGAGCTTATATATTAGTTTCTTGCTATTTTTACTCCCTGAGGAAGACGCTGATAATAAAAGAAAGGCGGGGAAACGCGTTGGCGGATATATTCAGCAAATGCATAAGAGGGATACCCTAATTGTCCAGACCAACTCTTTCATACTGCTCATGAGTTTACTCCGGATATAGTTGCCTCTAAAAGGTTAATCAGCACCAGCGACAGGGAGACCTGAGAAGAAGAGGACATCTGTAAGATACCTCTGTAACACTGTCTGGCCAGACATGATGGGTTGAGCATTTGCAGTATTTCTTGAAATGAGCAGCAAAAAGGGTGGGTTTCTATGCCCTTCTTAATGTTTCTAAAGTGTTCTGCGATCCTCGTTTTCAATGGTCTGGTAGTTCTATCTATATACCATTTATGGCATGAACACTCTATTGCACATACCACATTTGTTTGTATTGCAGGTTAGAAATTCTGTAATTTTTATTTTTTGTCCGTTGCTATTGATTTCTTCAACTTTTGATGTAGTCGGACGTCTGGTATTTTTGCAGTTAATGCATAATCCGCATTGGTAGAACCCTTTTGGCCTATTATAACTTTTCCTTGTTTGATCCCTCGTATGTAAACTATTGGTAAATTTGTTTTTTAGATTATCGGATTTCCTATATATATGTTTAGGTTTTTCTGGTAGCCAATCACGGGGTCTTTTTTAATTATAGGCCAATGTTTTTTCAAAACTTTCTCGATTTCATTGTGTTGTGAATTATATTTTGTGATAAAAGCCCACTGGAAGTCTGTATTTGTTTTTTTGGTTCTGGGTTTTGGGCATAATAATTCACTTCTCGCCACTGATGTGGCATTATACAGTCCTTTTTGTACAATATATTTGTTGTAGCCACATGCTAAAAATGATTTTTTTTTTTCATTGTTTGGGCTTAGAAACATAGAAACATAGAATTTGACGGCAGATAAGAACCATTTGGCCCATCTAGTCTACCCCTTTTTTTACCCTTCAGGTAATCTCAACCCTTTTTAATCCTTATTTCTTTGTAAGGATATTCATATGCCTATCCCAAGCATGTTTTAATTGATCTACTGTCTTAGCCTCTACCACCCCTGATGTAAGGCTATTCCACTTATCCACTACCCTTTTTGTGAAGTAATTCTTTCTAACATTTCCCCTGAACCTACCTCCCTCCAGTTTCATTGCATGTCCTCGTGTTCTATTACTTCTTTTCCTTTGAAGAAAGTTTCCCTCCTGTACTATGTTAAAACCCTTGATATATTTGAATATTTCTATCATGTCCCCCCTTTCCCTTCTCTGCTCCAAACTATACATGCTAAGATCTTTTAGTATTTCCAGGTAAGTTTTGTGATGTAGGTCATGCACCAATTTAGTTGCCCTTCTTTGTACACTCTCCAATGTATTTATATCCTTCTGAAGTTATGGCTTGTTCATTAAAAGTTTTTAATTCGGTACAGTTTCTTTTTAGCCTTTAAAATTGCCCTCCAAGGATACTCATGAGCCAGTTTTTATGGTGGCAACTGTCCGCATATATGTAAGCTGCCGAATCTGTTGGTTTTTGGAAGGTCTTTTTACATAATTTTACTTTTTATATATATATCTCCTATATATTTGGCTACATCTGTCACTCAAAGTGGGTGTCTGTGTCTATAACGCTCTGTTCCTGGACTTTCCACTTAATGTGTGATTGCCTTCATCTGTGCTGAACACCTTTCTGAGAAATTAACCTGTTTAAAACAGGTGATAGCAATCATACATTAAGGGGAAGTCTAGAAACAGAGCATTGTGTCCCTCCTGGAGAGGGTCATGTTGGGAGGTATGTGACAGAGAACCAGCCCAGTGAGCCCACAGACAGTGCCAGACACCCACTGCCTTCCCATGTTGCCCAGCACTGCTACTCCACAGCCACCAGGTGAGCGCCTCCCTCCCGCGATTTGCGGCAAACCCCCCCCCCCCCCCCCGCGCGCTCCCCCCCCACCCGCGATTCGCGGCAAAAACACCCACTCCCCCGCGACCCCCCCTACCGCGAATCGCAGCAAAAAGACACCCGCAACCCCCCCTCCCGCGATTCCCTGCAAAAAGAACCCCCCCACGACCCCTCCCGCAATTCGCGGCATAACCACCACCCCGTGACCCCCCCTCCCGCGAATCGCGGCAAACCCTCCCCCGTGACCCCCCCCCCGATTCGCAGAAAAAACACCCCCCCTTGCACGATTGGCGGCACCCCCCCTGCGACCCCCCTCCCGTGATTCGCGGCACCCCCCCCCCCCCCCCGCAATTCGCAGCAGCCCCAGGATTAAATGGCACATGCAAAACACTGACATGGCTATGGTCGACAATGAAAAAGGTTGACATGAGTTTTTGAAGATTTATTTTTAATTTTTTTAATTTTTTCATATTCATTGTCATGTGTCGACATGGACACCAATGAAGTGGCACACTTATGTCAACATTTACATGTGTTGACCTTTCTGTGTTGATTTTTTCTTGTGGCGATTCGCGTCACACCCCCACGCAACCCCCCCTCCCGCGATTCGCGGCACCCCCCGTGACCCCCCACCTCCCGCAATTCACGGCAACCCCCCACCGGAACCCCTGTGAACCCCGCCCTCCCGCGATTCGCGGCACCCACCCCCGCGACCCCCCCTCCCGCAATTCGCGGCACCCCCCCGTGATTCGCGGCAGCTCCAGAATTAAATTGCACATGGAAAACACTGACATGGCTATGGTCGACAATGAAAAAGGTTGACATGAGTTTTTGAAGTTTTTTTGTCATTTTTTGAATATTATAATATTCATTCTCATGTGTCGACATGAACACCAATGAAGTGCCACACTTATGTCAACATTTACATGTGTTGACCTTTCTGTGTTGATTTTTTTCTTGTGGCGATTTGCGTCACACCCCCGCATCCCCCCCTCCGGCGATTCGCGGCAACCCCCCACCGGAACCCCCATGAACCCCGCTCTCCCGCGATTCGCGGCACCCACCCCCCGCAACCCCCCCCCTCCCGCAAATCGCGGCACCCCCCGCGATTCGCGGCAGCCCCAGGATTAAATGGCACATGCAAAACACTGGCACGGCTATGGTCGACAATGAAAAAGGTTGACATGAGTTTTTGAAGATTTATTTCATTTTTTGAATGTTTTCATATTCATTGTCATGTGTCAACATGGACACCAATGAAGTGGCACACTTATGTCAACATTTACATGTGTTGACCTTTCTGTGTTGATTTTTTCTTGTGGCGATTCGCGTCACACCCCCCGCAACCCCCCCCGCGATTCGCGGCACCCCCCGTGACCCCCCACCTCCCGCAATTCGCGGCAACCCCCCACCGGAACCCCTGTGAACCCCGCCCTCCCACGATTCGCGGCACCCAACCCCGCGACCCCCCCCCCCTCCCGCAATTCGCGGCACCCCCCGTGATTCGCGGCAGCTCCAGAATTAAATTGCACATGGAAAACACTGACATGGCTATGGTCGACAATGAAAAAGGTTGACATGAGTTTTTGAAGTTTTTTTTTTTCATTTTTTGAATATTTTCATATTCATTCTCATGTGTCGACATGGACACCAATGAAACACTTATGTCAACATTTACATGTGTTGACCTTTCTGTGTTGATTTTTTCTTGTGGCGATTTGCGTCACACCCCCCCCACCCCCACAACCCCCACTCCCGCGATTCACGGCACACACACACCTCCCCCGCGATTCTCGGCACCCCACCCCGTGACCCCCCCTCCCGTGATTCACGGCACACCCCCGCGACCCCCCCTCCCATGATTCGCCGCAACCCCCGCCCCGTAACCCCCCCTCCCGCGATTCGCGGCACCCACCCCCGTGACCCCCCCTCCCGCAATTCGCGGCACCCCCCCGCGATTCGCAGCAGATCCAGAATTAAATTGCACATGGTAAACACTGACATGGCTATGGTCGACAATGAAAAAGGTTGACATGAGTTTTTGAAGTTTTTTTTTTTTTCATTTTTTGATGGTTTTCATATTCATTCTCATGTGTCGACATGGACACCAATGAAGTGCCACACTTATGTCAACATTTACATGTGTTGACCTTTCTGTGTTGATTTTTTCTTGTGGCGATTCGCGTCACACCCCCCCACCCCCCCCCCGCAACCCCCACTCCAGCGATTCACGGCACACACACACCCCCCCGCGATTCTCGGCACCCCACCCCGTGACCCCCCTCCCGTGATTCACGGCACACCCCCCGCGACCCCCCCTACCATGATTCACCGCAACCCCCGCCCCCGTAACCCCCCCTCCCGCGATTTGCGGCAACCCACCCCGCGACCCCCCTCCCGCGATTCTCTGCAATCCCTCCCCTCCCGCGATTCGCAGCATCCACCCCCCCACAAAACCCCCCTCCTGTAATTCGCGGCACCCCCCGCGACCCCCCCTCCTGCAATTCGCGGCACCCTCCGCGACCCCCCCTCCCGCGATTCGCGGACACCTAAGTTGCAATACAGGGCATCTTTCATACAATTCTAACCATATTTCTCATATACAAACGTTCACAAATTAAGGGGGCGCAGCCCCTTACGACGGTGTGAAGAGCGCCTGTAGGGCGCGATGAATCACCCAAGGATACTCATGAGCCAGTTTTTATGGTGGCAACTGTCCGCATATATGTAAGCTGCCGAATCTGTTGGTTTTTGGAAGGTCTTTTTACATAATTTTACTTTTTATATATATATCTCCTATATATTTGGCTACATCTGTCACTCAAAGTGGGTGTCTGTGTCTATAACGCTCTGTTCCTGGACTTTCCTCTTATACCCCTTTTACACCAAGGAATAACCCAGGTTGGACCCAGGTCGGACCCAGGTCAGCGTTGGTGTAAAAGGGGTCAACCCAGGTCGAGTAACACTGGTCTCCTACCCAGGTCCTGACCAGGGTTGAACACTGGTTGGACCTGGGTCATGGGCGGTGTAAATGATCCCAACCCAGGTTGGGACATCTGGGTAGTGCTGAAAGGATACCAGAAGTGCTGGACGCCTTTCCACAGTGCGCTGCAGTGGCAAAAGACAGCAGCCAGGAAGGAAACGGGCAGTGCACACAGAAATCATAATTGGATAATTGGATGCATTATCATTTATATTATTATTATTATATTTTTTTTTTTGGGGGGGGGGGGGGAGAGCACATGGGAGATTCGGTCTGCTGCTGCAGGTGAAGGGGCTGGGGAGAGCACATGGGTGATGCTGCACTTGTATACCGCTATGTATGCTTGAGCAATGAATAAAACTTTTTGAAAAATATTTTACTAAATAAACAAACCAACATTTTTCAAAGCTAACTAGTCATGTCTTTTAATTTTTATTTTAAATCATTGAGGGAAAGTTGGATGGCAGTTTATCCTAAAACGGACATTTTTTTATGTCATCCAAAGGGGAAAGCAGTGCTGACCCAGGTTCAGA